>NW_026575047.1:5142500-6342500 GCF_905146905.1 Nyctereutes procyonoides | reverse complement strand
AAAAAAGGAAATCCATACCTAGAATATGTGTCTATTCTTGTCAAAATGAATGGCTACCCCTTCCAGGGGTGATGGTATCCAATGTGGTTAACTTCTTATCAAGTAGTCGCTTGGTCTCTTGGAGGGATTTTATCATATTGGGCATTCGATGTTGGTTTTTGTTGTGAAAAGGTTGGATATGCAGTGATGGTAGTAGCTAGATGAGCCTTGTGAAGTGGAACCCATGCTGCTGTATCTACCTATAGCTTCCATCCCTGCTACCATGAAAACTCTAGTCATGTGTCCATCAAGCAAGCACTGGAGTGGCTGATGAAATGTGGTTTATTAGTGCCTCTTCTATGATGGATGTTCTTTGATGGGCATTAGCATATGAAATAAAGATCATCACACTCTGTTCCCACTTCCAAATGTTCATCTGCATGGCTTTACCCTAATCCTCATTGTTCTCCAGTCTTCCAAGCTTTCTGCTTCCAGACCCCTGACCAGATGGCCAAGTTATTCAGCATTGCCCATGAGTCCCTGTGGGTTCTCATTTCAGGCCACTTCTCTTTCCGTGCAAAGGAGCTCACTGAGTAGGAGGATTTCCCCTTTCCACCAATCTTTCAAGATCATGCTGAATAAGACAGTGGTGCCGTCACTGTTCATTTCTAGTTTTCACCAACGAACCAAATCGAGTCATTTGTGACTCCATCTCAGGCTTTCCCCTCTTATGTCAACTGATCATTGAGATCGTGAGATGAGCAGTGCGGTACTGGTAAGTATTTAACAACCAGTTTTCTGAAAAGGAGAAAGAATATGTGATTGTAGCATTCTTTCATTTTCATGGTATAAATACTTCTACTATGGTCAGTCTCTAACTATCCCCATGATGTCAACAGGATGGTAACATTCCTGAAAATTTAACAATGAGCACTCATGAGCTGGTACAAACTGGCTCCAGCACACCATTAGAACTGAGGGAGAGGTGCAGGTAACAGTGGTGGTTGGTGGAGCTACATGCATGCTACCTGCACTGACACAGCTTGCTTGTGCTCTCTAGTTTTATTGCTGTCCGATACTAGAGGTGCCTCTTCCATCCATGCCCTTCTCACCTTATGGCTTGAGAATGTGATGGAACCTAGCTTGTGAGGGGAAGTTGGTCACTTGATGTTCTGTGACTAGGTACGTGTCTCAATCAGGATACTCCAAAAGCTGTTTTTTGCAAGGGGCTGCAATTGATGTGGCCTTGATCCAGGACCTATGAATCTACATTGTGATTCTCCAGTCAGGCTTATATAAAATCCACATGTCATCTTTTTCCATCACTGACACCCCTTAACACTATAGGATCTGCTGGGCTGTATGGTCCAAGAGGCCAGCTGTTGGCCCTCCAGCCTGGACCTGTGGCAGTCCTTCCCTGCTATGGGCCCCCTGAAAAAGAGGCATCCATCTGTGTCACCTGCTATGCGAGCTAGAGCGGTACGTTTGGGAATATATTGCTTACAGAACTTGAAGAGACCTACTTAGCAGGCAGTTTGCTGCCTTGCATGTGATGGCAAGGAGATGTCCCTGCATAGCCAAGATCACTAGACTCTAAAAAATTACTTATGTGGAAGGCTCCTGAATCTCATTCTCTCTCTCTCTCTTTTCTTCTTCTTTTCTTTTCTTTTTTTTTTCTTACAGAGAGGGGTGGGGAGGGACAGAGGAAGAGGGAGACTCTTAAGCAGGCTCCATGCCTAGGAGCCTGACATGGGGCTCGATTTCATGACCCCGAGACCATGACCTGAACCAGATGCTTAACCAACCGAGCCACCCTGGTGACCCACTCCTGAATCTTTTAAGGGTTGTCTCCCTCAAGAGTGCACGTGAATTACCAAGGCCTCCAATCTCCTGGCCACTCGTTTATTTGGTCCAGCTAGCATGTGTCATCAGCTTCTCAGACCCTCCCATGTGGGAGGTCCAGCTGGTTCATGTCTCTTTAGACTGTGTTATGACAGAGGACAGCAGAGTTCTAACATAGCTCTGGGGCAAATCTATAAATGGATACTGTTGCATGCTCCAAAGGAATGTGAATTGTTTCTGATTTTTTTTTTTTTTTTTTTTTTGGATAGTGGTAGAAAAAGAGTCAATTTGCCAGATCATTTGAGCAATGATCTGGGGCTGGTCCATGCTAATCTGCTCTAGCAAAGATGGCTCACTTGACATAGCATCTACAATTGAGGATGCTATTTAGTCAGGTTTGTGATAGTCAGTGGCCCTTCTCCAGAATCTGTCTGGATTTTGCAGAGGCCTGACCAGTAAATTAAATGGAGGTATGACAGGGACTACCACCCATCATCCATCTTTTAGATCTTTAAGGAAGGCAACCATTTTTACTTTCTTTCTCTCATTTTTATTTAGTATGGTAAAACATATACAACATAATGGTGACCCTTTTAACCACTTGAAAGTATGTAGTTCAATGGTATTAAGTATATTCACGTTGTTGTGCATGTACTCATTTCTAGAACTTTTTCATGTTTCAAACGGAAATCCTGTACCCATTAAACAAGAAATCCCCATTTCTACCTTTCCCCCAACCCTTGGCAACCACCATTCTACTTTCCATCTTTATGAATTTGGCCACTGTAGGTACCTCAAATGAGCAGAATGATACGATACTTTTGTGTCTGGCTTATTTCACTAAGCATAACGCCTTCAAGGTTCATCTGTGTTGTACATGTGTCAGGTTTTCGTTTCTTATTAAAATTAAATAATATTCCATTGTATGCATACACCACATTTTCTTTATCCATTCATCTATTAGTGGACTTTTGGGTTGTTTCCACCCTTTGGCTATTGTGAGTAATGCTGCTATGAACATGAGTATACAAATGTCCATTCCAGTCCTGCTTTCAGTTCTTTTGGGTACATATCCAGAAGCGGAATTGCTGAATCCAATGGTCACTCTATGTTTAATTTTTTGAGAAATCACCATCATTGTTTTCTATAGTGGTTACCCCATTTTACATTCCCAACAGCAACGCACAAGAGTTCTAATTTCTCCTAATTCTTGCCAATACTTGTTTTGTTTATTTTAATAGACATCCTAATGGGTATAAAAGTGGCTCCTCGTGGCACTTTAAATTCACATTTCCCTAACGATTAGCGATGTTGAGCATCTTTATGCGTGCTTATAGGTCATCTATGTATCTTCTTTGGAGAAATCTCCATTCAAATCCTTCACCCATCTTTTAGGTAAGTTGTTTTTCTTGTTTCCCTAGGTTGATTTTATAACTATTTTCTACAGTTTTTTCATTATGTCTTTTTTCACCTTTTCTTTTGTCTGCCTTCTCTGGTTTTAATTGAGTATTTTATGTGATTCCATCTTATCTCCTCTTTTAACTATCAATTACATGTAAATATAGTGGTTGCCAAGTGTACTCTCCCAGGTCCTGCTGGTACCTGTGAGCTAGGTCCTACAGCTTCTTCGGGGCAGGGTCACTTTCCAGTATTATTGGCCCTAGGATGTCCCTGGAATATCCTATGTTGTGACCTCACTTTAATTGTTGCCTAGTAATCAGCAGAGAAGTGTAGATGTGTCTTGAGAGAAATGCATTATTATCCTGCAGAGGGGAGGCCTCTCATTAATTCACAAGCAAGGAACACTGGCTTTTAATAGGGAGGACTGGGGCATTTGGGCAGGCTCAGTAAGTTGAAGGGGATTTGGGGATTCAAAATTGTTCAGGTATCTGAACCTAAATGTCCCCATCCCATGTGTCACAGTCCCACTCATTCCCGACTAGGTTCCTGACCCTGACATATCACGCCTGCCTAAGTGGAGAGTTTAGTCTTTGCAAGTTACCACCTGGCTTTCGTACTGTTATGTTTAAGTCCTGGGGCTGGTCCTCAGTTTTCTCTGTCTTCTCACCGCAGGAGAGGAGAACCTCTTTATATGCTCCCAGAAGGTCTTCTGGCTTTCGCACTTCACTGTGAATCGCAGATCCACCACTCTAATTATTCGTTACCTCTTGCCACCATCAATTCCATTTGGCGGTAGTCATGACATCCTGTGTGCTTACAGGTACTATTTCCCCTGTACTTTGATAGCAATGCATGTTCTTTCACTATACACTACACACTCTTTCCCAGGACACCACAGGTGAAACTTTTAGTTGCCTAGCTTACATAGCCCGTGGTAGCTATGTTCTACCCATTACCACTGATTCATGGTGGCCGGGTGACCAGTGGCCAACCCCAAAATGCAATCACAGTGTCTGCTTTCTTGGATCATTCCTGGCACCAGATCTTTTAGGTTGGGTTCCATAAAAGGTAAATTCTGAAGCAAGATGAATGTTCGGGAAGCTTATTAAGGGGTATATTAGGATCAACAGCAGTGGAAGGGAAGAGAGGACAGTAGGATCAGACAGTGAAAAAAATGGGCTGTGGTGCTGTTGCATAATTCTGTTCCTGGTTCCTGGGAGGTGACTTCTAAACCATTGGAATTTGCCAAGTAATAGGATTGTCTTTGTCATTTACAGTGGGTCTGGCCCTTTTAGTACTTATCAGAGCTGTAACAAATGACACGTTGTTGGTTTTCTGTTTTTTTTTTTTTTTTTTTTTTTTTGTATTTAGCTGTCGAATGCCTCTCTTCCTCTGATAAGTGTGATGAAGGCAGGAACTATGGCTATTCCCTTCAGAACTAAATTCAATGCCTGACCTAGGTGTTTAATAAATACTCACTGAGCAAATGAGTAAATGAAGAAATTTAGATAATAGTGATAAAGCGTAGTGGTTAATAGTGTGGCTCTGTAATCAGGCTGGGTTCAAATCTTCCAAATCCTAACTTGTCCGTCCATGGTAAGCTCTGTAAAGGAGTCCTCCCCTTGCACAAGGTATGAAGTTCAGTTTATTGGTCCACATTGAGTTTGCCAGACGGGTGGAACTTTTCCTCAATGACCAAACCCTAGAATAATGTGGAATAAAATACCTATTTTTTTATCATCATCATCAGCAGCAGAAGCAGCAGCAGCATACCAGCCCTAAGCACAAAGGCCATCTGGGAATCCCAGAATTGTCACCTTGACCATAGTCCTCGCCCTGTTTGCCCATCAGTTTCCTCACCTGTGAATGAGTCTGACTCATAAAACCTAGCCAAAAATAGTTGTAAGGGCCGGGTAGGTTAAAGCGTCTGGTGCACAGTGAGTTCCCTATATGTGTCTGCTCTTATCATTATTATTTATAAATTTCGGTTGGAAGCCATCGCTGGCCGGACACCTGGAGCTGGTTAGCTGCCTAAGACATTCCCCCTAGGGTAATAAATTCATGCCAGAGACAAATAGTAGCTCAGAGGGTTGTCTAGTGGACAAAGAGTTGGTATAAAGGAAATATTCTCTGGCATTTCCAGGAAGCTGTAGGAACCTGGTGGGTGGCTCTTCTCTACTCTAGGGCCGCTCTATCTGAAAATCTAGGGTGGATCATCTAGGCCCGGAACTCTGCCCCTCTTCCCCAGGGGTGTGAACAACCTGGTAGTTTCTGGCCCTTTGTTCTCCTAATTATAGATTCCAGACAGCCCACTATCTTTGGGTCAGCACCGCTTTCCTTCATTCAGATTACAACACAATTGATTCCGTGATCCTTTTTTTCTTTTTTCTTAGATATATCCTAGGCCCCAGGCAGAAGCATCATCATCTTGGTTTCAGTTCCTCCTATACCAAGTCTCCTTGCACCTTTATGACAGGCTGATGCCTCTTGGGGGGAGGGAGGCGTGTCCGCAGGTGCAACTCTAACCTTCTCCCTCATTATTCCTCCAAAATTTTAAAGCACTGAACAGTAGCCCCCAAGCCGAGAAACCGATACACCCAGGGGGCCGAGATCCACAAAAGTCCTAAGAGTCATCGCGCCTCAACAATTTGCTGTGGCTTCAGGGACACCTATTAGGACGTGACTTATCTTCAGCCTCAGTGTCCACATTTACGACACCTGCCGTGCAGCGTTGCCCTAAGAATGAGGACAGAGGTAGGGTTAACACTGTGGAATCACGTAATAGGCAAAGGGGGGGGGGGAGCCGGACAAATTATGCCCTGACTGCCAATTTTCTCTGTTCCAGTCTAAAAAAAAAAAAAAAAAAAAAAAAAAAAAAAACACCTCTACAGGTTGAATGCAGGTTGTCCATGCTGGGAGCAAAATGGGGGCACCCGGGGGGCTCAGTGGTTGAGCATCTCCCTTTGGCTCAGATCGTGACCCCGGAGTCCTGGGATCGAATCCTGCATGGCGCCTGCTTCTTCCTCTCTCTCATGTGCGTCTCTCAGGATTAAATAAATCAAGTCTTTGCTTTTTAAAAGGTTTTATTGATTTTATTTGTTTATGAGAAACACACAGAGAGAGAGACAGAGGGAGAAGCAGAGGGAGCCCATGCGGGACTCGATCCCGGGACCCCAGGATCACACCCCGGGCTGAAGGCAGGCGCTAAACCGCTGAGCCACCGGGGCTGCCCCCAAATAAATAAAATCTTAAAAAAAAAAAAAAAAGAAAAAAAGCAAAAAACAACTCTTAACACACACACAAAACCCAAAAAGGGGCAAAATGCATGATGGGCAGCCTCGGCATTTTCTCAGCTGCTTCCTTAGCCCAACTGGGAAGGTCTGGTCGGCGGCCACAAGCTCAGGGTTTGCAGGGACAGAGCTCTGGGTTCCAGTCCTGCGTCGGCGCCGCATCAGCGGTCCCGTGTTGGGTAGATTCTCAAACTCTCCCGGGGTCAGACTCCGCTGAAGCCGCGGCGGCAGAGCCGGATCAACCTTCTGAAGCGGGACTTGACGGTCCTCGGCGTCCGCGTCCGGCATCAGCGCGGGCAGCAGGCCGCAGGGCACCAGCCCGGGACCCGGGGAGCGGGCGCGGGCGCGGAGGGGCCGGCGGGAGGCCCCGCCCCCGGCGCGCGCGCGCACGACGCACGCCGGCACGCCGGCACGCACGGCACGCACGGCACGCACGGCACGCCGACCACGCCGCGGGGGCGCGCGCGCAGGCCCAGCCCTCGTCGCCGCCGCCATTTTAGCTCCTGGTCCCGGCCGCACGGTGTGGGCTGTTGTGGCGGGAGGGGTGGGGGTCCTCCGGAGTGAAGTACCGACACAGCCGCCAGCTTCCTCTGCCGCGCCTTCCTTCTGCCGCCCGCTCGCGGAGCCCGAAGATGTCCAAGCGGCACCGGCTGGACTTGGGGGAGGATTACCCCTCCGGCAAGAAGCGTGCGGGGACCGATGGGTAAGGCAGGCCGGGGGCGCGAGGCGGCGGCTCGGGCTTTTGTTGGGCGGGCGGGCGGGGGGGAGGGGGGACCCCGCGAGGAGCCCCGCAGGAGCCCGGAGGAGCCCCGGAGGAGCCCCGCAGGCCCCGCAGGCCCGGGCCCTTTGTGTCGCTCCGGGCTCGGCCGGGCAAGGGCGCGGGGAGAGGTGTGCGGCGCGGCCGCCGCCCGGGCCGGGGCGGGGGGGGGGGCTGCGTGGCCACGAGGGCGCCTGCTCCGCGGGCCGGGCCGGGCCGGGCCGGGCCGGAGCCGCCTGCAGGGGGGCGGGCGGGAGGTGGCCGCGGACCGCGTGGCCCGGGCTCCCGGGGGAGGCCTGGGGCGCGGGGGGTGCTGGGAGGGCGCGGCGGGGGCGCCGGGCCGCGGGGGCCGCCGGGACGGGCGCTCGGACGCGCGGGGTCCCCGGGGGGCTGCCGGGGGCGCCTGCACCGGCGGGCGCGGGCGCGGGCGCGGGAGCGAGCGCGGGCGCCTCGGTCCATTCAAACCCCCGGAGGAGGTCCGGGGGCGAACTTCCGCCTCGGCCTACGCTCCCGCCATCTCCCCGGTTTCCTGCCCTTGGGTCACACGGCGGTTCGTGGGGGGCGGCCCGGGGGTGTAGGAACCACAAGCCCACTTTTTTCTTTCTTTTTTTTCTTTTCTTTTCTTTTCTTTTCTTTTCTTTTCTTTTCTTTTCTTTTCTTTTCTTCTTTTTTTTCCCGCCTCCGCCAGTATATCCCTCCTTCATTAGTAGCTTTTGGAACACGCACTTTTCAAAAAGGTTGTGTGTGTGTGTGTTTTACTTTATTTTTCATTTTCTTAGATTTAATTGATCCATGTATTTATTTTTGGTATTTATGGCAAAATGTCGCCCGTGGGGAGGTTGGGCCGAGCGTCTAATGCCCCGGGGGCGCTTGCGATCGCCTTTTCCCCCTCTCTCCTAGCCCCCCCCCCCCCGCTCTGCAAGCCGCGGAGGAGTCTGAGCAGTCCGCGACCCGCGCGCTCTCCTCCACGTCCTCTCTAGTCTCTCCCTTGTCTTCTTTTCCACTCGCGAAGTGGCAGAGATTTTTACTTGGGGGATTCCGGCCAGAGAACACGTGTCTGGAGCGTGCAGGTGCGGCTCTTGAGGCTCTGGCCACGGTGCGTGGAGAGGGTGTCCGTGGTCCATGGCCCGCCTGTGCCTCCTGTTGGGTCTGGTGGTTGGCCCGGGGCTGCCGGGTTCGGTCGGTCTCCACTTGGCTGCGGAGCGCCTCGCGGAGTGGGGTCCTGGGTAGGGTAGCGTGTGCCTCCGACACCCTCCCCCTGCTGGGTGTGGGAGGCGGGACTGCGTTCGACGCTAGAGTCTTGCGAAGTTGCTGGGTCCGCGGTGCTAGACGTCAGCTTTCTTTCTTTTTGGACTGTTTCCTCTCTTTAGGATCTCCCTCCCCCCACCCCAGCAAAACTTTAGCACTTCGGGTTAAAGACTCAGCTGGAAGTCACTTTGAAGAGTGTCACTAACCGGCCCCACTCAGGGAGGCGAAGTGGGCCTGCAGAGTTGTCCAGGCGGCTGGTACGACCGCACACGGTTTACAGCGGGATTTAGACCTTGATCTTTCCATCCTCACTCCTCGCCTCTTGCTTTTTTTTTTTTTTTTTTTTTTCATTACAACACGGACTGTGGCTGTAGTTGGTCAATGCTGCCTATTTTAATGACATCTGTAATGGGTTGTCAAAGTAGGGAACGCCTGGTTCTTGCTTCCTGTGAGGTAAAAATAAATTGGCATGTCATCTGGCCAAGATGCAGCTCATGTCCCTCATAAGAGTTCAGGTTGGAACAAAAGATGCTGGGATGCCATGAATTCATTTATTCGTATTTGTATGTAGGCGCACCGGTAACTGCTTCAGGTTTAGTGGCCTGAAGCATTTAGACTTTATATGGATATATGCTCCTTTCCTCTTGTGGAACAGAGAGCCTTAGTAAAAAAAAAAAAAAAAAAAAAAAAAAAAAAAAAAATGTGGACTTTTTAGGCTTATGATGGTGACCTTACTGATTCTCATGGGTATTCTATATCTACCTGTTGGTGAAGGAGGAGTTTGGTATGAATAAAGCCCAAGTTCTGAGCTACTCTGCAGAGAAGTTTCTATACATACTTCTAATCACTTCTCATACAATTAATTTTTTAGCAACGGGTTACAGCTGTGAATAGTGCTGCCTCCTCAATGATTTTAAGTCACTTTTGTTGACTGCCATGCAATCTTGAAGTTGTTGTTTGGTTGGTTGGTTTTTTTTTTTTTCTTTTTTTTTCTTTTTTTTTTTTTTTTTTAGCCCTGATAGTTATTAGCAAGTGGTTTTTATCTGAGGGAGAAGCTTGACAGTCAGTCTTAAGAACTCCACTCCTAAGCTTGGCTGGCCCATTTTCCCAATACTGAGAGGGAAGGTAATTTGGTGGGAGATTTCTTTTAGATTCAAGTTCCCAAACTGTATATGGTGTTACTTACTCATCATGCTGTATTTTTATTTGGAGGTCAGGTAGAGAAGTTGAAGGTTTCTGTTACATACTAACCTTACTACTTTTTTCATCATCCCACAGAATTTTTGCTTTATAAAGTTACTACCAAAAAGACAACTGAAGTATGGAACATGAGGACATTTTCCATTTTGATGTTTGTTTCAGAGATTACTTCCTAATAAGAGCTTTTCTCCTTAATTGGTGGGAAAGTGAAACAAATATTAACATATGTAGAGTACATAATGTGCTCCCAAAACTGTTCTGGGGGCAGTGTGTGTATAACCACATTTTCACTACCTTCCTGTGATATAGGTGAGGTTAAGTAACTTGCCCCAAGGAATACAAGAAATGTCCATACATAAATAAAAGGCAAAAATGTCCAATGTCCCTGAAATCTTCATCCTCCTCTTTTACCCCTTGATGGACATTGTTTTTAGTCTTTGCATGTCTTATAAAAACATCTTATTTATTTAAATGAGGTGGGGGGAGAAGCAGAGGGAGAAGCAGAGTCCTGGTTGGGCTGGGCAGGGAACCCCATGTGGCTGGATCCTGGGACTCTGAGATCATGACCTGAGCCGGAAGCAGACACTTAACTGACCCATTCGGGTGCCCCAGTCTTTGCATGTATATTCACAAATATAAACTGTATATTTTCCAATATAACGTTTCCATACGTTTCTATATACGTTTCCAATATAACGTATATCAGTGGGATGTTTCATTATGGGTTGTTTTGTGCTTTATTTGCTAAAAAAAAATGTGTCCTAAAGTAGAATAGATATATATTATCCTTTTCATTGGCTTTATAATATTCTAAGTATAAAGGGGGATCATAACTTATCTACCCAGTTTCCTATTCTTTAGTGTTTAGGTGGTTTTCCAATGTCTATTATTTTACAAGTGAAAAGTATGAAGAACATCCTTTTGTACACAAATTTGCACACTTACATCCTTAAGAGAAGTTCTGGGAGTGAGATTGCCAGATAAAAAGCAATGCTTATTTATTTTAAAAGCATTTATTTATTTACTTACTTATGAATGACAGAGAGGCAGAGACTCGGGCAGAGAGAGAAGCAGGCTCCATGCAGGGACCCCCATGTGGGACTCCATCCTTGGACCCGGGGATCACGCCCTGAGCTAAAGGCAGAGGCTCAGCCACTGGGCCATCCAGGCGCCACCCCCAAAACAATGCTTATTTAAAATACTCTGCTTTTGAGAACCAGTTTTTACGTCATTAGCTGTACTGTAGTGCCTATTCCATGTAGAATTTTAAAATGGTATTTTAAATTAAACCAAAAGATCTTTCAGTCATAAGCAATATTTATCAGGTATTTACTATATTCCAGGCACAACTTTAAGCATATTACGTATATTAACTCATTTAATTCTTGAAATACTGTACAAGATCTGTGAATAGCCACATTTTATAGACAAGGAAAGCAATAACTGGTCATACAGATAGCCAAAGTGCTGAGCTAGGGCTGAGCTGAGACTACTAAAAAACATGTGCTTAACAACTGTCATAACTGTCTACCTGTCTGTATTGTAGCTGTGTGATCAATAAAGCACCACTTTTTACTCAGTTTTTAAGCGTTATATGTCAGTGAGTAAATCTTAATCGTAAAACTCTCCTGTATAATGAAAGTATTTGTTTTAAAAAAGAAAACAAGCAGGAGACCTAGGTGGCTCAGTTGGTTAAGCCTCTCCCTCACCCTTCATTTCGGCTCAGGTGATGTCAAGGTCGTGGGATCCAGCCCTGCATAGGGCTCTGTGCTTTGTCTCTCAAATAAATACATAAATAAATAAATACATAAATAAATAAATAGATAGATAAATATAATCTTTAAAAAAATGCATACACATGGCAGCTTACATGTTATTTATGAAGCAGTAGGTTTGAGATAGCCCTCTGTGGCTGCTTTTTAATTTTTATCCTCCCTCCCCCATTGAAAGTAGATAGTTTGAGTCATAGGCAACATTTCAAAATGATTGAATTTGCCGCCTGCATCCTTCCTGTTGCTTTCTTATTTTAAGCTCCCAACTGTTTTATTAATACTTTTTTCTTTGCAGATGGTAAATTGAGACTTACACCTTGCTATTGGTTATACAGCTGTGATCTCAGTGCTCCTTTTACTCGTTTTATTTTTACCCCCATTTCTCTGGCAGCAGTTAAATCTTTGTGTCCTTAGAATGTATTTTATACTTCCTATGCTGTAGTTATTTTGGTAATGAAGTTTTTGATGAAGTAGGCCCTTGAAAAACATCTTTGTATAGGTATTACTGTAACAAAGTAAGGTGTTATGATTTACTCTTTTTTCCAAGATTTTATTTACTCATGAGAGACCTAGAGCGAGGAAGAAGCAGGCTTCCTGCGGGGAACCTGATGTGGGATTTGATCCCAGGACCCCCAGGGTCATGACCTGAGCCAAAGGGAGATGCTCAACCACTGAGCACCCCAGGTGCCCCCATTTTGTTCCCAGCATGGACAACCTGCATTCAACCTGTAGAGGTTTTTTATACTGGAACAGAGAAAATTGGCAGTCAGGGCATAATTTGTCCGGCTCCCCCCCCCCCCTTTGCCTATTATGTGATTCCACAGTGTTAACCCTACCTCTGTCCTCATTCTTAGGGCAACGCTGCACGGCAGGTGTCGTAAATGTGGACACTGAGGCTGAAGATAAGTCACGTCCTAATAGGTGTCCCTGAAGCCACAGCAAATTGTTGAGGCGCGATGACTCTTAGGACTTTTGTGGATCTCGGCCCCCTGGGTGTATCGGTTTCTCAGCTTGGGGGCTACTGTTCAGTGCTTTAAAATTTTGGAGGAATAATGAGGGAGAAGGTTAGAGTTGCACCTGCGGACACGCCTCCCTCCCCCCAAGAGGCATCAGCCTGTCATAAAGGTGCAAGGAGACTTGGTATAGGAGGAACTGAAATCAAGATGATGATGCTTCTGCCTGGGGCCTAGGATATATCTAAAAACAGTCACGGAATCAATTGTGTTGTAATCTGAATGAAGAAAAGCCATACTGACCAAAGCAGGGAACCTGATGATCCCTGGACCCAGGATCACGCCCTCAGCCAAAGGCAGATGCTCAACTGCTGAGCTACCCTGGAGTCCCCCGTGTCACGATTTACTTTGTTAATCCCTCTCCGCCTCCCGTATTTTAAAAGTCTTGAAAGGTTAGTTAGGTTCATATGTTAGTACCTAGTACTGTGCTGAGAGTATAGAATCTCCTTAAACTTACTATGTTTTTGTCTCATCTCTTGATGGTCATGTAATGGTCTTCTGTCCAGCCCCACTCCTAAAGTACTAGGCACATGAATCCTTTGCTTTTAGACCAGATGTTCTTTAAGGGTTCTTTTATGTTCTGTGACCACGTGTATGTTCATGGCTACAATGCTTCTCACTTTGCGGGCCACATTTCTGTGTACCCTGTTGTAAACTTTCTCATTCACATTTGAGGCAATATAAATAATGAGTACCTTAGAACAAAGGCAGAATGAGATAAGCAAACAAAGGATGGTTGACGGCATATTTCAAAGATAGCCCAGGAAGCTATAGTCTGAGAGTTGATTTTGTTTATTAGGTTATCCTTTGGGTTCTTTTTCCCTTTGATTTCCTTTCTCTTTGTATCAGATGGGCTGAAAGGTTTCAATCCTAGCTTGTATGTCCTGTGATTCTGTAGAGGGTGAACACTTGGATGGGAGAGAGGAGAATTACTTTTTATATATGTATCTTATATTTGTATGAAAAGTATGAATATGTGGATATATGAAAGTATATATATGAAATGTGTATGTATGTGTATATATGAAATAACTTTAAATTCCTGTGGAATACAGTTATATTTTAGAGAGGACAAAAGAAAATAAGATTGATCTGCTTAACATTTCTGTATTTGGGGAGCCATCCTAACTCCTGCTGTCTCTAGAATTTTAGCTGTATTCTGTCAAGGGGTTTCTGTTGTCCTGCTGATGTGCTTTTATAGGGAATGGATGGTTTTTCCTACTCAGCTACTGATAATTGGTGCATGGGAAGTTTGTATGTCTTTTGTGTCTTATGGATAAGGAATATTGAGGTGTTCAGTGGCTTGTCTCATAGCTCTATATTGCCTCAACTATTTCAAGTCTGGGTCCAAATACCTTGTAGAAGTTTGCTATAGGAATTGGTCTGAAGCTTATTTAAAAATTATTATTGTATTAGGAATCATGCCTGCTAACTGGAAGTAGATACTAGAACTGAGTACTTAAAATTGACCTAGGCTTAGTATAGTGACCGTCTGCATAATTTTAACATTTTAAGACAACTTACTATTGTTCAGTGGAGCTTGTTTTTTTAGTGGTTATATTTCACTTGATAGATGTCCAAAGTATACATAGGTTTACAGAGTTTTGCAGTTACTATTAAGGATATCATGCAAGAGAAAACAATGAAAACAAAAGGAAGTGTTTTAATTTTAGTTTTTTTTTTAAATGGGACAAATACATGCTTATAAAACAAAATTGGGAAACCGATTTAAAGCATAACTTGAAAATGAACTCACCTACAATCTTTTAACTCATATTTGTATTACTGTTATGTGAAATAGAATGGGCCTTGTGTCCAGAAGCAGTTTTGAATTTTGAACATACTTTCAGTGCAAAAAATAACCTTTTCATGTAACTTTAGGGAGAATCTGGGGAAAATTGTGATGCCCATATCCTCTTGCTGTATTTACTCCTCCTTTTCCCCCACCTTACTCTCAGTCTTTAATTTCTACTGTCTAAGTAAGTATTAGGAAGGGGTTTTACTTTACTCAATCAAGTCCGAGTCTTGTGTAACCTCAGCTGGTGGCTAAAGGTGTAGAAAGAGATGGTCCCTTAAGAGAATTTGAGGTCTCATCAAGGAGAGAAAAAGGTTTATGGGTGAGGCATGGAGAATTCTTGGTTATAAGGTCTTTTTCATAATGTCTGATACTTATGTAATTCATTGGTTTATTCATTTGGTGGTTAGACATTCCTGTTCTTTGTGACTATAACACTGCCAAGAACATTTTGCGTAAAATTCAGAATCTGAATTCTAAATTTTTATTTTTAGGAAGGATCGAGATCGTGACCGGGATCGTGAAGATCGGTCTAAAGATCGAGACCGAGAACGTGATAGAGGAGATAGAGAGCGGGAAAGGGAGAAGGAAAAGGAGAAGGAATTGCGAGCTTCGACTAATGCTATGCTTATCAGTGCTGGATTACCACCTTTAAAAGCTTCCCATTCAGCTCACTCAACTCATTCTGCACATTCAACACATTCGACACATTCTGCTCATTCAGCACACACCGGACATGCAGGACACACATCACTTCCACAGTGCATTAATCCATTTACCAACTTACCCCATACTCCTCGATACTATGATATTCTAAAGAAACGTCTTCAGCTCCCTGTTTGGGAATACAAGGATAGGTTTACAGATATTCTGGTTAGGCATCAGTCCTTTGTACTGGTTGGTGAGACTGGGTCTGGTAAAACAACACAGGTGAGTTATTATTGTGTACCACAGTACATGCTGTATTAATGTTTACTAAATGTTGTTTATTTGATTCTGGAAGTCCTTCTGCCTTGTCTGTCTCCTAGAACATCCTGAAGACTAGCTACTTTGATGTTTATAGTGCACAGAGTGGGAATCCTGTAGGGAGTGCCTATTTTCCTGAGTCTAGGGGAATATAGCAGTGCTGTTTTGTTAATGTTAAATATGGCAGAATGATGCATTCTGATCACTTTGACTCTGGGGTGGTACAAATTTGGAGGTACAAGTATTGTTTTCTATTGCTCCGAGTGTAGAAATTTGGAACCACTGGGATAGTTTTGTTTTTGTTCTTGTTTGTTTTGAACCATGTGAAAATTATCCTTTTTTTAAAAAGATGGAAGAGCTGAGTAAAGTCTCTTTATTCATGACCTCCACATCCATCTAGTTACACTTGCCCTAGAAGTAAACACTATCTTGTTAGTAATATATCTAGGGTATTTTCCAAAAATGGATGAGCCATTGTTTACTGGTCCCATGTTAACGATCTCTAGGCTGCTTCTGATGGTTGTTTTTCATGAGCAAGTAGATCCGTTAGACTATACTGTGGAATTAGAATATTTACGAATCTGATATGTGAAAAATAGTATCAGCATAATTTTTAATTTGCGTTTCCTGCTATGAGTGAGGTGTTAACCATATTTCCCATATGTTTGAGCCTGACCAGTTACAAATTTCTAAGAGATTGCAAAAGTAGCAGTCCTTGGCCATTGTAGAAAATTTGGAAAATCTGGAAAGTGTCGAAATGAATTTAATAACTTGTTTTACCATGTAGAAGTTATGATTGTACTGTGTTTCTTCCTGGCTTATTTTCCATGTTTATGTACCTGTGATCCAAGTTTATAATTGAGTGTACTGCATACGCAAGTTACCATTTAAGTTTCATATGCCACAAACCTAGATTTGAGTATATCATGGAGACATTTTGAAGGCTACAGTGGCAACCAGAATAAGAAGTTTTTAAAGACTGAGCCTTACTGAATATGATTTTTCTTCATAACTGAACGAAAATCTAGTATTGATGTTAGGAACTGAAACTGATAGGTTTATTTTTATCACCTTATGGAAGTTTAATGTGTGAAAAGATAGGACTTTAAACTTATTTTAAAGAATTATTTAGTATTTAAAAGAATTATTTCAACTAGTTTATCTACATAGTATTTAATTAGCTATTGGATAAAGCTAGGCACTGTGTCCCTTGTATGTATTATTTAAGTGTGTCAACAACCTTACAAGGAAGTTGTTAATCACCATTTCACAGATGAACAAAATGAGCCTTAGATTCATAAGAGTCTTAGAGGTTTAGTGGGTTGTCTGTGGTTATGCATAGTAGATTTAGGTGGGCTCAGCATTAAGAACTTTGTCCTATTGGCTATTGTTTATAGCCAATGCTATATTTATTTCATTCTGCTATTCTGTGGTCTTATGTGGTTAACCTTATTTCAGAGATGAGTTTCTTTAGTAGCAGTTAATGCAGAAGGTCAAGTCAATTCAAAATGAGAGGTTTGTAATTATTTGGATGAATATTTGTGGTATTTTTTGTTTGTTTTTGTATACCTAGGATTGCAGAGCAGTTGGGTTCAAAGGGAAGCTGAACAGCTTTATTTTATTTGTTTATTAAAGATTTTATTTGTTTACTCATGAGAGAGGCAGAGACACAGGCAGAGGGAGAAGCAGGCTCCATGCAGGGAGCCCGATGTGGGACTCGATCCCACATTGCAATATGGTATGTTCATACTATATCCATATATAAGAAACTAAAGCCAGTTCAGTGTGAACAGGGGGCACAGGTTTGGTAAAGAGAAAGCTTTGTATGCTCTGTATATGGACGACAGGCTTTGTAGGAGATCATAGCAAAATTTGACTCTGTATAAGGTAATAGAATAAACAGATTGGAGTTACTAATCTTAGTGAGGGGACGTGGGAGGGATTAATAAGTATTTGGAGGAAGGTGCAAAATGGTTTTGAACTTACTGAATTTGGGATACTCAAGTGGAAAGGACCGTTAGGTTAGGGATGGGAAACGTAGTTAGGATTGTCAGATGTATTATAGGTAATATTAGAAATCAGGAGAATAAATAAGACCAGTCAGGATAATGTGTAAAGTAAGACTAGAGGGCTGAGGATCAGTTTTTAGGAAGGTAGCTTCAAATGGAGGAAGAGAAGAAGCTGAAAGGAAGGAATCATCCCTGGTTTGAACAGGCCAGTACACTGTGTATTTCAGTTACCACTTCCCTTCTTCAATCTATTCTTAGAAATATGAATAGATGCATTGACTGTGCCATTTTTCAAATATTGTCTGGGAACCCTTGAAGGCTCCTGCAACTCTTTCAGAGGTCCTGGGAATTTTTTGTATACTTCAACAAAACAAAAATAGTGCAACACATTTAAATTGAGACCAGTAAGAGAATCCAAGTGTCTTCTATTAAGCCAGACATTAGAGACATGCAAAAATGCAAAACAGTGTAGTCTTCTTGCTAATTTTTTGTTTTCTTTTTTCTTACTTGGAAGATGTAATAATTTTTCATAGAAAATGTGTTAGCATAGAATGGGTATTTATTGTTAGAAATTAATATTGTAACTGCTTTTGAGTTTTAATTTCCTCATACAGTAAGTCTATTAGTTGTTTGGCATCCTTGGTTATTTTAGGAGTATAAAAGTCCTGAGATCAAAAGTTCAAAAACTGCTGAATTAGCTAAAACTGTTTATATCTTACTTTTAAAATGGGAGTAAGTTATCTGTTTCACTGGAGTGAATTTAAAAAACTTTGCAAATTCTTGCCTTGAGAATTCCAAAATTTGAGCATTCTTGCCTTGAGAATTCCAAGCTCATTCCAACGAGCTTTAAATAGCTTTAACTGAATGGTAAATGTTTCTTTGAATTTCATTTTATTTGGTCTTAAAAAGTACGTTTTGCCTTTGTAAGAAGCTTGCTGAGATTATATATGAAAACTTCGCTAGAAGATCTTTTAAATTTTGGTTTGTGGGTTTACAAGCCTAGAGAGATCCTTCTCTTTTAGGGTAGTATTTATTTCTGTTCATTTTAAGTCCTTTTAAAGATAGGCATTGTTACATTCTTAGAGAAGCGACATAGTCATCCCTCCCCTTTCAGATATTTGTAAGTGAAAACACTTATCCCCAGTGTGCACAAGTAACCTAACTAAAATGTAGTAATGGTACAGCAACCAGTATTCTTCAGGTGCATTTGTACAAATCCTGTAACCCCCCTCCACACACACACACACACACACATTTTCTGTAGTATTTGACAGGCTTTTGAATGCTTTGTTGGAGACCTATCATGACTTTATAGCAGTGGACTCCCATTTAATGTAGTGATCACTTAGATTTTTCCCATGGTTCTTACCCAGGTAAGTGAGTGAAGAGCCATGAAATTAGAGGTTCTGTTAGTTTCTATTGATGGAACGAGGAGAAAATGTGCCATTGTCCTGGCAGCCAACCAACTTGTGCTTGTTGGTATTTTTCTCTAGGTGCTGTTGAATTTGAGATTGAGTTATTGAAATTGACTTTTAAGATGGCACCTAAGGTGGTGTTCTGTTGTACATACCTCTCTTGAAGGCAGAAGAATAGGAGCTTACAAACTTAATTTGTATTGACGTAAAAGATACAGGTTTATAACCATAAGGGTTTGTGATTTCTATTTTCACCTGCATTTTGTAATTCAAATTGCATAAGAATTTATTATTTCTGAGAATATTTTTGGAGACTCAACATTTGTTATAAAGTAGAATTTTTCATAAGTTGAGTTTTTTTTCCAGTGTATAGAGAAATGTTTAATGATGGAATAGTTGACACTGTAGAGCATATTGAGCATAGCCTCAGTGGACCTATCCTGCTCAGAAGTACAATTACGTCGGATTAGTGTTATATATGGCCCCTTCTTGGCTTGGAGAGCTCATGCTATAAGTTTGGGTCTTAAATAGTAATTTGTGGTGTGCCTAATTGAGTTTTGTTTTATATTATTAGAATGCAATGAAATACTACATGTAAAATATACCTGATATGCTGGCAGAGTGGAATTAATTTAAATGTGAAATTATTTGATAGATTCCACAGTGGTGTGTGGAGTACATGCGATCGTTACCAGGACCCAAGAGAGGAGTTGCCTGTACCCAACCCAGGAGAGTGGCTGCAATGAGTGTGGCTCAGAGAGTTGCTGATGAAATGGATGTGATGTTGGGCCAGGAAGTTGGTTACTCCATTCGATTTGAAGACTGCAGTAGTGCAAAAACCATTCTTAAGTAAGTACTATCTTTAAATATGCATATTTTGTTTCTCTACTGGTTTTCTGCCACTAGATAGAGGGCTTAGGTAGTGGAGTCTCAAGTCATCCAAATTTAAAATAGTCCAAGAGTAGACCTTCTTAGATTTACCAGGTGACTTTTTAATACGAATTCTCTTTCTTGCTGGTAATGTATATAGCTGTTCAGTAGACAGCTTCAAAGGTCAGATTTTAGTTATTTGGTGCTGTATGTTAGGTGAAATGTATCATTTAAATGTGATAGAAAAGTGATCTTAGTAAATGATAGTTTCTTTTAGAATGTTGTGTGGGATGGAATAGAAATTATTTGGGAGATAGGGCTTTTAATGTTAATTATACAGCTATTATCATACAGATGTTATGAGCTAAAAGGAGGAATCTTTTGTTGTGTAATAGAGTCTCCCCAAAGTCCTCTTCCTTTATAGCTGTGGGGCACGATTGACTATCATGTTGAGCTTTTTTGTAATATTTTCTTTAACTGTCCTAATTTTTTTTCATCTTACACTTATATTCTGCTTAAGTTGTGGAAATGTTGTGTTGCTGGATGGTAATTCTTTTGAAAAATTTACCCTTTTGTTGCTTCTGTTTATTCTGTATATATGTGACATCTAAGTCATTTTTTAAAAAATGATTTGTCACGATGTAATCTCCCTGCGGTTTTTTAAAAGACAATTTTGGAAAAAAAAAGTTACATGGGTAGTGAGATGAGTCACTGATGGCAAAAATATATGTAATCTTATAGGGAAAATTATATATTGTAGAAATTTTCTTTTTTTTCATTGTAGAAATTTTCAAATGTATACAGAAATACAATAGTATGATGAACTTCCATGTGTTTATCATGCATCTTTGACCATTGCCCAGCTTGTTTCATCCATATCCCAACCTTTTTCCCTGCCCCATATAATTGGAAGCAAATCAGACGTTTTATACTTTGATCTGTAAATATTTCAGAATACAGAGGTCAGAGATACAGTTTCTTATATAGTTACGATATTCACAGGTTTAAAAATCTCCTTATTCCAAACATCCAGTCATTCAAGTTTCATGTCAGTTTTTTTCTAGTTTCTTTGATAAGCATTATTAGAACTTCAGGTTAAAGAGTTAAATATTGTTTTTAATAGTAGCTGGACAATTTACTTAAATCAGCTTGTCTTTATGATTTTAGGGTATGTTTTTGGTTTATATCTTAAGTTTCATTGAGAGCATCTTTTTAGTTTAGTGATTATCACATTGTTCACTTTTTATTGTATAATTTTTGAAAGAATTACATAAAATCATAACTTAAGATTTTATACTAATTTAAAATGTATATAATGTCAAGGACTTGAGGACAATAAAGGGCAGGCTTTACTCCTCTTTAGGAGAAATGATATAATTATTTTGACATTTGATTCACTGTTGAATTTTTTTGGCAAACCACAGTTGAACAGGGAAAACGAATTTGGAAATTGGGGAGAGGAAAGTTATATGCAATATTGGGTCTGTGTGTGGGGGGGTAGGAAGTGGAAGGTTTTCAAAAGGTATACTTGTGAAAGATTTTGGTTCGGTTAATAGGGAATGACAAGTAACATAAAAATAGATTTGATAGATCAAAATGAACCTGTTTTTGGCATTGTGATGTTTTCTTACGGAATGATTCCCAGAGGCTATAACTAAACTTCAAGCAAAAATCCCCACTTAATTCTGGACAGGGCAAGCTTACTGGGATATCTTGGAGAATCTGAAGAGATAGAAGCTAATGTAATACTGTCTTTATGTGATACTAAATCCAATATAAGAGTATGGAGCAAGTGATAGTTTTGATAATAGGGATGCTTCACTAAATGGGAGTATAAATCCCTAGATATATTTTGTATAGTTATCTATCAACTCATTTTTTTGAGAACCCCAGATGTTAAAACAGCCCAAGACTTAAGGATCAGTAACATTAATCAGTTGGGTAGGAAGAGTGAATACCTGCGACACCTATCAGTCTCCTCCTGGAGCTTTTCTCATACACTATTGACCTTTGAGCCATGGAGAGGGTAGGAGCACCTCCTGCCCCCCACAAATCTGTGTTTAACTTCTGACTTTGCCACAAATTACCTACTAATAGCCTACTGGTGACCCCACTATTAACAGTTAACACATTATGTAGGTATGTATGTATTATCTACCATATTCTCAAAATAAGGTGACGGAAAAATCATGAGAGAAAATACATGTACAGTCCTGTATTGTATTGAAACAAATCTGTGTATAAGTGGACTTGTGCAGTTGAAACCTGTGTTGTTCAGGGGCAGTCGTGGATGTAAAATGCCCATGTATCCATTATTTAGTCAGGTAAAAAGCTTCTAATTTTCACCATAGAAGGATGGTGAAGAGGACTAACTTCCGAAGATTCTGTATGAGGGACTCAGAATTCAACCACACTTTTCCTGATTTCATTATTGACAGTAAATACACTTTTTTACTAATTAAATTTGTTTGAGAGTACTTTAAATTAGTGTATCTTTAAATCTCTGTGTACACTGAGGATCTAAGGTATCGGGACGCCTGGGTGGCTCAGCAGTTGAGCATCTGACTTTGGCTCAGGGCGTGATCCTGGGGTCCCAGAATCCAGTCCTGCATCGGGCTTCCTGTAGGGAGCCTGCTTCTCCCTCTGCCTGTGTCTCTGCCTCGCTCTCTCTCTCTGCGACTATCATAAATAAATTAAAAAAAAATTAAAAAAAAAAAAATAAAAAGTAATCTGGTTCTTGTCCCAATAAAGTAAATACAATTTCAAATTGTGATTAGGCTTCTGAAAGAGAATACTGGGGTTTGTGTGAAAGCATGATTTGAAAATTCAATTTAGATTGGAAAAGAGCAGATGGAATAAAGGCCTGAATTGAAAGTGATAGTTCAGCAGGGTAGGGATTGGGGTACAGGGAGCAAAGCTTTCTTGGCAGATGGAACAGCATTTTTAAGAATTTGGGGGGGGGGACACCTGGGTGGCTCAGTGGTTGAGCATCTGCCTTTGGCTCAGGGTGTCATCCCGGAATCCTGGGATCGAGTCCTGTATCAATCAGGCTCACCCCCACAGGGAGCCTGCTTCTCCCTCTGCCTGTGTCTCTGCCTCTCTCTGTGTCTCATGAATAAATAAATAAAATCTTAAAAAATAAAAATAAAAAACTTTTTTTCTGAAGGGAAAAAAGTATTTTTTACTTTAAGGGACACTGCAGTCTGTGTATTTTTTAAAGTATTCAGATGATTTGTGTTAAGTCAGCATTTCCATGCCAGATCACTTGAGATGTTACAGGACTGGCTTATGGACTGTATGAATAACTAAAGATTGATTTCTTTTTTTGCGTAAACTCTTTGGGAAACAGAGTTTGTGTCTCTATCTTTATACTTGCCTTGTGGATGGAATTTCAGGAAAAAAAAAAAAACCCTGAGATGGAAAAGACAAAAGAGGAGAGTGAAATTTGTCACTACACTGTAGACTGCGGGTGAATCTGACATAATCGTGAAAAATGGGTAGCTTTTTCATGAAAAGACATTTTCCCCTGATTTCTTGGTGGAGAGTGTGTAATGATAGGGTGATTTGGTGTATATAATTTATAATTTGCCTTCTCTTTTGAATCTTTTGCTTTTGGTATCAGATTCATTTCAATTTTGGGATCTGTCACAGGCCAAGGAATTGATCTGGGGTAATGTTTATGAAGCAGAAAGTGTTGTAACTCTTTGAAGGACATGTGTTTTGTGAGACCTATATTATCCTGAGTTGTTTGTATATATTGCTTCAGGACAAGCTGCTGGAAAAATCAGGAAAAGTTACGGACAGGACGTATTTTAAATCTATAATTGAGTGATAAGAATGAACAGAACTTAGGGTCTCACGGTGTGATAAACCCCTTGTTTACAAGGAGAAAAGGGAGAGGGAGAAAAAGGAAGGGAGAAAAGTTTTGAAAAACTAGCCAAAGAAGTACTATTCTATGCAATATGTGTCAGAAACTTTATGCATTTTTTAATCTCAAAAAGGCAATCTAGACAAGAAGATGAAAGAAAATCTAAAAATATTTAATAAGTAAGGAGATTCCAGTAGAAACACAGCTACAATAAGGAGCTGGCTGGTATAGTACCTTTGAGGTTGACACTGAGAAGAAGGATTTACCTGGCATTGCTGTAGCAGATTCTTTGGGCTCCTGGAAATAAGAGTTATTAGAAGCACTAACTGCATAAAAAGACTACTTAGAGATTCCACAGTGGGTTTCCTATAAGGTATCCTCCTTATAAGGGTGAGTTGAAAAGAGAATCAAAAGGAAATACATCCCAAACCACAGACTAAGATTACATGGCCGGAGTTGTGTCCCAGCTTTGTCACTTATTAGCTGTGATCTTGGCAATGTTAATTAACCTCCCTGTGATTATTGCTTTTTCAGAAGATAGAGGTGATAATAACTACCTCATACGGTGTTCTGAGATAAAATAACGTTAATTCGTGTACAGCCCTTAGAGTAATTCCTGTCGCCCAGCAAGTGCTAAGTCAACAGTTCTACTTTTGTTGCTGCTGATAGTGGTGGTAGATTTTCAGTTTGGGAAATTATTGAATCTTTTAACCAGTTAACCCAGTTAATTAAGAAGAGACAATAAAAACAACTTAATAAAGTTCCTTTTAGTGCAGCAATTGAATTATAATTTGGGTTTTAACTGAAATTAAAACTTGATGTTACTTGTCTCTGAAATGAATGAATAAATCCAAATATTCTTTTAGAGCTAGAGGTAAGCCCTAGAAATAGGCCTGGTACTTAAAGACCATTAATTATATAAACATTGATTATATACTAATTTATTGAATACCTGTTACATGGCAGATTTTATTCTAATTCAAGTATAGCATTGGAATTAGATAAAGGTAGTTTTACAAAGTCTTTAGTCGAGGAGCGGTAATAAAGAATAAATGTGGTTGTTTACCACTTGCATGTTTTCTGTCAGACTGAAAACTCATCATCATCACCTTAGAGTTAGAATTCTTTGGCTTTTGTTAATTCATGAAAACGAACTTGATTTCCTAAAGGTATGCATATATTATTACATTTGACCTTTGTGTTTATGCTTAAGTACTTGGCAAGGGTTTAGTTATAGAAGGCTCTTTGTTTACAGTGCTAACATCTTACGAAATATTAAATAGAACCTATACATTCATAATAGCTTTCTGTAAATTCTTTTGCGAGGATGATAGGCATTTCCTTAAAAACGTGAGGAATGGGCAGTGTATTTTGAAAAGAATTTAGTTGCCTTCTGTTGTTAATTTCTTAGGCATTTCTTTTTGTTGATTTGCATAGCTAACTGAAACATACCACATGTATTTTAGCTGTTTGCCCAAATAAAGCTGTATGCTTTGAATGCTGATCTCAGAACTGTGAGGCTATTTATATAGAAGTGAGGTTTGAGGTTTTGTTTGCTTTCTTTTTGTCTATTTTTTGGTAGTAGAAATGCATTGAAACATTGTAGATTCCAAATTCAAAATACTGTGTGGTGCCTTTCCATGTGACTGTTCACTTCTAGTAGTTCTCATTGTAAGAAATGCTATATATAGGTTGTGATTGTAGTAAGTTTAGTGTTTGAATGTATCAAGTTGAACTTGACCCTATATAAATGTATGTTTATCCTTTTACAAATGAAAAAAACATGTACATAAAGGAACTGTGTTATTATCTCTGGTTCTCTTGGGACTTCTTGGTTGGGGACTTAAGCTGTGAAGCAATGAAGAAGATAGTTTGACTCAGTCATATGAATTGTGTAGATGATTTCACAGAGGAGAAGGTATTTCATCTGAGCTGAGAAGGGTAGAGAGACTTAGATAGGCAGATTAACTAGATGAGCTAGGTTTTAAGTAGAGTAGAAGTTCCCATGCTACCTTGGTTCAAAGTTTCATGCTTAATGTCTCAGTCTTCACAGTACCCCGTCCTGAAGAAATAACTCAGAATTCCGTTTATTTATTAGTTTAGTCCTAAAAACACAGTTAAGTATTTATGTTCTAACAACTTAGTAGCCTTTAAACAAATACCACACATATATTGGAGGAAAAATCTTTTTATTTCATTATTAATCACCATTATCTACTAGTGTGGTATCTTTGCCAGTTGAGCACAGCAGTTTCTTAAACTTTAGAGTCGGATGGACACTGCCACCTTTATTTACTGTTTGTTTTACACTGATATCTGCCTAATATTTGCTTTTTATTAGAGCAACTATCAAAAATTGAGCTTTTCAAAGATACCATCTTTGAAAGGAATATAGAATAATGAAATACCTCTGCCAGTAGTATTATGGCATTACATGTTGAGTATGGAAAACAATAATATAAATTGTTTTGAATCATAAGGGAAGAATATAATTATTATTCTCTGGAAATAAGATTTCATTTAACAAATTTAATCAACTTACTGTAGCAAGTTAAGTTACCTGTTTATATCCAAAGAAGGAAGTAGTTTACTCTTCTCTTTACTGGATATATAAATAGATGTTAAAGTTCTACAGTAATCTAAACTTGGACTGTGCTAGGGAATTATACATAAACTGCCCTTTAGGAAATCTTAATATTGAACAACGAAATGTCTTATTTTTTTTAACTGCTGTGTTCACATGGATCAGGTTTGTAAGGGTTTTTGTTTTAAGATTTTATATATATATTTGAGAGAACAGAGAGAGAGCGCACATGAGTGAGGAGGGGCAGAGAAAGGGAGAAGCAGACACCCTGCTTGAGCAGGGAGCCTGACGTGAGGCTCCATCCCAGGACCCTGAGTAATGAATGACCTCAGCCAAAGGCAGACACTTAACCCACTGAGCCACCATGTGCCCCCGCGTAAGGGCTTTTTTTTTTTTTTTTAACACAAGTTCATAGAACTTACGTATATTGAGAAGTACAGTGTTCTAGCATTATGGACACAGAAGACTTTAAAGGTAACAGTGAATCCAGAAATAGCCAGATCACCTAAAAGAGGTAAATAACTTTGTTTTAAACTGATTCATGGGGATCCCTGGGTGGCGCAGTGGTTTAGTGCCTGCCTTTGGCCCAGGGCGCGATCCTGGAGACCCAGGATCGAATCCCACATCGGGCTCCCGGTGCATGGAGCCTGCTTCTCCCTCTGCCTGTGTCTCTGCCTCTCTCTCTCTCTCTCTCTATCATAAATAAATAAAAATTTAAAAAAAAATAAATAAACTGATTCATGTATGGGGCAGCTTCGGTGGCGCAGCGGTTTGGCGCTGCCTGCAGCCTGGGGTGTGATCCTGGAGACCTGGGATCGAGTCTCACATTGGGCTCCCTGCATGAAGCCTGCTTCTCCCTCTGCCTGTGTCCCTGCCTCTCTGTGTCTGTCATGAATAAATAAAATCTTTAAAAAAAAAATAAAATAAACTGACTCCTGTATACTTAGATGATCCTGTCTTTATTTTTGTACTTATGGCATATAGAAATAACTTGATATTGGAAGAAATTGTTGGAGGAAGGTAATTTGATGACTCTCAGTAGCTCCTGATTCACTGTGAGCATTTTTAAAAGTTAGTAATTAACCATAATGTTGGCATTGTGAAGGATGGGTAAGATGTCGGTATTCAGGCTCACTGTATTTATAGTAGTGAAAAGAGTTGTATTTTATAAAGTCCCTATTCTATATGTGTTTTTTTCTTCTGATATAGTTCCTGGTAAGTGCAAGCTGTCTTAGTTTTGTCATTCTTCTTCTTTTACTGTTGTCATTCAAAAAGTATTCTACTGCAAGGAGCTGCTTGCTTTATTTATTTATTTATTTATTTATTATTTATTTATTTATTTATTTATTTATTTATTTATTAGAATGATTTTCTGTATTTATTCATGAGAGATACAGAGAGAGGCAGAGAAACAGGCAGAGGGAGAAGCAGGCTCCCTGTGGGGAGCCTAATGTGGGACTCGATCCCGGGAATCTGGGATCACGCCATGAGCCAAAGGCAGACACTCAACCACTGAGACCCCAGGTGTCCTGAGGTTGCTTTACTTTAAAAAAAATTTTTTTTTTTTAAGTGATCTCTGTATCCAGTGTGGGGCTCAAACTCAGAGTTCAAGTTGTGTGCTCTACCGACTGAGCCAGCCAGGTGCCCCGTCTACGGATAGGGGCTTTACACAGAAATAGGTTATATGGTAGGGAGGAAAAAAGTGAATAAATGTTTTTTTGGTTATGGTCTATTTTAGAGGTCTTGATCTAGTATAACTTAAAAAATTCTACATACCTTTTTGTGCAGGCATTTTAATATGTGTAGTTTTTAGTGCAGACACTCATACGACCTGATTGGATTGTAGTGGGTTAATCTAAGTTTTAGTAGTAAATAGTAAAAAAAAAAAAAAAATGCCTTAAACTTTTTTAAAATTTTAATTTAAGGGATGCCTGGGTGGCTCAGTGGTTGTCTGCCTTCAGCCTAGGGCGTGATTCTGGATTCCCAGGATTGAGTCCTTCTTTGGGCTCCCTGCATGGAGCCTGCTTCTCCTCCCTCTGCCTGTGTCTCAACCTCTCTATGTGTTTCTCATGAATAAATAAATAAAATCTTTTAAAAAGACAAAAATAAATAAATAAATAAATAAAATCTTTAAAAAAAAGTTTAATTTAAAACCTGTATGTTTATTCATCAGTCTTTTAATATAGGACCATCACCATTTCCTTGAATATAGGCTGTTTGGAATTCAGTTATGCAATTAAAAAGTCTAGATCTTAACAGTGGTATTTAAACTTCACACACTTGAAAAATACACAGGTGTTACTTTTCTGGAATTCAAGAGAATTGTCTTTAGAAATTCTGAAATTCCAGACTCCCTTTCACTCTTTTGTAGTTATGTCATACATTTGATAGTTTCGTGTGTGTATGAGACTCATGTTTTTCAAGCTTTTGTGAAGCATGTAACAAGAATCATCTATACAACTCTTTTCTGCACTAAGAGCTTGTCATTTTATGTAAATATAATTACGTTGACCCAGCTGGTAGAGACAGACACGTGGCTATAACACAGTATGTTAAACAGAGAGTAAGGTTATTCCAAGGATTTATTAGGGAAAGGTTAGTTAAGAGCTAGTATAGAATTCTATTTGTAGTTATTTAACAAGTGCCAGATAATTGGTATAGTAGGTGCTTTGATACATTCTTTTCTTTCATTTAAGCAAAAGCCACCATATTCACATTTTACAAATGGTGCTTTAGAGAAGTTGATGTTCAAGATCAAATGCCAAGAAGAAAGTAGGGGCTTTAACTTAGGTTTATCTTGTAACAAGGGTGCATTTTTTTTTTTTAAGATTTTATTTATTTATTCATGAGAGACACAGAAAGAGAGTGAGTAGCAGAGACATAGGCAGAGGGAGAAGCAGGCTTCATGCAGGGAGCCTGACATGGACTCGATCCCGGGCCTCCAGGATCACACCCTGGACTGAAAGCGGTGCTAAACCACTGAGCATCCGGGCTGCTCACAAGGGTGTATTCTTAACCACTCAAAGTGTTGTTCCTCACCATCCTCATTCCTCATCTCCATGTAATTCTCTTATGTCTAAGTATTTGTAAAGCTTTCCTAGGTAATTTGGAAAGCAGTAAATCTTACTACTCAAATTAAACAATGCTAGTCATTTATGATAAACTTGGAAGCAGTTACCAAAAATTTCTTTGGGTCGTGCTGAGTCAAGTTTTGGATTCTTTAGAAATGCAGTTTTGATTTATCTGCATGTGTAGTTACGCTAGAATAAAATCTATACTTTGAAAGGTAACCAAATCCTAACAGTATTGCAAGAGCACTACATAACTAGGATTTTCAGTGTTGGAGCAGGGATTGGTTCAAGACATGGTTGCTGATTTCACTTAATATTGTTCTAGAACAGTAAATATAAAGATGCTTTATTATTTTTAATGACTGTATATTGTTTCATTCTTTTGATGGACACTCAGATTTGTAGTTTTTGCTATTAAAAACACTGTCCTTAGTACCCTCTTAGAAAACCTTGTGTACACATTTTTCTGCAAATGCACAGGTATATATTTGAAATGAATTACCTTCAGATGAAATTGGTTGAGTCACAGGGTATGTTTGAATTTTATTAGATTGCCAGATTGCCTTTTATAGAGATTTATCTACTCTGACCAGTAAGGAATGAGCAAATGAGTGTCACTTTCTGTATCCTTGCCAACAGTGTAATATGGAACTTTTCTTTGTCAGTATTTTAAGTGAAAAATGGAATATTACTGTTTTAATTTGCATTTCTTTTGTATGAAATTGAGCATCTTTACATGTATTTTTGAGCCATTTGTGTTTCTTTTTGGATCTGAGACTAGTGCTTTTCTCATCTTTCCAGAATTATTGCTACTTGCTTGACAGTCATTTTTGTAAGGGGCTATTTTAAAATGCATCCCAATCACAGAGAAGGTAAATTTGAAAAAAAATATACAGTATTACGGGAGTAATAAACTTGGTGTTTGTTCACATTCTTTGCCCATCTTTCTGTGGTTGATTAGTTGGCCTTTTTTATATCGACTGTAGAAGCCTTTCACAGAATTAGCATTCTGGATATAAGTTGCAACTTTCTTAACAAAATTGGCATTCTGAATTTTAAGTTCCAATTTTTGCTCACTTTACCATGTTTCTTTGTTTATCACACATCATGCCATGCAGAAACTTGAATTTTATACAAGTGTTCTTAATTAAAGATGTATTCAGTGTATTGAATAATTCTATGAATCCATGTGTTCTAGTATTTTGTTTTACACATCTTGGATCAATATGGAATTTCTTTAGAGAGATATAAGGCTTGAGATAGGGATTTAGGAAGGTTCAACTGTGTCTCTAAGCACATTCCTACACCAGGGAACATAATACTAAGTTATTGGGAATTGTTTCCCCCTATAGACAGTTTTTCATTACTTACAACTTGAGCATTAGTCCTTGACATTCATTAAACTTACAAATAATTTGATACAGATCAGAGTTCATTAAACAATTTAGAATTTCTGGTGTGCATTTTAGGAAACCATTTCACCTTTTTGTGGTTCTTTTTTCTTTGAACCAGGCAAGTTGAGGAATTTTTCAAAAAATTCTAAATATATGTAAACACAAAACTAAACAATCAGTCTGTAATGTTTTATCATACCGTGTTCATGTTGGAATTGATGATATTGGCTAGGATCAGGGCTAGCAGCTGGCTTGTAGTTGTATTATACCATTTGCACGTGCCTGTTGCAAAAAAATACTCAAGCTATGTAAGCTCGTACTACTCAGCATAAAAATTATTTTTTACATGTTTTAATGTTTTGTGTATTTTATTAATTAGATAGTAGTCATGGTTGAAAATATCAACTGTTTCTGACTTATTTTTCAGGGATGTTTTGCTGCTTTAGGCATCTACTTAATCTGCCTCTTGTTTAACTTGATTTAGGCTAGTGATTTCTAATACTTTAGCAAGCATATTAGAATCAAATACATGAAAACTTGTTAGAACAGATTGCCATGCCTCATCTTCAAAATTTCTAAGTAGGTCAGGGATGAGACCCAAGTTTTGTATTTCTAACCAGTTCACAGGTAACACAGAAAACTTTTTAGTGAGTCTTTGTTTTAAAACAGAGAAACACTGGATAATAGGGTATCCAGTCAAATGTAGAGTTTGACTCTCTTATGCAGTTTAGTCTGTGATTGAAACTTCAAAATTAGGTAATCACAAGTTTTGTTATTGTGACACTATTTTTTGTGACTGATGCCTGAGTCTGGTTAAATATTCCATTAGTACTATGGAGGGTATAAAACGTAAAAGGAAAATGGCTAAGACTTTTATAGGATCTCCGGTACTTGGTTCTGCCTTTTTCTGTGCTTGGTGTTTGGTCACTTTTTTTTTTTTTTTTTTAAAGCGGGGAGCTTCATATATCTAGTAGTATAGCAAATCATTGGGTAGCTTCCCTTTTTTCTTGAGGTTAATAAAGGCTTTAATTACACACACACACAATGCCACGCATAATTTAAAAAGGAAACAAAAAACAAGCAAAAACTGTAAAAGACACAGGTAAACATTCGTTCCATACAAAACAACAGAAAGAATCAAGTCACCCTGAACACAAAAAAAATCACCTCAAATAATGTGCCATAGTTGCCAGTAAATCTGGTAGTGGCTTAATTAGGCAAAGCATGGGACCTTTCCTTCTGTTTTTTTTAGCATGAGTAAACAACAGTGACAAGGGCCAGAGAGTCTAGATGGAAGGACATTCAGAGAGGGAGGGAAACCTGGGGAGGATAGGTGTGTGCTCTTGCTCTCAGCCTCCCCTCTGTTCTTGAAATGGGCCAGGTCAGTTGATTGGTCTGTGTTGTTTTGACATTTGACCTATTGAACTTGGTTGGGTCTTAATCCCCTCTATCTTGCCGGTGAACAGCATGTCTATAGTTTGAGCCACTTAATGTACTTTAAGAAAAGACCAGTGTTCCTAAAATCAATTGCTTATGTTCATACTGGCACACTTTTTTATTTAAAACTTCAAAACTTGGGATCCCTGGGTGGCGCAGCGGTTTGGCGCCTGCCTTTGGCTCAGGGCGCGATCCTGGAGACCCGGGATCGAATCCCACATCGGGCTCCCGGTGCATGGAGCCTGCTTCTCCCTCTGCCTATGTCTCTGCCTCTCTCTCTCTCTCTCTCTCTCTCTCTCTCTCTCTCTGTGACTATCATAAATAAATAAATTAAAAAAAAAACTTCAAAACTTCACACATACAGCACATACAAAAAAATTGAATATGAATATGATACAATGGAAAAGACTGCCTGAAGTCTAGTAATCAAAGCATGCTGGTAGGAGTCCATGATTGTGGCGATGTACAGCAAAAGAATTGTCCCCAAACTCAAGGTCTAACAAGCTAGTTTTCCGATAAAAATATGTATGTTTCTCAGATGTTCATAAGATATACCAGCAGAGACAAAATTAGAATTTTTGAGGTGACACATGAGAAAGATGTTAGATGGCAGAAATCTGCTCATTTTGGGACACTTAAAGAGAGGATTATCCAGAAATAAAGCAAGATGGGGAGGAGGAAAAGGACATAACTGTTTTGGGGAAACACTTTTTTATCTGACTTGCATCTGGTAACGGGTTGATTTTTCTAAAAATTTCTATATAGAAGATCCAGATGTATTTGGGAGGTCTAGCTGTTGCCCTGATTTAAAACAAAAAGCCAGCTGGGGTGCCTGGGTGGCTCAGTTGGTTAAGCCTCCAACTGTTGATTTCATCTCAGGGTTGTGATGAGATGTCCTGTCCTTCAAGCTCAGTGTGGAGTCTGTTTGACATTCTCTCTCTCTCTCTCTCTCTCAATCATTCAGTAAGTAAGTAAAATCTATCTAATCAATCTATCATCTATCTAATTAAAAAAAAAAAGGATGCCAGTAGTTCAGTCAGTTAAGCTTCTGCCTTCAGCTCAGGTCATGATCTCAGGGTCCTGGGATTGAGCCCTGCTTTGGGCCCCTTACTCAGTGGGAGGCCTGCTTTTCCTCCCCCTACTCCCCCCCCCCCCCCTTGTGCTCTCTGGCTCTCTTTCTCAAATAAAAACAAAAACAGGATCCCTGGGTGGCTCAGCGGTTTAGCACCTACCTTCTGCCCAGGGTGTGATCCTGGAGACCTGGGATGGAGTCCCATGTCAGGCTCCGTGCATGGAACCTGCTCCTCCCTCTGCCTGTGTCTCTGCGTCTGTCTGTCTCTCTCTCTCTCTCATGAATAAATAAATAAAATCTTAAAAAAAAACAAAAAAACAAAAGGCCATCTAACAGGTCAATTAAATCAGGGAAAAAAAAAAGTTATGGCTAAGAGCATCCCCTGCAGTCATTTCAGAGGACAAAGAAAGGGAAGAGTAGTACTGTTGTTTTAATATTAACCTGTTTTCGGTAGATCACAGATGTGTTTACAAACTACTCCCCCTCCCCCCTTTCCAATCTCCACTCCCACACCAGGTAACTTTTGCTGTTGTATTTATATGTATATTTTTCTCGGACTTTGAGGAGATTGTATTAGTGTAGGAGGGGCCCAGCAATGGGCATCAGTGCGCTGATACCTAGTCTTAAACTATTTAACTGGTTTTGAGACCCTGGGAAAGTTTACTAATAGTGAATTTCCTACATTGGAGAAGCAGCAATATTGATTGTATTTTTCTTTTTTTAATTTTTATTTATTGATGATAGTCACAGAGAGAGAAAGAGAGGCAGAGACACAGGCAGAGGGAGAAGCAGGCTCCATGCACCGGGAGCCCGATGTGGGATTCGATCCTGGGTCTCCAGGATCGCGCCCTGGGCCAAAGGCAGGCGCTAAACCGCTGCGCCACCCAGGGATCCCTATTGATTGTATTTTTAAGAGACCTTTCAACTTTATTTATTTGAAAGAAGGAGAGAGCTTGCATGCAAGCGTTGGCAGAGAGAATCTTAAGCAGACTCCCTACTGAATACAGAGCCTGACTCAACTTGGGGCTTCATCCGGACCCTGAGATCATGACCTGAGCTGAAACAGAGTCGGACACTTAACTGACTGAGCCACCCAGGTGTCCCTACAGGTGTAATTTTTCCTGAAGCTCTCTGTTGCACAGACAGCAAGCTTCCTATGCTCTTGTGATGCAGTAGAGGTAAGAGTAGCATCTCATAATTGGATCACTGAGTGATAATCAAGTATTGAGACATCTGTTATGAGTCTATCTCCGGAGTCTGGAAGTCAGGCTTAGTTGACTATTTAACATAGTACATATTTTATGCGTAGTTTCTAATAAAACAAGGCAAATAGTCGTTCATTAATGTACAGTATCTCTTCTGCCATTTACAACATTTCCCCTCAGAAAAATATAAAAGAATGAGTATTTGGGTTAGCTGTGCTTTTGAATGCCTCTCTACTTGTGGTGTCTGAAGGTTAAGGAATGTATGGAGGAAAAAGGTCAAAAAGAGTGGCTTTTTTATTTTAAATGAGTTTGAAGGAGTTTTCAAGTTAAAGCCTGGTACTTTTGTCAGTTCTGTGACTTTTTCACATTTTTAATATGTGAGACTGAGGCACATTTTTACAATCTGAGAGTCTTATAAACTGGTAGCAGTTTGGTGGTGGTTATTGCCTGTGAATGCTTGAACTTGATCTACTTGTACATCAAATAAGTAATGTGCTACTGTTGAAACTATGTGTACTGGGTTTATTTACTAATTAAAATGTTTTCAGAAAGATTACAGTGGGATTCCATGTTGAATTGAGTAAGCTTGGAAACTGAATAGCATGGTGTAAATTTTATAGTATTTAAGCAAATACTTATCATTTGAAGAGTCACTAGTTCATTTTTTTTTCCCCCTGCAAAAGACCAGATGAGGTCTGTGGGATCTGAGGAAGTTACTCACAAGTAGATGGAACTGTATTATGTTTTGCTACTGAGATGATGTGCAAAAGGATTGCCTATCTCATGTCAGTAATTAGCAGCTGAAGTCAGAAGAAATTACTAAATGTTCTCAAATAGATCAGAGATAATTTAAAGTAGCTAGAGGCTATAGCTGATTCATGCACTGCACCGCACTGTCGTTAAGGCATTGAGTCATAGTTTAATTGGCACTGTTTTTTCTTTCATGGTCTTAATATAAAATAATCTTGCAGGTAATGCAGTGTCAACTCCAGAAATGTAGTTTACTTTTAAAAATATGATCAAAGAAGAAAGAAGCCTACAATATATAGAATAAGGATGGATTCGTTTGCCAAAAGCCTTCATAAGTTTAGAATTAAATTCAAGGGATGTAAGGAGAAGGATTCATTTCTGCTTTACATTGTCAATTTGGTGAACTTAACTGCTCCAACAAATGGTATTAACTAGAAATACCAAGTTGGTCCATGAAAGATTAGGTTAGATTAATTTGTGAAAAATAAAGACCCAAAATAGTGAAATCATAAATGATGACTTTACATTTTTATACTGCTTTTAAATTTTAAAATCATGAATTGAATGAACTGTGACCTTAGCATATGCAGGCCGACTTTGTTTTGTACCTGTGCCAAACTAGGGATAGTTGTTTTGTGTTAGTGGCAGTAGCAGCCAGAATAGAATGGATAGGAGGAGATGCCTGGCCCATTGACACCATAGCTGTTTATTTTGAGCCTTCTCTCAACCTGGTTTCCCTCTCTGGTTCATTGATTTAGTGGATTTCTTTTGTCCTTCATACTTATTTATCAACATCTCTATATTGCACATGCCATCCCTTATTCTGTTCTTTTTGTGCTTTGCCATCATTTCATTAGGTTGGGTGGGGCTGGGGGAAAGAAATGGTAGACTTTTGTGCTGTCTCAGCCCTTTTGAACCAGGGAAGCCTATTGTTAGCTTAAGTGAGGAATTACTAAGGCTTTAAAGAAATGTACATTTGCATGTGGTAACATTTTAGTGATATGATGTTATAAAACAAATTGGTTTCTTTGTTTTGTAGGTCAAACTTTTAAATTTTGTTTTGCATTTAAGTGATGCATTTGTGTAAAACCATGTGATCATTATATTCAGTAATCAGATTCAATCTTAATGCATTTCAGTATTACAGTCTCACTTGACAGAATTTGATAGTGTATAACACGTTTGATACTCTTAGAAATTTTTCTTGATGCTTAATTTTGCGATTGATCATAAAACAATAACACATTGGTTTTGAGAAAAATTTAATTTTGATTTACCCGATCTCTTTGCATGTCATGGAGTTTAGTTTTCAAATGCCCTAAACGAACCTTGACCAACTTGTTTACTGTGAATATAGGTATATGACTGATGGGATGTTACTTCGTGAAGCTATGAATGATCCCCTTCTGGAGCGTTATGGTGTAATAATTCTTGATGAGGCTCATGAAAGAACATTGGCTACAGATATCCTCATGGGTGTTCTGAAGGAAGTTGTAAGACAAAGATCAGACTTAAAGGTGAAGTAATTTTTTTTTTCATAATCATCTCATTAAAAAAAGGGGTATGTATAGAAAACAACATATGCCAATCACTAAATCAACTATAATATATCGATTGTAAAATAAGGAACAGTAAGTACCTACATTGTTATTTTTCTTTGTTTCTAATATATGTAGCTGTGTCTTCATATGTGTTTTTACTTTGATTGCACTTTCTAGTGATGTATGTATTTTTAGACCAAACCTCTTCCATTTCTAACCCACCTGACTTTTTTGTGATTTAATAACATGGTAGTTTTGTATCCCTGCTGCTCACCCTCCCCTTCATTAAATACAGAAACCTCAAATCTTTGTCCTGCCCCAACATAAACACACCCATTCTAACTCATCATGTTGGGTAGTAGGAACAACTATACCCAGAACAAGCAAGTCACCCCTCAGAACTCTGTTCACTTAATCTAGTTGGCTTGAGTTTTTTTTTTTTTTTTTTTTTTTTCTGTCAGTCCTACTACTACTGCCCTGGCCAGTGTTACTGTTTTTTGATAAGGGCCTAAAATGGGCTGAATTTCTGATCTCTCTGCCTCCCAGAGTTTATGAAGTGCCTCTTTTTGCTGTTGTATGTACACCATTTATTGGAACTTAGACTCATTCTTTGATTGTTAGTATATGTGTTATAGAGGGATTTTACACTGGGGGGCAGAAAGATTCTGGGTCTTAAAAAATTGTTATCTTAGTATGTTTTTGTTTAAATTTATTATTTTAAAGAATGTATTTGGAGAATGAGGAGTATTACCATTATTGATTAAATGTTATGAGCTTTTGAAATTTTCATTTTGTTTTAATTGAAGTGTAGTTGACCAACAGTATTAATAATGTTAGTTTCTGATGTACAATGTAGTGATTGGCAATGAGAACTCCGTTACGCTGTGTTCACCATGAGTGTAGCTACCATCTGTCACCATGCAATGCTATTACAATACCATTGACTATATTACCTATGCTATGCCTTTTATTCCTGTTACTGACTTACTCTGTAACTGGAACTTTGAAACTCCTAGTCTCCTTCATTCATTTTGTCCATCCCTCCCTGGCAACAACCAGGTTTTTTTTTTTTTGTATTTATGAGCCTGTTTCTACTTTTTGTTTTTTAGATATCATATATAAGTGAAATCAGGTATGAGCTATTAAGGTTTTTTGGAAAGAAACTCAAAGTAGAATTTACTCTGTAGTAGAATGTTTTATGAGGGAGCCTTCTTTTTAAGTAAATTTTTACACTTGATCTTAGCCAAAAGGCCAAGAAGCGATTTTTAAGTAAATTTTTAATGGGTGCTATAATGTTTGAGTTACATGGAGAGAGGGTAACTGTACAGTCTTCATCGCTCTGTATTTGGAACAGCCTTTTGGTGACTGGCTTTTTACAACAGTGTAGAAAATCCCTGTTTAGGAATTTTTCTAAAGAAGTCATTCTTATTAAAGGTGATTTGGAAAAAGAGAAAATTTATATCTGTGCCACTGATTTTTTTCTTTTTTTCTTTTTGCATTTCCTGCTCTTTCCTGTGTGTAAGGTTGTCCTGTTCTGTCTTAATAAACACAGTAGTAATTGTGCTATTTATTTATGTTGTCTTTTACCCTTCCCTTTTATATATTATATAAATCTTATGTAAACATAAATATGTTAAAACATTTTATGAACTTTGGGCCTTCAGGTGTTATTTCTTATTTATTATATACTGCGTTCATTTCTAATTTTTTAAAATGTCAGTAACTTTTATCATAGTTCAGCATTTCTGTATTTGATTTTTTTTTTTTAAGATTTATTTACTTATTATTTTAGAGAAAGGTAGTGTGTGCAAGGCAAGGGACAGGGGAAAGGAGACCTTCCAGCAGACTCCCTGCTTAGCCCGAGGAGGAGATGAGGGACTTGCTCTCAGGATCTTGAGATCGTGACTGAGCTGAAATCAAGAGTTGGATGCTTTTTAAAAATAATTATTATTTTTACTTTTGAAGATTTATTTATTCATGAGAGACCCACAGAGAGAGGCAGAGACATAGGCAGAAGGAGAAGCAGACTTCCTGTGAGGAGCCTAATGTGGGACTCAATCCCAGGACCTTGGGATCACAACCTGAGCCAAAGGCAGATGCTCAACTACTGAGCAACTACTGAGCCACCCAGGTGCCCCAAGAATTAGATGCTTATCTGACTGAGTCACCCAGGTGCCCCTGCGTTTGATTTTTTTAATCGTTTTTGTAGGTTTTTTAATAGAGATATATATAGAACATAGACATTACTTGTCTTTTTTTCCTTAGGACCATGTAAGAATCCTTGAAGACTGCTTCAAATAATTAACTTTTGTGTTTTTTTGTTTCCCCCAGGTTATAGTTATGAGCGCTACATTAGATGCAGGGAAATTCCAGATTTACTTTGATAACTGTCCTCTCTTAACTATTCCTGGACGTACACATCCTGTTGAGATCTTTTATACTCCTGAACCAGAGAGAGATTATCTCGAAGCAGCCATTCGAACAGTGATCCAAATTCATATGTGTGAGGAGGAGGAAGGAGATCTTCTACTTTTCTTAACTGGTCAAGAGGTATTAATTGTCATTATTTGCTTAATTATTTAGCCTTTAGCATGTTAAATTATACAACAGCTTTTAAAGTCTAAGAACATGGTATATATTAACCATGTATTTCTTATCCCAAGGTTTAAAGATTTTCTTCAACTTGACTGTATTTATGTATGAAGCATTATAACCCCTTTATATATGTACTCTAAGAATACCCTTTTATACAATTGCTGTTTGTTAATTATCCTAAGAATGTTAAGTGCTTTTAGAATTTCAAGATTTAGCAATTGCAGTTTTCAACTTTGGAGATACCTGAGTGGTAAGTGGTGGTGTGATAATTTGCAGCTTTGCTAAAGCATAAATTTGAACCACACAGCTGCTGTGAAATTAGGTTGTCCTAGTCAGCTTGTGAGTGAAGTTGAGTGGCTTGGGTACCCATTCAACATCAAAACAAATGTTTGTGTTTTGATTTTGTCTTCATGTGTTCACTGAAGATTAGAAGGAATCAGTGAAATTTCTTAGTTGGAATTTACCTCACTTTAACAGGTTTTATTCTCAGGTGCAGATTTTTTTTTTTTTGGTGCTGCATTTTTTAAAACTTGTTTTCCACAGTAGGTTTATAGGTGTGCTATGAAATTCTCAAGCTAAAGTTCAGGAAAAAGCTATCTGGAGAAGACCATTTCAGAGAGCCTCTTACTGGAGGTTTTCTTAGAGCTTGTCCTCTGCTTCAGTAGGCTTTATGAACTTTATAGAATGTACTTTTCTAACATACATGCAGTTCCACTTAGAAAATTTCCACTTACTGATTCTGATTCAGTAGGTCGGGTGTAGCCTGAGATTCTGTCTACCTAACAAGCTTCCAAGTAATGTTGAAGCTCTCCAGGGTTGAGTGGTGAGGTTCTGGGGTAGTGCTGTTCTATCAGACCTTTTGTCGGTGCTGAACATGTTCTGTCTGCTGTTCAGTATGTCACTCACCAGGAATGTATGGCTTTTGAGGATTTGAAATGTGGCTGGTGAGAGGAGGGAATAAATTTTAATTTTATAGCATTTTAATTTAAGTAGCTACATGTGCCAACCTTCCTCCAGTTTCAGTTTTTGTATGGCCCACTAGTTAAGAATTGTTTTTACATTTTTAAGCAGTTGTAAATGAGAGCAAAGAATGTGCAACAGAGATGATGTATGCATTCAAAGCCTAAATTGTTTTGGCCCTTTACAGTAAAAGTAAAAGGTCTGAACCCTGCCCCAGAACATTTTTTTCTCAAGTGTGATCAGTGGACAGTCTACTTAGGAGACAAGAGTAGAAGAGTTTGTTAAAAGCAAGTTCTTGGTCCTGTTCCAGATTTGCTGAGATAGGTGAAATCTGAGGCGAAAAAGGAATCTATCTGCATCTTCAATGAGGTCTGTGGGCCATTTTTATATTTCCCTAGGTTTAAAGGTCATTGTCCCAGAGGAATGTTTAAACCAGTATAATTCCTGTAGTACATTAATGACACAACTGTAAACAGTGTTGTGGGGAATTGCTCTAATTCTCCCAGATACAAAAATCACAGGTCTTCTGTGACTGCCTACCTCCATTGGAATGTGAATTATTTTATATATATTCAATTTCTACAGGAATGCTTGATACACACAATATTCCAGCAAAGGCTGTTGTTTTAAGAGCTATAAATGTTGCACATTTCTTTGTCCTTGAATTTCTTCAGTATTTGTATGATCTATGATTTGTACCCCCATTGGCCAAAATGCTTTTTCTGTAGAGCAGGTTTTTTCAACTTCACTATCTACATGGTAGGCCTATCAGTTTTTTTTTGTTGGGGGGTAACCTGTGCGTTGTGGCATCTTTGGTCTTTACCCATTACATGCGGTAACATTCTCTCCTCCAGTTGTAACAACCAAAAATGTTTGCAGAAACATTGCCACATGTCCCCTGGGTAGAAAATCATTCCCAGTACAAAATCATACTTGTTCTTTTGGGAAATAAAATGTGTTGCAAATTCACTTTTACAGATAAACCCTCTGTTGGTACCTGTCTTTATTTTTATGCATTTTGAATGGAAGAATTTTTATAAATTTTAGAAGCAAGAGTACCAAATGCTTTTTTGAGGGCATAAAAATGGTATTTATGCAATAATGCAGCTTTAGGCATTTGAGGTATTCATCTTGTCCGTTTGTGCCTGGTCTCTAGTTTCTTGCTTCATATAGAGTGCTGCGTAGTATATTTTCTTAAATGACTTTTTAAAATAGCCATTATGTTCAGATTACTAAGCATATTAGAATTTTATCAGAAATATCAGACGGTCTCATGGTGAGAACCTGAAAGGCTTTTCTGTGATTTAACTTCTTGTATTTGGCAGCTATCCCATAGTTGGGGAAAGGAAGGGAGTAAGCCCCATGGTTTTCAAATGTGTGCTTGAGTACCATGTTTTCCAATAAAGTTATTAACTGTAACTGTGAATAAGGTTTGCATATGTCCTCTTACATTTTTAAATCACCTTTTGTTGGGTGACTAGTCTTTAATTTGAAGATCTTCAGGGAGAAAGTATCAGAGTACCTAATGTATTTTGTTTCATTGATTGTTTTTAGTAGAGTTGAATTAAAGATACATAAAATATTACTGTTTTTCATGTCTGTGAACGTGTGTTATTTTTACATGGTCAGTTAAGTGGTAGATTCTTGGAATTCACTATTGTCTTCATAAATATGAATAGCACCTGTAAAATTTAATTTTCCTGTGAAATTTTTAAATGATTTTTAAGAGCATTTTACCATTTTGACTTAAACAATAATGCATCTGTAGTAATCTGAGTTAATTTGGGAATAGGAGATTAATCTTGATTGGTGAAAGGTTGGGAAAGATTTGAATTCTAGAATATTTTTTATTTTATCTTAATGCATAAAATCTGGAGCTATGATTAAAATTAAGTGTTGCCTAGTAGAAGTCCTTCGGGGAGCTACACTTCTGAATTAGATAAGAATGATTATAATTGAAATATCAATTGTCAAGGGTTACATGAAGATGTTAAAACCATTCTTTAAGGAGCACATTCTTTTATCTTTAATTTTGCTGAGTAAAATGTCTTTTCCATATGCAGTGAATTCAGCCTCCTCAAATTAGCAGTCCAAATTTATTTACTCACATATATTAATACTTTTGGAGCTGAAAGTCTTTAAAAACTCCTGAGCTTCTGTCTCAGTAGTCAATATTGCTCATAACTAAGCAGCTCTTAGCAGATGGTTGCTTTATGCTGCTGAATGTCAATGAGCTTTGTGCTCTTCTGAACTTAATGTTGTCTATGGATATTTGGTAAACTTTAGGGAAAAATTTGTTGCAGTTTTAAAACTAAGTGTTTAGAACCTTGCTTGTATAAAAAACAAGTGGTGTGGGATTTTTTTCTTCTTCCATCTTTAGAGTTGTCTTTATAGCCCATGCAGTAGTGATCTCATTTTAGATGTATTTGACAGATTGGATAGTGCAGTCCCAAGTAAAATTGGAATTATCTTCTTGCTAAAATTTGGAATGTGCTCGTGTATAATTTGGGGCACTGCATTTTCTACTTTGTGAAATCTGGATGTTTGGTTGACTTTTTGGACCCTTTGTTTTCTGGTCAAATATATGGTGAAATTAACTAAGTTAAAAATACTCTGAATATTGGCATCAGTTTTTCTGTTTTATTTTAGAGAAGTCTAATTTGGGGTTTATATTCAAATCTTTTTGATTTGGAAGAGATATAATTTTGTATTTGCATACCAGCAGGGGGCATTCTAATCTAGATACAGCATTTGAAAGCCTTTTTTCCTTAAAATTATTTGTTTTGTTATATTCTTTCTTTCAATCAATACCATTCTTTAATTTTCTTTTAGAAACGTCATCTCAAAGGGAACTGTGAACATCCAATACTTAATAGTAATTTTCTACTTGATAATTTTCAAGACCCTTATTCAGTTTTTAAGAGAACTCCTGTGGTTAAAAGAGAGTAAAAAATTTTGTTCTTAGGTATCCAAAGGCTTTGTATTTTTTAACATGGAAACAGACACTTTGATTTAAAATAATTTCAAGGAAAATAACTGTAGTTTAATATAATAAAAATATAGACTATATTTACCTGATAGACTTTTTCCCATTTTTTTCTTTAATTATTCTGACTTTTGAATAAGCTTTTCTTTAATCAATCTGATTTTTCAGATAAGAGATAATTAGTTGATAAGGATAGCTTCTGATTCAGTTATGCTTTGGACAGACTGCCAAATCATTTAACATACTTCTGAATTTAATCTGATTAATGCTTCAGTAAACTTTAAATTTGTTGTCTACCCCCCTTTTGAGTCCATTTGCCCTTCCCTTGGAGCCTCCACCTCCCTCTCTTTCTCTGTCTTCTGCACTCTCTGAGTATTCATTGTGTGTCCTCTCTTTAAAACCTAGAGATGAATGCAAATGTGTTAGAATTATTTTCTGTGGTTGGGAAATTTTTGAAGATCCTCTGAGTTATTTGGGTTAGCCTACTTCTTAAATATCTATGTTGATACTGTAAAGGTGTTTGTTCTCATTAGGCACAATGAAGCAAATCTTCCATATAATTACATTAGTGATACGTGACATTAAAGCCTAATTGGCTTATTTAAAATATCTAGCACATCAATTTCTTTTAGATTGTGAAAATTTAAAAGGTTATGAGTGCAGTTAAATATTCCTGGGTGAGAAATTTCAATTTTAGTACAATTTGTTGAGAATTAATTAGGACGTTTGACTAGAAGAAAAAGTGTAGAATGCCAATGAGATTAGTTGTGTCTATTTATTTGAGTACAGAAATAAAAATTTCAATGATAGTTTTGGAAATCCCGATGAAGTTTACCGAGTTTTGACTTACCAAGTTCAAAGTAAACTGCATAGAACTAGGATTATGATAAATACTTGAATGTTTTAGTGTGTATGTGTTTTGTTTTTACACTCAGACTTGTATTTTGTAGGAAATTGATGAAGCCTGTAAGAGAATAAAGCGTGAGGTTGATGATCTGGGCCCTGAAGTTGGTGACATTAAAATCATTCCATTATATTCTACACTTCCTCCTCAGCAACAGCAACGCATTTTTGAGCCTCCGCCTCCAAAAAAGCAGAATGGAGCAATTGGAAGAAAGGTTAGCCTAGAGATATTCTGTGTAAACATTGCATTAATACCGAAAGAACTGTCTATGAGAAAAGAAGCTATATCGAATTATTAAGGACTGTTATGTGTGATGGCGATCTGTGTTGCACACTACAAAATAATCTGTATTTAAAAAGTAAATAGAAAACATATTTTGGTATAATTTTGTGTATCTTTTGACCTTAAGTAAGAGCATGCACTGTTTCCCGTCCCCACAGGAAGCCCCTCTTAGTAAACGGGTGGTTGGTTATGATGGGTCAAGAAAAGCAGGAGATGGCCAAGTGTTGTCTTTCTCTCCATTAAGTCACTTGGCAAAAGCTAAGCACTGTGTTCTTTCTAAAGTGGTTTGGCTTCTGCCTAGAATTTTCCTTAAGGACCTAACCAAATGTCATGTCTTACAGGTATGAAATATTGACTACAGAGATCTCTGATAACAGTAGCACTCATCATGTTGCCTAAATAGGTGGTTTCTATGAGTATAGGTGTCTGCTTGGCATAGGAAGGGACAAGGGTTTTCCAGACCTGTTTCTGGGCTCCCTTCTGGGAAGGGGATCTGAGTTGTAATTTGAAACTGAACAGTTACACTTCTATTTTTTTAAGAGCAATGTTCTTACTAGATCTTCAAAAATAAAATTACACTGTCTGAAAAGGTTTGAAAAACAGTATAGTGGAGTCAATCATTAGGTTAAATAGTAGCTGCATATGAATTTTAGTAAGATTCTTAATCTTAAAGTTTTGATTTTTAAAAATAGGTATAATTTACCATCATCACCTTAGGGGATTATCTTCAAGGATCACGATTTGTGTGTACAGGGTACTAATATATGTAAAATAAACTAATCCCTCAGGGTAACTACTATCAGTTCCTGGAGTATATTCATGTAAAAAAAAAAGTGTTACTTGAAATATTACTTATGTATGATTTACTTGTTGGTCAGATTTAGAATTAATTGCTTTCTTCTTTCTAAATTCAGGACTAACAGACTCTCACAACTTTTTTAGGCTTTTTATTTCAATCTTTTTGCTAATGTTTATCATGATTATAGAAAAATTACACATTATAAAAAGATACTTAAATATATCAGGGCTAATTATTTCTTTACATGGCTGTGTAAAAGTTAAATGAACCAAATACATTTTTGAAATTGAAGAAGCTTAGTGAAGGGATATACAACACCAGCCTAGTGGAATATAAATTATCAAGAGATTGATAGGGGAAAAAAAATCAGGTTCTGAATATTTCATAGATCAACAAGAGTAGTGAGTATGACTTTGACTTTTCAAAAACAGTTTGGTCATAGCTTCATTATGTTGGACTTTCCAACTATTTTTGTCATAGTGTTGTCTCTGTGTTGTCTCTAGAACGTGTTAAAACATTTTCCCCTGTTAACTTTATGTGCATTCTGAACTTTGGAGAAAAGTTGAAATTTTAGGTGATGGCTTTAGTATACAATTTTAAAGTTAATTTGTTGACTGAAGAATTCTGATTTTCTGTGGAATTCTTAGCTTAATTCTGTATTAGTGGATGTATGTAAATAAAGTTGTGGATTTCTTAAACATTTCCATAGTAAAGAGTAGAGTGGAGGCAGATAATTTTTCTTGAAATCATGTATACTTTGGATATCTACATTTGTTTTAATTTTAAGCTGATTTTTTTAACCATTGAGTAAATTTGGCGTATAGCAAGATTTTCCATATTTGTGTCTTTTCACATAGCTCTTTTCATTCCATTTTTAGGCTTCCTTGAGAAGTATGGCCTGAATTTACTGAAATGTATTTCACATCTGAATTCTTTGCTCTGTTAATTATTAGTTTATTGGAAATTTAGATTCAGTCTGGTGCCAGTCCAATGTGTGATACATTTTGTAGAATCTACAGCTTAAGCCCATGGGGAATAGAATTTATTTAACTGTATTGCTTTTTGTGTTCTTATAAATCCTAAGAATATTGACGAGAATTTTGTCTTACTGGAAAGAGTGACTCGGCAATAGTTGGATATATGTATGCTTGATGGCCAGAGATGACGAGCGAACCGCTGGAGTTCCCAGGGCAGGGCTTACCTTGGGAACCCATCCTAGGGCCACAGTGCTGCTTTATTGACAGTGTTTCATTCAGCTAAAACTACATGACCTCTTGCTGGGAAATCATGTTCTCTCTTGGCATGAATCAACTTCATCTTAGAGTCTGAGAAGAACTGTCTCTAGCGTGCGTGCATACACACATGCACCTGTGACCCAAAGAGAGGGAGGGAGGACTTCCTTGGCAGTTGGTGTGTCATTCTCATTATGCGAAAAAAAAAAACGCTTTGAAGCCTGGCATGTTGAAGGAAAAATGAACGTTTTTATGAAGCCTAGTGCACAGAGCAGGATTCACTCATCCATTCAAGTTTTTGATGCTAGACAACAGGGAAGCTGCCTGGAAGAAGATAGGACCAGAGAGAGCAGAAAATACACTCTAGCCAGGCGCTAACTGGTAGTTTCAGAGGAGCAGGTGACCTACAGGCGGACTGACTGGGTTAGAGTCCTCAGAAGGGTTGAGAGACTGTGTGGAAGGAGGAAGGGACGATTTAAGTCCTGTGAAAGGAGAGTGGCTCTCTGCTGGAATAGGAAGAACTGGCAGTCAGTTGCTATTTTCCTGTTGTCTTTTTTTTAAATGCTGCAACTTTGATAAAATCCCGTTTATATTATAAAATAAAGGACTAGAGGCCAGGCTTGCTGCTTCTGTCCTGAATTCACTGCCAGTTATTAGAATGGCGCTTTCATTCACAAGTGTTAAACTGTCACTGGTTGATATTCACAATTGATTTAAAAATACAAAGGAACATTTAGGGATTTATGGTCTGCTTCCAGTTGTGTAAAACCAAATAGGATTTGATTCATTTTTTTGTTAAATTTGTTCTAATACAAGGATAATAGCTAGCATAGAGTAGAATGTAAGAAGTTAAAACGTTTGGAAACAAAAAGAATATTTAATAGAGTTTTAATTTCCACCAAAATAAGTGTAATTCTGTATTTATATTTGGACACCCTTTGTAAAGTAGTGCCTTATTTGTTGTTGTCTTACTCGTTGTATTAATTTATGCAAAATAGGGCCTAATACAGTTGTAAAACTAACAAAAGCACCTTTTCGTATTAAAGTTTTAAAATGTAGGCTATATTAAGGGTAAAGTTTTAGTGGGCATGGGGGATTTAACTAGCATTCCTTTTTTTTTTTTTTTTTTAATTTATTTATGATAGTCACAGAGAGAGAGAGAGAGAGGCAGAGACACAGGCAGAGGGAGAAGCAGGCTCCATGCGCCCGGAGCCCGACGTGGGATTCGATCCCGAGGCTCTGGGATCGCGCCCTGGGCCAAAGGCAGGCGCTAAACCGCTGCGCCATCCAGGGATCCCAACTAGCATTCCTCTTACAAATAGTTACTGAGTTCCTTTTATGTGGGCTTCTAACACAGCACTACTGGTGAATAGTTTCGAATTTTTAATGATCAAGAAAGGTTGAGAATGCATGTGTTTTTGTGAGTGTAGATTATTTTGCTTGTTTTGATCATGCTTGACATTTATTCAGATATTTGAGTTTAAGTTCAAGCTATGCTTTTGTTATAAGCGTTAAAGTTTACTCAATAAATTTACTCATATGCATTTTTTTTTACTAAGACTTAGAATTGCTATTTTATAGATTTGATGTTATTAAAATCCAGGAACTACTCTTTGATTTTATTTAGGTTTCATTAATTTTATCCATACAAATAGCTGATTTTTTCTGTAGCTTATCTTACAGTTTACTAATTAACATGGCTCAAAGCATACACTGCTCAATAAAAAAGAGAAATGGCCCTTGTGGAGATGGTTCTATAGTTTTAAAGAGAGGCTTAATGATCCACTAACTGAAGATAACTTAGTGTGGTACTGCTGGGATGTGGACAGATAAAGAAGTTAATGTCCTTACTGAATTGGCAACCCCCACAGAATTCCCTGGGGACTGAAAATCCAAACTAGTTGAACCTAAGTGCATTATTGTGTCCAAATAGAATTCAAATAGAGTAACTTAGGGTACTCTCACTTCTACTAGTTCTGAGTGGAATTATTGAAATCAATCAAAGTGGATTTCATTGCAAGGCATGTTATTGAGGGGGAAGGGGATATCTAGACGAAGTTAATCTTAACACACTTAACATTTAAAAACATAAAATTGGTAGTGATGTCAGACTTTTTCCACAGGTATTTAGGGATTCTATATTTATTCTATATTCTATATTTATTCTATATTTAGGGATTATTTACCTGAAATAATTGCTTGGTGAATGAAGCTTAAACACTTTTTAAGAACACTTATTTCCATGTTACAGTCTAGAAAGCTTGTATCATTTGTGTATATTCCCATGTGTCATATGTAGATCCCCTGACCAAATTCAGGATCACTTTGTGTTCTGACCAGTTCCTAATTAGATCATATGCAACCTACATCTAGAACACACTTAGGGCTTGCATTAGTCTACTACTAAGGTTTCGAGGAAGCTAGATAACTTTTTATCATCTCATGTATTTGTTCTTGCGCATCATATATATGATTGGCAGGTGCCAAACCATATATATATTATATATATATGTTTTCTTTAGCCATAGCTAGAATTAACTCTCCAGCTTTAGTAGTAAAGTCATTAGAAGAAGCATCCTTGAAAGTCCTACAGTTTGTTATAGGAGTTTTCCCCTTTTGTCCCCAAACCTACCTCCCATGGTTTACGAGCCCTGCCTTTTTTTTCATAGTACTTTAATAAATCAGTATGGCAGATAAGTCCCATTCAAAAAGCTTTTATTACCTTAAAGCTTTTTAATCAACTTACTTTTAGTCCTTGGAAGAAAGCTTCTCAAAGGTCTTTTTTTTTTTTTTTTTTTTTTTAATAAACACTTCTGTTTTGGAGTTTGACTTCTGGTTGGCAGTAGACTATCGATAAGGACATGGGGTTTGCCAGCTTGGCATAATCCTGTGATTCTTAAATCCACAGTTCTTGTAAGTATTACATTATTTGCCACACAGACATAGCCAAAGACGCATGCACACCAAGTGAAATTATTTTCTAAAGAAAAATTACTTTACGGGTGCCTGGGTGGCTCAGTTGATTAAAAGCCTCCCTTCGACTGAGGTCATGATTTGGGGATCCTGGAGTCAGATTCCCTGCTCATGGGGGAGCCTGCTTCTTCCTCTCCCTTTGCCACTTCCCCTGCTTGTGCTCTCTTTCTTTCAAATAAAATCTTATAAAAAATTATTTTTAAATTCTGAAGAATTGATCATAACAAGAAATTTTTCCATACTAACTGTATTCTGTTTTATTTTTTATTTTATTTTTTTTTAAAGATTTTATTTATTCATAGAAACACAGAGAGAGAATGAGAGGCAGAGACATAGACAGAGGGAGAAGCAGGCTCCATGCAGAGAGCCTGACATGGGACTCGATCCAGGGTCTCCAGGATCACGCCCTGGGCTGCAGGCAGCGCTTAAACTGCTGTGCCCCTGGGACTGCCCTGTATTCTGTTTTAGAAGAAACATGTGAAATGTAATTTTTTTATTTCCTCCACTGCTCTAAATCTATATCCAAAACTATTATAATATCACCCCAGAATTCCAGAAAACCATAAGACCTTTTATATAATCACAAGCATGTCACTGGTTCAGTAATAGGTTTATAAGGACTTTCTCCCTTTATTGCCTAATTTTGTTAACAGCTTTGTCTTAGCTAGATGAATATTCAGGAATTATAAAAGCAAATGGAGATTTGGGAGTGTTAAAACCTTTAGCTACTTAGGTTGGCTTCCAGGCTCTGTCACTGACTTCTAAATTCATTGCTCCTTCCAGGTCAACGTACTTGACTTTGTAGAAGAATATTAAACTCAGGATATTTATTCAAATTCACCTGTCAATTTCATAGCCTTGTTTTTTGTTTTTAAGATTTTATTCATTTATTCCTGAGAGACAGAGAAAGAGAGGCAGAGACACAGGCAGAGGGAGAAGCAGGCTCCGTGCAGGAACCCCGATGTGGGACTTGATTCCAGGTCTCCAGGCCCTGGGCCGAAGGCAGGTGCCAAACCACGGAGCCACCCAGGGATCCCCTCATAGCCTTGTTTATGTTTGCTTTGGTTCTAATTTTTGAGCCATGTGCGTGCCATCTAAATGTACTGAAAACTGTATTTGAGTAACATCAGATGACCTGCGTTCCTTATCATTTGCTAGTTACCAGTCTTTGCAACTACACAAGACAAAAAAGGAAGGATTTTTGGTTTTAGATGTGTGAATGATTCTAAAATATTAACCTGTCAATAGGTCTCTAGTAAATTTTCAAAACCTCCAGGATTTCCTGGTGGTATGAGTCCTTTTCATTTCTCAGATGTGCCTATGGGCTTTTTTGCCTACATGTCATAGTTTAAGCTGAATCTTCTACTCCTAGTGTTCTTGTTCCCTTCTCTCTTGTGGTAGATTTCACCTTACTCTAGACAACTCACTTAAATGGTAAGTTTCCTTGGTCTTAACTGTGAAAGTAAACCCTTTTTAAGTCTCAGGGTGAGTCTATGGTGTCATTTACACTATGCGTGTGTAATCTTCCTTCACAGGCTGCAAGAGCAGGCCCTGTATCTGATTCATCTTTTTTGTCCTCTGCTTGCATATACAGGCATTTTCATTTAATGGCAGTTTTCTGTTCCTGAAAAATCAAAGGTTCTGGGGGAAAAACAATCTAACAAGAATCCCATTTTCTTATTGTTAAATAAGAAAAATTATGTGACATGTTATTCTCAAACCCCAGCCAGTTTCCTAAAATAGATCTAACATAGATCATACGCTTATGTAAAGAAAAAAACAAGGGATCATATTAGTATGTAAATACTTGAAACGTTTTTCCCTGGCAGTAAAAGGTTCAAATGATTAACAGTTGCTTTGAATGCAGTGACATCTTCTTTGAAATTGTATACTTTCTAAAACATCTGCATTTGATTCTGATGATGTGCCCATGCTTCTTAGATTATAACTTAAGATTTTGTCCCCCTATGCCCTCCTGTGCCATTTTGTTTTAAATGTTTAGTTTTGGTGATACAAAGTTCCCTTTGTAAATACTGCCAGAAAATACCAAAAGATATACGTGCTTTGTGGACTTTGGATAATAACCAAAGTAGTGTTCTGTCAGCAAGACATGTAAAGCAAGCTATTATACTGTTTCATCGATATTTTTCTCTTGATGCTATCTTTCTGTTTAAGTAATGAAAACATATGTGATTGAGTGATAACCTGAAATAATAGCTTTCTTTGAAAAAAGAATTTGATATGATGGACTAAATGAGATTTTGAATTAAGATCTTAAATATTAATTTGTATTGCGTTGCATTGGCCATTGAGGATGAAACCTTATTTCTAGTTTACTTACTGGTTTGAAATTCATTAGTGAAAGGTCATGGCTACCCTGACGGTTCTTTTCAATTTTACTTCATTTATAATATAATTTATATACTGTTTATTTCTTAACAGGTAGTTGTTTCAACTAACATTGCAGAGACCTCTCTGACAATAGATGGTGTGGTATTTGTGATTGATCCTGGATTTGCAAAACAAAAGGTACATACTTTAATACTTTAGTTGTTTACTTTATTAAATTGGTGTTAGCTTAAGAGTACATACTGTGTACTTGTTCAGTGACTAGAATTTACTTTTTAGAATTATTTTCCTGTTGTCTTGTGTTTTGTTTTCAGACTTTGGTGATATGAACCCTTTCTGTTCTTAGCTGACTATCCTGTATTAAACCCATGTATAATGTTTAATTCTAGGCGCTTTTTTTTTTTTTTAAGGGTGCTTTGGGGTTTGTTTCTCTGTAGCAGTTGGAAGTGTTTAGGTTTCTGTGTTCATTTAAGGAGTATGAGAGTAGTAATAAGAGGGCAGGATTGTCATTCTTGTAAGTTGATCACCCAGTAAGATTAGAGTTTCTATTATGTGTTGGGCATAGTATCTGAAAAGGTTTTAACATTATCTTCTAGTTGAGCAGTGCTGAATACCAAGCACTTTGGCCAGAGGAAGTGACTACTCAGGAAATAACTGGTGATGTTGTATGATTCACAGATTTTTAAAATTACATTTGGTTACATTTTATGGGTATAATTGGGAGAATTTGTTGCATGCAGTATTTATGTTTCTGATGGAAATTTTTCACTTTAAACTGGCAGTGTGTAACTGACTTCTGAACTGAGTTCAAAATATTTTTCTTGATGTTCACACTGAACATCAGGTATCGAAATTGACAGGTTCTTTACAGGCAAAAGCCTTCAACACTGTTGATCCACTCTAAAAAAGCAAGGTAAAGCTGGTAGAACTGAAATTAATTTTCAGTTAGGAGGAGTAAAGATGATGTAAGCTTTTAATTAAGAAGAGTGAAGATGATGTAAGCTTTGTGTGTAATAGATAACCTTTCCATGTTAGCTTGAGTCTTCAGAATGATTGTTTCAGAATATCTGAAAGAAAGTTAAGGCACAACCAGTTCTCAGTTTCTGTCTCTGATGTGCAGCCTTCATCAATATACTGCTTTGTTTATTTTGAGATTAGCTGTGGACTTTGCATACAGATTACAGTTTTGTGGTTAACTGAAGGAAAAATTCTTACATTATTTTCATTCTTATAGGTGTACAATCCTCGAATCAGAGTTGAGTCTCTTTTGGTAACAGCCATTAGTAAAGCTTCAGCTCAGCAGAGGGCTGGTCGAGCTGGGCGTACAAGACCTGGGAAATGCTTCAGACTTTATACAGAGAAAGCTTATAAAACAGAAATGCAGGTAAGAGGTTTTGCTGTATCCTTCCTGTGTTTGGAAGGTTAAGTTGAATTTGTAACCAGAAGAAAATTGCTTTATTTACTTCATCTTGCCTTTTGGCACCATAAGCTCCTTACGTTTTCCCTGAGTGAGATTTATGGTGTAATCTACCAATACAGGTCTCTGTTAAAATTTTAAGTTGAAGTGAACAGTTCGCAGTAACACTTTCAACCCTGTAAAGATAGTTCACAGAAGGTGTCTGATTCCTTTCTGGAATATTCCACCAGTATTCTTCTGTGGATCAGTGGTTTAGAAGTAATGCCAAAGTAAATAGCTAAAGAGGCAGAGAACAGGTATGTTTTGTTTTCTGGAGCAAGGGGATTAAGGCATGTTTAACAATAAACACTTTTGTTTTTTGCTAGGATAACACCTATCCTGAGATTTTGCGTTCTAATTTAGGATCAGTTGTGTTACAATTGAAGAAGCTTGGTATTGATGATTTGGTGCATTTTGACTTTATGGATCCACCAGGTATGAATTCTCAAACCATATTTTAGCAAGCCTTTTAACCAAAATTCACTATCTCTACATCTTATCACACACACACACACACACACACCCTTTACTTTTTCTTGTAGTATGCATCAAGAAAAGTCCTATATGTTAGTATTAAAACTAATAAGAATGACAACTATATGAGAAAGTTTTTTTGTTTTTTGTTTTTTTTTAATTTTTATCTTTCCTCAGAGTAACTAAATTATCCTGGGAATTACTGACCCAGCAGGAAAATGAGAAATTTCTAATTTTTCTTTTTGTTAGGAATTAATTTATTTAGGAAAATGACAGTTTTAACTACTGTGCAGGAAAATACTGCAAATTTATATGAATTGTTGTTTGCTAGAACTCTAACTGAATTTGATGACAGTTTTGAGTTTGGTCCACTGAAGAATGAAAAATGAGATTGCTTATAATAGTTTGTACTTTATCACCTTTTTGCTTGTTAAAGCAGTTTGTCTAATAGATTGCCTTTTCCCTCAGCTCCTGAAACTCTGATGAGAGCCTTAGAACTTTTGAATTACCTGGCTGCTTTAAATGATGATGGAGATCTGACTGAATTGGGATCCATGATGGCAGAGTTTCCTCTAGATCCACAGCTCGCTAAAATGGTTATTGCAAGTTGTGACTACAACTGTTCTAATGAGGTCCTATCTATTACTGCTATGTTGTCAGGTAATAGAGGGAAAGGAACTAAAAAAAGCCCAGCTCTTCACAGTTTGGGTGGACTTCACATTTGGTTTTGTTTTTTATTATTTAGTATGATAGTAGATTTTATAGGTGGTTTTGAGGAGCTCATTTTGTTTCCTAAATATCTTGTAAATAGATTTATAAAGATACAGTATTTACAAAAGTAAAGTAATTGCTTGTGCACAAAATATAGTAAAAACATTGGCTCTCTTGAGTGCGAATAAAAATTGCAATAAGAAAAGAACAAGTCTGAACACAATTGTAACAGTTCTTTGGTAGGTTCATCAGTTGTGCGGTTTATTACTGAAAGTACAAGAAGAACTTTGTTCTAGTACTTGGCACTATTAAGTGAGCCTGGGACAAACCCAAACTATCATTTAAATTGAACTTTTCCTACACATATAAATAATATATTCTAGTGGCAGTTGAGCAAATGTGAATTTCAAACTTAGTATCAAATAAATAGAAGTAGTAATGTGTAAGTTTAGGTTTAAAATCTCATCAGTTCATAATTCTTTTACAATGGCAGAAAACACTTGATACGTGAAAGACACCTAATAGATAATATTGCTGATTTCGGAAATTGGAGCATTAAGGTTAACAAATAATGCTGTTTTTAGTAGCAGTAAAGCGTATCCACCAATGAATTATAACTTGGAAATTAGATTTTCCAAAAAGAAGAAATATGGTTAAGAGCTTTACACTGATTCTTACAGCTAAAAAATAGAAGACATTTTATATTTTTACTGATGACCAAAGTACTCTATACTATACTACTAGTTCCAGTACTGGGGAGAATTACTTCAGTTTCAGAGTGGTTTATTAGTCTATAATTATAACCTAATGCCTCAAATAATTCAAAATCTTACATGGAATTAAAAGATAAATTGAAAAATTTTATAAATATAAAATTTTGGCTTAGTTTAGATGTATGATATGTTTTAATGGTGTGAATTTTTTATTTAAGAACTAGCTAAAAATGTTTTTTTGCAGAGTTATGACTGATCAGACTCAGAGCAGATGGGCAGGGCAGTATCGAATCATTTTAATAAAATTGTAGTCTCACTTGCGGAGGTGGTGGTAGGTTGTTGTCTGCCTTTCTTACATGTTTTTGTTAGATGCTCCCAGTTGGTACTTACCCAAGATTTTAGTTTGTAGAGAAAGTGTGGGGCAAGGGTTAACAGATTGCATATTTATTTGTTATCTGCTCAGTTTTTATTCTTCCAGTTTCTCTTATCAGGCATACTATATAATTACCATCGTTGAGTCTATATTACTAGTTCTTTAAAAAACTGGTCATTGTGACGCAGTTGAAATCTTCCACCTATATCTCTTATTTGTAATAAGGAGCTCTGTACAACACAGGAGTTTATTAGCACATCAAGAGAATGGACATTTATGTTTAGTGATTATTAAGCAAGGCACTTGTGGGGGGCAGGTATTAAAAGGTGAGGAAGAAGTCACGGAACAAAAACAGTTTGCCAAGCTTACACTGTTTTGTTTTTCATTTAAATAGTTTTTGACATTTTCAGGTCCTGATATAAATAGTGCAAATCAGGGGCCTTATAGAGTGCTACTTATTCCCACTGTTAATTCTGGGAGCTAGTTCACTTTTACTTTCGTATCTTTGAGAGGTTTCTGTACTTTCATGAATTACCTTGCTTCAATTACATTAAGCAAGACATTTAATTAATATTTATTGTGATCATGTGTCATTGTCTCTATTTGGCTTCTTTGGTATCTTTTAAAGGGGAAACTGTATGGGAAAGTAATTTGATACTGTATTTGATCTTGTTGTTGATTATTCCCATTATCTTCTATCTGGACTGATTCATTTATACTTTTTTATATTGAAAAGGTTTTAAGAGCTTTAAAAATGTGTTGACAAAGTCCCAAGCTGTTAAGTATTTTTACTTTCATACTGCTTTTATGACTATGGAATTGCTAAAGTGAATTAAGGAAAGTTGTATTTTAAAAATGTAGTGCACGCTTTGTAACAACTTAAAATTTTATGTGAATTAACATCGAGGCTCTAAACAAATACTGTAGTTACATATTTTGATGACCCTTGAAATAATGACTGTTTCAGACTAATTGTCAACTTTTAAATATTGGATTTGGTTTTTATATTGAGGTTTTGATTCAAATAACCAAATAACAGTTTTTTTTTTTTTAAACTTGGGACGTCATTTTCTAATCTTTTTTATTAAAATGCTGGAAAAGTAGGCTGAATTTCCCCAGCCTTTTTGAATTTTCTTAATTCAAAGGCGGTTTAACCTTCCACCACTACTGCTATCATCAAAACCCAACATTTCATGATATTTTTTATGTTTCCATATGCTTCTGCTCACCGGTGCTAATAGTGATACCCACCAGTTGGTAATAGCCATAGTATTAGGGAAAAAATTACAGTAGAAATGTGGCAATAGACTGGTTAGAAAGTTGTTTTTAGCCCTGCAGTGGGCAGATACAGCTTCATAACTTCCATAGCCATTCAGTGGATTCAGTGGATGGCCTTTTGAAAAATTACATTTAGCTTAAAGGCTATTGACACCATAATTCTGGTTATTGGTAGAGCTATCGGCACTGGTTTTTGAAATAAGTTGAGCTTTCTATTTCTAGTATCTTGATGGCCTTCAGAATAGCTGTTTGATGCCTACTTTTAGATCTAGTTAAAATCATCAGGTACTCTGTAGCTTTGAAACCCTCTTGTCTTACAGATGTGGTTAGGTGTTGATGTACCAAATCAAGGTAGTAAACAGTCCAAGATGCAGTTGGAGGCCATCCTGCCCTGCCCTATGCTCTGTGAACTGACCTAGCTAGGCCTTGTTCCTCTATCTGTGAATGCGTGACTCATCGATATGGGCGTTTGTGTTGGGCCCATACCAACCTTGTTTAGTCCCACAGTGTTTTGTTCGCCCCACGGAGGCCAAGAAAGCCGCAGATGAAGCCAAGATGAGATTTGCCCACATAGATGGAGATCATCTGACACTGCTGAATGTCTACCACGCTTTTAAACAAAGTAAGTATAAATTAGATTGAAGGCACTCTTTTGTCTAAATGTCACTTGCAGTATATAAGATGTTTCTTCATCTCACTTTCATTTATTATCTGTGACAACTTTACATTAGAAACCCAGAGGTACTTGAGGAAAAACTCCTGACTAGCATTTAAAATGGAAATTGTCTGTCTTTTTCAAAGTTGTTTACTCTTATAATCAGTGGGGAAAATACCTATTATAGAAAGCTGGAAAATGGAGAGCATTAAAAACAAAATACCAGTATAATATTTACGACTAATACACAGATTTGTATATACTTTGTTTCACTGTTTATTTTCATTCGTTTTGTGTGTTTAGTTTTGTATTATTTATAGAATCTTTGCTGTTTAGTAATTTTACTAATAAGTAGCTCTTAAATATAAAACTAAGAAAATAGAAAAATGGGCTGTAGATGTGAATCAGTGTTCTCAGTCAGGCTTCAAGTGGTCTGTAAACATGAGGAGGAATGTCAACTCTACTTGTAGTTCAAGAGCATTATTATCTAGGGGTACCATTTTCTCACCTACAAAATTGGCAGAGGTTAGGGCAAAGTAGTCCTTAGCTATGTAGGAGTGGGTTTAGTGAAACAGTCCTACACGAGAGGTGGAACTATAAATTGATGTGGTCTTTGTGAAAAGCAGTAGATTTTATGTTACTGAGAAAGTTAAGTTCAGACCCTGTGACTCAGAAATAATCTATGAATAATCTGTGATCTTCCAGTATCCTGTGCACACAGATATAATTAAAGATTTCATCCCAGAATTATTTATGATAGTAAAAAAGGGTGGGAGGGAATTACCTTAATGCCCACCAGTAAAAAGATGGTTTAGAATTTTTGCTATAGCCACATGATGAAATACTATTCCAGGCTCCATCCCAGGACCCTGTGATCATGACCTGAGCTGAAGGCAGACGCTTAACTGGCTGAGCCACCCGGGCGCCCTGTTCTAGATTTAAATCATGCTTTTGGAGAATATTTAGTGACATGAAAAACATTTTCCAGTCGTTTGAAAATAAGGAAATACAGTCATAATGAAGTTATTGCCAGATGCTATTATTGGAATCCACCATTTATAAAAGTTAAATGAGAGAGAACTTCAATTAAAGAAAAAATGGAGAAATAATTGCAACAATAATTCCAAGTTTTGAAAATGTTTGATTTCTACATATCAGTAGGTTAACCTCTTAGATATGTAATCAAGTAACGATAGCCTTACATCATCACACTTTACCAAAAATGTGGAGTTCACAGTCAGTAAAGTGTATGGTTTCTGCCAATAAGAAAATGGTTTCCTAATTTACTATAGCATTGCCATTTGTTATCTCCTAAAACTTTTGTTTATACTCCTAAAATAGTCTGGTCATTTTAACACATCTCTTTTGGGGTGGAGATGAATTTATTTATCTCAGAATCCAAAAGTACTGCAGAGTGGAACAAAAGGCATAGCTGCCAGCGTGCGTGCTGCATGTCTGTGGCTTACATATCAACTGTGTCATGAGTTGAATAGAATTGATAAATATCTGGTGAAGAAGCAAAAAGGCCACTACACAGCTTACTTGAGAACATTTTATCCCTCTTGTGTTCAATGTATTGATAACACATAATGTTAAAGACTATTCCTGATAGGTTAGATCTGTCCCAAGAAATATGCTATATTCCTATTTGTGCCACACTGTATTGTGGTGGTTGAGCTGAGCACCAGGCACATAATTAACTGACAGTGGGAATGGCTGCAGAGGAGAAGGCCTTGAGAAGGATTCACGTCCATCTTAGTTCTTAAAATCCTTTGATATCTTTAAGATACTGTTTTAAGTAGGAATTAAAGATTTCTAAAGGATCAGCATGGTTTTTTGCCATGTATGTGTCACAAGAAATTTTAATGTTCTGTAAATTAGGAGATTGTGTTAATTTGTTTTAAGTTTTGATAAATGGCACAGCCACGTGTTAATAGGACTAGCAGAGAGAGTGAGTTAAGAGTGGTAACATCCATTCCCTAGATGCTTGATCCTTGTCTTCCTGCTACATGCTTCTTATGTTTTATTATTTTATTCTATATACTTGTAATAAATAAGGTCAAAGGAAATCAAATGACTGAACATTTGATAGAAGTGTCCCCATTAGTCAAAGGATTAGCCTTTAATTATTGCCTGTCATCTTAAATAAGGGGAGTCATTTAAAAGTATCAGACTTCCAGATCTCCCTGTAATATTTGGACATTTAATATCCATTTATTGAATTTGGAATGTTTTCACTAATGATTTTTAAGTGATGCTGTGTTATGTTATTAATTGAAACATTAAATGTGTTTGAAAAATTAACTTATTCAGATATTGGTCAAGAGGAACTATTTCATTAAGAGACAATAGTTGATTACATAGAAAAGCTAAAATTCATATGTTGAAATAACACTTTAAAGAAGGATTTATTTCAGAGAGCACACACGTGCACGCATGAGCAGAGAGAGAGGGAGAATCTTAAGCAGACTCCTCCCCACTCAGCTTGGAATCCACCTTGGGGCTCAATCTCACGTTCTCAGATCAAGACCTGAGCTGAAAATCAAGAATCGGATATCCAACCTACTGAGCCACCCAGGCATCCCTGAAATCACACCTTTGAGAAACAGCTATATTTAAGTTGTTTTGCAACACCTTGATTGCTCTGTGTATCTGCCTGATTTCACCCTGAACTGGTTTGACCTTAGATCTTAAAAGTAGTTTTGCTGTATTGGTAAGAAATCTATAGCCAGCTTTCTTGTACGAAAATATTTCCATTTTTAGATTTTATTTCTCCCATTTACCAAATTTCTCACAAATTTAGAAAATACAGTAGAACTACCAGATAGTGTTTGTTTATCTTGACAACTTAAAATTGCCATTTTGTTACTCTTTAGGGTATGAATTCTGAAATTTAGAACCCTCAGGAAAGCTATACTCCAGATCAGAGTCTGCAAATCAGCTGCCCTTTTCAAAGGGCCCCCTTTCTTACTGTCTCAGCGTGGACATTTCCATTGCCTTTCAGCTCTGTACATTGCACCAGCATAAGCGAGGATGCCTCTAAAACACACTTTTTTCTCTTTGAGTTATCTCCAGAAGATATTTGGTGCTTTGTCTTAAATACTACTACTCATTCTAGATCAGTTATTTAATTGACTTGAACACATCAGTTCTTCAGTTTAAAGATCCGTTTTACTACCTCACCTACCCACTTGCCTTTTCTGAAATGTGGCTGCATTTTGTAATGGACAAACATTTATTAATACAGTTGTTATTCCTTTGAAAATCAAGTGAGAAAAGGTTGTATGTTATAATTGGTATTATCGTAGAACTAAAGCGAAAAGAGTGTGCCAAAGATCAATGTATATTCCAGAAGCTGCGGAAGGATCAACATCGTTCTGATTTTAAGGTCCTCCCCCTGCTCCAACCCCCAATTTCACATAACCCTCTTAGGTTTATTTATCAAAAGGCCTGTGAAGTAAATAATGAAGTTTTCCATTGTGACTCTCCAGGACATAAAAATGTCATTGTATAATATTTTATATTTTGCTGCAGTTTGAGCTCTTTGCTTAAATGAGCACACAGTGGATTGGTTGGAAGCTTCGCAAGTATTATTCATCAGTGGAGAAAAATATCCCTTTGATAATAAATACATGCAGTGAAATTACTTGAAGTGTTAGCTTTGTTTATTAATAATAATTAGCAAGTCTTGTTTATTAAACATGAGTGGGGATTCCAGACATCCCTATAAACTATGCCACTTGTATTTTATTTTATTTTTTTTTTAATTTTTTTAAATTTATTTATTTATGATAGTCACAGAGAGAGAGAGAGAGAGAGGCAGAGACACAGGCAGAGGGAAAAGCAAGGCTCCATGCACCGGGAGCCCGATATGGGATTCGATCCCGGGTCTCCAGGATCGCGCCCTGGGCCAAAGGCAGGCGCCAAACCGCTGCGCCACTCAGGGATCCCTGTATTTTATTTTTTATTTTGTTTTTTACTTTTATAATATAGCTCTTTATTTGATATTTTTTGTTTTAATTCCCGTTAGTTGAGATACAGTGTTGTATTAATTGTTGTATTAATGTTCAATATAGTAATTCAACACTTCCAAACATCATCCTGTGCTCATCACTATTCAATAGGATACATGCATCCCTATGTTTATAGCAGCAGTATTTTACAATAGCCAAGATGGGGAAGCCACTCAAGTGTCTGTTAATTGATGAATGAATAAAGAGGTGGTGTGTGTATGTATAAATGTGTGTATGTATGTATATGATGGAATATTACTGAGCTATAAAAAAAAGTGGAATGTTGCCATTTGCGACAAAGGACTGAGCTAGAAAGTATAATGCCAAGTGCAGTAAGTCAGAGAAAGACACCGTATGATTTCACTCTTGTAGAATTCAAGAAACAACAAAGGGGAAAAAAAATAAGGTCAAATCAATAAAAAGACTCTTAACTACAGAGAGCAAATGGATAGTTACCAGAGGGGAGGTGGAAGAGGGATGAGTTAAAAAAAAAAATAGGTGAGGATTAAGGAATGCACTTAACCACTTGTATTTTAAGTCTTGTTCGTCCACCACTAAGAGACACATAGGTTGCAGTAAAACCTTTAAACCCTTCAGGTTTGGTGCCCTAGCCCAGGAGTAATTAAATAAAAATTACAGTAGTCCTTTGAGTTCAGTCTTATAACTCATAAATTGTATTTGGTAATCTTAATCTAAGGTGTACTTTCTATGAAAATGAGGCAGACATGGCATTTTATCAAATTGCCTCAACCCACCCCTGTCTGTTAGACTATACTAGAAGCATCCATGTAGATTTTCATGAGTAATAACCTAACTTCATTGATTCAAAATAGTTTATTCAAAATCACAAAATCCAGTAGCCAGAAACCTTAGTGCTGTTTCTGATTTTGAACTTCACTACAGATTTTTAAGAAAGTTGATAACATTGTGATTCTTTTATAACACTGATGTGGATAATTCTTTCTGGGTTGTTTTACTCTTAATAATGATTTTTCTTTTTAATTAGATAATATACCTATTTGGATGATTCATATCCCCTCTTTTTCCCCCCTCCCTCCAACTTTGTAGATCATGAATCGGTTCAGTGGTGTTATGACAACTTCATTAACTACAGGTCCCTGATGTCAGCAGATAACGTACGCCAGCAGCTATCGCGAATTATGGACAGATTTAATTTGCCTCGTCGAAGTACTGACTTTACAAGCAGGGACTATTATATTAATATAAGGAAAGCTTTGGTTACTGGGTATTTTATGCAGGTATGTGGATAACATATGCATGTGTAATTAAATGTTTACATCATATTTGCTTTCTATAACAACCCTTCAAATCTACTTAAAAACAAGTTAGGGCAGCCCTGGTCGCTCAGCAGTTTAGCGCCGCCTACAGCCCAGGGCCTGATGCTGGAGACCCGGGATCGAATCCCATGTCAGGCTCCTTGCATGGAGCCTGCTTCTCCCTCTGCCTGTGTCTCTGCCTTTCTCCTCTCTCTCCTCCCTGTGTATTCTCATGAATAAATAAATTAAATATTTAAAAAAAAAGAAAGAATGCCTCTGAATATTGACTTTATATGTTATGTCCAGATTCTCAAGTGAATTAATATAATATACTAATTTTATGTGTCTAATGAGTAACAGATTAATTTATTAAATGACAAAGTTAGTAATTCAGTTATGTAGAAATCAATTTGTAGTTATTTTTTAATTAAGAGTCTTTATTATACCAAATGATATGTTAGCCATTTTCAGGTGGGATTAACAGCTATTTCTTCAGCGTAAATTTCAGTTTTTGGCTTTTGATTTTAAAATATTGAAACATTTCTGTGAATCTAGGTGGTAACTGGAGAGATACAGTTATAAATCGTGCTAAAACATTGCAGTTGTCTGGGTGGATCCAAGAAGTGCAGTTCACTTTTGTCTTTATATAGCAACTAAAGACTCCCAAAAAAATCAAGTATTGAGATAACTATTTCATTCACAGTGCTGTAGAATGATCATGGAAATACATAACAGACACCTGGGTACTGCAAAAGCCAAAAATGTCCTTTAAGTGATAATGATGAAAAATAATTTAAAATGTTTTATTTAGTTTTAAGTGTGTTGTCGTGGGGACAGTGCTAATTGAAGTATATATAGCTTGTCAGGTAAACAAAGTGTTTAAGAGATTTTAAATTATGTTTTAAACTCATTCTCTACTGGTAAAAATTGAAAACCAATCTATCCATTACTTGGGATTGGATTGATTTTAATTATCTCTTCTATCTCCTGCTTGTTTTTTCATTTTCTATTTTGGCTATGTCTTTTAAGCAAGATGTAGCCTGCCTTAAGGCCAAATGAGCTGAATAAATAGAACGGACCCAAATGCTCAAAATCAAAATAAGAATTGATTGGTGCATAGTCTGTAGTTGAAATCATAGTAACAGTAAGAATTTTTATTATGGCATCTCATATAAGATCTCATTCATTAAAGTTAGGAAAATAATAGAGCTAGGTATGAAAATTCATTCTAGACACTTTATTCTTAATATATAATATGTATTAGTATATAGTGGCTTTTTGACATATTCTTAAATTTGCTTGTAGTTCAAAAAACATTGACAAAACCATATTCAAACATGGATTTCTACTTCTCTGAAGATTAAATTTGTTAGAAACAGGGCATGCACTGTAGTACCTGGCACCTATTAATTAGGTACTTAGTGAATATTTTTTAAAGGAAACTGAGTTCATTTTCTGTTATTAATGGTTACTCATTTCTATCATTGACACACATTCTTCATATTACTATCTAGTTCTAGAATTGGAAAGGGCATATCATCTGTTTCAGTGTTTGCTAATTAAATATTAGGTAGACATATTTGATTACAGATAGAAGAAATACAGGCACGAAGCATGTGCACCTTTGTCCCCTCTATTCTTTTTATATATTTTTTCGTAGACTACCATTTGCTTTTCACCCCTTTTTGCTTTATTTTTTCTATCTTAATTGTGAATGTTTTAGTAATTGTTCATCTACTACACAGTTTGTCACCTAGCACTAAAGAACCTACTCTAGATGGTCTAAGGCAGGAAGGACTGGATAGTGCATATATAAGGCTCTGTGGACCCATTCAGTCACTCTGAAACCACTTAGCTCTGCCTCCCCTTGCAGTGCAAAAGTGGCCATGGGCAAATGGGCTCCCTGGGTTCCAGTGAAACTTTATTTTTTAAAGATTTTTATTATTTATTCATGAGAGACACACAGAGAGGCAGAGACACAGGCAGAGGGAGAAGCAGGCTCCATGCAGGGAGCCCGATGTGGGACTTCATCCCAGGACTCCAGGATCATGTGCTGAGCCGAAGGCAGACACTTAACCACTGAGCCATCGAGGTGTCCCTCCAGTGAAACTCTACTTAGGAACCCTGACATTTGAATTACGTGATTTTTACTCGTGACCAGATATTTTTCTTTTGCCAGGCGCCCCCCCCTTCCCCATTCTGTAAAGATGTATAGAGCATGTTTGTCTGACAGGCCTTTAACAAATACAAGCAGTGAGCTGGATTTGGCCTGCAGGAGTTTGCTTATCCCTGCTTTTATCAGGCAGTTGTAAATAAGTGTAGCCATTGAATAAAAAGCAAAAGATGAAGCTTCTCTGTTCCTAATTATAGTAGCTTTATACCACTTTTGCTTTATGACTAGCACATCAAAAGCATTGTATTAATTTTACTGGGTTTTGGTTTCAGGTGGCACATTTAGAACGAACAGGGCATTACTTAACTGTGAAAGATAACCAGGTGGTTCAGTTGCATCCCTCTACTGTTCTTGACCACAAGCCTGAATGGGTGCTTTATAATGAGTTTGTTCTTACGACAAAGAATTACATCCGGACGTGTACAGATATCAAGCCAGAATGGTAAGCACCACCCTTTGTTCTAAAGGTTTTTGTTAACATTTTGCTCAGAATGGAATCTGATTTTGTTTCAGTAGTCATGTCCTGAAGTTAATGTTATCATCAGCTCAGAATATGTGCTCCAGGGTTTAGGCATGGGGCTTCGACCTGATGGTATGGTTGATCTCTTTAAATCTTTGCTAAGAGGATAGTGGGATTGTTGGTATGGGCATGGGCAGGATTTGAAGTCAAATATAAAATTGTAGTTGACTAGAATCAAAGAGTATCTTTGGAGCTATTCTCTTGTTGTTGTGATCAACTCAAGTCTCCTGGTACTGTACTAGAAATGAATTTGTCCCATTTATCATTAGCTCTGAACTATTTATTTTTATATGTTGATGCTTTAGACAGAGTTAAGCAAACATAAAAGCTACACATCTTGTGTCGTAGCATATTTGATTTACAAATTGTTACTGGAACTGATTGTGTTATCTTAAGCAAAATTACCACTCCTCCCCTTTTGTGTGTCTTGTTTTTTGTTTTGGTTGGTTGGTTGGTGGTGGTTTTGCCAAAATCCATTCCGTAACTTAGGATGAGGGACATCAGCCAAGAATGGTGGGCTGAAAGCACTTATTTTAGTTGTTGTCACTTGCTAGATAGTGTGAGGCTTCTTTCCTACACAGATTTATGACTTGACACTTGTGTAGGACATTACCATTTTATCTTAAATGCTTTTTGGAGAAAAAATTCTATGGCTAAACATTTAAAAAGATTCAGTCAAGTGAATTCTTTGGGGTATAGATGTATATTTATAGTTATTAAACTTGGAAAATGAGAAGATCCAATCATTTGAATACAAAGATATTTCTCACTTAGAACCTGTATTAATACAACCTTGGGGAGGTTGGTCAAAATAGGGTCATTAAAGAAATTAATAACCTTATTTTAATATCTTTACATTAGTGTAAAGAAAGGGTTTTTTTTTTTTTTAAGAATTTATCTTGAAGGTTTTTTTTTGTTTTTTTTTTTTTTAGTTACAGAAAGTCCAACATCAGAAAATTTACAGCTTACTAAACTAATGCATTTCTGAAAGCGGTGTTTATATGGATTAGGCATTTGCAATTGTAATGTTGATTTGGATTCATAGATTTGCCTTTGTTCATCAGTATATTAATGAGTAATTCTTATCCTATTAGCAACTCCAGTCTTTAATTGTTAATTTGGTAATTTTTCCCCCCCTTCTGGACAGGTTGGTGAAAATTGCCCCTCAATATTATGACATGAGCAATTTCCCACAGTGTGAAGCAAAGAGACAGTTGGACCGCATCATTGCCAAACTTCAATCCAAGGAATATTCACAGTACTGAATTCAGTGCTTAGAACTGAAGTTATTCAGAGGACAGCTTTAAAAGATGAATGAACTGAAAAGTTCAAGTTGTGCTCTTCACGTTGGTTCAATAATGGCCTTTATTTGAAAGCTTTTTAATTTTTCTTTACAGTAAATATTCCATTCTGATTTCATAAATTAAACATTTATGCCTCCCTTTTGTGTTGACACTGTAGCTCATACTGGAAAAGTCGATCAATGTTTTGCAGTTTATTGAAAGTAGTTCTATATATAACAATGTTATAAGCATTTCTTTAGAAATGGTTGAAAATGCTTCTAAAATGTGATTATCGACCATGGTATGCATGATCGTTGTAATTGTTGACATTCCTTTTAGAAGTTGTGAAATGTTACAACTTGTGCTTATGTAGACACAATCTTCTGTCTCAGTACAGAGGCACTGACTTCAATAAAGTCTATTTATACTAATTTCAGCCAAAGCACTTTGATATCTTTGTTCTAATCTCTTTAAATATGGCTTCTTCCCAAATGTGGGGCTTTTTTTTTTATTGTAAGTATACTATGATTACATATTTAACATCTTTCCACAAAGGCTACTCCTTAGATGAAATAGTTATTAAAACAATATTTTTAAGAACATGGCAGGACACTTGGTTAGGTTAATTAGGGTGTAACCTAATGGGATAAAAATGCATAGTTTTCATTCAATATTGGCTCTCAGGACAGAATACTGGTAGAATAGTTTTCTCTTTGTCTTAAAGTTCATTTTGTAAGGCTGATTTGTTACCACTTTTTTAGCAGATCTTTTTATTATGCTTAGAGAAACCTAAACACCCTACCCTCTGAAACAAATGTTTATTTGTATTAAATAGTAAGGAATGATGTTATATTGTAGATCTTAGTTTTTCTAAACTCTCAGTGGGATATTTTATCCAGTGTACAAAGTAATTAGCAAAGTATGTTAAGATGTGAACTTGACTTTCCTGTTTCCTGTAACAGGCAGTAGACAAGTTAAAACCCTTTTTTTTAACAGCAAATGAGGTGTTTGGTGTGACCCTGCAAGGGGCCTGTAATCAGTTCCTTTCACTTGAAGACTAAATACTGTACTCCGAAATGTCTGGACTCCCCTCTTTTACTCCCCCCTCCTTTTACAAATATTTAAATGTTAAAGGAAATTTGTAAGTGTGTTTAGTTGGAATTTAAATATATTAAAGCATTTATCATGTGGTTTAAGGGAGTTAATTGGGCTAATAAGAGTTTTTCAGGCTGTATACTTTTTAATATAAGATAGGTGTTATTAAATGATGCTAGTGGCTTAGGAGTTAATACACTTCTGTAAGGGCCTAGTGTTTTTCCTATGGAATAATTTACATGTTGACATAATATTTTGAGTTGCATTTAAGTTGGTTAAAAATTTATCCTACTCTCAGTATCGGCAAATTGTCTGCTAGGATATTTTTAGAGTATGTTCAGAAAGCCTAGGCACTTGGTCAGACTGTTTCCCCTAAATAGGTAGCTTTCGCCAAAGTATTATGTTGCATTTTTTCCAGTTGCATATTTTTTATATTCTGACTATCTAGTTTTAAATAGATCGCATTTTAGCGTATTTGTTGTTTAATCTTGTGCTTTTTAAAATCCTAAATTAAACCATTAGATTTTCTTAAAGAGAAACTTAAAAAAGATGTAAAGGAGGAAGTTTGGCATTTGGCCAAGTTTCTAGGAACAGCGAGTAGTACACTTTTCCATCTTGTAAGTGATGAGTGTGCAGTGTGAGTGGCTACATGGCAGACAGCAGAGCAAACTGTCATTGTGCCCACTCTCCCGTTAGTTTTTGCAAGGCTGGCCACATCTGACCAAAGCTGTGAGTCTTAAGCATTGATGTAATTGGCAAAGATATGGCTTCTGTAATTTGTGTACCCTCACCCCTTCGTTACAGGTTTGGCAACAGAATACAAAACGTGGTCACAATTTCCCTTGTTTACACAGGTGGCTAAAACTATCAAATGAATCCTCAGTGGTGTAGAACAAGAAAGCTAAATTTAAAATTTTTTTTTATTTTAATTTTTTAATTTTTTAATTTATTTATGACAGTCACACACACACACACACAGAGAGGCAGAGACACAGAGGGAGAAGCAGGCTCCATGCACCGGGAGTCCGACGTGGGATTCAATCCCGGGTCTCCAGGATCGCGCCCTGGGCCAAAGGCAGGCACCAAACCGCTGTGCCACCCAGGGATCCCTAAAATTTTCTCCTTAATATTCAGAAAAACAGATTTTCTGAAGACCTCTCCTTACCTCTTAGAATAGTTGAGCTGTTTTTTGTTGTGAACGTAGCATAAGAAAGGAAGGCCTTTCACTACAAGTTGAGGAAATGAACACAACTCAAGGGGAATGGGACAGTAAAGTATACTCTACAGTCAGCCCACTTAGCCACAGTCCACAAAACAGCATATGGCTTAGTCCTAGAATTTCAGGTTTATAAGGTAACACAAATATCCTGAGATTCTCTTCTGAATGATTTTAATGGCCATCCCCTCTGCTCAGATATTTTAAAGAAAACCATTACTTTCAAAGACATTTTAATAGTTGTAGAAATGCCGAGCTAAAATTTCTTTCTCTGTGACTAATTGTTTCTGATTCTCGCTTCTAGAACAAAGTTTAATAAGGATAATTGTTTTACTGCACAATGCCATTTAGGCTGAATAGCCTGTCCCTTACCCGTCTCTTTGATACGGTTTCTAGATAGCCTGGACATCTCTGATAAACCTCTGCTGGAGATTCTATGGCTTGTAGTCAAGTAGTGTGGTCTAAAGTGGGCAGAGTGAGGTGGAACTTGTATTTCCCAGGGGACCAGACATGACATCACTTCTTTAATGCAGCTTATGGTTACATTAACCACTCAAATAACCACAGCATACTTTTGGCTCACATTAATCTTACCATAAATTTAAGGCATCCAATTATTAGGTGATAGTTTTGGATGTGGCTCAGGGCTGAGGAAAGACCCTCACACCGTGGACATGTTCATCTTTGGAGACCTCACCTCATGCTTTTAAATGCATCTCTATATCGCCCATTAAATAACATTTTAAAAATTCTAGACAGGGCAGCCCCGGTGGCGCAGTGGTTTAGCGCCGCCTGCAGCCCAGGGTTTGATCCTGGGGACCCTGGATCAAGTCCCACATCGGGCTCCCTGCGTGGAGCCTGCTTCTCCCTCTGCCTGTGCCTCTGCCCCCCCCCCCGTGTGTCTCTATGAATAAATAAATAAAATCTTTAAAAATAAATAAATAAAAATAAAAAATTCTAGACGTAAAAATTGTTTCCTAAATAATTGGGAAAGGAGTATCTCAAGTACATGTTTTCTCATAGTTTTAGAATTCTTGTACTGTGAAACTAACATACACATTGTTTCAAATGCAGTTTTTAAGTTGACAGATTTAGTATGTACATATTTAAACAAGGATTTGAATTTTACAATTTCTATATTAGAGAAAGTAGGGGAGGAATTGTGTTCCCAGGCATTTTTAGTGGTGTGCTAGTACTGGGCCTATGGACAAAATGGTCCTGTAGATAAACTATTGCACAAGTGGTCAAGTGGTTTATCTTGCATTGCCAAGACAAATGCATTTATTGGGAATTTGTTGCCATGGTGACTTCTAATTACTTTTCTTGGTATACCCTGGCTAGATGATGGGAACTTTCCAGTTTTGCTGAACTGAATTCTCTAGCTTGGACTTGATAATTGCTCATTTCTAGGGTATTTGAACCTCACTTAGCAAAAGCAGTTCTGTTCTCTGTGGCCACCTCTGTCATCATTTGTGTGCTAATAAGTTAGCTCAACCTGGGAGTTGATTAGGTTTGGCAAGTGTCTTACATTTTATTTTGTTAATATGTTGGCCTCTTTTATTACAATTTAAAAGATGCTTGCTATTACTTATAGGGTCTTCATTTGTAATTATAGGTTGTAGTAAATGGAACCTGTTGGGAAACTCAAGAAGGCATAAACTTGAGAAAACCACATTTAAATAACTTTGTTGTTGAGAGGGTTTTGAAGTAGAAAATACTTCGCAGGCTACTTTTTACAAGAAGTTGCATGGTTAGGATCAAGGAGAGGGGATACTTTTTTAAAGAAAGAGACCGCGTTAACATGTTTTTAGTCAAAATTTCAACTAATGTTTTAAGAGACTGGGGTTGAGGCCAAGGTTGGTGATTCACGTTAGCCTTGGAAATGAGGAAGAGATTTCCTTAGATTAGGTCAGCCAAGGGGCCTCAATTCAAATGACCTTTTGTGGAGAGTGCAGGGGATCAAGTTCAGGCCTGAGGGACAGGTGTATATTGTGTGAATTTGACTTCTCAGGCTCCTCCTCTGGTCTCTACCCTGGGAGTGAAAAACGGAGAAGGCTGCACTGCTGCAGTGTGGGAACAAAGGCCTGGAGAACAGTGGTCAAGTGTTTAAGATCTTGCCATTAGAATGGTTGATGGGAGCCTGCTGCGGGGCTCAGTTGGTTAAGCATCCGTCTTGATTTGGGCATCACGTCATGAGCCGAGGGTCATGAGATTGAGCCTTGAGTCGGGCTTCTTGCTAGTTGTCTTCCTGAGCATGGCACCTGCTTGGGATTCTTCCTTTCTCTCTTTTTCCTCCTGCTCATGCGCCCTTCATGTGCATATGCGCACGTGTGCGCGCGCGCTCTTTGTCTCTCAAATCTTTAAAAAAACAAAATGAATTCTTGATAGCTGTCCCTATATATTCATCTAGTATCCATGAATTTTCCTCATGCCTTGTGCTTCTCTGTGATGTTTGGTTAGTAGCATTGGTGAATATTCTATACACAGTACTAGTCGTGATGTCCTTGCTAAGAATTACATTCATTTCAGCTCATACGTTTTTGGGTTTTTTTGTTTTTTTTTTTTAAGATTTAAAAAAAATATTCATGAGAGACAGAGACACAGGCAGAGGGAGAAGCAGGCTCCTTGCAAGGAGCCCGATGTGGGACTCGACCCCGGGACTCCAGGATCAGGACCTGAGCAGACGCTCAACCACTGAGCCACCCAGGCATCCCCATGTTTGTTTTTCTTATGAATTGTTAAGCAATTGAAATTTTGTCCCAGGCAAATCTGAGACCCGGTCAGAGTGAAATGAGGCATGCTCTCAATTTCAGGGAGTGACTTATTTTAAAACCCTTAATGAATGAAAATTTAATGCTTACAGAGGTATGTGTTTTATTTTAGATTATATAAAGAAGTGGAATTACTAAGGTTAGATGATAGGGAGTATTTCAGCTTTATATTACTAGTTCTATTTAGTGTCTTCTCAAAGAACCTAGTCTTTGATTCATAGGGAGGATTTACTTACTAGTTGCTAACATTCTTTAAAAGGGAAACACAGTTTTTAAGGAGTGGTAAACTCCTGCAGTAAATTGTATCAAATGATTAGAATTTCATCTCTGAATCGGGATAGTGTATTGTGACACTGCTTTATTATATTTGCTCCTTAGTTGTACAGTCTCAGTTCTCCCTGGTATAAAAACACACAGGACTATTTTGTAGAATAACTTAAAAATCGTTAAAGCTTTATATTGGGCTGTTTTGTGTAATCACTCATAACCAAGATTAATTATAGTAATGAAATTTTCTATAATTAATATATTTAATTGTTTTATTATGTACCTTTTTACATTTAAGAGGGGGGCTGGACTGATGATTGTTAAAGGTATTTTTTTAAGCTTTGAATGTCTTTCTGCACTTGCCTTCTGGAGACATTTAGTTACCTTAGAGAAACATAGGACTTTGTACTGAAAGCAATGGCCAACTACGTTAGAGTTGTCTCCTTCAAGTAGTGTTATGATCAGGATCTCATGTCAGTTTTGGTACAAGATAATTTTATTTGTTGGGTAAGAATACATTTCCCCTTTTTTGTTTTATTAGTATGGAGAAGTATATAAGTATTGTTTGGTATGGAGGACTTTGACACGAATTGATGGCTCTTGGATAGTTTTGGTCATGTTTTCCATCAAGAACTAAAGGCAGTAGAAATGATGGGGCCTGGTGGAGGAAAGGAAAAGCAATCAATAGCAACTTTTAAAAATGCTTCCTAGGAAATCTTCAGAGTCCTTTAATCAGAACTGAACCTTAGAACTCTGCAGTATATTTCACTATTTCCTTTTTTGGAAGGCAGTGAGGGGCGAACCGAGGACCAAGGTCACATGGCCACTTAACAGCAGGACTGGCTATTCCTCATTTTGCCTGAGGGCCCCTGAACTAAAAGTGTTTTCCCCAAGCTGTATAGCTTGGGGAGCTAAGATATATAAAGCCTCGTCGGAGTCCTTGATTGGCCGCATGGTCATAAGATTGTGATGCTTATGAATCATAAGTTTAGAGCATTATCCATATCATGTATTAGGCACATTTGTAACCAAGGTGGGTAGTTTTCCATTTTTGTTCAATGTTGGTAAGAAAATGGGAAGGGAACTTTATCCCTCATCTTCCTTAAGTGGTACTATAAGGGTCTGAGGAGGATACTTGTAGTTGGTGACCGACTTGTTTATTGTAGTGTGGATTTTCAGTGCAACCGTTTCTTGTGTTTTTAGAATGGATCAGGGAACATAATCTGAAGTGAAGTCTGAAAATAATCCAGAAGTCACTTGTTGAGTTTTGGGATTAGAAATATTTCCAAACCAGGGATCCCTGGGTGGCGCAGCGGTTCGGCGCCTGCCTTTGGCCCAGGGCGCGATCCTGGAGACCCGGGATCGAATCCCACATCGGGCTCCCGGTGCATGGAGCCTGCTTCTCCCTCTGCCTGTGTCTCTGCCTCTCTCTCTCTCTCTCTCTCTGTGACTATCATAAATAAATAAAATTAAATTAAAAATAAAAAAAAATAAAAAAAAGATTTAAAAAAAATATTTCCAAACCAAAGCGAATCATGTTATTTCCTCCTGCTTTCATTCATACTAAACTGCTGTTCCCCAAGACTTGGAGCCATTGTGAGGATGGATCATCTTTCTGATTTCTGTACTTTGAGTTTAAGTATTTGGGGCTGTTTTTCTCTGCTAGGCTGAGAGTTCCTTAAGGGCTAGAGCTATGTTGCACGTCTCTGTGTCCTTAGTATCTAACCCTAGGCCTGGTATGCAATCACTTTTCAGCATATACTTAAAACTGCTGTGGCTTTCATGTTTGCTTTCTTATGTGTGTGTGGTTTTTTTTAATTTATTAAAAAGATTTATTTATTCATGAGAGACACAGGCCGAGGGAGAAGCAGGCTCCATGCAGGGAGCCTGATGTAGGACTCAGTCCTAGGACCCTGAGAGATCACACCCTGAGCAGAAGGCAGACCCTCAACCCCTGAGCCACCCAGGTTTCCCTGTATGTTCCCTTCTTAATGGTAGTAGTAGAACTTATGACTCCCTACTAGTTTTTTTGTTTTTTTTTTTCACCCATTAGGCTAAAAACCAGATTGTTAAAAGGGTATGCAATGGACTGGGGCAAGAATGTGATGTAACAAATTTTGTAAATAGACCAATCACATTTTATTTTTTCTTTTTCTAGTCAGTAGGTTTCAAACCTTTCTCTGCCCTTATCTGGCAGTGAGATTGTAGATTTGTGATTTACCTAGCCTGCTTCCTCATTTGTAAGCAGAGGCTTGATTATAATAATTTGCCCAAAGGGTTTGGTTCACTAAATGAAATAATATATAGCATTTGGTCCTGTGGATGCCCATAATTGACAGGTTTTCCTATTCCACTGTTAAAAATAGGATTTAAATAGGTACTTCGTGGGTCCATCCTTTACCTAGTACTTGAAATAGTTATTGTGACCTCCTTCCAGAGATTGGTCTTGTTTTTAAAGTCACTTGGAAAGAGATTGCCCTGTATAAACATCAATACTGCTGTGACTGAGACAAGCAGATCTGAGTAACCTGAATGTTTTCCTTCCCTGATTACATTCTAGGGGATGCTTGCAGGAAGTATTCAAAAGAAAGAATGTATTGAAAGGAACCACAAGTTTGTTATGGATAATTTGTATTGTATTACAAATTGGCAGAGTGTAGTGTCTGTTCACAGGGTTTTAAAAATTGTGCTTTAGTCTTTTGAAGTTGTTATTTGATTACAGATAAATGACCAAAGAACTATTGGTCTACAAGATGAACTTGGCATCATGCACTCTCTAAACATCTAGTTTAAGTTTCCAGGGGACGGCCGTACTCATTTGGATCTTTCTTTTTAGTCTCATGACAAGGGTTTTGGCACCAGTAGGCAGACAGGAGAGCCAGGTGTTCAGACTTCAGAAGAGTTTTGAACTATTTGGCATTTAACGGTTATTTTTCTTCTGTAGCATTTTTGTCAGTCTCATAAGAGGGGGAAAATAAAAAATGGCATAAATAAGGAACTTCGTTTGTTATATATTCCGTATTAAAAAGTAATACTGAGTGCTTTTAATACTGATAGCTTTTGTGTAGGTAGATCTAGAGAATTACTTTTTCAAAATTCATTTACTTTATGGAAGGGAATGTTAGGCATTTTTGCCAGACTTATCTGGCTAGCAGATATAAACTCCATCAATCATATGTTCATGTTTATTATTACTAAGTTAGATCTGGATAATACAAAGACTAATAATGACCTAAAAGTTTTTCATGGCTTACAGGATTTCCCACCCAATCTCTAGGCCTACTAGATTTATCTTTTTAAGTTAGTGTTCAAAGTTTCACTCTTGATTTAAAAAATAGAAAGCCTAGGGAAACGAGTGGCAGTTCATCACTTCCAGAGCCCATCCCTCTTTTACTTCCAAGTCATTATCTGGTTTCTGAATATGGCATTGCCCCCCGGATTTTTTTTTCTTACTGTTCTGCACTAAAATATTTGAGATAAGTCCTTAGTGTTGAGGAAATCCTGAATCCTAGAGCCGGGGGGTTAAAAGCAATACAGTGACAGGCTATGAAATAGTGTTGTCATAACTTATCAGTGGCTGGTAAATAGGGTAGTTGCCTTCTGACACCATTTTGAGTGAAGGCAGTTTAATTGCGTTGCCTCTGTGTAGATAAGCATTTGGGATCCACAGTCAAATGTGTGAATGCTGTGGTTTAAAGTATTTCCATTATATAAGATTTGATTTCTTAAGTGATTTTTCTTTCTAAGTTCCACTTTATATCAAAATTTATTTTGGACAATGTCTTTCACTGTGTACACGGAGAAGGAGACATCACCAACAAATGTATGTAAATCCAGTGACTGTAAGAAATTGGAAATTTGCAAACAGTGATTGACAGTTGGAGATTTACCCCCACGCATCACCCCTTCCCTGCCACCCCCCATCCTTTGTGGAAAAAATTAAACAATTCTGATTAAGAATTTGTCATTTTTTAGTTGTGTTATTTTTTCCTTGAAGAAGACTCCTTCCCTGTTGAGTGAAGATTCTAGTTTCTGGGCATATCACATTCACGCTTCCAGCCTCATTGCTTCCTGCAGCATAAACAATAAACACTTAAACCACTAAGCATTTGCCTGAATACTCATAGAGCAAGGCTGCAGCTATTTGAGCTAATTTTTGCATGCTTTGTCAATTCAAATTTTCTACTAGGTTGAAAATCCACTTTGGTTTGCATTGGTGATGGGTTTTATCCTCTGATGATTCAACCTTTTCGATTTCTGAAAGAGGAGTTTTAACCTTAGCAGTCATGTAGCACTTTAAAATTCAAATCAAGAATTTGACTCTTTGACTCTTAAAATGATACTGTGTTTTGTTTCTGTGGAATGGGAAGGCCAAATGGGTAGTTAGTTTCTGTTGCAATTGCAACAGCTGTCATAGAATCAAAGAAAGTGCTGGAAGGGGCCTCAGAAGTCCTTGATTTTAACCCTCATTTTCAAAGAAAACCAAGGCCCCGAGATAACCAAATTCTCTTCAAGGTCATTCAGTTTGTTATTTTGTCTCTGCATTCCAAGTCAGGGCATTTCCCCTCAGATGCAGTTGCAGACATGGTGGCTTTTAATTGCACATGATTTCCTGTTTTCCTCAAATAAACAAGAATGGCTTTTGAATTATGCCGGTGGCATTAAGGGAATGTGGATAATAGTTATCAAAACTTGTGTGTGTGCATTATTTTAGTGATTTAACCATGGAGTAAGTTTTAAACCTTTGCTAATTTCATACAATTGTTTCTTCCAAACCATTTGATTAGGATCTCATATGGCTTATAAGATCTTGGCCCTTTGTAAGTAAAGATCAAGTTTATTTCATTTTTCATTAAACTTTCGGGTAATGCATACCATTTCTTGACTTCCTTAAGGAAAACTGTGTTGAACTCTGGAAGAAAAACATTTCACATACAGTTGGATTTGCCTTACCATGTTTTGAACACAACTTTCACGTATAGGTCCTGTGCTAGTTAAGCACTGAACATGCACTAAATTTACACCCATTTTTCACGACAGCCTAGCCAAGGAAAATGAGGCCCTGTGAAGTTAATGTAACTTGCCCAAGGTCTAGGACTAGTGAAAGCTGGGTTTTAAACTTTGGTGATGGAGGTGAAGGGTGAGGGGAGCAGACCCCAAAGCCCCATTGACTATCTCTCCAGCCATGTTCTCCCCATAACCCACCTCACCCCCCTCCAAGCCAGTGTGAAGTGGACCTTCGTTGTCCTATCTCTGTGCCACTCGGGCCATGGTCTCTTGAAGGCTCAGGCTTTCTTTATGTAGAAGTTGAGCAGTATTTCCCTTCCTAGCTCCCTCCCTCCTGTCCTTGTCTTGCCAAGTTTAGCAAATGTCAGAGTGCACCCAGCCACAGCATCATCTTCAGTCCTGTCCTCCCATCTCCACACCAGAGATTTCCCCTATTTCCTAATAGGCCCAGCTGTGCATTTTGAAACATCCTGTGAGAGGCGCCTGGTGGGGCTCAGTCAGTCCAGCGCCCAACTCTTGATCTCTGGTCCAGCTCTTCATCTCAGCTCAGGTGTTGAATTCAGGTTCCACACTGGGCTCCACACTGGGCATGCAGCCTACTTAAGTAAATAAATAAAATCTCTTGTTATGTTTATTGTCTTCCACATTTTCAGGTATTGTTGTAGGAAGCTTTCAGGTTATCGGTCTCTAGAATTGTTGGATGTGGAAGTTGGCCACTCCTTCTCCTTCATCTTTAATCAAGAGAAAGGATTGAGGTCCCTTCACTGTACTGCCTAATGAATTATTTGTACAGATGTAGAAAAGATAAATATTAATTGATGGAATCAGATGAGTGAAAGTTTAGTAAACTCTCCCTGACATATTAACATACTTGGGCCAGCCGATTTCCTGTCCTTTAGCAAATCTCACTTGGGTTATATTGGCATAATTAAGTGCGGTTGATAAGCCATCTCTATTTATTTTCTTTCCCCCTGAAGCCTGACATGAGGAGATGGGGATCCTGAGCTCCTTCCTTGCTCACTGTCCTAGTTACTTGGTTGCTGAGCCTCTTTTCATTCCCTCTTTTAGAGAGGGATAAAGCAGTCTTGTCTTCCACCCAGGGATCAGACTCCTTAAGGTGAAAATCACTATATAATTCAAATTAAATCTCCCCAGGTAGGGGAGATGTTATGCATGTTGGGCTATTTCAAGGGATTGGGGGGAATGGCCATTGTCACCTTCAGCATTGGAAGATCCTAATTTTTAAGCTGAGAATTGATACAGTTGGCCTTCATTCAGATTTTTTACAGAAAATCCCTATCAAGAGAGAATCCCACTTGTTATAGACGACGCACAGACTTGAAGAGGCAGGCAACTCTTCAGATGATAAGCTGAGTCTGCTCACACTTCCTATTCCATAGACTCCAGGCGCTCCGAGCAGCAGGCAGAGTTGTCCAAACTGTTTAGACTGCATTTTCGCCAGTTTTGTCTTGTTTTTGGTGTTTTGTTGATGCCTTATAATTGAAATAATCACATTTAATTAATTGCTGTCTTGGTTATGGTGAGAATGAAGTTGGGTAGTCACTGGTGACAGATGCTTTGTAAACTGTTAGATCCCTGTAGTAGTCACGAGTGCAGTTCTCCGGGCATTTTTGGTTTCAAGCCCTGTGGTCGATTTTTCACCCTTGAAGTTAGGTATGGCCATGTGACTTGCTTCAGCTGGTGGGGTGGAGCAGAGGTGACGGGCACACCTGCGTGGAGGCAGTAAGAGCGCAGCCAGTGTGCATTTCCCGTGTGCCCTCTCCCTTGGCCACAGCTTACTTCCAGAGCGAGGGGACCCAGAGCGGAGTGCCCGGATGACCTCAGCTGGAGATGAACAAGAAATAACCCTGTGTCGTAGAAGCCTCTGAGGTCTGGGGACCGTGTCCTTGCGGTGTGACTTAGCCTGTCCCGACTGAGACACACCCCAGTTTTACTTGGTTCTGTGCTGTCGGACCTGTAGGCCGAAACCAATCAAGGCTTACGGTAGAGGCGCAGCTGTGAGTTAAGTATGACATGAACTCCTTTGAACTCATAATGGAAAAAAAAAGTAGATCCAGATCCTTCAAGGATATGTTTCAGTCATGCCCTGTTTCCACTAACCTAACATCACGGGGCTCTTGTTGGCCAGACAGACTTGCATTCCATCCTGGGTCCACTGAGGAAATTACTTACCCTTTTCGTTTTGCCGTCTAAAACGGGGACCGTATTAGCATCTACCTCGTCCATGTGTATCAAGTATAAAAGTATGTAACGTACTTAAAAGAACATAGTCCCGAGGTTGATCAGGTTCCCGAAAGATTATTACTGTGTTTTATTTGTAAACGACTAGGACCTATATGTAGCAGGTGGAGCCGGAAAAGAGGGTTTCCGTTCGCAGTGAGGCAAACCCAACCTCGACACAAGTTTGAGAAGCACCTGGCCCAAGTTCTCACGTCCAGTCCCAGGATCCTGTTTCCTCTTCCAGTTCTAATTTTCTTGCCCTTCCACGCAGATTCCCCATAAACCTCAGGTAAGTTATGCCAGAGAGCATTCCTTAAATAAGCCACCAGGAATGAGCCCGGGACCTTTACGAGGACAGGGTAAGCACTTCGGGAATGAAAACACTGGGCTACGGAAGCACCTCCACCCCAGTTATGCCTCCCTAACGGCCTCCAGCTGTCCCCAGCCTGCTTCTCCCTTCTTAAAATATTCCCTTGGGTAACGTGGCTCAGGGCTTGGGAAGGTGAAGGCACATTTCAAATAAATGATTATCTGGGCCCGTCGGTCCCAATGTGGGCCTTACGGTGCAGTGTGAGAGGGTGGGCATTGTGGTGCTGGCTCCCACCACTCGCACAGCTGTGTGACTTCCCATCAATTTGGTGCAGCAAGGGGCTTCTAGAAGCTAGACGAGGCAAGGAGAACCTCTAGAGCCTACAGAAGGAATGCACATGTGTTGACACCATGATTTTAGCCTCTAAGACCCGTCTTGGACCTCTGACCTCCAGATGTAAGATAATAAATCTGTTTTTTGTTTTATGCCGCTGAATTTGCAATAGCTTGTCACAGCAGCAGTCGGAAACTAATACAGCCTGAATCACGTGTTTTCATGTGGAAGTTATAGAGGCAGTATGGCCGTGCTTTCTGGTTTCCTTTTTTTTTTTTTTTTTTTTTAAGATTACCTATTTATTTGAGAGGGAAAGAGAGCAAGAGATCGCAAGTTGGGGGGAGGCGGGGCACAGGAGAAGCAGACTCCTGACACGAGGCTCGATTTCAGGTCCCTGGATGATGACCTGAGCCCAAGGCAGATGCTTAACCAACTGAGCTACACAGGCGCCCCTGGTTCCCTTTTTCTAAAATGCCCTTCCCCAGATACCCACATGGCTTCCTTCCTCATCTTTGCCTTCCTAGGTCTCTGTGTACTCGTATGCCACCTACCCAGAGGGACCTATTTATTTCAAATAACATGCTCTCGTATCTCTCTTTTCCCCTGCTTAATTTTTTTTTTCCATAGCACTGATCACAACCTGACCATAAACGCGTACTTTAATTTACATATATACAGAAGAGCAGAGTCTTGGCTTTACTCACTTTACCTGCACAAAGCAGGGGCTCCCTGAAATATCTGCTGATTGAGTGAAGGAAGGAAAGATGTTGTTTGTGACAGGACTCCTCTAACGTAAAGGCTTCCTAAATGGTATTCCCACTTCATCTATATTCCTAGTGTAGTTTGTGTATTTCTCCCTCAAATCTTTCAATAAAACGAGGGCACTCTGCTTAAATGACAGAATGCTTCAAACACACAGCAGGTTGCCAGCAAGAAATTGGCATTAATTCTACATTGCAAATGAGAAAAACAAAGTGCCTGGTCCAAGACCAGCAGCTTTTTAAAACCATGATTGTGGGGATTCGGGCCACTGTGCTGGGCAGAGGGCAAAGGTGAGCCCGGTGGTTCCCCGGGGCTTCCCAGGAGGAGCAGATTTGTTTCATCCTAATCTCTCAGAGATCAGAGCTGGGAGGGTGCTGGGGAGATCATCCTTGCCTTGGCCGTGGGACCGTGGAAACATTCCCTGGGCTCTGGAGTTTGAGAAAATAGTGCCCCCTTTCAGAACATTCCTTCTCCCGTTGCCATCTGGCCTCAAACTTCCAGCCTTCAGCAGGCCACTTAACAGGTCTTGTGGTACCCCCAGGGGCAGAGAAATCCTGGCTGGCCTGGGTGATGCCGAGGCAGTTGCATTGGTGACTCGCAGGCCTGTGGGACCAGCTCCGGTGCCTGCCTGGCTACCCAAGGCCTTCGTGGCTGCCCGGCGGCGGCGGGCAGGCTTGAGCGGTGGCCCCAGAAGCCCCTTTGAGTCGCTGCGGTGGGAGGTTTGCAGGTGACTGCCTCTCAAGCGTGTTGCACGCTGTCCCGCAGTGGTTCCCGGGACAGGCCTCCAGCGGCCCTGGTATTGGCTTCCTTCCCTTCCCCGCCCCTCTCAGTATCCTCAGGGATCACATCCCAAATAAAACCCACGCACTGAATGGTCATCTCAGGGTCTGCTTTTAGGGAAACTCGAACTGGAAATCAGCCCTCGGCTCTCCCCTCGCCGGTTGGTTCACTCCACGGGTGCTCCCCTGGCATCTGAGCAGCTGCTCATGGCACTCCCCACCTCAGCCCGTCCTCCCCTCCCCAGACGGCTCAGCCCGGTCCTTCCCCAGCAGCTACTAGCCCTCTTCGCCCTGGGCGCATACCCACCGCCTGTGGCAGCTCTGACTGTCCAGCTTTTGGTGGAGGCAGGGTACACAGGGTGGGCATATCCCTCCCGGTGTGGCTGGAAGTTCCTGGGGGGCAGGGACTGTCAGACCTGTTCATCTCCCCCAGAAATCCAGTCTTGCCCCCAGACACCTACTAGGTTCGCATCAAACACTAGTGCAATGACAGGTATCCAGAAAAAAAGGATTGTGGTAAGAAATTCACTTACAGACATCTTTGTAGAGGACAGAAAGCCCGACTCCTACGGTCTGAGGGGACTGCCATATGGTGGCTCCTAGGGCGCAAGAGAACAGGGAATGACTTCAGGCAGGGCTCAGATGATGGCTTTGGGACTCAGGACCCTTCTCCCCGCCCCGCCTTCCCCTGTTGGCTTTGCACTCTTGCACTCTCCTTGGGGGTCCCCCGGATCCCGACTTCGTGGCCAGCCGCCTCATTGTAAAGATAGTGGTTCTTCCCAGGAGCTCTCGCCTCAGGCTGCACCCGTGGGACCTGTACCCGCCCCTGAGCCAATCCCTGTGGTCCAGACGGGGTGGCGGGTGGCCTCTGCGACTGCAGGAGAAGGGGTTCCTGCTCCCTCAGACCCTGATCACACGGGGTGACTCCGGCAGCTGAGCCCACAGTACCTGTTCCTTGTCTTTAAAATGGGAATAGTGTTATGGGATTGAAGGAGTTGAGCACATTGCCCGGCACGAGGGGAGCACCCAGGACATGCGCACCCTTGTCGGAACAAGGTGAACAAACGTCGTTGATCCCGTAGAAGCAGAAGCACTCCTTCCCAGGATTGGAACCGACCGGTTGGGAAAAGGCTGGCTCTTGAAAATGGTCACCTCCCTGGGCCACCCGTAGTCACCAAGATGTACATTAGATCCGGAGAACTAGCTCTTAGACCAGAACCATTGAGGGGTGCCCGGGTGGCCGCGCGGTTGAGCGTCTGCCTCCAGCTCAGGTCATGACCCCGGGGTCCCGGGATCGAGTCCCTCATCGGGTTCCCCAGGGGAGCCTGCTTCTCCCTCTGCCTGGGTCTCTGCCTCTCTCTGCGTGTCTCTCACGAATAAATAAATAAAATATTTATTAAAGAACTGAAGTTTGTAGCCTTTGACCTGTGTCACCCCATTTCCCTTCCCCCAGGTCCCTGGCAACCACCCTTCTATTCTGTATTTCTATAAAGTAGGATTTTTTTTTTTTTTTTTTTTAGTTTCCGCATGTAAGTGACACCATACTTACCTTTGGCTTTCTCCGGCTTATTTCACTGAGCATCATCCTCCCCAGATTCATCCGTATTGTCACAATTGGTAGAATTTCCTTTTTTACGCCTGAACACTATTCCTTTGTGTGTATTGTGTGTGCGCGTGTGTGTCGGTACCACGTATTCTTTGTCCAGGCATTCGCGGAAGGGCGCTTCGACTGTTGCGTGTCTTGGCTGCTGTGAACGAAGCCCGGTGTACAGGGGGCTGCGGAGACCACTGCGAAATACCGATTTCCTGTCCTTCAGGTAACACCCGGGCGCAGGATGGCCGGATCCCGTCTTTGAGGGGCCACCTCTGTTCCCCATAATGGCTGTGCCGCGTACACGCCCATCAGCAGTGTCCAAGGGCCCCCCTCTCTCCACATCCTTGCCGACATTTGTTACCTCCTGTCTTTTTCATAGTAGCCGTCCTGACAGGTGCGAGGCGGTCCCTTGTTCTGGCTTTGATGTGCATTTCCTTGGTGATCAGTGACACTAAGCACCTTTTTATGCACCTATTGGCCATTTGTATGTCTTCTTTGGTAAAAAAAAAAAAATCTATTCAGGTCCTTTGTCCATTTTTAAGTTGGATTTTCTTTTTTTTTTTTTAATTCTTTTTGCTACTGACTTGTGTAGATTCTTTATATTTTATTTACCAACCCCTTATCAGATCACGGTTTTGCGGGTATTTTCTCCCACTTCAGTGGAACAGAACGGAGTCTAGACGTAAACCCACACCCGTACACAGTCAGCTGATTTGGGGCAAGGATGCCAAGAACACGCACTTAGGGAAGGAATAATCTCTTCGGTGAATGGCCTTGGGAGAACCGGATAACCCCAGGAGAGAATGAAGCTGGACCCTCACTCTACACCACACACAAAGGTTACCTTGACATGGGTAGAGACTTAGAGGGAAGTCTTGACACCATAAAACCCAAAGAAAACAGGGAGAATTGAAAACCTGTGTTTCAAACTTACAGCAGTGGTTCTCCCAAATACAACGGGATTCTTGTCACGCGGTTCACCTGTGGCGCCTCCGCAGTGGCCCTTGGTGGATAATCCATCCGCTCACCGAGGACTGAACGTTTCTCGACCGGGCAGCGTAGAAGTCGTGGGGAGGAGGCTGCTCAGCGCTTGGGCAGTAGCTGCACACGCAGAGGGGGCGCGTGGGAGGCTCGCAGGCCTGCCTTTGACCGACCAGTCGGTTAGAGCCAACGTGAACTGTAGCCCCTTCTGGAGGAGCGGGAGCCTGATGGGACACCGTCTCTGCAGTCACGTTCCACGACGTAGTAGAAGCCCCTGGGTCAGGCACCTCGTAGAACTTTCTGGAAGAGCGGGAGACTGTGATGGGATGCCGTTCCGTTGTGCCACATTATGCACGCGGTACTGGGCGTCACCGGGTCTGGCCTCCCAAAGCAGCGGGTCCCGGCAGTGTCCTTTCTGCAGCCTCCCATTGGGGGGGACCCTCCGGACGCAGCCCCGAGGAGCTGTAGGCGAGCCCCTGTTTTATCGTCGGGTGGGATTTGCAAGTCCTCTCCCATCGGGGGGTCCTCCTCCGGGAGCCTGTGTCTTGCTGACCCGTTGCCTACGGATCTGGAGGCCGGTTCCTTACGTGAACCCGTCGAGCTCGATGTCCCTTCTTCACGCCAAACCCCCTTCCCTTGACTTTTCCTCGGAGAAGTTCAAATGGGCGAGGACGACAAAGCCGACAGCACCAGAGCTGTCCCTACGCAGCCGTGTCGGGAGGAGCTCAGGAGAGGCTGGGCGACCTGGAAACACGGCGGAGTCCTAGAGCGCCCTTACCTGTCGCCCCCGTCCCCTCCGGCGACGGGTGTCCCGGGGATGGGCTGGGGGGGCGGGCATCAGGCCTGGCCCTGATTCTGGGAGAAGCGTCCCTGCTGCGCCCACGTCGTGTCTGCAGAATGAGGGTTGACCTCTGCCCTTCTGCAACAGCACGGAGGGTGGCCTGCAGCAGCGTCCCAGCGCCCCATGGTGGAGCCGGGCAGTTCGCCGATCACGGCCTGCCCCGGGGTCTGCGAGCCGTGGCCTTGATCCCGGGTGACCTGCGACCTCAGTTCTGTTCCCTCATCCGTGAAGTGGGGGTACGAGTGTGGGCAGCACCAGGGAGTGTGCTGTGGCTACCGGATGACAGCACGCCTGTGGTGACCGCACCCAGTCCCTGGTCTAGGGCGGGTGTCCTGCCCCCACCCCGCGCACCAACCCCCAGAACCCCCAGCTCCCCACCCCCCGCTTCTGTCCACACCCGCACCTTATGCCCGATGGGAAAGGCCTGGTAGCCTTGAGTCCCTTGGGGACCAGGTGAGATTTCGGATGCATCTGTTTTTCTGCCTTGGCAACATTTTTCTGCCTTGGCGACGTGCCCGGTGCTCCCTTCCCCGTGGCCCTCTCCCCTGCAATTGCCCCCCCACCCTCCGCCCTCCAGAGCTCCTGCTTTGGAGTGAACATCGCCTCCAGCCCTCAACAAACCGGCAGCAAGTCACCTACTCCCTGGTAGCCACGGCAGGTCGGCCTGGCCCGCGGTCGGTCGCGTGTCCGGGATGGGGCAAGGAGGGGGTGACCCCGCAGGTCCCCTGCACGGCGCCACCTAACCAACTGCAGCCCGTCCGTCCATCCCTGTCCGCCCGTCCGTCCTCCCCAGTGGCGCCGCTTGCCGCGTTGGCCCAAGCGCTGCGGCGCGGCTGCTGGTGTGCAGGGGCGACCTACAGCCCCGAGGGGCGCTGCCCGGGGAGCGGCGAGGAGGCCCGATGCCCCCGCACATCGGTGCTGCCTGATAAATATTAATTGCTCATCGATTGATTTGGCCCCGTTTGCTCCCCAGGGAAAAGCATCTGTGCTCGTGATGAAATGAGCATGGGGGTAAACGTAGCCTGTAAACCCCACAGCGCTTACATATGTTAGGGCTGTGCCCGCGGCACTGCCTGGCCCCCTAGCAGGGGCCAAGCCCATGGCATCAGTGCCCTCCAGTGACGGACGTCGGGGGCATCGTCGGGGGGTAGCTGTGCTCACTTATGGGGGAAAGTCTTTGGCATTGTGAACATGCTCTCTCTCTTTTTTAAAGATTTTATTTATTTAATCATGAGACACACAGAGAGGCAGAGACACAGGCAGAGGGAGAAGCAGGCTCCACGCAGGGAGCCCGATGCAGGACTTGATCCCAGGACCCCGGGATCACGACTTGAGCCGAAGGCAGATGCTCAACCGCTGAGCCCCCCATGTACCACTGTTTTGTTTTTTAAAAATGTTATTAATTTATTTATTTGACAGAGAGTGTGAGCCGGGAGGGGGAGGAGCACAGGGAGGGGGCCAAGCGGAGTGCATGCGGGGCTCGAGATCCAGGCCCCTTAACGCACTGAGCCACCCGGACGCCCCCTCCCTCTGTTTCCTATTCGGGCCGCAGCCGTGACGTGACTGCAGCCAGAGGGAGAGCACGTTTTGATGAAAATTCTCCATAACCTACAACCTTTATTCTCTCTTAGGCAGAATCTGAGCTGTGGCCCGTTGCCCCCACAACCACCTTTCCATTTTCTTTTCGATTTTATCTCTAGCACGTTTGGTGGACCTTTCCCCTAAAGAGTTTAAGAGTTTCCTAGTCGGGCCCCATCGGCGAAGCGTCTGCCTTCGGCTCAGGCCATGGCCCCGGGGTCCTGGGATCGAGTCCCGCGTCGGGCTCCCTGCCCAGCCTGCTTCTCCCTCTGCCCCTGCTCGTGTGTGCGTCCTCTCTGTCTCCCTCAAATAAATAAAATCTTACAAAAAAAGAAGTTTCCTACTCCTTACAGCTGTCAGAGACGGATGGAGCAGAGCTCTTGTATTATTTAGGGTGAGTTTCTTAACTTTCCCGAGGCCAGCGCCTTCACTGTCCCATCTGTACCTGAAGTACCTCCCTCCCCAGGCTCCTGAAGATCCAGGACAGAGCAGAGCACCGGCCGCGGCGGCTGGTGGACCGTCGCTCAGGAAGGTGGCGTTTCAGCTCTCTAGGGCTTTTAATTTTTATTTATTTATTTATTTATTTATTTATTTATTTATTTATGAGAGACACAGAGAGAGAGAGAGGCAGAGACACAGGCAGAGGGAGATGCAGGCTCCATGCAGGGACCCCGACGCGGGACTCGATCCCGGGTCTCCAGGATCACGCCCTGGGCCGAAGGCAGCCGCTCAGCCACTGAGCCGCCCAGGCGCCCCCTGGACTATACTTTTCTAGGTCATTCAAACGTCAAGCTGCAGCAAAACCTCTGACCGTGTTGGTGAACATAGCAACCTCATGAATAAACTTGCATCCCGTGCTCAAGGTCTTAGCTCTGCGCACGAACTCATACAATACAGTTTGTGCCCCACGGTGCAAAACAACGTGGTTGCCATTTGGTTTTGTCCTCTGGATTATTTGGGGGGGGTCACCCTGAACGCCGAAAGACTTTGGGGCTCTTTGTAGTTCGGGTTCTGTTGTTTCGTAACTCAGACTTGCCGTGAGTATCTCGCTTGGACGCATTTTCCTCTGTCCTGAGGCATCTGTGGCAATTCCTTATTCAAGTGCGTAAGGTTTTATTTTTTTTTCTCTTTCATTATGTTCTTTATTTACAGAAACAAAGCGAATATTAATAGACACGCTCTGCATATGACGACCCTGATGTCAGAGAGGGCTGAACGCGTCAAACAGGTTTCTTCCCTGCAGGACTTCTCAGAACCTTTAGTTTCTGCACACTTTGTATTTCAGAGAGAAAATTGAAGGCCCTGTTTCATGGACCTATGTGATTCTCGAGTCTTTTTACAGAGCACTCCCCAGGACCTGGGACCTCCTTTAGGAAAGGGAGGCCCGAACCTGTGCTCCTTTCTGGGGGAAGATGCACGTGACCCACCACCTTGTTCGTGTCTGCGTTCCAGGTGTGTGCAGCCTTCCCTTCCGCCAGGCGAAGCTGAGTGCTGCCCTCTCCTGGGAACCTGGGGCCGGCCTGGAAGAGTCCGAGAAAATGGGGTTCCCTCTGTTTCTCGTCCCGGGTGTGTGGTCCCGGGCAGGCTGGCCTCGGTGCCTCGGGGCTACTGCGGAGCTCACGCAGTTGCTTGAGGGGGGCAGCGGGCAGGTTATGGGGGGCAGTAGGCGGGGAGGTGGGCTGGCCCTTGCCCAGGCCTGGGGCCCACACCGAGCACGGGGACCACTGAGCAGCGCACTTGGCCCCAGCGGGCCTTTCTGCCTCTGCCACCCGAGTCCACCGTCCCTCAGGGACCCGATGGCGCAGCAGCCGCTGCTGTGAGCCGCGTGTGGCAGTTTGCTCTGGACGGACACGAGTGGAGAGACTGCTCGGATGGAGACGATGGACTTTAGGACGGAACCGTGGGTTCTTTTCTCAGAAAACGCCCAAGCACCGTCCCCATTTCACAGATGCCGCCCTCGAGGTGGCGCCGAAGGGACAGGGTGACTCTGGGGCCCACGAGGGGTCCTCCCCACGCCACGCGGCTGAAAGCCTGGGCGGACAACCAAGGGCAGGCCCGCCCCCCTAACTTTGTCACGCGTGGGTCTTCATCTGGAGGGGCGGTGCGATTCCCCAACTCACAGGCTGATGTTCATCTCGAAGGACGTAAGTTAGGCAAAGAGCAGCCGGTGATGACAAAAGTCGCCGCTCACCGAGAGCGCGGCCTGTGCGGGAGCACCTGCTGGCCAGAAGCCTTGGATGCCGGTAGGAGGACAGCGGCACGACTCTGCCTCCCACGCGTGCCGAGGAAGCCGAGGCACAGAGCATGGAGCGGCACGCGCGAGGCCCCCCAGCTCCCGGGGCGGGGGGGGGTGAAGCCCGCACCCCAGCCGTGCAGCCCGCTTCCACCCCTGTGCACCCAGCTTGCACACCGCCCGGGCTCCCACGCGTGTGCCGCGTCCCCGCCGGGTGCCCGCCCCGTGCCAGGAGCCGCGAAGGATACAAAAGATTCATGAGACTATTTGGTATCTCTGATTGCTCCAAAATTGGTTTTGACTTCTTAATAAAGGGTAAAATCCCCGAGGAAAAAACTGAATGATGAAATTTAAAAGAGAGAGTTTTTCAAAGGAGGAAGAGACTGGTTAATGGCAGGCTGAAGGGCAAACCTGTTTAAGGAAAGACCCGGCGCCGGGGAAAGCAACGGCGTGTCCCTGGCACGTGTGGGGCGCAGGCCGGCGAGCAGGGGAGCGGGGAGCGGGGCCAGGGGGCCCCGGGGCTGCAGAGGCGAGGCCAGGCCCGGCCTCCGAGAAACCGTCAGGTAGCTGCAAATTAGAAGCCGGACGTGCAGAGGCCCCATCTGAGGGGCACGTTTACAGAAACCTCAGATAAACGATAAATTATTAAATATGTTAAAAGCTAAAAGGATCTCTGTGTCTGCAAGGCTCTTAAAAATCCCAGCGAACAAAGTGCTGGCTTGGTTGGCCCGGGAGGGTGAAGGCCGGGGAGTGGAGCCGGCCTGGCTGGAGGGCCCCCCTCCGAGGACTCGGGAAGACACCGGGGCCTTTCACGGGAAATCGCTGGCCCCGGGAAGTAGAGGAAGGAGGTAGAAACACCAGGGCCTTGGAGGGGTGGGAGCTCCCCCCGCGGCCTTCTGTGTCCAGGAGCCGGAGGCCCCGTGGGAGCCCCCCACCTGGCCCCCACAGAGGCCCCCCCTGGCCCTCCCTGTTTCTGGCCACTGTGGGGGAGGTGACGCGACTCTGCAGGCCCCGTGCACCTGCACCTGCCGAGGCTCCTGGGACCCCAGTGCCACCTCGAGCACCCAGACCATGGGTGTTCACCCCCCGGGTGGGAAGGACCCGGCGGCCGGAGGAGCAGTGAGGATTCGGGCCAGACCCAGCTCGGCCACTTAACCAGCTGCTGACCTTGGGGCTCCCCGACCTCCCGGATCGTGAGATGGGAGTCCGAGCCCCTGAGCTCTCCGCCTACGCGGCCCTCTCAGCAGCCAGGCCTCCTAACAGTGGGTGTCAACGTCAGCGATCCCTACAGGGTCCCCTCGGGCAGGTCCCCGCGGGGCCCAGGTCCCCCCCATCAGGCCCACTGTCCCCCACCTCTGGCAGGTTCCCACGGGGCCCAGTTCCCCCCCCCAGACAGGTTCCCACGGGGCCCACCATCTCCCCCTCGGGCAGGTCCGCACGGGGCCCAGGTCCCCCTCATCGGGCCCGCTGTCCCCCACCTCTGGCAGGTTCCCATGGAGCCGAGGTCCCCCACCCAGAAAGGTTCCCATGGGGCCCACCATCTCCCCCTCAGGCAGGTCCGCACAGGGCCCAAGTCCCCACAGGGTCCACTGTCTCCCCTCAGGTAGGTCCCCATGGGGCCCAGTTTCCCCCTTTGGCCAGGTCCCCACAGGGCCCACTGTCCCCCCGCCTCTTGGGCAGGTCCCCATGGGGCTCACCGTCCCCCCTCCCGCCAGGCAGGTCCCCATGAGGCCCACTGTCCCCTCCTCAGGCAGGTCCCCATGAGGCCCACTGTCCCCTCCTCAGGCAGGTCCCCACCGGGCCCAGGTTTCCCCCTCTGCCCCACCGTTCCCCCCCCTCCCCCGTCAGGCAGGTCCCCTACCGGGTTATTCCATTTCCTGTTCCCAGCAGCCCTGCCTGAAGGGAAGTGTCCCAAGCCCATTTTGCAGACCAGGAGACTGAGGCCTGCCTGAGGCCACAGGAGGGCAGAGCCAGGATCGCCCCCAGCCTCCACGCCCTCTCACCCGTGTTCTTTATGGGGACTTTGTTTTTTTTTTTTTTTAATTTTTATTTATTTATGATAGTCACACACACAGAGAGAGAGGCAGAGACACAGGCAGAGGGAGAAGCAGGCTCCATGCACTGGGAGCCTGACGTGGGATTCGATCCTGGGTCTCCAGGATCGTGCCCTAGGCCAAAGGCAGGCGCCAAACCGCTGCGCCACCCAGGACCCGGGACTTTGTAAACATACTTCTGGGGCCCGTTCCCTGGGGTTTGGTTGGGTTTGGTTTTGTGTGAAGAGATTTAGATAAATCCGACTAGATGACGGTGTGACTCCCTCCTGCTTGTCACGGGGGTCACCTCCAGTCTTACCTCTTCGGTCTTTCTAAAATTTTTTCCCCTTGATATTCTATTTATGAGACACAGAGAGAGGCAGAGACGCAGGCAGAGGGAGAGGCAGCTCCCCGCGGAAAGCCCGATGGGGGACTCGATCCCGGGACCCCGGGGTCACGCCCTGAGCCAAGGGCAGACGCTCATCCCCTGAGCCACGCAGGCGCCCTGTCTTTCTAGATTCTCACTGCTGCTTCCGGTCTTCAGATCAGAGGCTGGAACTCTTTTTCTGTCACTTATCAAAATCTCGGATGGTCTGGGTCACGCGTTCGCTTACCGTTTGCCGCTGGGCTCCACCGGCCGGGCAGCGCGGCGGACGGACGAGGTGGTCTCCCACCCTCCCGGGACGAGCACGTGTGTGCGTGTGGCAGGTGCTCCGTGTCGCCCTGGGAGGGAGCCTCGTCAGGGGCACAGGGCCCAGGCCCCGGCAGCTGCGGTGGGTTCCCTGACCGTCTGCCAGTCTCCCGTGCGCCCAAGCCTCGCCTTTGCCACCTGCAGGATGGACGCGAGCGTAGACAGCGGAATGCCACGAGGCCGCCAGGAAAGCCGGGCTAAGGCATGCACCGCCCGGACAGGCATCCCCGATGTGCTAAGTGGGGGGAAAGGTCAGGCCATCGGATGGCGTGTCAGGATGAACCCGTGAGGCCCGAGGTGTGTAGGCCGCGCTCCCAGGCTGCCGGCTCTCCGCCTCGCATCCCCGTATGCTGACTGTGCGACGCGGGTAAATGACACGCTCGGTGCTCGGGGCCCTCGCCTGTGAATCAGGTTAAGAGTCTGTGTCAAAGTGCTGCGGAAATTAATGAGCTAGGGCACCACGTGGTGGGGGGGGTGGTACACAGTAGGAGCCTAATGAGGAAGAGCCGCTCTCTTTGCTTATTTCTGTGTGGGCCCCCTTGTCTCTGTGAGGTGTCACGTCACTTGTATTTTTCTGAAAATACAAGGTCAGAAAATGCGTGCAGCACGATTCCAGTGTTTCTAGTGGGTGTGTATGTATGGCTGCAGGTACACCGACCACAGGGCCGCGTGATCTCCCGGGGACACAGCGACTTTTCTCATTTTGTTTTGTTCTTTCTTTCCTCCATTCCTTGGCTTTTTGTTTTTTGGGTTTTTAAAAAAGATTTTATTTATTCATGAGACACAGAGAGAGGAGCAGAGACACAGGCAGAGGGAGAAGCAGCTCCCTGCGGGGAGCCCGATGCGGGACTCACCCAGGGACCCCGGGGTCACACCCTCAGCCGAAGGCAGATGCTCAACCGCTGAGCCACCCAGGGGCCCCCCTGCCTCCCTTCCTCTCTTTCACCCTTTAAGCAAACACGCGTTACTTTGCATAGCAACGCAGTAACACCAAGAAAAGTCGTTTATTACAAAAAAATAGCGAAACAGTAGAGTGGACGAGGTACCCTTTCCAGGGAGTGGGGGAGGTGGGCTCGGTTTCGGTCCTGTCACCGTCCTGCTTCGGCACAGGAGGCCTCTGGGCCGGTCGCAGTTAAGTTGACGCTTACTGAATACTTTTACACTCAGCCCCTGTCACCAATTACACAATTTAATCCTCCGGCAGACCTGCCAGATAGGTGTTGTCACCGCGGTTGCACAGGTAAGGAATCCAGGGCCCAGAGGGGCCAAGTCATCTGCCCCCGGAGGGCCCAGCATCCCAGGAGGCAGCCCCCCAGCTGGGCCTGTGTAACCCGGAGCCTCATCACCAACTGTGGGGCCCGGGCTGGGAGCCTCATCCTCACCCAGGAGCGGGCCAGGAGCTGCGGGTGACCAGGCCCCCGGGTGGTCGCTGTGCATGGTCCCCCGAGGGCAACCCTGGCAGGAGCTCAGTGGGAAGAACCCATAGAAGCCACCCCAGGCCCCCGTCTTGGCGACTACTCAGCTGCTCCGAGACAAAGGGGCAGAGAGAAAAGACACTGGAGCCCTAGAGCAGCCACCTACAGAGTGGCTGGGGCCGGGTTCCCCCTTGCCAGGCGGTGGCCGGTAACCAGGGTGTTTTTGTTATTTAAAGAAAAATAAACACTGCAGGCTTCACAACCGGAGGCCCTTCTGAGGCCGTAAATGCCATTCCGGCGGCCCCGATTTAAGGGTCTGGCGACAGCACGGCCAAGCTAAACCGTCCTGGCCTGCGGGTGTTTGTATATGATGATGGAATGCAAACAAGCGCTGTTTGGCTCCGAACGCGGAACCGGAGAAAACTTCATCCAGGTATTTAATTATATGGGAGGGGGCGCCGAGTGGAGATAGTCTTGTTTCCTCACCGGCCCGAGGTTAAGGACCCGTGGGTCACCCTGCATCACAAGGCACCACAGCCCATCAGAAGGCACCAGAACATCACGTTCAGCGGAAGACTCGTGCTCCGGTCTAGAAGGCAGTAGCAGGTGTGTGATCCCTGCACGGGCCCCGCAGCGGGGCTGGGGCGCTCGCAGAGGCGGCCCCTTTGGGGTTCCTGGGCCCAAACCAACCTGACCGAAGACAGAAATGGGGCTTTGAGATGAGCCTAGGTGCGCGAGGGACGGGGAGAGGAGCCCCTCTCCTGTCGGCCTGCGGACGGGCTTGGCAAGCTGATAAAGCCAAGGTGCTGGGCCGTAGCCTTTGTTTTTGGCATTTTCTTATGAAATATCAGGGCTCTTCCACCAGCGTGAGAGCCAAGGCAGAGAACTAGAAAGATAAATGATTTAATTCAGGCTGTCAGGTTCTGTTTGCTTGGAAGCAAGGATTCGCGAGGAGAAAAGCACATTAATTGAGGTCTCAAGGTGCTAGTAGAGCACATTTTCTTTATTACTGCTTTCTGTGTAGGGGATTGCTTTTTTTTTTTTAAGTTTATTTTGCCTTGTTCAGTCAACTTTTATCGAGCAGGTGCTGTGCTAGGTGGGGGAAATCAAAGCAAATGAGACTGGCTGGTGGGAAATGGACTGGAGGAACGGTGGAAACGGGGAGAAGAGACACATGGGGCGTTTCCTCTTGGGGCTGTGACAAAGGCCTGTCTCCCAAAAAGGTGACTTCCAAGCTAGACTTTGAGAAGGTCTTTGCCAGGCAGAAAGGATAGAAAAGGCATTCGAGGCACATGGAACAACGGGGTGGGGGCGGGGAGGGCAAAGCGACACTCCGGTGGAGGAGTCTGATGTCTGTGGCACTTGGGCGTTTGTGCTGAGAGACCGAGAGAAGGAGTAGAGGAGAAAAGGACTTATTTTATTTGATTTTTTTAAAAAGGATTTTTTAAATTTATTTATTCCTGAGAGACACACAGAGGCAGAGACACAGGCGGAGGGAGACGCGGGCTCCCCGCGGGGAAACGGATGCAGGCCTCGATCCAGGGACCACCCAGGCGTCCCAGGAGAATGTGACTTAGGATGACATTGGAGAGGTACATGGTAGGACTGGATGGTGACGCCGATGGGCCTTGTGGTTTCGTAGGCCACATGAGATCCTAGAAAACTGTGCCAGACCTGGGTCAGCTGTGGGTGGCTAGGCTGGAGGGAGTTGGAAGGGTCGTTTTACAGATTTGGGCTTTGACCCAACGAGCAAGGGAAGCCACCGAGGGGAAGCCACGATCACCGAGGGGAAGCAAATGGAAAGATGATCCCGTTTGCAGGGGGGGAAGGATGGCTGGTTGGGGCAGGGGTGGGGGTAGGGCAAGAATGGATGCAGACGCACCTGTCAGGAGTCTCCTGTAAGGTCCTGGCGAGAGAGGACAGTGGACGGGCCTAGGGTGACAGAGTGGAAGTGGAGACAAGTGGAAGTCTTTAAGTCAAAGAAACACGGCCTGTGGGTGTGGAAGGGGACGGAGTGTCAGGGTCATTCTTCACACAGCGTGGTGCAGGCTTCCTCCTGATTGGCTCCCCCAGACAAACACCATGTGCCACCAAGCCCTCAAATGTCCCTACAGTCCGGGGGTCCCCGGGGGTCGCCGGGGGTCTGAGTGTCCGGCGCCTGTGGACGTCCTGCCCTCTGGCATCTAGAGCCTCTGACTTTGCAGTCAGAGCCCAAGTCAGACAAACTTGGGCACCCTGACCCAGGGTGTGACAGGTGATTGGACCCCGAGTCCCATCCTTCTGGGCTCCTTCCCCCTGGACCCCTCTAATCTGCTCTGCGGCCCGTACCGTAAACGAACGCACCCACCGCCCGCCGCAGCACCTCCTACCTGACCCCTCGGGGCTTGGAGGCCAGGAAGCTGAAGACCCTTCCCGGACTCCGCGGCAGGTAAGGTCACGCCTGCACCTGAGGCCCCCGAGCGAGCACGCCGCTCCGCACGGGCCTGCGGAGGCCAGCAGCGCATGGGCCGCTGAGCGGGCGAGCGCACGTCTGGCCAACGAGGTGGCCAAGCCGTCTTGGTTTTCCAGGGCAGCGGGTGGTAGAGCGAGGGGTGTCCACTCCCTCCTGTCACGCAAGCTTCTTTTTCTGGCTGCTTTGTTCCTATTTGTAGCATCTAAACCCAATTCTCTGGCCCATCCCAGTAATTATATAAGTTACCTCAGACTTATCTGCTGCAAGTATTGAAGTGAACGGTGCTGCCTGCGAAGGAGAGCCTGCCGTCAAGTTCATTCGCTACCGTGAATTTTCTCTGTTGTTCTCTGTGGGGCGTCACATTCCCCTGAACAGGGTTCGAGGTCTTCAAGGACAAGGGAGAGGTCAGGGGTCCCCTGTAATGTCGATCAGTGTGGATCACAGCCACTTTCGGCTGCTCGACAGCCAATCGTTACTCTTCCAGAAATAGGCGATTACCAGATTGTGCCCCAATTTTCCTCTGGGGGCCCGCATCTTCTCTCGCCTCACAGTCTACCTGCTTTGGGAGTGTTGACTCCACCGACATGTGACTCAAGTCTGGCCGGTCGGACCGGGGCATCCCACTGTCCAGTGCAAGGATGGCCCAAGACCCAGGCAGAGCCAGGGATGTGCCGCCTCCGGGTTTCTGCGAGGGCCGTTGGGAGAGAGGGGCATCCGTGGGCAGGTAAGGGGAAGAGGCGAGCCAGGTGCTGCTGGAGTCTCTGCGTGGGACCCGACAAAGGTCAAGCGAGAGAAGGCTTGGCAAGCGAAGCCGAGAAAATGTTGGTGCTGTTTGAGCCTTGCATTGATCTAGCATTGCCTGGAGACGGCCCTACCCTCGGTCTCTTCGGTTCCGTAAGCCAGCAAGACTCTCTCTCTCCTCTCTCTCTCTCTCTCTCTCTCTCCTGCTTTAGCCAGGGAAGTGGGGTTTTTGTCCCCTGCAACCACAAGGCTTGGCTAACACAGTTGTCCCTAAATACACTCACCAGCCACCAAAAATCTGAGGGAAGGCCTAATTCTCTATTTCTTTTTCTTTCTTTATTTTTTAAAAGATTGTATTTATTTCTTCATGAGAGACAGAGAGAGAGGCAGAGACCCAGGCAGAGAGAGAAGCAGGCTCCATGCAGAGAGCCCGATGCGGGGCTCGATCCCGGGACCCCGGGGTCTCATGCCCTGAGCTGAAGGCAGATGCTCAGCCGCGGAGCCACCCAGGTGCCCCTATTTCTTTTTCTTTTAAAACTTTCTTTCACTTCTACTGCAGACTTTCTGCAAGTGACCGTCATTATGACGAGGCTGCACTTTTAACGATTCGATGGGACAAACCATTCAAATAAAACCGAGATGCACCTCGATCCCTTCCTTATCGTCGGCAGCTGCTTCTGGAAGGAAAGAGGCCCCCAGCGAGGGTCAAGGAACGAGAAGGAGGATGTGGCTCTGAGCTCTGCCCTGTGGCAGATGCTCCGTTGAGCGTGATGGCTCAGAACATGTGCCGTGGCGCCGAATGCAATTAGGGTTCCTTGGGTTTGAGTATTGCTCCACACTCGTTAGATGCGTGATCTTGGCCAAGGTGCTTAGCTTCCATGAACGCAGCTCCACCTGGCGTATGCTTCAAGAGGCGCTTACTGGCTCATGAACTTGGAAAGGCCAGGGAGGTGTCCAGCTTCAGGTTGGGCTGGATCCAGTTGCTCCAAAGATGTACGTCGGGAACCTGTGGTGCCTCCTGTCGGGGCTGGATCTTCAGGCTGGCTTTCCTCTGGGCTGGCTGCAGGCTCAGGCGGTTGGGTTCCTTCTCGTGGGAGGAACACGGCCTGGAAGAGCTGCAGGCTTACATCTTCCTGGCTTTGCTCTCCCAGCAGGAAGAGCGCGCCTCCTGCCCTACAGCTCCTGGGGCCGCCTGGGGGAGAGCTCTCAGCGGGACAGCCCGGGTCACAGGCAGGTACGTGGATGGAGGCAGTTAGGTCACAGCCTGGAGGGGCGGGGGCGGGGAAGGAATGTTTCTCCAAGGAAAAGCAGGGGGGGGGCGTTCCAGCAAGAGGGAGCTGATGGTAACTGGGGACAAACAACAGATGCCACTTCTTACTCTCCTAGGCTGTGTTCTCTGGGGGAAAGTGGAAATGTAATAGTTCCCACTTCACAAGGTTTTTTTTTCTTTTTTTTTTTGGAATGAAATGAGTTAATGTGTGGGTAGCAGATGCTTTTGGTGCCTCACCCTTGTCCCCACAGCGCTTAACCATTTCCAGGTCCACGGCCCCAGCTCCTCAGCCCGGCCTTGGCATCCCTCTGCCTGCGGGTCCCCTGCCCGGCCCCTCCGTCCGTGCCCGCCACAGCTTGTTCAGAGGGAGCACAGCCCGGGAGCAGCCTTTGGCCGAGGAGGAGCCAGAGGGTCAACACCCAGCGTCCCCCTCCACCCCGGCCCTTGACCGGGTGACAGTCGTGCGCGGTCCCTGCCACTCGCAGGGGTTCCCAAGCAGTACTGAGCTCCGGGTGCCCACAGTGGCACCCATCACACCCCCACCGCTCGCTGCTCTCGCTTCTCTAACTTCCCTGCCACTGCTCCCTGCCCCACACATGGCCCTGCGGTCCTGTCGCAGGGAAGCCCGCACCCCGAAAGGGTGTCCCGCACCGACCCCAGGGTGGACGTGCCACCAGCACGCAGGACCTGCTTGTTACCAGGACCTCCTGGTTCCTTTCTGCTGTAGCTTTTCTTTTCTTTTTTTTTATTTTTTAAAAATTCTTTGTCTCTGCCACAGAGAGCCAGACACAGCAGAGGGAGAAGCAGGCCCCGTGCAGGGAGCCCAATGCGGGACTCGATCCTGGGACTCCAGGACCACGCCCTGGGCCGAAGGCAGGCGCTCAACCACTGAGCCCCCCAGGCCTCCCTTTTCTTTTCTTTTTTTTTTAAAAGATTTATTTATTTATTTATTTATGAGACACAGAGAAGCAGAGACACAGGCAGAGGGGAAGCAGGCTCTCTGTGGGGAACCTGATTCACGACTTAATCCCGGGACTCCGGGGTCACTCCCTGAGCCCAAGGCAGACCCCAACCACTGAGCCACCCAGGTGTCCCTCTGCTGTAGTTTCTTGTCGCCCCCAGGCTGTGCCCCTTCCTTCCGCCCTTGCCTTTCTGCACTTTTCGCTGTCTGGCCATTCCTCTGCCCTCTGCCCCCTCTCACTACTTCCTAATTTCCCTCTCTCCCCAGGGCAACTCTCCTTTCCAGGAGAGGATGGAAGATTTTTGACAATTCCGGAGACAAACTGGCGAGTAGGAAAAAGGGTAGGTCAGACCACAGTTTGTGGGGACTGGCACCTTCTTGAAGGCAGGAAGGACCCTGGTTTTCACTTTGCCTCGGGAGGAACGCATGCCTTTGGATGCAGGGGGCTTTTAGAAATAAGACAGATTAGCAGAGTTTATTTTCGTCAAGGAAGGAGACTGAATGAAACCTACTTCCTCTGTGTACCGCATCTGCTTCCTCGCTGCAGTTTTAGCCAAAACGATCACTTTTTTTTTAATCCACACGATCCACGACAATTTGGCCTCTCGCATCTGCAGGGCGGAGCCACCATCATTCGCTAAATGAAACTCTAGTGGGACGAGACCGTTAATGCTCCTCGTTTATAACCAAGGAGACACCCCAGAGCATCGTCTGGACCGTTATAACCCGTTTCCAATACGAGATTAATGCAAGACTTATTTCTGGGGTGGGGGACAGGGTGTATGAATAAAGGCTCCCCTCCTTAGTGGCAGGATCCCAGTTCAACACTTCACACATTTTTGGTGTGACAAATTGTGACGTGGCAATACGACAGGATTGCACGCGGAAGAGTTTGGTTTGTCTGGAGAGAACCAACCCCCGTGGACTTAGAAATCAAGAGCTTTGCTTCGGGTTTCCATCCTCAGACCTCCGAACGCTGCCCGGCAAGAAGTTGGCGAGGTGGCTGGGGTGATCTTTCCTCAACTAGCCTCTGGCTGTCTCTGCCTCCCGTGGGGTTGTCTGCATCTGTTCTGGGCCCCAGCGGGGGCAGGAGGGGGGTGGCTTGTTTTTATGTTGTTGGGAACTCCGCAAACAAGCCTCCACGTCACTGTGCTAATGCCAGGTGAGCAAAAACCTACCGAGGAAGAGGCCTTTTGGGGTGACAGGGCGGCCCTGGGAGAGCACTGAGCTGGGCAAAGGGGGTTGGGGGTGTCCTCCTATCAGAAGTCTATCCAGGTGGCCCTCCTTGGGCCTTCCCTGTTTAAAGGGGAAGAGCTAGAGATTTGAAGGGAGCCAAACGTTTGTGGCTGGAGGCCAGACTTCATTTATACAAATGTTTTCCTGTTTGTTGCCCAGAGGAGATTCTTTCCACCTGTTTCTACCTCGCCCCCACCCCCGCCCGCCTCCGCCTGTCTCCGGGGGTCCCGGGCCTGCTCAGTGGATCCAAACATTTGTTTCCCTGTGTGTTTGGAGATGGGAGACACAAATTTTCAGGAAAAGAGAAGCCCCGAGCCAGAAGTCTGGTTCAAGACCCAGCTCTGCCTTTTACTAGCGGTGGGTTGGAGGGGGTTGGGCGTCTGAGCCTCAGTTTCCTTATCCATAAAGCAAACACGGTAATAGCTTCCTGACGGGGTCCTCGTGAAGGGTGGATGAGCTACTGAACGTGCAATCGGGGTTAAATGAACACCTTACAAATGTACATGTATCACAAGGGGGACCATTGGGGGGAAACCTCTCTCTCTCCTCTGGGGGGGGGATGTGGAACGGTCGCATAAGAGCAGTACTCTGACGGGCTTGGGTAGAGCTGGATGGGAGAGGTGGGTGGGGTCTCAAAGTTTGGGTTCAATTCCTACTACTTTGTAGCGGGGGGACTTTGGGCAGGTTCTTTAGCATCTCCAAGGCGATTTCCACACCTGTGAAATGGGGACAGAGTGTCCGGATTCTTCCAGGGTTGTCGCGAGGCATGCATCCATCCACGCAGCAAGTGGGAAAGGGGGTCACAGACGCAGGATGAACTTCCTCTACTGGGGTGGAGGTGGGACCTGAGCTGAAAGCAGGGAAGCAGCTAAGTGGCCGCAGGCACAGAAAGTAAATCTGAACTAAAAGATCCAGTTGACCCTTGCACAACACGGGGTCAAACCACCCGGGTCCCCTTATATGTGGATTTAAAAAAATAAATACAGCACAGAACTGTGAACATATTTCCTCTTCCTTATGCTCTTCTTAATAACATTTTCTTTTCTCTAGCTTACTTCCTTGTAAGAATACAGTATATGATACATACGCGAAATAGGTCTTAATCAGCTATTTATGCTGTTGGAGAGGCTTCCAGTCAATAGTAAGCTGTTAGTAATTAACTTTTGGGGGAGTCAGTTAGTGAGACCCAGATTTTCGACTGTGCTGGGGCTGCCCCAACCCCTGCGTTGTTCAAAGGTCAACTGTAAATGAAAGCGCTTTACAGATTGGATTTCTACCGAAGCGATTGATTCTACATTTCCATAGTAGAAACACTTGTCTACAGAACTTTATTTAGACGGGAAAGCTCAGAAACCCCAGGCATTAGTCCTCATCTTATATTTTCCAGTCTTTTTGTGTTTAATATTTATAGGATTGAGACTGCAGGAGGATTAAAAAGGGGGGGGGGCAGCATTAAGAATGCTTCCCCTCTCTCCCCAAGCCTGGAGACAAAAGAAAGAATGGAAGGAATGATGGAGGTGAAGCCCCTCCATGCAATAGTGGCGCCATCAGCACTACTTTTGATAATGGAATAGAATTTCTGTGGTTCTAATACTTCTTAAAAACTATTGTATTTTTGAAGTGAGGTCAGTCAGCATTATTTGGGTCTGAAGTTAGTACATTAAATTTTACCTCCCAATGTTCTCTCTGACATCCTTTTTTTTTTTAAGAAAAAAAAAAATCCTTTCCCCTTCATTAAAATCTGTAGTGGCCAAGTGTGGTCAGGGGCTACTGATTTGCAACATCATTGCAGGTGAACCCAGAAAAGAGGATGATGACCTATTTTTTTTTTAAATAGATTGGTTGACATAGCTTTGAAAGATAAGCCAATCTCAGAAAACAAAAACAAAACCAAGTGTTTAGCCAGAAATTTAGTGTTTTCTGAATCTCTGCTTGGGAGCGATGCTGTTTGCAGGAAAACAGAAACTGTCTTTCTAGAGAGATCCTCTCTCCTGCTTTATTTCCCCTCTGAAATCATGAGCCGATGTTTGTGACATCACTGGGTTGCTGTGGAAATGTTTATTTCACAGAGGATTTCGACCTCAAGTGGGGAATTTGCAGGAGGAAGTGTGAAGTCTTGGAAAAACACAATTGGCTCGAATATAAATGGGCAGCATTTGGAAAAAGAATTCAGAAAGAAAACAATTTAAATTGCCTTAGAACAGGTTGTTTCAAGTGTGTCCTGTGAGGATTCAAATACTTGTGAGAGCATCTTACACTCATTTGGCCATTTTTATTTGAATTTTACTCACTAGAAAGATCTCTATAAAGAGTTCCCGGGAGCCGGTAAGGCATGGCTTTTTGCATTAAAAAAAAAAAAAACAAAAAAAACCAAAAACCAAAAGACAAAAAAACCAAAAACTTCTGGCTACTCAATTATTAAAATTGCGAAAAAGGTTTGGTCCTAAAAAAGAAAAAAATGCCATTTTGAGGTGGGGAGAGATGATATCCGTTTATGTTTTTGAAGCACACTGGAGACTTAAGACAATAGCTCCGCTTGAAGAACTGCGACTCAAGGGGCCTGAGTTTTGGGTGCAGAAGCTGCAAAATTTCCTTTTCCGTTTAAAACCGTTAAATCAACAGAATGCCAAGCTAGAGCCTTTCTTCCTGCTGGGGCAGTATTGTCCCCTATAATCCACTTTCCAGGTTTCCCAGCCTAGCCTAGTTTGATGTAGCCTCGACTTAGCTTAACTACAGCAACCGGCAAAAGGAAGTGGGTTTGCATTTGGGATGGGAGGAGGCGGCCACGGGCGTGCGTGTGCGTGTGCGCGCGCGCGCGCGCGCGTGTGTGTGTGTGTGCCTGCGTGTGCGCGCGCGGGGGGCGCGGGGCACCGGGGAAGAAGGAGCATCGGGCCCCAGCAACTGTGTGCGAAGAATGCCCCCGTGGCTGCAAGAGGGGTCTCTCTCTGCACGGGGGAAGCAATTTTAGGAATCATAAAAAAAAAAAAAAAAGAAAATCTTCAAAGAGGGCGGGAGGGAGGCTGGCCAGGAGGGTGCGGGGCGCAGCGAGGCCCCCGGCGTGCCCGCGGGCGCCCCCCGCCCCCCCCCCCCGCCCCCCGGCCCACCTGCCCGCGCGCCGCACCCGCGCCCCCTGGCGCCCCGGGGCGCGCACGGCCGGCCGCGGGGCGCGGAGGGGGCGCTGCTCGCGGCGGGCGGGCGGCCGGGGCTGTAGTACAGGCTGTCCCCGGCAGCCGGCGGAGTCAGCGCGCCCACGTGACGGCCCCGGCTCTCCGGTGAGCTCCCCAAACAGACGCACACCCAGCCACACGCGCGCACACACACGCACGCACCCCCGCGCGCACACGCCCGCCCGCCCGCTCTGCCTCTGCGCCCTCCATCCCGGCTCGCTCCTTCCCTCGCCCTCTCGCCTCCCCTGCGGTCTCTCGCTCTGCGCGCACACCCCGCACACACGCACACGCACACACACGCGCGCACACACGCAGCCGGCACAGGCGGCGGCGGCGGCGGCGGCGGCGGCGGCTGCCCAAGTCAGGACCAACCTCTGTAGGCACCGTCTCGGGAAGGCGGCGGCGGCGGCGGCGGCGGCGGCAGCCCGAGCATCCCGAGCATCCCGAGCATCCCGAGCATCCCGAGCCGCCCGAGCAGCCCGAGCATCCCTCGTCTCCCCGAGAGCGAGCACCGCCGAGAGTTTGCGTTCCCTTCGCCGTTCCCTCCCCCCCCCACCTCCTTTTCTTTATTTCGGAGAGCGTTTCCTCCTCGCTTATTGGTTTTAATTTGATTTTGAAAATTTTGGGTTGCTTTTGTGTGTGTGCCTTTTTTTTTTTTTTTCCTTCTTTTCCCCCCTTTCCTCGTTTTATTTGCATCCAGAGCATGGCGGGCTGCGGGCTGTCGGAAGACACCTTCTTCTCTTCCTTCTTTTACAACTACGGCTCCTCCTGGGAAACCCCCTCCAGCCAGGTAAGGGGCGGCTCGGGGCCCGGCGGCGTCGCGCCCTGTGCCCCCTGCCGCGCGCTCACTTGGCGCTCGGCGGGGAGGCAGAGGCTCGGGGTGGGGGGGTGGGGAGGCCGGGGGGCCAAGTGGGTCGCACTGTCTGGGGCAGTGCCAACCGGCGACAGGGGGTGCCCCCTTCCCCAGCGCCAGCTCTCCGGTCTCCAGGGGCGGTCGCGCCCCCCCCTCCCCGTGCCCCATCCGCCTCCCCCCCCCCACCGTCACCACCACCTCCCAACCCAGCGGGAACCCGAGGAAGAGGCAGGAGCCGGCACGTTACCCCGAACAACTCCTGGCAAAACCAGGCAACTCGAGCGCAACCTTCCCCAAGTCGCCGCGGGCGCCGCGCCCCTGTGCGCCCGGCGCCTGCCCGCCCTCCAGTTGCGCCGAGGGGCTGCGGAGCTGTGAGTCCCCCGCGACGTGCCGGTCCCCTGCCGCTGCCCCCCGCCCCCCTCCCCGCCCCGGGCCCGGAGCCACCTCTTTTCCCTAAAATGGCTGCAACCTCAAGTGGAGGCGTCCCCTGACCCCGCGGAGGCGGGGTGGGGGTGGGGGGGCGGAGTGGATGCTCGGGCGCCCGTGACCCGGCGCTTCCCCCGGCGCGCACAAGCACCCCACGAACACACACACTTAACTTTGATGACTGTGCAATGCAGTCCGGCTGCATCGTGCCCCCGACGCTCCCCGCCGCCGGCCTGTAGGTGTGCATGTCGGTGTGACTCCGGGGCGGAGGGCCGGGGAGGCTGGAGGTAGACGCCGGAGGGGGCAAGGAGACGGGGGTTAGGCGGCCCCGGGTAACCTGGGGAGACGGGAGTGTGCTCGGGGTTCAGGGGGTGCAGGAGCTATTCTGGGAGCCAGAGCGAGAAAGAGAGGGGGGGGGGCGGGAAATGCCTTTTAATTAAATAACCGTTGTAGTCTGCTGCCCCCACCGCTTGTTTGGTGAAAGTCTACAGGCATCTGTCATCTCCAAACTACGCGGGGAAGTGGAGCCGGAGTCGAGGCAGGGAGGGGTGTGTGTGTGTGTGTGTGTGTGTGTGTGTGTGTGTGTCTGTGTGTGCACGCGCGTGTCCAGGCTGGGGAAAGTTGGGGCCCGGAGGGGAGGGGAGGCGGCGGCAAGTCGGCGGGCGGTCGGGGCGGGGCGCGGGGCGCGGGGATTCCCGGGCCGGCGGAGCGCGCGCCGCGGGGGTGGGGGTGTCGAGGAACGGAGCTCCGCTCGGCCCGGCCGCCCTGCCCGGCCGCCCTGCCCGGCCGCCCTGCCCGCCGGCCTCGGCCGCCCGCCGCGCTCCCTCCCGGGCCCGGGGCGCAGCGCGCTCCCTCCCCGCCAGCTCCGGGCTGGGAAGCCGCCCGCCCCTCCAGAGCCGAGCCCCCGAGACCTGCGCCCTGCCGCCCCCGCCTCACCCCCAGTGTCCAGGGCACGGAGCTCCCCAAACTAGGAGTTGCCGGCCGAAGCCCCGGCTCACGGCGAGGGCTCCGCGGAGGCGCCGCGGCCACCGAGCCCGGGAGCCCCGGAGCAGCTCCTCCGCCGCGGCGCCGGCAGCGGCAGCAGCAGCAGCAGCAGCAGCAGCAGCAGCAGCCCGGGAGGCGGCGGGAGGCGGCGGGAGGCGGCGGGAGGCGGCGGCGAGCTGGGGCCGGACCGCCGCGGGGCCCCCGGGGAGCGCACGGCGCGCGGAGGGCGGCTGGGGGGCGAGGCGGGCGAGGCGGGCGGGGGCGCGCAGGCCCCGCGGTGCCGAGAAACTTGCAGAACTGGCGGGGTGGTCGCCGGAGTTGGGGGGCCCGGAGGGGGGCGCCCCGGACGCGCGCGGCCGGCGCAGCGCGGGGGGCGGGGGGCGGGGGGGGCTCCGGACGCCTCCCCGGCGACCCCTCGGGGCGGCCGGGTCCGGCTCCCCAGGGCCGGGCGTGCGCGCGTGTGAGTGTGAGTGTGAGTGTGCGTGCGCGCGCGTGTGACTGCCGATGAGTCAGAGACCAGCCCCAGCCCGCCTGGGAGGACCGCGCGAGCGCGGGAGGCCGGCCCCGCAGCCCCGGCCCGGCCCGGCCCGGCCCGGCCCCGCGCGGCTGCAGGACTGGGGCTCCCGGCGGTGCCGCGCCCCCGCCCCCGCCCCCGCGCCCGCCCCCGCGCCCCGGCCCGAGGCGCTCGGAGAAGTTTCCGCGGGGCGCGTCCTCCGACCTGGGTCTCGGGCTCCGCGTTCTCCTCCGCGCGCGGAGGCAGAGGAAGGGTGGAGGGAAGCTCGGCGCGGGCAGCGTCCCTAACGAGCTAGGGAACGAGTCGCTGGAGAGCGTTGGCAAAGCCAAGGGCCGCGGCCCGAATTTGCAAGACTGGCAATCACGTGCCAACTCCTTGGAAACCGAAGGAGGTGGGCGGCAGGGAGGGGAGGGGCAGGGTTGGAGTAAAGGAGGCAGAAAGCCCGAGAGGGTGATGGGGGCGGGGTTGGGGGAGTCGGGGAGCGGGTGCGAGGAGGGAGAGGCAGCCCCCCCCTTTAAAAAAAAAAAAAAAGGAAAACTCTCGGTTTCCTCGGGTAAAGTTAGTTTAACTTGATTTGGAAAAGCATCCCCCCCACCCCCCTCCCCGAACGCGAGCTCTTCCTTCCAGAAAGGGAGACTCGTGTTGCTAAGAAAATCGGAAAATAATTTTCTGATAAAGCAGCTGGCGCTGCTCGGTGCAGGCTGATTAGCTCGCAGGCTGGTGCTGGGGGGCGCGCTCCTCGGAGTGCGGTGGAATTGTGTGCTGGGGAGAGGGGGCCGGTCTGGAATATTGATCTCTCCCTCCAGGGGTGCGGTGTGAACTTTGCCATAAAGTACAGAAGCAAATGGCAGGTGCACATCGCTAGACTAAGGGGCCCGCGAGTGCCACGGAAGCTTTAAGCCCTGGTGACGAACGCAGCCAGGCGGTGCGTCGTGCCGGGATGTGCGGCTTCCAGCGCGGCCCGCTCCCCTTTTGCAGGGATGAGGAGTGTCTATGTGCGTGAGGACCCGGGCTCTCGGCGGCGGCGAGGGTGCCCTGCAGGTCACGGTTTCGGCGGTTGAGCCTGGGCCTGGGCCTGAGAAACCTGCTCCTGACTGTTCCTTCCTTGAAAAAGGCTGAAACAAAGACAACACTAAATCGCATCTTGGACTCAGGCAGGGCTGCGAAGGGAAGGCCTGGGCCAAATTTGAAAGAGTGAGACTTATTCATGATTTTTACCTGAATTGCTGCCAAAAAAGCTTACAAATCCTCCATTCCCTAAAAATAGCAACGCTCTTCAAATATAATTTGTTTACTCTACCTCAATTAAAAATAAAACCATCTTCCCTAGTGTTATAAAGTGCTTATGAAGGTAAGGGTTGACTGTACTAAAAAAAAAAAAGAATCAAGCTTTTTATTTCTAGATCAATATGATGTGCTCTCAACATCTAATACCATGTAAAAGGAGCCTTTTTACAACATCAATAGCAGGCAGGCATGTCTCCCTAAGAAGCTCTTTTCCTGGAATCACAAGGCATTTTGATTTGCTTTCATTTTCACAAGAAACATGATTATGACACCTCTGGTTATAAACAAGTGAGTGAAAAAAATAATGAGGATTGGGGGTTCTTTATATAGAAATCTAGAAATTTGGAAACAACCCCAGGCATTTATTCATTACTAAACCCCCAAAACAAAAACCAAAAACCCAACCACGGATCATCGTGGACTGGGAGGTTTTTTTTTGTTTTTTCGTTTGTTTTTTTTTTTTTTTAGTTTCTCTGTGACATTTTATCACTGAGGCTGGGGGAGGGGGAATCAGGGTGATGTTTCTGGAGAGAGCCCAATGTGTATCAGAGCCGAAACTGCATCTGTTACCATTTAAAAACTGGGAAATTCCATCTTACATCCGAATAGACCATGTTGCAGATATTTTGCACCCACTTGCCAATGTGCAAAACATACCATAGTGCGAGTGTGTATGTGTGTGTGTGTGTGTGTGTGTGGGAAGCATCTGCTTAGGTGGAATTTATTTCTTCAATTAGAATGAAAACCCCAATTAAAGTGTGTATGTGAAATGTCTCTGACTTGGCTCAGTGCAGCAGACAGCAGACCATTCTTTAATTTACAGTTTCACGCCTAGGGATGGCAGTAGTGCAAGCTTCCAAAACCCAGCATTATCTTTTTTTTTTTTTTTTCCTGTTGTGCTTTTCAACCTGCGAGGCTCTCCTGTAGTTGTTTGAGGTTTCTGTCTCCATCATGACGCTGACTGTGGAGTGGTCATTACCGCTTGCCGTTTGGACTTGGGTCACCTTATTGACTTGTCACCGTGGAGGCCCAAATCGAAGCGGGCCAGGTCTGTATGATATTGAATCAGTCAACGGAAAGTGAAAAATGGAGCCAATTAGCTGACTGCTTGGATGTCCATGAGGCCAGACATCGGACTTTACCCACCTGATTGACCAGTCCTGTGGTTACCGGATAGTTTAACCCGAGTTTATGAAAAAGTTATTCGGGCCAGACACGACTGGGCTCTTCTACTTTTCTTCCCCACCCGTGCCCCTAGCCCCAGCCACTCCCTCAGATTTTTCCAGACTAGAAATATAAAATGGCATCCTTCTGTGGATGCACACCATCCTTCTAGAATGACTGCTTTGAATGCATCCCTGGACTTTTGTTAGCCAGTACCTGTAATTCTTTGCACCCGCTCTATCTTTTCAAGCAGGATAGACGTTTCAATGCAGGATCATTAATGGATGTGGGTAAGTTGTTGAAAGCTTGTGCTGACTGCCTTTTTTTTTTTTGGCTTGGCACAATGTCCATAAATATGGACGGCCAAAGCAAGAAAGCAGCCCACTGAGGAACACTTCTGCTCCATCCAGTCCAATCACTCTAAAGAACTCAGTATTTTTTTTTTGCCCCTCTTTTCCGGGTATTTCATAATTCTTAAAGGAGTAACAATGTTTGGATCCACGGAGATGAGCCAAGACTTGGGAATGACCTGCATTTGCAGGGTTGTTAGAAACGCACTGGGTTAAAGTTCAAAAAATAAGAGTTGGGTTTCTATACATTTTAAACATTTTTATTTTCTGGAAGATGTCCGGATGAACCGCAAAATCCTCTTTTTTTTAAATTTTTATTTATTTATGATAGTCACACACAGAGAGAGAGAGAGAGAGGCAGAGACACAGGCAGAGGGAGAAGCAGGCTCCATGCACCGGGCGTCCGACGTGGGACTCGATCCCGGGTCTCCAGGATCGCGCCCTGGGCCAAAGGCAGGCGCCAAACCGCTGCGCCAAACCGCTGCGCCACCCAGGGATCCCCGCAAAATCCTGTTTAAGTGCACTTCTGTATATTTACCTTAGACACTTTTTTGAAATCTGCTTATAAATCTAACTCATCTGACTCCAGTTTTTCCAACGTTGGGTTTCTCCTAGGCACATAGAAAAGCAAAAGAGACTTTTAATATCCTGAGTTTCTCGTGGGCCTCCCAGTAAGGCTAGCTTTCTTAAGGCACCACCTTGGAAATACTGTTTGCTTTTCTTTGTAAAGTTCTATTAGCCTCAAACTTAGGAACCGAGTGGTAGTGACGAGAGGTGCTATTAATGAACGCTGTTCCTAACACTTTACATGTATTTGACTCGTTTAATCTCCTAGACAGCTTATGAATTAGGTACTTTTATTATTATTCCCATTTTATAGATGGAGAAAATAAGGCACAGGGAATTCGATACTTTACCTAAGACATTGCTGGTGCTAGGTAGGGGCAAAACTGGGACGTCCCCCAGGCGGCCAGGTTTCAGAGCCCAGCGTGCCAGCTAATTCCTACTCTCCACACTACTTCCTCTCCAGTAGACATCTCGTGGTCACACCTACCTTTCTAGCAAGTTTGTTATGGTGTCATTCATTTGCCAGCTCCATGAAATAGTGAAGATCTCCTTCGTTTGCCCAGGTTTGCCCATTCCCCCCCCCCCCGGTTATTTACATAACCAGCCCAAATCCTCTTTGGTAAAGGAAGTGAAGTCTTCTGTTTCGACAAGATCAACCATAACTATCTGATGTTTTTATCTTTTTCTTGGTGATAGACTAAATGAGTTTACCATTCTTTTTGGTTTGAACAAATGGTTGATCCAGTTTTAGAGAGAAACTATTCATTTATTTATTTAAAAATATTTTATTTATTTATTCCTGAGAGACATACACAGAGAGGCAGAGACACAGGCAGAGGGAGAAGCAGGCTCCATGCAGGGAGCCCGATGTGGACTCCATCCCAGGACGCCGGGATCACGCCCTGAGCTGAAGTCAGATGCTCAATCGCTGAACCACCACCAGGCATCCCTAGACTGAGACTTTAGATTGCCAGCTCCCAACCTCAAGTAATTGTGACCTAGAGGAGGGCCCATTACACATGTGTGGATCAGTAAAATAACACTGTACAGAAGAAATGTAATTTTAAGATTCACGAATAGAATAATTTTATCAGTAATCACTCAGATGCATCAAAACCCTATCCCATATGTATGCATATATGTGTGTGTATAAAATATGTATGTTTTCGGCATAAACTTACTCTCACTTTGTAAGCAAACCCGTATCATGGTGAGTTTGCTCTGTCTATTGTTACGTTTGCAATTTAGGCCCAAACCTAACCTTTTCAGCATGGCCGTGTTATAACAGGTGTCTTTTGCGTTGAATCATGCATCTAGCATTTATGTCCATCATGAACTAATGCCTCTTAGTGGTTCATCCCTTATATCGTGATCTTCCAAAATACAGTTGTGGAAAGGGGGAGGGAAAACATTAAATGTCAGTAGTTACAGCAAGACGGTCTCTAGGAAGGAGGCAGTTTCTTGCTGTTTTCACATTCCTGTGGCCCTAGCGGAAATGTAAAAGTGCAGGGTTTGCATTGGAATGAGAATGGGGTCACCTACCCTTTGTAGTCATCATCAAGGAAGCAGAACTTCCTTCCAGAGAGACCATAGGAAATCAATGATCACACTTTGCCAGTGAAGAGGTAAATGTGGACAGCAGACGCCATTAAATAAAAGGGCAGCAGAAAAGTGATTTACTCTAGAAGGCAGTGTGACTTTTTGGTCCGTTCCAAGAATGCACATTTGTGATATAATAATTATATTTAAATATTTTCTTTGGGATTATGTTTTATTTAAAAAAAAAAAAGGAAGGAGACATGCCATTAGGTGATGCTACTCTCTTGTAGTTTGAACATAGCTATTTAAGGAAAGCAGAGTGTCTGGAATATGGTAACAGATACCCTCTTCCCTTATTTTTGTCTTCATAAGAATTGACCTGATTTGTTATGGTTCCTGGATTTCTGTTTGTTTTTAAATTTCGAATAGTCCTGGATGCAGAGGGGGAAGCTTGCGGGGTGTGGGGTTGGGGGGGAGTTGGGGGAGTGTTGCGGGGGGGGGGGGATCCTCGTACAGGAGAGGCCTGGGCGGGGGAGCAGAGGAAGATGGGGGGGTAGTGGTGATCGCTGATGTAAAGGGAAACGTAGGCTTGGAAGCTTAATGAAATGTAGAAAAGCAGGTGTGCGGTTCTAATACGCGTCCCCTCTTCTGCGTGCACTTCTGATTGCTTTGTGAGCACATCTTCTTCCTGTAGATTTGAAACATAGAACTTCAGGTGATAGCTAAGGGGGGAAAAGTGAACGTTTGCCTTAGATCTGGAATACCAAATATCCGTGTAATCTCTTGCCTGCAAGCGTATTAGAAAGTGTGTTAGTTGTGTAACAACAAAACAAAACAGGAAGAAGAGACACAAAGAGAAAGAGAGAAAACTCTCACCAACAACCCCTACCACATTTTGCTCCAATTTATTATTTCCAGTAGCAGTTTGGTCCCTAATGTTAACAATGAGTGATTATGATTCTGTAGTTTCGTTTACAGCATGAATTAGCATTTTGTTTTCTGTTACGGCTTTTGAATGAGGAATTATAATGTATAATTTGCTGAAAATAGATGTTATCATCTCTTAGGATGAGAACAACCACATAAACTTGAACAAATGATAAAAATGGAATCAATTACATTTCAAATGGAAGTAGTTTACAAACCTCCAAATACAAAGTGGCAGTAGTAGCTGGTTATTGTAACAAATAATTAGTTTTTTTTAAACAACATTTATTGAATTCCATTGACAATTTGGTAATTGTTCACAGTTGACTGTAGCCTTTCCCTCTTCCAAAATGAAATGTGGCGTGGAATGACTGCGTTTCACAAACTGCAGTTTTCCTCATGATTTAGTGCTGCAGCCAGGATGTATATATATTTGCATATGTGGCCCCCTTCTTTGTAAGAGCGGAACATGTGGAATCAAATAAAACGGTGTCGCTAAACCTAGTTGATGGCTCAAGCTAAACACCCAAGGGCTGGTGATTGACAGGGTTTTCAGGTTCCGAGGAGGGAAAAGAAGCAACTAGTTTACATGGGTGTGTGTGTGTGTGTGTCGAAGCGAGAAACCTTTGGAATGATTTATCAAATAGACGAGTCGTATTTTTACTTCAGCAGGAATTAATCTCTCCCTCCACTGCCAGTGCTCCTTCTTCTAGCCGTACTCCGGCGTGGTGTCCTGGTGGACGTGGGGAGCTCACCACCCACGCTCCCGGGGAAGCTCCTTGCAGGAAGGCACCGCACCTGCCCTGGTTCTGCATCCCTCCTCCCGCCTCACCTGTGTAGACAGACAGGACAGATGTGCTGCGATCTCAGAAAACAATTTTACACCATTTTATATATGTGTGCCACCCTATTTATTGTCCTTTGCTCCACCTCCGGGTGATGAGGGCGAGGGTGCCATGTCATTTTTGAAAACGGGAGTTTGACTCGGAGAATCGATGAATCCTGCGTTCGTTTAAGCATCTCCAGGGAGGAGCACGACTGGCTCACCACGGGCTCACTAGACCTCTCAGGCCTTATGGTGTAGATGCTTAAATTAATAAATTCAGAAAGGAGAAAGGAGGGAAAAGTGGGAATCGGAGGGTTTTTGATTTTACTTTCCTTTTTTTTTTCTGGTAACTGCGACAAACTGAGTGGATCATTCATTTTTGATTATTTCTAAGATTAATCTATTTCTTTAAAGTTAATATGCAAAGAAATATGTTCCACATCACTTTATTTTTAGATCCACACGATTCAGTCTGAAACAAATCAGTGGTGCATTATAAACACACGAGAATGTATCTAATGACAGGAGTCAGGCTGAACAGATGCTAAAATAGATGCATCGTGTGAAGTCGAGGGAGCTGCAGGAAGGGATGGAAAAAAAAATCTCTAGAAGTTGGAGGGCTTGTGAGGTGAACACGACGGAGACTTTCTACCCGTCGGATTGGGCTTGTGCGGTTCGGAGCAGAAGGGACTCCATTTGCTCCTGCATCGAAGTAGGAATCACGATACCCATCCCCTAGAATGCTAGTGAAGATGCACCGATGCGACGGACGCACACAGGGCTGAGTCAGTGTTAGGGCTTAGCAGTCGGTCCTTGAGTATTTATAGAGCACCCACATGTGGCACCCTCGTGGGGTGCCTGGCACAGAGCAGACCCCTAACGCGTTGTATCGAGGCGGCTATCGCAGAGCCCATGCACTACAGAACACTACTATAACGTTGCAGAGGCCCAAAGTGCTTTCTGTGGATCCACTCATTCAGTCATCAGAATAACCCCGTGGGGTGGGTACTATTATTAGGATTACATATTATCTGCTGCCATCGAGGCAGCTGAGGCACAGCGAGGATGGGATCTCACAGCTTGGAAGCGGCACAGCCAGGATTTGTATCTGTTGTGTCTGGCTTCCAAGCGCATATTTTAACCACCACGCTAGGCTGCCTTTGGGTGGGTGAACCAATGGATGACAGAGGAGAGTGAAAAAGGGATAAAAAACATATTTCCTTAGGCATGGCTGGGGGTTACAAGCAGAGAGCATCACCTCTCTGCAGAGAAGCTTAGGAAATGGGTAGCGGAGAATAGTGGGGCGCCCGGGGGGTGCAGTCAGTTAAGCATCGGGCTCCTGGTTCCTGCTCTGGTCATGATCTCAGGGTCCTGAGATGGAGCCCCACATTGGAATTCCCACTTGGGATTCTCTCTCCCTCTCGCCCTTCCCCCCCACCCCCTTTTCTCTCTCTCTAAAATGAGTAAATTAATTTTTTTATAAAAGAAAAGGGCAGAAAATAGTACTGTGGTCATTAGGATGAGGAGGAGGTTACTCTTACCTGGAAGAATCACAGAAGGTTTCAAGAAGGCAGTGGCATTTAATTTGGGGTTGGAAGAAGTGGGGAGCATTGGGTCAAGGGAGTATAAGGTTGGGAATGGGGCAGAGGGGGTACTTCTGGCAGAAGGAAAACATGGGAGGAATTTGTCAAGGGGTAGTGGTTAAGGGTTGCTCTTTTTTTTTTTTTTTGGATTTCTTTTCATTCAGGATTCCTTCTGTGCCTACAGTGTGCTTGTCCCTGCCCTCAAAGATTTTTAATTTAGTAGGAGAGACATAGATCACATGGTGTATAAGACACACACACACACGATATAAAAGTCTTTCTGTATGTCTGTTTATACACATATCGTCAATCTGTCCATCATCTTCTGTTTATCCATCCATTCTCATCCCCTTTAAACTGTGTGAAGTGTCAAGAAAGAAAAATAAAGAATGTATATAGAAGCGAGGGGGTGAGGTCCTTCCTAGCTCACATGCCAACGTTGGAAATTTGCAAGTAGGGCCTTCTCCTTCGAAGGGTGAGTCTCCCTGGGGCAGCAGCCCTGCCTCTCTCTTACTCCGCAGAGGGAAGGAACTGGCAGGGCTTGGATGCTGTGAGTAATCTAGGTAGGAGACTTGCTTTCCACCCTGTTCTGTCCGCCACAAGCCAGCCAGCCAGCAAAACTTAGCTGGAAAGGTAAGATCTTTTGCATCATTTAAAATCCGCCCTGTGGACGCTGTCAGGAGCACAGTTTAATCAGTAAGTAGACGTAAAATTTTATTTTGGATCCTCTTGCACTTGAATAGATTACTAAACTCTTTTCTGGGTTAAAATTAGTCACCCAACCTAGAGAGTAAAATAGCATCTGAAGTTGGGGACACACTCAGGGCCTGTGCAGCTGCGCTAATGAAATCCTTTACTTCTTTCTTTGTGCGATGTCAAACTAAAAGGGTTACATAGCTTTGTGAAAAGAGCCAAAAAACTTGTAAAAAGGGACTGGAATCATCTTTACAATGTTTATCAAAGGCTTGTTATTTTAGGAAGTAGGACGCCATTGCTAGTGGAGGTTTTGATCCTGCTCGTAACAGTTGCATTAGAAATAATTGAAAAATTATTTCCCCCAATTAAGCTGGTCTCAAAGAACAAGTTGCTAAAAGAACAATGGGCTGATTCCTTGTGTGCATGTGTTACAGTAAAGACTGGTCATTGTTTTCCAAAACTTTGGCCATATCCATTCTTTTTTTTTTTTCTTTTAGGATTTTATTTATTTACTTGAGAGAGAGAGAGCATGTGCAAGAGCCAGCGCACAGGCAGGGGGAGCTGCCCGCAGAGGGAGAGGGAGAAGCAGGCTCCTGGCTGAGCAGGGAGCCCGACGCGGGGCTCCATCCCAGGTCTCCGGATCATGCATGACCTGAGCCCAGCCCTAAGGCAGATGTGTAACTGACCGAGCCCCCCAGGCGCCCCCGGCCGGACCCATTCTTTTACTGTAGTAGGAGAATCAAGTATGCTTTCGGGAGTGTTTGTAAACTGTAAAGTGCAGTCTTGGTCATCATCAATATGGTGGAAGGGGAGTTTGCTTTTTGGAAAAGGAAACCATTTTTGTATTATAGTAGCACTGGAAACAGACCCAGAAATAAAGTCAATGTTAAATAAATATACATTATTCTCACTTAAGTAGTTATTTTTAAAATGCTTGCTTACAACGATATGAAGCATTTGCATTGTGGGGCCTCACTCCAGGAACAAGGACTAAATCTATATTAAATCTCTTGGCCTCCTCTGTAATGAATTCTGTCAAACGACCTCTCAAAGCATCCCAAACAAGCATTGACTAAGGTCATTTCAGGCTAATGAGTCCTCCCCAAGCATTACTTAGTTGTTTAAATAAAGTAATTAGAGGATGTCCTATAATATGAGAGCCTTTGGAAATGCCTATCCCTCTTTTCTGAAGAATTTCAGGAAAATGCCTCACATATTTGGGAATATACAGCAATTAAGAAGTCTTCCTAAATAATATCCACTGCTCCGATGCTAGCGGTTAGTAGTTTTTTATGCCTACGTTGTATGTAGATAGCTACAATTGCGATTTTTTTCCTTAGCTGATTTATAAATGCCACAGTTGTTTTTTTTATGACATTATTTCCACCACCCACACCACTAAATACAGTGTTGGACACCAAATAGGTGCTAACTAGGGACACCTGGGTGGCTCAGCAGTTGAGCGTCTGCCTGCGGCTCAGGGCATAATCCGGGTCTCAGGATCAAGTCCCACACCGGGTTCCTTGCAGGGAGGCTACTTCTCCCTCTGCCTGTGTCTCTGCCTCTCTCTCTCTGTATCTCATGAATAAAGAAATAAAATCTTAAAATAAAAAATAGGTGCTAACTAAAATCTTGAGTGATCATTTGAATAGAGCAAAAAACTTGGACTCATTATGGGAATTTAAAGATATCAGCCCCTAATTCAAAAATGGTCAGACTACCATTTTGGGGGGACAGGAATATTCCTTTTCAGTAATGACCAAAAAGGACATTTGGAAAAAAGGGAGTCTTTCTGTCAAAATTAGGACGGATACCTCTATTGTTCTGCATTTTCAAGTTTAGGGAATGCTTTCCTCTTTTATATTTTACTACCTAATTTTAAAAAAATACGTGAACTTGGTTTTCTAGGGCACTGGTTTTGATTATCATCTGCCAGAAAACTGATACAAGCACATTAATAATTTTTCTTATTATAGATATATTTTTTTTTGGAAATTCTTCTTAGAAAAGTAAAGAAAAGAGGGGGAGACTCAAATCCATACATAATGGAAATACCTAAAGACAAGCATGGGTAATATTTTAATATGTACACTAACGTACTTTGTTCTTGGCCTTTGTGTTTCGTTTCTGAATTGGTATCATATGTAAGTATTTTCGTAACCTGATTTTAGCCCCATAAATCATGACCAACAGCCATGCTGTATTTCATATGCCCCTGGATCCCTTTTAATGGCCCTGTGCTATTCCATTGTGTGATTATAGGACCATTTATTTAACCATCCTCCTAAATATTGGGGGTTTAGGCTGTCGCCAGTTATGATTGAACCTCGTGCGGATCTGTGATTATTTCTTTAGGACGATACTGACTAGTAGAACTGCCGGGTTAAAGGGCATAAACATTTGAAGACTTTTGTGTTAATTGCTTCTCAGAAAAGAAGCATCCTCTCACACTCCCAGTAGCTATTTGTCAAGGTCCCAGGTGGAGGCTATTATAAAATGAATCTTCATAGGACAGTATTTGCCCAGTTGAAAACTTCAAAATAAACGTTTTTGAATGCCCATCATCAGTCAAGAGGTCAGAGTGACAAGGAGGATGACCTTCTTTTGTCTTCAGATTTTGCAAGCTTTTTGGGCCGCTCGAACACAGTGTGGGTTAGGTGACCCAAGCAAAGAGTTGGTGTCAAGAGTTTAACTCTGGTTATCAGATGAGCGTTTTTTTTTTCTCTTTTCCAGGGCCTGTCTCTGTAAATACCTACTGCCCTATGTTCTGTTGAGATCTACAGAGAGAAAAATCTTTCTTGTTCCACTCACTGAATTCCTTCAACTTCAAAACAAGGAATAAGCTTGGACTCTAAGCAGTATGTCTTGTCGTTCTGGACATAATTCCAAGGGAAGAGGCATGTTGACTGTATACTAATGTGTCATTATTGTTGGTCTGGTTTGGACGCAGACCCAACAAATCTTAGAGGTATTCATGAAAATAAAAACTCTAATACAAAAGTCATGGTGATTAAGTTCCACAATGAAGGTCGTTCTCATTTCTCTCCAGCTTTTTCCCCTTCCTTTCTCAGTGGACCTCCTTGCAACCTCCGTGCTTTAGGACGGTTGGTCCATTGGGATATAAATTCCCTCTCCCCAGATCTTGCCTTTATTGAAATTTCATTCCTTTCTAAGAAAGTGCATTTTTGGGAGGGGTCAGCAGCTTTTCATTTGTCTACACCCTGCAGGTCCAGAGGAACTGTGGTCATCATTGCTTCCAGAACATTATTTTGCCACTGTCCCACAAAACTGTATCATCCCTGTAGCCTCTGGTGAAATTCCCTTGGATTATATCAGACCCTTCTTCTTGGCCATCTTCTCATCTTCTTGTCACTTCCCTGTGTCCCCTCAGGGCCCAGGACCTGGCTCAGGTCTTCTTTCTACCCCCACTGCCACCACACAGTGATCTTCAGCATCTGAACACGGAGAATGTACCCAATGGCTTAGCTTCAGAGTGCCAACCTCAGCCCCCACTATGCTTTGGCAGCCCAGGCACATCGCCCAAACCCTGGCCTCCTCCTTTGGAATGGCTCTGCTTCTGGAACCTTAAATTGCAATGTAATTATATGTGACTATAGCCTCATCGTCTTCCTGCTCCCTCACCCATTTATTTCCAAGATCTCTGTCCCTGTACTATGCTCCCTTTCTCCCAGTTCATCAACCAAACTTCCCCCCACTCCTTTTTTAGCCAGCTCCAGAGCCCATAATATGTCACTTTAACCACTCTCTTGCCAAAACCTCAAAGCCCTTAATTTCTTGCCCTTCGCTATCTGCCCACAAAATCCCAGTCTTGGATCAGTCCAACCAACTGCTTTGTTTGCTTCTGCTTACAATCTGTTGACTTGCTATTGGAAAAACCCAGTCATGCTGAAGAATGCTGCTATAATTTTATTGTCCCCAACCTCCGTGCCATTCACCAAGCCTTGTTTGGGTCATCAGGTTCACTCACTGTCCATATCTGCAATTCCAGACACTGCCCACTGTCAACAACTCCCCTGCCTACCACTGACTCCCTGCCCGGGTGAGGATTCATGATTACCCAATGTAAGTTCAGTCAACTTTTGATCTCATATCTGGAAATCTCCATCTGTTCGGGCCTAGCTTTTCTTGCACCTGTGGATATCATTCCCTCCCATTCTCTCCAGGCTGTTGAGCCTGTTAATATTTGCCTTTGGGGCTCCAGTTAAGAATCAACGTACTGGGCAGCCCAGGTGGCTCAATGGTTTAGTGCCGCCTTCAGCCCAGGGTGTGATCCTGGAGTCCTGGGATCGAGTCCCACATCGTGTTCCCTACATGGAGCCAGCTTCTCCCTCTGCTTGTGTCTCTGCCTCTCTCTCTCTCTCTGTCTGTCTGTCTGTCTGTCTCTCTCTCTGTGTGTCTCTCATGAGTAAATAAAATCTTTAAAAACAAATCAATGTACCAAAATATCTCCTATCTTGAAAAATTTCTTCATCAACTTTTCACTTCCCTTTAGAGGTTCCTGTCACCTTTTGTTGAATGGCATGAAAATCCCAGCTGTTGTTGGGGACTTTACATTTTAATGACACAAATCCACATGATGGTGAGGTTGGTTTCTTTCAGTAGCTTACAGCTTCTTGTAGTGAAGAGGCGGGTAGTGTTCCAGAGCAGGAGACCTCTTGCCGCGGTCATAGACTTGCTAATAGACTTGTGGACAACCATTGTTTCCAAATCCTTCCCTCTCATCCACTTTTTAGTGACCTCTAATAATGGGTTAGCCTTCGCTTTTCACTGACTTTATAATTCCCAAATGCTGGGGACTCATATTTGTTTTTACATGAATTTTGTAGACATTGTGTAACTTTGACTCTGTGGAGAAATTCCTTTGACTTCCGTTGTGTTTTCGTGTCTTTTATTGTGTTTTCTCTTCTCTCTCATTGACTCTCTTGCTTCGCCTGACTTTAGTTGTGGTGTTCTCGGGATCCCAACCTGGATCCCATTTCACTCTATTCTTGCTCTCCCGTGGCAATCTACCCATGCATGGAAACCAGTGATATGCCTGTTTTTTTAGATTTGTGTTTCCAGGCAAGGCCTCTCTCCTGAGCTCCAGAACTGTTTAGCCAGCTGGCTGTGTGACAGTCCCATTGATATTTCAAGCACAGTATGTCAAAGACAGAATTCTTCATCCAGAATATGACGTTCTTGAATTCCCTATCTGGATAAAAGGCAACAATACTCATCATACTTAGACTTTTGCAGTGTACCAAGCCATCCAAAACCTTGTGGCTTAAAATGACAACCATTTATAAGTGCATATTTAGATGGGTCAGAAATATGGGTTGAGATCAGTTGGGTGGTTCTTCTGCTGGCTTTGGTTAGGTTCACTTATGTCAGTGGTCAGCTGGCAGTTGATGATCTGACTGATACATCTGACAGGTGGCTGATTGTTGGCTGGGGTATGGGGCTGGCTGAGTCACGTAATGATGTAGCCATCATCCAGCAGGCTAGCCTGTGCTCACTCACATAGTAGTGATCACAAGATTCCCAAGAAAAGAGAGAGGAAGCTGCTGGTTTTATTGAGGTCTCTTGCTTACAACTTGTAAAACAATACTCTGTCTTATTCTTTTGGTCAAAGAAAGTCACAAGGCCATCTCAGATTCAGGGAGCAGTGAAGTAGATCCTACCACTGGAAGGGAGGCGCTGCGAGGCGGTATCACAAGGACCACGTATATGTGTAGTGGCTGTGGGTGGGAGGGAATTAGACTGACCTTAAGTGGTTCATGTAATTGTAGAGGCCCGATAAATCCAAAATCTGCAGAGTAGATTAGCAGGCTGAAGACCCAGGAGGAGCTGAAGCCCATCTGCTAGTAGAATTCTTGCTCGAGGAAGATCCGTCTTTCTTCTGGAAGCCTTCTGATGTAGATGAGGCCCATCCACATTATGGAAGATGATCTGCTTTATTCAGAGTCACCATTTGAAATACTAATCTCATCCAGGAAACACCTTCACGGAAACATCCAGAATAATGTTTGACCAGATATCTGGGCTCCATGGCCCAGCCAAGTTGACACATAAGATTAATCATCCCATGGTCCGACTGTCCCTGAGGCACTTCATGATATGAAGTGTGATAACTGGAATGTAGGCAGAAGGATTGGACTAACACAGATCAGGAACTGACCTATGGACGTATGTAGAAGACACTTTTGCTGAAAATGTGGTGAGGTCTTACCTGAGGTAGACATTAGCCAGCCTTTTAATTTTTAAAATTTTTAAAAATATTTTATTTTAATATAATATTTATAATATTTTAAAAATATTTTATTTATTTATTCAGAGAGAGAGAGAGGCAGAGGGAGAAGCAGGCTCCCCACAGGGAGCCCGATGTGGGACTCAATCCCAGGACTCCAGGATCATGCCCTGAGCCGAAGGCAGATGCTCAACCACTGAGCCACCCAGGCATCCCATTAGTCATTCTTTTAATGAGGTCTTCAGTAGTCTCAAAAGGAATTGTCATATGATTTTCTGTAGCTGGAGTAGAAAATACGATGAGCCTTGAGTGTCTAAGAAAACTTTAAAAATCATTATTTCATGGTGAACTTAATTCCAGTCGATAAGACACAACACAAATACAGATTCTCTGTTCATTTTTATGCAAACATGAAATCAAAGTTTATGATATGTACTGGGAAGGGGTATTATAGATTAAACAAAATCATGAAAATCAAAGCATTATTTGATTAGGAACCCAAGCTGAAGTGCTGATTATCATAGCTCAGTTATCTTCCTATACTATTACTCTTAGATCTATTTGTGATTCTAATCAAATTCCCTGTAGTTTCTTGTCTTTGACCAGACTCAGAAGAGTTATGAAAAGAAATAATTGTTTTCTTAGAGATTTTTTTTGGATCCCGAGAAAGTCTTTCATAACAGAAGAGGCCTTTGTGGGTGGTCATTTGAACGGGCAATAACAGGCATGGAGCTACATTTCCATGAAGCCTTAAAAACATTTATAAGGGTGAGGAATTTGGAGCAAGCTATTTTTTTTTCTTCAAATGGCCAAATGTTCAGATGATGAAATATTGTTTTCAAAGATGTCTGTAGGTATCTGGTCCAGTGTTTATGGAATCATAATATGCAGTGTTTATGAAATCAAGGGGAGAGAGAAAGGTTACTTGTAATGATGAATTCAACAACACAGTGGTTATTAATACTGTCATTGTTTTTACTAGTGAGTCTAATTCGGGCCTGAGATTCCTTTGTTTGTATTGGTAAGAAAAGAATCTCTGAAACATTTAAATCTTGCCAGGAAGGTTTGCATAAGAATTCTACATTGCTCGAAAGTTTTGACCTCTGCAAATTGAAGCCTATCCATATAGAAGTTCTAAAAGGAGATTCAAGAATAGTGTGATGGTTGGTGAAAGGTGCGGTATTTTACAACCAGCTCTGCAAGTTACTCACCTTCAGTTTTCTGATCTGTAAGATGACACGTGAAAAGCTTAGGGTGGTGCTTGGCATGTGGGGAGCACACAGAAGCTGCAATGATGATGTTAGTATACAAGGGACAGAGGGAGACAAACATGGTACCTGTGAAGAGATGCTAACCAGGTTTACAAGAGGCAGTTTGGGGGAAACCATAATGTCCGTTTGACCTTATTTTTCTCCGTCCCTTTTTTTGATTTGTTCCCACAGCCCATGTTGGTGATGAGGTAAGTTTCAAGAAAATATTTTCTAGGAACAGACACATTATTCCTTTGTTTTTTATTTTTATTTTATTTTTATTTTTTTTATTTATTTTTTTAATTATTTACGATAGTCATGCAGAGAGAGAGAGAGAGAGAGGCATAGACACAGGCAGAGGGAGAAGCAGGCTCCATGCACCGGGAGCCCGACGTGGGATTCGATCCCGGGTCTCCAGGATCGCGCCCTGGGCCAAAGGCAGGCGCCAAACCGCTGCGCCACCCAGGGTTCCCCCATTATTCCTTTGTTGAGAAGCCTCGTGCACACCAGTCAGGTCATTTCTCGAAGGTTTGTTGTCTGCTTCAGATTTTAATATTTTTTTTCCTGATTTGCAAACAAAATGGAAAAAATTGCCTATATATTTGCAGGGAATAAAAACATGTAATACCAAAGAAAATTAGAAGGTAAAACTCCTGAATAACATGATTCTTCAGAAAATACAATCCAATTATAGGAGACAGGTAATATCCAGTTCTTTTTTGGTTGACCTATAATAAAAGCAGATTGCTTAGGTATTTAACATAGAGTGGTATTTCAAAACCAAATGGTGACTATTATTTCCATTATTGGTGGAAAAAGTAACGTTAAGGTAGAAATTAGCACTTTGGGCTTATAAATGGGGAAAAAGAATCTTTTGAGCAAAACTAGCTGAAATATTGCAACGCTTTTGATCTCAGGTTAGAGGATTGTTCTTCCAACAAATATTTTGAGAGGCTGTATCATGTTCCAGGCACTGTTTTAGAACCTGGGCATGTAAGCAGTGAGTAAGCAAGAAAGGGCCTGGCTTTGGTGGGATTTATAATCTGTCAGGTAGAGGCAGGAGGAAAGCAGAAGTCAGTGCAGGTGCAGGATAATCTGTGAAATGATCAGCGCCACGAAGATCATAGAAAAGGACCCCGGGATGTGTCGACAGTGAAGGTGATGGTGTGTGTGCAGTGGAGGCATGACCGGGCTGGGGGTAGTCAAGAGAAGTCCCCCACGGAGGTCTTGTTGGAGCTTGTGGAGGTGGTGGTTCCTGGCCGGCTGGTGTGGAAAGCGCTTCCCCGGTGGCTGCAGCGGGGTGAGTGAGGGGATGTGCCTGAGGTTGGGAGCAGATAGCAGAGCCCCGATCCCCCGAGACAGCAGGTGTAACGGGAAGAGTCTAGAATTCATTCTCAGTGATATGGGAATCCCCTGGGGATTTTTAAGCGGGAGAGGGACTTGGCTTGATTTATGTTTTCAGAAGATCACTGTGGCTGCTCTGAGGAGGATGGGGTGAGAATGAATAAGGGAAGAGTGGGCCATTGGGGCTCTTGTGTAATACAGATGAGAGAGCCGTTCCCCTCAACGAAGCAGATATGGGCAGCTCCTCCACTTACCATGCTTGAGAGGGACCATCTGAGAGTTTGGTGGGGAAGTGCAAAGACACACCGGAAGGCGGCTCCTGGAACACCGGACAGTGTTTGGACCGTTCTGGACCAGGGCACGGCTGGCTGTTCCATGAGGTGAAGACTGGAAAGTGTTGAGCAATGATAGATCCAGTTATGTAGGAAAATAATGTTGTTTGGGTAGCGGAGAGATGCAAGAAAATTTAGCATGTCAAAGCTAAGTACTGTGTTCAGGGCAGGTGCCCATGCTCCTTGGTGGCGACTTGGAGTCTGTCAACTTTCTTTCTTCCTCACTGCTCTATGCCCAGGGTAAGAAGGTGTCACCACGGTGGACGCGCTCTGTGGACCCTTCTGAGCCCTCTGGGATTCTTAGCAATACGTGTTTTAAACGTCTAACTGAGCAGACCTGTGGGCACCTGGCTGCTCAGTCAGTAGAGCATGGGACTCTTGATCTAGGGCTTATAAGTTCGAGCCCCATGTTGACTGTAGATATTGCTTAAAGATAAAATTAAAAGAAATATATGAGCAGACCTCTGTTGTGTTGGTTGCTGTAAAGGACAGTTGGCCCAGTTTGAAGAAGGACTCGGTGCTGAAGTCTTCAGAAGGTTGTTGCCTCGGTGGGTCTGTGGCGACCCAGATGGCTGCCAGTCCAGAGTCTGCATCATTACCTCTTGGCTCCAGTGTCCCATCCCAATGATGCTCCCTTTTGCCTCTCTCTGCTCCGGTTCCCAGAGGGCAGCAGGGCTTGGCTCAGGCCCCGAAGTTCCCTGCATAGTGCTGGTCTGTGGTGGTGCCTGGAGCCAGTTAGCCTGGCCCCTCCTCCATCCACTCGGCAGTGTGGGCAGAACAATGATGGACGGGTGGGTCTGGGGTGGCTGTTTGGTCAAGAAGAGCCATCCTCGGTTTCTCCACGGCCTTGGGGCCCACTTGGCACAGGAGGGAGGAGATGGGGAGGAGGCACCACTGGGGCCTGTGGAGCAGTCTCGAAGGAGCAGCGGCGAGCAAAGAGGAGGTGCTGCCAGTGGCCCAAGGGGCCCTGCTCCGGAGGGGGTCCCCATGCGGTGGTTGAATTTTTCACTTGTAAACTTAGGCAACCATGTGAGACGGTTGTGTAGTAAATTCAACGTTTCCGCCCGTTGTAGTGAGTTTGGGCTGGATAACAACACACCTCATGCCGAGTGGCTCATAAGCCACATTTATTTCTCACAGTTCTGGAGGCTGGAAGTCCCAGGTCACGGTGCCCACGTAGTTAGGTTCTGGGCTGGAGACAGCTGGCTTCTCATCGTATCGTCACATGCCTGACACACAGAGACACCCCCCCCCCGTCTCTTCCCTTGGTTATAAGATTATGAATCCCAGCCTGGGGGCTGCTCCCTCACGACCTGGTCACCTCCTCGTGCTCCCCCCTCCCAAGGCCTCCCACAGGCGATCGGATTTCAGCCTCTGCGTTTTGGGGGGAGACACCCACAGCCCGTCACACCCCGCGAGACCCCGAGGGAACTCCACCTTTCATTCTGGCCTCTCCGAGGCACCCTTCTGTGCGGTTACTGTGCTAAAAGCGTCTCTGTCTCTGCGTTCCCTTGGAGGAGTTGAAAAATATAAGGAACTCCCATGACTTCATTGCAAAAAGCCAGTAACCAAGTTTTTAAAAATGGGCTGAAGATTTGAATAGACATTTCTTCAGAGAAGACATACAAGTGGCCAACTGGTTTATGACAAGACGTACAACATCACCAAGCGTCGGGAGGATGCAAGTGAAAACCATAGTCAGACGTCACCTCGTACCTGTCGGGACGGCCGTTACCAGAGAACGCAAGACGCCACGTGTTGGTGAGGATGGGGAGGGCTTCACCTGGCCCTTTCCTTCTCCTGGCTCTGGTTCCAGAACAAGGCGCAGATGGGTGATAGAGGAGGTGCTGGAAGGAGCCGGTTCACCACTGTCGTAGCCCGTACATGCCAGTGTGACACAACACCACAGACTGGCTGATGCACACAACGAGCGTGTATTTCTCACAATTGCGGAGGCTGGAGGCCCAGGATCGAGGGGTGGACAGATGAGTGTCTGGTGGGGGTCCACATCCTGGTTCGCAGACGGCCGTCTTCTAGCTGTGGCCTCACATGTAGCAACAACAACAACAACAACAAGCGAGAGCGTTCTCTTGGGTCTCTTTTTTTAGAGAGAGAGAGAGAGAGAGAGAGAGAGAGAGGGAGGAGGGGCAGAGGGAGAGGGAGAGAGAATCCCAGGCCGACTCCAAGGCGCAGAGCCCCCTGCAGGGCTCGATCCTATGACCCTGAGATCATGACCTGAGCTGAAATCAAGAGTTGGACATTTAACCGACCAAGCCCCCCAGGGACCCCAGAGCTCTCTTTTCTAAGGGTACTAATCCCATTGATGACAGCTCCATCCCCGTGACCTGATCACCTCCCAGAGACCCCTCCTCACACCATCTCATGGGGGAGTGGACTCTCAACACGTGACTATGAGGGAGACGCATTCAGACCATAACAATATGGATTGAATTATTTTGTTGGTATTGAATGAATATCTTTTAACAGGTCATGTTCTCTGGATTCTCAGAAAATAAAGGTAAAGGTAGGCCGCGTCTTCCTGCCTAATTAACTTTGAAATGCACGAAGGCGAGATTTTCAGATAGTTTTCATGCCCCTGCACTCCCACAACTCCTCGCACCTGAGGACTTCAGAAGAGCTGTGTATGTGCTTCTCAAATGCTTCAAGTCGAGAGCTTAACAAATACCAACGTATTTCCTGAGAGGTTCGGAAGAAATGAATCCTATGTATGCAAATTATTACTATTTCATAACACTAAAACCCACGGCTGGTGTTTCGAACAGGACTCCTGTAAAATACACTAATCCAGAGCTGACAATCTGGTTGTGTCGTCGTAGACAAAAAGGAATTGTGGGGCTATTGATTTTATATCAACACAGGCCTACAGAAACATGATTTAGGAAACATTTAAATAAAAGACCAGTCAGAGAAAGGGGATTATATGAATCTTCAGGACAGAGAGACGATCCGTCTTGAGATCTCACACCTGCGGCGAGTGCCACCGACTGCCTAGGGTTTGGTCCTTGATGGTTGGGATGGATCTTAACGTCTGTGGGTGATTTGCGGAGAGCTAGTCTTCAGCGGCGCGAGTGTTTTCAGGGGGTATTATCCGTAGAAGCCTGGCTGAGCTGAGGACCCAGAGTGAAGCGCTGCTCCATACGGTCACCAAGCTGGTGGACTTGTTTTCTCGCAAACTAGCGGCCTCCTCTGTTGCTCAGCAAATACTCACCCATGCCCCTGTCCCCTGCAGCACTTCCTCCCAGATTTGATCTTCTCGGGGGGGGGGCGCAATCTGACGTTCTCATGTACCCCGATTTCACCTTCCCTAATGTCTACACAGTTAGCAGTTGATTATGAATGATCTTGCACCGTTGTCTGTCCTGTTGCATTTGCTTCACCTTCCAATCTAGATGGTAGGCTCCTTGGGGTAGAAACAGCTCTCCCCATGGACCCATCATCCTCTTGGGTACAATTCCAATTCACACGTTCATCATTTCTGGCCTGGGGTGCAGCAGATTCTTAACCAAACTACCCATGAACAACGTTTCTACAACACAAGCCTGGCCATGGTCATCCTTGTTTGAAAACCCTTTAGGGGGTCGCGTGGCCTCAGTTTACTTACACACCTGTTGTGGTGCAGCCCTTCATGACCTGGCTGGGTCGCCTGCGCTTCTGTTTCACTTCCTACCACTTCCGTTCTCCAGAGCTATTTCTTGGTATCCAGATGGGATCTCAAATCCCACTGAGCATTTGCTCCTACCTGCCCCTTACCCAGGCCTCCTTTTCCGACTCTTACGGTTCTGTAATTTTTAGCATATTCTGGAAAACAACGTCCATTCTTTGGACTAAAACAGTGACATTAAAAGTGAAGCAAGAGCGGTAGAGAATGTATGTGATAATGAACATGATTTGACCAACCAGACAAATATATAATTTGTGCAGGTTAAAAAAGCATATTAATAACTTCATGAGGTTAACCAGTTTAGGACTCAATTAGAAATGTGATCCCAGGAACTACATACAAATTATTATAATTACGGTGACAGGAAATAGCACTCCTAGGAGATGGTAGGAGGCAGAAATTTAAAAGGGGAATATATTATTTAAAAGTCAGGCAGCTTGTCTTTGCGGCCCTAAGAGTTGAATTGGGAAAATTAAAGATCTCAGATCATAAAACTACCAGCAGAATGAAGTACTAAGCTAATCCACTCAGCAGAAAGCAGTTCGCCACCGTAATTGGAAACACAGGCTTGTGGTTACTTAATAGAAGTGAACATTTCATCATGTCAGGGCCAGTGTGTGCCGTAGATTTAGCATACCATCTCTAACATATTTTGCAACTTGGACAATTAATTCCACACCTGTACCGTCCCATATCCAGCTTTATAAAACATGTCCTCCCCATAAAAATAAATGTGTGTGGCAAATAGCCCTCTGTCTTGTTTGCCAAAAAAACAGATTACTATCAGGAAGGCCGAATTATCACCTGCTGTCAACAAACAGATTACCCAAGTTAAGGTCATTACCATCGCTGTCATTATCTTACATATTAAAGCTGTTATGGATGAATGTAGGGACGAAATGCACCGACTTGAATTTATCTGGGGCTTCTGTTAGACTTTTTTGAACTTCATTCTGCATGCTTGTAGGACTGTGAATTAAAACTATCCGTGCAGCCCTACTTTTTTTTTTTTTTAAGAGAAACTGCCTCTTTAAATGAAGAATTTTTTCCTTGCTGCTAAAGGTTTTAGATTAACTCAGCATCCCGTGAACCTTTTCATGTTGTCATCTCCTGACATTTTTCTCTCTGGATTTTTAGAAATATAATACGAGATAAAAATACACTTGGAGGTGAAACAGCAAGAGGTGGAGATAACAAGGGTATTTATTTAGTTTACTCTCCTGCCTTTATTTTTCCCTTATTATGGATGTAATTTATGCTCCTGCTCTTTTTTAACCTCCGAAGTCTGTTTCAGTTAACTTTGATTTCCACGATTCCAGTTTATTTAATTAAACTACTTGAAGACTCTTGCCCACCCCCATTTAAATGGAACATGACCGAGGAGAGAGTGAATATAAACATCTTTGCATGGCTGATACGTTGAAAAATGCATGACCACTTAAATGTCACAACTCGGTGAAGCATTTCGTTCTCGTTCTAGTGCTACTGAATTTTAAGGACGAGCTGGAATTTTGCATCCGTAGCTTGGCTAAAATCAGGTAGCGCCATGCTCTTGAGCTCAGGCCGATCTCCATGATGAGTGTGTTGTTGAGAGCTCAAAGAGTTTCTCCCTCCGCTCTCCTCCCCGCCCTCCTCCCTGCCTTCTTTCTTTTCTTCTTCCCTTTGGCAAATAGCCAGGGCTGTGGGCATGACAGATGTAAGGCCAGCTTTGGGCTGAGACAGCCGAGTCCGTATTCAGGGCAGCTGTCCCACCTCCCACATCCTCCAGGGCCTGTTACCGAGGATGGCTCCGGTTCCGCCAGGTCCAGCGAGCCCTGGGAATTAATTTTGTTCTGGGTGGTGTGGCTCTTCCTGACCAGACTGCTCATTTACTTGCTCTTCAGCAGTCAGGCCGCGGTAGCAGTGACTCCGAGAATGAGGTAAGGTCTAATTCAGATGTCCTACCAGCAGGATCCCACAGGCAGAAAGGGGCAGGGGAATACAAATCTGAAAGGGAACTGAAAGGACACAGAAACAATGAGGTTGTTACGAGACAAAGTAAACGAGAGCTGGAGGAGGAGCAGAAAGGAGCAGAAAGGCCGGGGAATGGGTCTGGAAACTACCATTTCCTGAGCACCTGCTAGGGGCCAGGCACTCAGGTGACTACAGGGACCCGGCAGGGAGGGACGCGGGTGGGGACGGGGTGGGAGGGGTGTCACCCTGTCGGCTGGTCACAGCCTCCTTAGTTCCCAGAGTGTCTCTCTAATCAACCAGTGCTGTTTCTAATAAGCAGGAATTTGTATGTTGTGAACCGGGAAATCTATGCTGCTCGGCAGAGGCAGGTGCCTCCTCAGCTCCCATCCATCGTGGCCAGGTAGGAGAGCATGAGGAGCGATGAGCTCCGAGTGTTCAAGAGAAGAGAGTGTTCCAGGTGTGTGTGTGTGTGTGTGTGTGTGTGTGTGTGAAATCTCCTGATTTTTCAGCGTTGGCAACAAAACAAAAAACTTTAAAAATTAAATAACGCCACCTTCGAGATGAGTGAGTGGAGCTGGTGGCTTAGTGAGTGGAGCTGGAGCTTGTGGGCTTGGCCAGACTCACTCTCAGCCCAGCCCCACAGGCGGGTACGCTCTTCCCTTTCACAGGAATCAAAGGAATTAAATAAATGACAGTGCACTTGGAAGAACGTGGCTTCAGCACGTCTCTCCTGGGCACCTACTACGTGCCAAGGGCCACATGGTTCCTGGTGGGAAGATGGAAGCACCTGTCCGGCACATACTTCTGGTCTACCTCGGGATACTGGAGGAACGCGTGCAAGCGAAGGCACCACCGCAGTCTTTCAATAACTGTGCTGAACAACAACAAGGCCTTCCGGGATTAATGGTCAAGTGAATGGCACGGATGATCACCGTTAGAGGAACTCCTAGGAGGGAGAGAGATCTCTCTTTGGGCTTGATAGAGAGGAAAGCATTTGAACAGGGATCAGAAGGTTTGGAATATTCTCCACAACAGGGTGGATGAGGAGAAGAGAAAGAGCGCGAGACGGAGGCAGCTTCTGTTTTTAGAAGAAATCCTTCCGAGGTAGAAACATCTCCTTGGAGGTATGGGATTTGACCCAGAGGGTTGGGTCACTTGCCCATGACGGGACAGTACGTTCACGGCAATTCCAGGCCTAGAACTTCATGGGGCTGTTTGCACAAATAGGTCGTTTTGTTGGACTCTATCTTGGATCTTTAGCAGACAAAGAGCAGGATGGTTATAACTGGAATCTTCCACTGTGACCACAGAGTGCCTATGCCTGCTGGTGAGATGCTTTCTAATGCTGTCTTAATTTTTTCCTATTTTCTTCTGAAAATCTTTTTTTTTTTCTTCAAGTGAAAGCAGTTGTGGTAGCACCTGGGTGGCAGCCACATAGTTCCCAGGTATGAGAGTCTGCCCAATACCAGTTGGACATTTATACATCATCACCGGGGGCTGCTTTAATGACTTGTAGCCTTGAATCTGGGAGATGTTAAAGAGATGATAGGAAAAAAAATTACATCAAGTGCAGAGAGAGAATGGAAGGCAGCATCCAGACAACTCACTGGCTTGCGTGAAGAGTCCTAGCTGCTCCGGAGAGTGGTGATTTTCAAACTCGATTTTATTAACTACAAAGCCCTGTGCTCAACTGAACTTCTCACACAAAAAATCCCCAAGTTTAAAACAGATGAAAATGGTCCTCCCACGTCCTCTGTACCTAAGCCTTCCCTCAGGGTGCCTCGTTCAGCCCTAGGAGTTGGATACCCTAGAATCCTGGAATCAGTTCTCTCCGAGAATGAGAAGGATGGATGAGAATGAGAGGTGGGGGAGGACAAGCGGTCTTCGCCTGTTCTCGCCCAACTACAGCTCGTCTACCCAGGGGGTGTGCAAGGGCAGCGGGAGGAGGGAAGAAGATATTAGGATTTCCGTGTCCTTTTTCTTTTGTGTCACATCCTCTTCGGGTTCTTCTTGGCTTTATATGTTATCATGCATGTAATATATTAGTGCGGTAGAAGTAATTTATAATGAAGTCATATCACATTGTGTTGTAAATTAGAAAATATCCTGGGGGTATGTGCTCAAGTTTATTTTTAGTTTTACTCACGAGGTAAGGATCAGAACTGTTTGGAGACCGCTGTCCTGGATTATGACTTTCAAATGCTATTTTTTTAAAATAAAGATTGTATTTGTTTTTAAGTCATCCCCACCTCCAACACAGGGGTTGAACCCACAACCTCGAGATCAGGAGTCACATGCTCTACTGACTGAGCCAGCCAGGCGCCCCTGGACTATGACTTTCAACTTCTAGGATTTCAGTGCTTTTCTCCAAAAGGACTTGGATCCCACCATGAGAGAAACAAGAAACCCATGGGACGCCTGGGTGGCTCAGTGGTTGAGCATCTGCCTTCGGCTTAGGTTGTGATCCGGGGTCCTGGGATCGAGTCCTGCATTGGGCTCCCTGTGAGGAACCTGCTTCTCCCTCTGTCTGGCCCATGAATAAATAACTAAAATCTTAAAACACACACAGATACACACACACGCAAACCCCAAGAAGCCCAGCTTGCCCAAGAAGAGAGTTTGACCGCTCACATGCATTCTATAATTTGTCATTTATGGCAGGGTTTGAGGACATCAACATTGCAGTGGTATTTTTGAGAGGAAATTTTTATCACTGTAGCTCCAAAACACATCACAAACAGAAACAATAATTTCATTACTAGCTGAAAATTGTAATAATGCTGTTGAATATAAATTTCACTGCTGTGGTAATTCTGAAATACAAGGATGATGAATAAAAAATTGCAGCAGTATTATTGGGAATAAACTTTATTGCCGTGAGTAAGACACAGTGGGAGGATTGATGCAGGCTAAAATTTTGGGTGATGGTTTTCAGCCGGGGTCTGGGTATTCTCAGTAGGAATGTATTTTTGTTTTCTCCGGTTTTGGGTCAACAGTCCGTGCTCTGCAGGGAATGGGATAGTGCTCCCTTCCCTCCAACCCCGGCCCTCACCTTTGTCTCTTCCTCAGTCTTCTATCACCCCTGGAATTCTGTCTTGTTAGTTAAGCCAAAACCCAAGGATCATCCTCTCATCCTGTTCCTTCACATCAAACCCATGCCCAGGTGTGACCGGTCCTGCCTGTGAGTCACTGTGTTCCTCTCCATCTTCTCGGCCTCCTCCCGGTCTGATCCTGGATGACACGGTGCCTCCTACATCTGCCCACTTCCCCGCGAATAGCTCAGCCCTCAGGACCGGAGCAAACGCTGCCATCAGCCAGTGGATCAGCCACCTTCCAGCTAAGGCCCTCCGGTGGCCCTTACCCTTATTTACAGATTTTTTTTTTATTTTAAAATTTTTTTAAATTTTATTTTATTATTTTATTTTATTTTTTATTGGAGTTCAATTTGCCAACAAATAGCATAACACCCAGTCCTCATCCCATCAAGTGCCCCCCTCAGTGCCCGTCACCCAGTCACCCCCACCCACCCCTCGCCACCTCCCTTTCCACCACCCCTTTAACCCAAACACCTTGCTGTGGTCTTCAAAGCTCTGCAAGGTGGCTCGGCTGGTGTCGCCTGCAGTTCTCTCCCTGGGTCACCACGTCCAGCTGGACTGGATTATGTCCCCTGAAAATTCACCTGTTGGAACTCTAAGTCCCTCAACGTGTTGGGATTTGGAGGTGGGGCCTTTGGGAGGTAATTAGGTTTAGGTGAGGTCGTGAGGGTGGGGTCCTCATGATGGAAGTAGCGCCCTTAGAAGAAGAGGCACCAGCTGCTTTTCCTCTTGGCCATGTGAGAACACAGGATGGCCTTCTGAGGCCAGAAGAAGGCTCTCACTGGGAACCGAAGCAGCTAGCACCTTGCCTTTGGACTTCTTAGCCTCCAGGGCTGTGAGAAATAAATGCCTCCTAAGTCACTGGTCAGCTGTTTTGTGATGGCAGCTTGTGCTTGCCAGCCCTGGCTGCCCCTGCTCCCTCATCTCTGAGCTGGCTCGTGTCCATCCTTCAGGGTCTCAGCGATGTGTCGCTCTCTGGAGAGACCCTCCCTGTCCAGCCCACTCCTCCGGGGGGGGGGGGGTTCACACAAATGGGAGGCGGCAGGGTGACCCCTGCAGCCCTGCCGTGACGTGGTCCTTCATCACCGCCTTTTTGTCCTTCGCAGACATCATCCCAATCCGACATTACCTTGCGTGTCTATTGTTTGGATAAACAAAGGCCTGGTCTTTAAAGAAAAGGAGGTCTTGTGACTTCTGGGTTCGTGGTCCGACACCGAAGGGCACACACAGACCCCTGACCCAGGGGGCAAACTTGGTAATATCCATCCTGTCTTTACTTAAAATTTTGACATTTTGTTGCTCAGGTTTTTTTTTTCTGTTTTATTTATTTATTTATTTTTTTAACACGTTGCATTAGAATATTATCATGATTGCTGAGGTTTTGGGGTTCCTGCAAGTGCCTCACCTGCCCCACCCTCGACCCGGCCCTGGCTGGGAACCTTATATTGATGAGGAATTTGTAAGGAGTACATGAGGCATCAAAGGCCTTATTTTGACTCAGTGACAAGGAGGGATTGGTTAGTACGTGGGCGGCGGTGCGGACGGTCCTAGCAGTCTCGCTGCCCACCCCGCCACCCCTGGCACACGGCAGGGGCCAGGAAATTTCACACAGTTGTTCTTCAACAGCTCAGCACCGAGCGAAGCCCGGGAGCGTAGCTAAATGGTGGGAAGAGCAGAGCTTGGGAGTCTCGTGGCCTTGGGTTCAAATCTTGCTTGTGCCAATGGTTTGGGGCAAGTGACTTGATCTTCTCCAAGCCTCCGCGTCCTGGTTAGTAAAGCAGAGAGGTAGAAATACCGCTTCTTGGGGTGTTGTGAATATGGAAAGAGATCATTGGTGTGTTCCACGCGAGTCCGCCTGGTGGCTGTGGTGTGCGATCGCTGAGCTCGGTGGCCCATCCAGGTGAGCAGCAGAAACGGGGACCTTGCCTCGTCCCGCTGGGCGTGTGCCGGCGGGAGGGTGTGGACGTGAATCCGAATCGCCAGTGTGCTAAGTGCCCGCGCTGGGGCGGGGCGGTCGCCCTCGACAGCAGGGGGCTCAGAAGGCATAGCCAGGGGTCTGGGGGGCTCAGCCCAGGGCGTGACCCTGGGGTCCTGGGATCGAGCCCCACATCCGGCTCCCTGCTTCTCCCTCTGCCTGTGTCTCTGCCTCTCTCTCTGTGTGTGTTGTTTCCAATGAATAAATAAATAAAATCTTTAAATAAAAAGAGAGGATATGGCTTAAAAAACAAGAAAAAGAAGGCATAGCCAGTAGAAGGGGGAAGCAGTTGCACCGGCCCTGTGGAGGGGAAGGCATGGCCCGCGGGCGGGAGGGGACACGTGCCAGTGGGGCCGCGGGGCTGAGCAGCAATTTGTGTGATTTATGCTGCCGTGTTTACCGGCGTCAGCCACTCCGCTGGGCCCTGGGAGATACGGGGAGGAGGGGAACCAGAAGGTTCGCCGGCCTGTTCGTGCCACCTGCAGGGAGGACGGCTCTGCCTCCAAAGGCAGGAATCGAGTCTAGCTGTGAGGCTGGGCTCCCTGGAGAAGGTTCCAGGAAGGGGCAGGAGAAGCCCAACAGGGTGAAGAAAGGGGGGAGAAGAGTTAAACCAGAGAGAGCCGCGCTGAGGACGGACAGAGAATAAACAAGAAGGGACATTTCTGTGTCACCTGCCATCTTCCTTTGGAAATAAAAATTATTTATTTATTTTTTTCCAGAAATAGCTTCAGTATCCAGCAAGAAAAGGTCCTGGAGGGTACAGCGCCAGTGCTGAGAAAGTCCCCGGGCGTGTTAGCACGTCTGAGCGAAATGTAGGGGCAGCTCGCCCGGCCCTGCCCGTTTCCCCGGCTCCGTAGCCGCGTTCCGGGGAGTCAGCGGCGTCGCACCTGCTTGGGTGCCTCCACGGGCCTGTCCCAGGTGCGCGAGGAAATTAGGTGAGAGAGGGAGAGGGCAAAGGTTGGACTTTCGAAGTAGCTTCCAAAACACGTGGAGGGGAGGTTTGCATGGACCGTGGGCCTGCGATGTTGGCGAAGCCCGTACCCCCCCCCCCGCCCCGCCCCGGAGGTCACAGGACAGGTGGAAGAGAGCCGCTAATTCTGTCCCTCGGTCTCATGCTGTCCCGAGCCCGGCGTGACCTCGGAGGGTGAGCTTCCAAGCGCTTCCCTGAGACAGTGGGCAGGGTGTGCCTGTCATGCGAGCACCGTTTGTGGCAGCTGATGTCGCCTGGGCGCTTGCCCAGGGTCCGCCAGAAGACAGCGGCTTTTTATGGACTTTTGCATTTGAACTAGTGACCCAGAGGTGAGAAATTCTATATTCCGTGACTGACTCCCTCAGCAATCCCGGGCACCCTGACACAGCCGTGACCCTTAAGTCATGTGCGGCATGCGGATCGGCTCACGGGGAAAAGCTACACGGGGCTGAAAGGGAATCCTCCCTGCAAATCCCATGATGCCGGTGGGGCAATTAACAGCTCCGACTGTCCTGAGGGGGGCTGCCTGGAGCCCTGTCGCTGCCAGAGACCCAGAAGAGGGGCGCAGTCCTTGTGTATGCCTCGCCTTAGCTCAAGGGCTCTCTGTCCCCCCCCCCTTTTTTTTGCGAGGAGAGGGGACATTGCAGTCGGTGCCCTGGGACAGGTCAGGGGGACTCAAGCGATGATTCACGGCAACTCCGAGGTCGCGAGATACTTTGACAGTGAGGACAAGAATAGCAGCCAACAGGTTGTCCTCCCCGTCGAGGGTCTTCCGTGGGTGGGAAAAAGCAGGCATTACAGAGGCCGGTGAGGCTTAGTGTCATTTTGTTAATAAAGGCTTTATAAGAGCCAGGAGAACACCATCTGGTCCTGGGACTTTGCCAGGTGGAGGAGACTTTAATAGCTTCTTGAGTTTCAGCAGGAAAAATTGGGCTATCCGGGGAACAGAACACGTGCTCAGGAATGGTGAGGAGGTGAGCTTATTTAGAAAGTGAGGGGGGCCTAAGATGACCCCTTACGTCGGCACGGGACGGAGATGGGCCGGGTGGCCAGAGCAGCTGCTCCGGTGATGCAAAGACGAATGGTTTATGGCCGCAGCTCAGCATCCCCGGTGACCCCGCTGTCTGGGGTCCGTGTGCACCAACAAGACGGGGAGGCCCGTTATGTAAGAGGCTGTCCGGTAATCCTCTAGGCGACAGACCTCACCCACGATAAACCCAGGGCCCCTCGGAAGGAGCCCCTAGGCTGAGGGCTTATGCATCCCTTTTGCAGAGAATGGCAGTTAGCATTGGCTCAAGGAGATGTGGATTTTTCTAGTTGGTGAGAACTTGCAGGCCAAACTGAAACCCGGTGACCTATTTCAAGAAGTAAACTGTTGAAGGGTTGACAGTCACCCTCCAGAGAATGGCTTGTCCCCCTCAGAGCAAAGGAAGATGATATTTATTCATGGTATTAAAAAATTTAAATTAAGTCATCTACTAGCTGTCTCCTGAGAAAGAAATAAAAATGTATAGGGACACTGGTTAGAAATGTTGCTATAGATTAAGACTATGGAGGCAATTAATATTGAGAAAAAGTCAATCTAGCAAGGTAAGAAACTGAAATATTTATATAAAAAGGTAAAAAAAAATCCCATTAGCTATTACCCAGGTGGACACATCTCCATGTAATTATGGAGTCCGCTAACAAAAGCAAATTTCTCTCTCCTTGGTTCCATCTCTAAGGCATTAGAGTTGCCAGAAGTTCTTTTCATGAGGAAGTAATTTAAATAGATACCGAATGAGTTAAGGGTCTCCTCTGTAAATTGCTCCAATTCTATAGGTCAAAAATGTGGCTCCCGTGGGGTGGGGGGGAGAGAACAGTCGGGAGGCAAGGCAACGACCAGGTGCCTAGTAGGTGTGCAGTACGTGCTTGTTGAGCTGTATGCCGAAGGATGGCAGAACACTGGTTTGGGGGAAGAGCAAGGCGAGGGGGCCGAAGGGTATTAGGGGTCTGCAAAGATCATTCGAATAAATTGTCCTGTTGGAGCCCCACCTGGGCCGGTGAGGTTGGAGCGACAGCAGAGGCCTGAGGACACCGCCAGGCCTGACAGCCTTGAAGCGGTGGTGGGTTCCTCTGGGCCCAGCTGTCCCCGCTGGTGGAGAAGCCTGCTAGGCTTCCGTCCAGGGCGACGGGGTCTCCTTCAGCCACGCCGCAAGGCCCCGGGGAGCCCCAGTCCGCGTTCTCTGCTTGTGCCGAAGGAGGTTGCATGACCCCGCTGAGAGATCCCACCACCAGGTTCGAGTCTGCAGTTGGGTCTTCGGCGCTTCTTGAAATCTCTTTGCTTCCCATCCAAAACGAGCCATTCCTCGCCGTACGTAGATTTTGCAGGTGGTCTTGCCGCATCTTCCATGGAGGGGGGACAAACAAGCGGCTGTCGCGTGCGCATCTCCTCAGGTGCCTTGCATATGTGCCTGAACGCTTACCCCCCGCCACCCACCCCTCTCTGCATTCTGTCCTGGCTCGTGTTGCGTCCTTCCATCCGTCTCTCAATCTAGAGGCTGTCCCCTCATTCCTGCTGTAACAGGTCACTCAAGATAGTTGGTTCATGACTTAAAGACTCCAGAGCTTTGCCCTACTTTCCATTTTTGGGGTCTTTGCCTTAGTTTAGGCTTATCTCACTTTTTTTTTTGTTGTTGTTGTTATCGTTGTTTGTTTTGTTTTGTTTGCGGACTCTTGCCGGCTTCCCTACTTCCATGGTTCCCACCTCCAGCCCATCTCTCAGCCTGCTGTCAAGGTTATCATCCTAAACATACTTGATTTTTGTCAGTCCCCAGTTAAAAAAAAAAAAAAGACAACTCCAAACTCTCTTTCCTCCCTGTGACCTGAAGCAGGGCTAAGGAACTACAGGGTACAGCTGACAGGTGGCTCATGGAATCCACTCGATGGGGTTTGCAGCAAACATTCAAAACTACGAAATAGGGGTACCTGGGGGGCTCAATGGTTGAGCCGTCTGCCTTCGGCCTCGGCTGTGATCCCAGGGTCCTGGGATCAAGTCCCACATCGGGCTCCTGGTAGGGAGCCTGCCTCTCTGCCTATGTCTCTGCCTCTCTCTCAAATAAATAAAATCTTTAGAAAAAAATAAAAAGTACTAAATGGAAAATAGCGGGATGAATTTTGTGCAGAAAGGGCGAGCGTTGTTTTGTAAGACATTTGCTTCAGTTGCAGCTACGTGTGTGTACGCCGCAGGTTGTGATGTAGAACGGATGTCCTATGGGGCAGCGCCCGAGCAGTTAGGAACCAGTGCTGGCTCCTGCAGCCTAATCTGAATTCCTTTGCTCGGCAGGTAAGGCCCTTCTCAGGCTGCCTCAGTGTTCTCAGCTGGGGCTCCCGTAGCGCCAGAAAACGCTCCTCAAATCCCTTGGAAGACAAGAGCGGTCTCACTATGGCCTTGGCAGGTCTGGTTTCCTGTGGGGGCCGCGCCTTTGCACATCCCGCCCTGTGCCCCACTCTTCTCCCCTGGGGCGTCCCATGCCTTGTCTCCGTCTCCGCTTCAGCGTCCCCTCCCCTGGCAGGGCTATTTATTCCCTTCCTCCGAGGGCCGTCCCCAAGCTTCCCGATCTTTCGATCATTCGGGGTGGCATCCGTCTCCCTGGAATGTGACTTGCCTGCAGATTTATCTTGCTTCCCTTCTGAGGCCCCGCGGAGGGCAGAGTGAGGCCAGTTCATCTCTGTGTCTTTGGTACCTGGCAAGGGGCCTGGTACACGGAAGAGCTCAGGAGATGCAGGCAGGCGTGCGTGGGCACGGGGTTGGGTTTGCGGCCGTGACACGTAAGTGCATGGGCGTGCATGCACAGCTTGTGTTTTGAGGTATCGGCCCACTTGTATACGTTTCCCACCTCGGCTCGGTGCCCGAGGCCAGACACGGATCACACAGTGCCCTAAACGGCCGTTCCTGGCTACAGAGGGGTCACCTGCAGTGAACTTCCCCGTGCATCTTGTCACGTGCCAGCAGCAACATGACACTAGTCTCTGCCCCTGTGTTGGGCCTTTCATCACTTCCTGAGGTCAGCGTCTTGTGGCACTGGGTGCAGTGTCAGTTATGCTCTGTCCTCACAAAGCCTGAGCTTACCCGGTGGCCCGAGGCTCCCCAAGTAAACCACTTGTGTAGCAATTAATAAGTGAAAAATTTCATTTTCCAGTCTCTGAATGAATTTGGCTTACAGTTGCCTCAGGGGGGAGGGGGAGATGTTGGCCTGACGTGGAGTTTACTTCCTATTATATTATTTTTACTCTTCAGCTACTTATGAATATTTTTGAATCCCTCTTCGAACCGGGTTCAAACACCCTGTTCCGGGGTGTTCTTGCTGGGAGGGAAACACTGGGCTCCGGGGCTGAACACACGACGGTTTCACCTGTACAGTTCAGTGACTTGGGGGAGCCTTTGACAAATTACTTTTTTGTGAGCTTTGGTTTTGCTCAGTGTAGAGTGAGGACATAGCACTTCCTTCGCAGGGTTGTGTTGAAGATCACATGGGTGAGGCTATGGGCACCCTCCACGCGTAGCCTTTCAGAGCAAAGGGAAAGAAGAGAGTAGAACAAGAGACAGGGAATGAATGGGACGTGGTGAAAGAGACAGGAAGGAGGAGATGGGACATCAGGTGGGAGGGAGAAGATGGGGCCCATCTCTTGGCTCCTTGCCAGGACTGCCTGCGGCGATTCTCCACTGGCGCTGGTTGAGGGCCTTCTGCGTGGCACCAGCGTGGTACCTGGAACTCATGCGGGAATCTGGGAGATTCTAAATAGCAAGGAATCTAGACCGGGGTGTGGGTTCTCAAGCTCTCTTTATATTTGGGGTTCAATAACTCTTTATTGGGGGTGGGAAGCTTTCCTGGGCATTTCCTGGCTTTTACCCACTAGGTGCCAGTGATGGCCACCCACCCCCTCACTCCTCCCCATATTATAACAACTCGGAACGTCTCTGGATAGTGACCAATCCCCCCTCGCTCCCCCTCGGCGGGGGGCAAAATCACCCCCGTTGAGAATCACTGTCCTCGACCGCAGGTACCCACCTGCCTACCTGGGGCCTGCCCAGTTGGGAGGCAGCTGGTGATGCAAGGGGCATCGCCCCGGCATTGTGCATGGAGCTCCGAAAGAAAGTGGACTTTCAGCTTCTCCAGTTAGAGACCTTACCCAAACCCAGCAGAGTGGCCTTGTCCTCCAGGTAGACGAGGAGAGCATGAGAAAGCCAGTGGGAAGAGGACTAGGAACAGAGCGCCCGTGTTGATTTAGCGAGCTGTTTCTCAGCCCTGGGCCATGGACTCGTGATCCAGGGCTGCGCAGCTGGGTGTAGCTGTGATCACAGTTACAGATGTCCCACCCCGGGTGACCAGCTCCTCGGACGGATCGGAGGACAGGCGGGGAGAGCCGGAGTCAGGTGTTTCACACCACTGCGGGGATAACTCTTGCTGTAATTGGTTTCATCTCATGTGCTTTCTAGAAAGCGCCCAATTTTCGGTTCTTTCCCCGCTGGTGCGTTGCTAAGAAATAAACAGCAGGCTTCTCCGGAGAGCTGGTAGTGGTTCTTGATAAAGTGGTGGGACCCGTTTTCTCCAGTCGTGGGGTGGTGTGTCCAAGAGGGCTTTAGATCTGGGGTTGCTCCCAGAACGCGCCGCTGCTCTCAGCTTGGCCAGAGCCACGTGTGCAAAGATTATGTCACATAAAAAAAAATTGGGGGAGCAGAGAAATGATGAAAGAGAAAAAAGTAGATGCCGCATTCCCCATACATTGGAAGACAAATTGAAAAAAAATGTGTAAAATCCCCCCAGTTAGCAGGAGGCAAGAGTGAAATGTAAATTCATCTCCGATGAAGGCACTGGGAAATGGTGAAAGGATGATTCGAACTCGGGAACCCGGGCCTGGCCAACAAGGAGCTGGTTCTCCACACCGGTACCTCGCTTCCTCCCCCAGTGGCTGCTTTGACTCCCTTGCGCCTCACTGTTCCGACCTGCAAAATGGGAATGTTGACATGATACCATTTCACAGAGGCGATGAATATGGTAACTAAGATCCTTGCGGCTTTCCTGACAGCTGAGGCTTAAAAGGGTCAAAACGTTCCCCCCCGAGTCTCCGTGTTAAGACAACATCCACCTGCGTCGCGGAACCGGCTTTCTGGGTGTGATTTCGATTGCATCGGTCTGGGCATTTATCTTTGCAGTTATAGCACTATTACCCTAAGGTACGTATTTTTCAGATCATTATAAGATTCCTGGTGTGATAACACTGGGGAGGGGAAAAAAAAAGAAATCCTTGCATGCAGGCCAGCCTTGGAACAGTTTGAGCATTTACGGCAAGATTGCATTGCTTATTTCTCAGCTACACATCTGCGATGAGCACTAGACCATACTTAAGCCATAATGTATGGTTTTAAGGTCACTGCCGGTTATTATCTGACCGGTAATGACCACAGAAGTTTGCATTATTGCTATTAGGAGCCACTTTTGTACTATTTTCAGTTTTCCTTTTTATTGAGAGGCGGCTGACACCCCCAGAGGTTCAGATTTGGGTTACATTAACCGAAACTCCCAGGCATCTCGCTGGGTTTTATTTTGGGGGTGAAGCTGATAAGTAACTGCTGCTTTTGTTTGTATGCTGTCAAGGGGATTGAAGTTTATTTTTTATTTTCCTTTTATTTTGAAAGGGCCCTCGGGGCTTCCTGCCCTACGAAGCCATATTTTTCTCCTCCTTTAAATTAGGGATTAAGGCTGGAGGAGGAGGAGTTGGATTGGCTTATTTTCTTCCTCTTTCTGAATAATTAGTTATTAGGTCTCAGAAATAATCAGCATGCCGACATTGTATATCCTGGGATCATAAAGCTGTGATATATTGGGGGCTTTACCTCTCTCTAAGAAGTAAGAAGAGAGTCCAAAGTTAACTGGTTGTGTTTCCCCAGAGTTGTGATTTTGAATCATATTTATGATTGTTTGCGTTACTGATCTTACTGAGAAAATAAGTAGCGCCGGAATCCGAACCGGTAAGATCTTTATTTTTCCGGCGCGTAAGCATTTCTTTTTGAAATATTGACTGTTAGAGAAGACACCACGGAGCAGTATTTCTGCGTGTAAAAGCTCGTTATTTTGTGGTTAGCTTCAGTTAGCTTTCACTTTCCGTGGCGATTCAGATAATTATTCAGAGTGTAGTACAAGGGGAAAGGAATCAGGAATGCGGTGCTGTGACAATCTGATCCCAGATGTGAGTTCTCTCCCTGAAAGTGCATAAGTGATAGGAGAGATTTTATTCAGCTGAACAGTTGGACATAAAGGTCTTAATAATGCAACCTCATCTTGACAGCTTTTACTGTTGGACAGCAGGCTTCATTATTTTTGCCATGTTGATTTATTATTTTTAACGTCTTTTACATATGCATGCATGCCATGTAGCAATTTCATCTGTATCTTTTTCTTCCCATGGCTATGTGGCCTCATGAAGGGACATATTAACATTTTTAATGGGAAATTTTATGTAGGGACAAGGAACGACAAACTAACATTAATTATTATACTTGTCTAAAGCAGAGAAGTATCTCTGCCATATATCTTTGTCTATTTATGTAACTGTCTAAGGGTGGATAAATTATCCCCTCGTTGCTGCAGTAAATTAAAAAAATAATAATAATCCAAGCTAGAGAAGCAGTTTTTTAAATCTATGGTTCTACAGAAATATTTCAGGAGATGATGAAGCTTCCCCAAGACTTTGTTATTATGTCACGCACAAACCCTTGCTAATGGGTGTCATTGTGGTCCAGTTATTGAGACAATAATTCTGGTCTGTGATGTTTTAAGGTGTCTTTATAACCTTATCAGCATCGTCTTTTCTTCTGTAAGAGAAAGCAGATGAGTGGAAAGTTTTGCTTCCTACGGTTCCTTGCTGAACTAGAGCGTGTTTTTTTTTTTTTTGAGTGTTTGGATGATGACAGAATGATCTCTTTTATACTCTTAAATGCATAATCCCAAGAAGTTTTAAATCAATGTGTTAATTGGTAAGTAATAGTGTAATTATATGCATAATCAAGGAAAATTTGAATCCAGATTATTTACTTGCTCTTAGGAAATTAATCTGCAGAGGTCATATATTAGATTGCTTGTTTATTAAGTGGAACCCCTGTAGTTACAAAGTGCCGACTGGCTCTGCCCCTCCGTGGAGCATTCTTCTAGATGTTCCCAGCAGGTGTCAACGGCACAGAGCCTCGAGTCCTTATTGATCCAGATTCAAACAGTTCATTAATCTAAGCACACATTATATAGATTTTTCAATGTGATTTTGAAAGGGTTGAAAAACTATATTAAATGATGAGAGATAATACTCAAATTATGCTTTTTATAGCGCATCTCCCTTGGGATTGTGGCGTTCTAACTGGGATGGACACTGGAACACATTGGTATGGTTTTGTCTGGATTTAATTTTTCTTCCACTCCCCCATTCCTGGGTGGTGGCTTACCCAGTTTGCCCAGCGTTGCGCTTTCATGTTTTTCTCCCCTTTTCCATTTGGCACAATCAGTGAGTCTCCCCTCAAAATGCCAAAATAAAAAAGTCAGCATCAGGGATGTGAAGGCTGAAAAATAATCACCTAGGGAACAAGACATTTTGGGGGAGATGTTTCTGTCTTTCTTAGGAAGACAGTAAAATCTTCCTTGAAGTTTTTTCAATTCTTCTCCAGACCTTTACTTTTGCATAGATATCAGCTAGTTTCAAATAATATATTATGTTCTGAAATAAACAAAATTACTCCAAGACCTGGAAAGGATGCTATCAATACTCATCGCCCGTATTTTAATCCCCACCAATGCTGCTGCCATGTTGTACATCTCTAGTTGAGCCAGAGTAAAATGTTCCATCCCAACAGGCTTGATTTGCAGGCAGAGTTAGATAATGTTTGACTACTCCATGGCCTGTTGCACATGTTGCCAGTTCCTTTGATTGGGGATAATGCCTTTGCAGGCAAGTCATTGTCTTATTCATACTACTGTGGAAATGACTGATGCCGGCTTATTTCCTAAAACAGGAGCAGCAATAGGCAGATTATAAGATTCTGAAGAGAAGAGAAAGCATACAGAAAGGAAAAGCTAGAGGTCATTGAATCGCCCTTCCTTCAGCATGACTCTTTGTGTATTTTGCTTTGATAGTCTTAACTTGTCAACTGAACTGGATTACAAACAGAATGTTTCTTTGATCGGTGGAGAAATGTTTGCTTAGTTTTGTTCTATTCTGTTAGTTTAGTTGAAAATTGTGGTCATATTCTCCTTGGATCTCATGTGGAACAACCTTGGGGGTTTCATCCCTTCTTGTAGCCAAGACCTCTTAAAGCCCGGTCATATGTTGGGTGCTAGAGGAAGCAAGTCAGACATCGGACTTGAGTTAGAGGCAATCAGGTAACAGACTCGTCGCCAGGTACATGATTACGGCAGGTTGCTGAGTCCTGAGCTTTCAAGAGCATCCACAGTCTAGAGGTGCTCAGAGGGAGGGGCATCAAATTTTATCTGGGCCCATGTGGAAAGGTTTACCAATGATGTTTTCCAGGGCTGGAGAACTTTCTAGAAACATTCAATGTCTGTAACAGCACAGTAGGGGCTGTATTTTAATTTTATTTCGAACCTAAGATGTCCGTGTCTTCTCATCTTAGTGAATTGGCTTGAGATGCTACAATACTGCTGACCTGTTGGTTTAAAATGCTATCATGCTTAAGGAGGCTTAACTAGTGGATACAATTATGCTTACGCAGACATTTGCAGCTGATTAAAACTTTATTTCCAGAGCCAACCCATTGTTTCAGAAGTAATTTGTGCATGATTATGGAAGTTACTGTTACCTATTTACGCTAACTTTAACATATTCTGTACTGAGGTATTGAGTTGTTGAGTTATAAAATGGGTTTGCTTTATATGGGCCATGGCCCTCGATAAGAGGAGATGCCTTCTTTCTCTTTTTTCCTTTTTATGGAGAACACAATAAAAGGCACATTGTATTTCACTTACCACTACCTAGTTAGAGTGTAGGTGGGTCTGAGTTAATATAGAAGAAGCAGATGTTATTCCAAAGTGTAAGTATGAGAATGAAGCCTCAGCAGATCCAGGCGTGGGGAAGAGGTTGATAAAAAGAATCTGGAATAGGAAATGGAGGACTGTGTCAACTTTGGGCTTTCTTGTGTCACATATTCACTCTCTCCAAAAATATATGCCATGGGGACTTTCAAAGTTCTCTTTTCCTTTGACTATTTTAGATGAGTGATACTTTAGATCAGGAGTCAGTAAACTTTCTTCTTCTTTTTGCTCTCTCTCTCTTTAGAGATTTTAATTGCTTATTTGACACAGAGATGGAGTGGAGAGAACATGAGCAGGGGAAGGGGCAGAGGGAAAAGCAGACTCCCCACTGAGCAGGGATTCCCGACCCCCCAGGACCCGGGATCGTGACCTGAACCAAAGGCAGACACTTAACCGACTGAGTCACCCAAGTGCCATCTTTTTAAAAATAAAGGGCCAAAGAGTAAATATTGTAGGTCTTGTAAACCATATGGTCTTTTTTGCAAGTACTCAACTCAGCTGTTGTTGCACCAAAGCAGCCAGAGGCAATACTTAAATGAAAGATTGTGGCTGTCCCCCTCCCTCCCCCCAATTTTATCTACTGAAGCAAGTGGTGGGCCATATCTGGTCCTTGGGCCAAAGTTTGCTAACCTTTGCTTTATGGCATTGTTTCCCAAACTTCAGTCACTTTGTCTCTACTGTCATGATGTGGCTTAATCTGAGTAGATTTGAGTCGAAAATCATTTTATTTCCTACCTTGTATTGTTGTAAGTCTTCTTTTTTTTTTTTTTTTATCAAAAACCACACATTTGTTTGAAAAGGAACTTTATATAACTACCGTATGCAGAAAGAAGGCAGTATTGTGTGTTATCAGTAAGGGATCACCAAAAAGCAAATAAGATGAAAACCAAATGATCACAAAACAACACAGTCACGTCCTACTATTAATTGTGTACCTACTATGTTTTGGGAACCACTGACTGAGGCTATCCTTAGTAATGAAGTAGACGGCTTACAGCTGGTCTCTCAGATTTGAGGACGATTTGCTTAGGTGTTTTAAAAGAATGTTAACAGGGAGGCATCATTATGGAGGCGGGGGCTGTCGCCTAGAAAGCCAGGTCATTATATGACACACCAAAGAGGGGCCCTGGGCTGGGGTCGTCAGGCCAAATACAAAATACCTACTGAATTTGAACTTTAGGTATACAACAAATAATCTTTTTTAGTCCAAGTATGCCTCGTGCAACTTTTGGGACATACTTATGCTAAGACTTTGTTATTTATCTGAAATTCAAATTCAAGTACCTTACTCTTTTTTGAGGGGGGAGGGGGTGAAACTTGGCAATCCCACCCTGACTCAACAGCAAGGAGGCAGTGCAAAGCTTATTCAGGTGGGAAAAGGTGCAGGAAAGGAGCAACTTAGGATACTGGCAGGTGAGTCTATGGTAGGTCTCTGTAGGGGACAGTGAGTTGGCCTGACCGGGACATATGGGTCAGAAATTAAGCCAGGCTCTTGTGACTTGGTGTCCCAGCCAGGAGTTTGTACACGATCCATTTCTGCTCCAGAAAACCACTGGAGGGTTATAAAGAAGGGCATGTTTGATAGGGCAGAAAATAATCTTTCAAAGAACTTTACTGCTAGCCTATTTACGTAGCTATATCATGCCTTCAGTGCTCTGGAAAAATAATCAAAGGAGAATTTAGAGCTGTTCTCAGATTGTCAGTTTTTCATCTAAAAATGTTAATGTACATTAAACTTAATTATAAAAAGCATATCCCATCACAAACTATTTTTAATATGGAATATTTAGCTGTGATGCACACATTCTGTTCTGAGCGCTACCAGGCTATTAACCGGAATAATCTGGATTTAGAAATGAACCGAATCAGTGTGTATACCCGCAGGTTAAGTCCCAAACAAATCACATTATTGGAACCGCCATCCTTACAATGCACAGGCGCGGTTCTGGTTGTTGTGCGCGGGGAAGTTGCAATTCAGGCCCGAGTTTTGGATGGCGTCGGAAATGTCTGCTGTCGACAGAGCTATTTGCGGCAAAGAGAAGAGAGGAATGTCATTACAGGTCTTTAGGCCGACTTTTTTTCCTCTTCCTTTTCGCTTTAAAATGATTTCCTGGCTGTGGTTGCAGGCCTTGAAGAGGCCCGAGAGGCCAGGAAGTCCCCGAGATGTGAACTAAACATTGGTGCGCGTTTGCGAGTTTGTATGAGGATGCATTTGGACATGAAAATCTAATGCTGGCAGGAACCTTCTATGCTCTTGTCTCTTCTCGGTGATTGGGGTAGGATTATGACCAGGCAATAGTTTTATGTGGCTGAACCCCGGTGACTCCCAGTTCTGGCCGACAGGTGCGCTGGGCAGCCACTCCTGTTTGCCTCCGGAGAGGATGGAGACGTGGCCTGCTCAGGTGGAGGGCGAGCCCGGGCCTCGCTCACCTGGCCACCAGGTGGCGCTGCAGCCACGGGGACGGGCGCTCCCCGCTGCACAGTTTGGCTGCGGCGTTAAGGGAGGCCGAGCCGGGAGAGGCTAGCTGCTGTATCTCCGGCTTCCCTGGATGTGGAGCCCTTGGGGTTCCTCGGCACACTCTGTATATCCGAGAGGCTGCTGAGAGGGGAGAGGGTCATTTGTGGGGATGCCATGCTTCCTGCACTGCCCTTGCACCCCACACGGCGTGCATGCACAGAGGTCTGCTGGACGCTGCTGGTGGTGGCCGAGTGGGACGTGGGGGGACCCATCACGCTTCCACAGCATCTAAGCAGGACGGGCTGTTGCATCTGTGGATCCTGAGTGAGGGGTAATGACCCTGCCCTCGGGGTTTGTCCCCCGGAGGGGCTGTGGGAACTGTCCTCTGAGCACACACGGGCCTCTGGGCGATGGCACCTGCCCGCATGCCAGCCTCCTCCCGGGGCTGTCCTCTCTGTTTTCCACCGTCACGAAGAAAACATCCTTGTCCAGAGGGATGGTTGTTTTGCTTTTTCTCTTTGCACAGAAGCCAGGTGTTTGAAACCCAGACACCCCGCCGTCGCCCCAAAGAGGAGAGGACACCAAGGAAGACTCCGGTGGGAGTGTCGCAGGGACAACTACATCCTGGCGACCCAGGTTGCTCTGGGAATAGGAGGATTCCAGCAAAGAGTCAGCAAAACCGTTTCCCCAGTAGTGACAGAGGTGGTATTGGTTGAAATTGAAGTGCGCCTGGTCAAAGAAAGTTTGCTGCCAATCACTCCAGGAATAATTCTCCAAGTGCGTGTGTGTGGGGGGTGTTGGCAGCTGAGTCAGCAGACGATGGGATTCGGGATGAAGTGATCACGGCTATGTTGACTGAGGTCCTGCTAGGTGCCAGGTCCTGTGCCGGACGCCTTGATGTAATTGCTTCATCTTTAGGATAGCTTGGCCTTTCGGTTTTTTTTTTTTTTTGGACTTTTAAGATTTTATGTATTTATTTATTTCAGGGGGAGAGCAAGCGGTGGGGTGGGGTGGGGAGCAGAGGGAGAGGGACAAGCAAACTCTGCTCTGAGTGTGGAGCCCACAGGGAACTCGATCTTAACACGCTAAGACCATGACCTGAGCAGGAACCAAGAGTCCGTGGCTCAACTGACTGAGCCATCCAGGCACTCGCTTTTTTTTTTTTTTACATTTTTTTAAAATTCAAATTCAATTTGTCAACATGTAGTATCACACCCAGCGCTCACCCCCTCAAGTGGCCTCCACCCAGGCACTCCCAGAATAGGTTTTGAAACGGGTATTGTCATCCCATTTGGCACATAAAGACATGATGGTAGGGGCAGGCCAAGTACCCGGGTTGCGATCTCACACCTTTAGGAGCTCTCCTTCGGATCGGGTCGGTTGGGTTCCAAGGTCGTGTCCTGGTGTTTAGGGAGGGACTCGATAATGGAGCGTGAGGCGGAGATGATGTCCATGGCACCTCTCATGGCATCTCTGGGCCCTGCCTCAGCGCCTGGCACATAGCAGGACTTCGGTATACGTTTGCTCGACTGATAGATAAATGCCACAAAGTATGCCGCGGTGTTTAGGAAGACACCTTGGGGGTTCCCTGGGTGCAATCCGAAACCTGCTCCGAACGGGCAAAGAGGCGGACCACTCTAGACTGGGGAACGTTCAGTGGGCCAGGGAGCTTGCATCCGAGGCTTGTGTTCCCGAGGCCACAGCATGAGGAGATATCCACAGGCACCCCCCAGAGTCCTGAGGGTGTACAGAGGGGCCTTAACCGTCACACGCACAGTTCAGGTGCTCCCAACACCTTCGCCTCTCCAGGCACGTCCTCGCAGCAGCGCTCAGTGTGGGGACGGTGGATGGAAGGTGCGCTGCAAGGACAGGGGAGGGGCCGGGAGCCTTCACTTGCCCCAAGGGTCGGATGGTGGTTACACCCCCTCAAGGACCTCCTCCAGCGGACTGGCACGCACTTTATCTCATTCAACCAAGCTCAGATCCTGAGTTCACCGGGCTGGAAAGTAGCATCGAGTTTCACAAAATGAAGAAGCTGGAGCTCTGGGGTTAAGGAGCTTCCTCAAGTTCAGGTTTTCTGACCCTAGACCGAAGGATTTTTACTGTAGCCTTGCACTCCGTGGATGGCTACCTACTTTTTGTAAATTAAAATAGTGAGTAATGGATAACATCCTGTTTTTTTTTATTTTTCAAAAATTTTTTTATTTTGTGTATTTGATAAACATTCCCTCAGAAAAGCCAAAATAGGTAGTCTGAGGAAGGGGTAGGATTACTACCTTTAAAAAAAAAAATCTGTTTTTTTTTTTTTAAGAAAATTTTACCTCTGATGTATATTTCCTCCAGAAAACTTTATTTAGCTTTAACACGGTTCATGCAACTTTTTCTTTGAAGCCTTTCTCTTCTGTAACATTATATTCCCTTGGTTTCCTTCCTGGTTCCCTGATCCATACTTAACTTTCTGTCTCCTTTTCCTTCCTTCTTCTCTCATTCCTCCTCCCCCATCTCCCTCCCCTTCCTCCCCTCTCCCTCCCCATCTCCCTCCTCTCCCTCCTCATCTCTCTCCCCATCCCTATCTCCCTCCCCCCCTTCCCCCTCTCCCTCCCTCCCTCCCCATCTTCCTCCTCTCCCTCCCCATCTCCCTCCCCCTTCCTTACCTCTCCCCCATCTTCCTCCTCCTCCCTTCTCATCTCCTTCCCCCTCCCTCCCCCCTCTCCCTCCCTCCCTCTCCATCTCTCTCCCCCTCCCTATCTCCTTCCCCCCTCCCTTCCCATCTCCCTCCCTCCTCATTTCCCTCCCCCTTTCCCTCCCCCCATCTCCCTTCCTCCCCATTTCCCTCTCCCTCCCTCCCCCCGCCTTCCTCCTCTCCCTCCCTCCCTCCCTCTCCATCTCCTTCTCTCCCTCCCCTCCCTCCTCAATATCCCCATCCTTCCTCCCCCTTCCCTCCCTCTCTCTTCTTCTCTCCCCCCATCCCCTCCCTCCCTTATTTTCTCCTTCCTTCCCTCCCCACCTCCCTTCCTCCTCAATATTACTTGAGTTTCCATTTTCGGATTCCTTCTGTCTCGACTCTTCCCCCCCTCCTCCGCCCCTTGCAGGCCAGGACCTCCGGGTCTGACATCCGCTCCAGAGGTCTCTCCCATAGGCCACCTCTGCACTTCCTACTGGCTGTTGGAACTTTGAATTCTTGGAACCAGCGCTTGTAATGAAAGCCACTCACGGCCTCAGAGGAGAACCTTGAGCCGTGGGATCGCTCTCCTGCCTTCCTGTAACCTCACTGATCTTGCCAAGTCCAGTTACTCCTGTTTCTGGCACTTCGCCTTTCCCCATCGTCCCGCTACCTCTGTCCTAATTCTGACGTGCGTTACCTTTCGCCTGGACCATTCCAGTGGCTTCTTACATGTTGCCTCTCCTCTTGCCCTGGCCAGTTCGTCTTGCCTGGGCTTGGCACATTAATAGACTCTGGATAGAGTCCAAAGCTATTAGCCTGGCCCCCAAATTTCTTTGTAATTTGACCCTAAACCACCTTCCTAGCCTCATGTACCCTCTTTGTCTAGCATAGACACTGCACTTTGGTCACACTGAACTCCTTGAGGCTCCCCCCGCATACCCAGCCCCTACCCGGCTCTGAGCTCCAGCAGGCCAGTTCTTGGGCCTGAAGCCTGGCCTTTTGAGATCCTAAGACATGAATGTCACCCCTTCCACGAAGCCTTCTTTGGTTCCTTAAACCGAAGGCGATCTTGTCCTTCTTTGCTGGCGGCACCAAGCACCCCCTATAGCTATTTGGGTGCTTGTGTTACGTCCCCCTCGGGTTTTAAACTCCTCGCGGTAGGAGCTGCGTCCTGCTCCAGCCCCTGCCACCCTACCCCACTCCCCTTCACCTAAGGCTCTTAGAAAGGGTCTGTGGAGGGATTCGGAGAATTTGGGCTCAATGTATCAGAAATGCAACCACAGTATGAGGCGAAATTTTGAGGGCTCGCGGTTCTTAACGCAAAACACACTTTCTGTGCATCCGTGGGGCTGCTGCGCTCAAATTCCCAGCTCGGTGTCCAGCGGCGCTGGTGCCCGGGACTCAGGTTGCTGTCACAAGGTCCGTAGGGTTGTCTGAGACGACCTGCTTTGGCGACCCAGCCCTTCCCTCCTGGGAACACGCCCGGCCGGGATCCTCCAGGACAGAGGTCACAGGACCGGGGCAGGACGCCTTCTAAACTGCCACCGTGGGCCGCGGTTCCGGGGAAGGCAGCAGGGGTGCATCCTTCCTCGGTAGCAGGCTGGGCTGGGGCTTCGGGGGGGGGGGGGCAGGACGGGCTTCCCCTCCTCGCCAGTCCGCTCCGCGGGCGGCCCTGGTGACCCCGGTGAGGCCTGCGGGGTGGCCGCTGGCGTCCGGCCTCCGCCCAGGCTCCCGCTCGGCCCTAAGATGCTTCCCGGAGGGCGTCGCCGCCCGACCAGGGCTCTTAGGCCGCCAGCTGCTGCGGACACGCGAGTGCAGGCTTCTAGAAACAGCGCAGGGAAGCACGTGAGGACTGGCTGGGGTCAGGACTCGGCCTCTCACGGCGGGCCCAGCTGAGCCAGGTGCGGAGCCGGGCTGATGCCACCGGGCGAGGTGACCTGCCACCCACAGGCAGGACAGACAGCCGGCCGCGGCGGCCACCTCAGGCAGAGCAGAGGGCCCCGACTCGCGGCCTCCGGCCTCCGCTGCCTCCTGTCAGCTGGCCCTGCCCGGGAAGAGCTTGACAAAAGAGGGTGGCTGGTGTTTCTTCCATCCCCACTTGAGCTTCTGGGAGGGATTAAATGAGGCAAATGTACATGAAAAACCACTCTGTGCGGGGCGCCCGGGGGGCTCAGCGGGTGAGCGCCTGCCTTGGGCCCGGGCGTGACCCCCGGGTCCCGGGATCGAGTCCTGCACTGGGCTCCCTGCAAGGAGCTGCTTCTCCCCCTGCCTGTGTCTCTGCCTCTCTTTCTGTGTCTCTCATGAATGAATAAGTAAAATCTTAAAAAAAAAAACAAAACAAAAAACCCAAAACACACCACTCTTTAAGCTGCAGCGTTTCAAAGATGTGTTTATAAATAAGATTATCATAGTTTAGTGCAGATGAGTACACCTGATGGCCCGAAGGAGCCCAGTTTGGAGTCCCTTCGTTAGCACATGTTTGATTAATTTAGGCCTGAAGGTCGTTTTCTTCACAACCCTCGAAGGGAGATGGCGGCTCATGGTGTTTTAGAGTGTAGACTTTGGAGGCTGATAAAATTACCCTGGGTTTGAATCCCCACTTCTTTCCAGTTTTGTCATTTGATTTAGGGAAGTCAAATACTTAGCTCAGAGGGGTTGTTACCAGGGTTAAAGAAGTTAACATGTGGAAAGGATTCAATTTAGAGCTTGGCTTATGGTAAATATTTAATAATTGGCCACTTTTTATTACTCCTGAGAGAACTCTGAGGTCTGAAAAAAAAGTGTTTTTTTTTTTTTTTTTAAATCCTGCCTCTCAAGTGTCTTGACCCGGGAGCCCTTGTCCCTGCCCTCTGACTGGGATGTGAGCGGTGGAAAGAGGAATTGCAGATCCGAAGGTCTTCCCCTTCCCCGTGGCCCCCCAACTGGGGTCTGGGTCAAACCACCGGTGGGCATCCCGGGCTGCTAAAGAGGCTAACAGCTAGAATTAAATTCATTATTTCAGCGACTTGATCCACGTGTCCTCTGTCCTCCGTCAGGAGATCTGTGCGTTTGAAATAACCTTTGCCTGTGGCGATGTTGTCTCCAGTGATTCTTGCTTCTGGCCACTGTGTTCTGGCGTAATCTCGCTTTCCATCCCTTCAGTTGCTAACTTGTAAACTTTCTTCCCTGGGGCTCGCTCCTCTAATCTTGCCTTTTTGGTGTTTTGCTGTAGTCTTGTCTTCCTTTATTCATTCTGCATTGCTTTTATCTCCTTACCTTTCTCCTGCTGAGTGTAAACAAACCTTAAGGCAGGAAAAAAAAAAAAAAAAAAAAAAAGGAAGAAGAAGAAGAAGCCAGGCAGGATGCCTCCTAGTTCCCTGGAAGGGGGAAAAAAAATCTTAAAAAAAAAAAAATCTTAGAGATGGTTGGCTTTACTGCTGGCAGCCAAAATTCAGTACATTCTACGTGTACAAGGCGAAGATGCCTGGAAAATGTAGAGAGGGGAGTTTTATGTGGGGAGAGAAACTGGTTTTGAAGGATTTTTTGAGTTTGTTGGTGGTAAATCATTACAAAGTCTACAGTTGTCTTCGTAGAGATGATAACGTCTGATTAGGGCTGATTCTTTGGTGCAGAGGTTGGCCGACTTTTTTCATAAAAGGCCAGATGCTAGAGAGTGCAGGCTCGCGGGCCCTACTTTCTCTCTGGCAGCTCTGCTGATACAGTCCAAAAGCAGCCACAGACAATGGGTGAACAGTGAGCGTGGCCCTGTGCCAATAAAACTTTATTTACAGTTACTAAAATGTGAATTCCATGTACTTTTCACAGGTCATGGCATTTACTCTTCCTTTGGATTTTTCCCCTCCCCAGCCACTTAAAAATGTGCAAACCATGCTTAGCTCACAGGTTGTAGAACAGAAGAGGGCACCTGGGTGGCTCAGTGGTTGAGTGTCTGCCTTTGGCCCAGGGCGTGATCCTAGGGTCCTGGGATCAAGTCCCACATCGGGCTCCCTTGCATGGAGCCTGCTTCTCCCTCTGCCTCTCTCCTCTCTCCTCTCTCTCTCTCTCTCTCTCTCTGTGTGTCTCTCTCATGAATAAATAAATAAAATCTTAAAAAAAAAAAAGAACAGAAGAGGGTGTGTGGGACGTGGCCTCTGGCTTTCACCTCCTGCTTTAGTGAACTGGAAGGAGGACACTGGTTGCCTATAGTTAGAAAACCATCCTCCCAGTCACTTCATTTGAAGTCTCCACTCAGTTTCCTCATTTGCAAAATCAGTTGAAGTGATAACCCTACGTGGTGCTGGAGAGGATGTGGGCAATAGGAATTCTCATTCGTTGCTGGTGGAAATGTAAAATGGTAGAGCTATTGAGGAAGATGGTTTGGCAGTTTCTTACAAATTTTATTATTTATTTATTTATTTTTAAATACTTTATTTATTCACAATATACATAGAGAGGGAGAGAGAGGCAGAGATACAGGCAGAGGAAGAAGCAGGCTCCATGCCAGGAGCCTACAATTTTTTTAAAAAGACTTTATTTATTTATTCATGAGAGACACAGAGGCAGAGACAGACAGAGAGAGGAGAAGCAGGCTCCCTGCAAGGAGCCCAGGATCACACGCTGAGCCGAAGGTAGGTGCTCCACCCTGAGCCACCCAGGCATCCCAAGTTTCTTACAAAATTAAACTTGCTCTTACCATACAGTCCAGCAAATCACGCACCTTGTCATTTTTCTCAGGTGAACTGCACACTTACATTCACACAAAGGCGTATGCATGGATGTTTATAGCAACTTTGATCCTAATCATCCAAACTGAGAAGCAATGAAGATGTCCTTCAGTAGGTAAATGGATACGTAAACTGTGGTCCATCCAGACAACGGAATACTATTCAGCGTTAAAAAGAAATGAGCTATCAAGCCACGAAAAGCCGTGGAGGGACATTAAGCGCACAGTACTATGTGAAAGAAGCCAATATGAAAAGGCTACATTATGTGTAGCTCCAACTATGTGACATTTTGGAAAAGGCAAAACGATGGAGGCAGTAAAAAGATCAGGGGTTGCCAGGGGCTAGAGGGGCGGGAGGGAGGAATAGGTGGGTAGAGGATTTTTAGGGCAGAGAAATCATTCTGTATGACACTGTGATGGTGGATACACGCCATTATACATTTATCGAAACCCATAGAACATAGGACACCAGGAGGGAACCCTGTTGGAAACTGTGGACCTTGGCGACAATGATGTGTCAGTGTGGGTTCATCAGATGTGACCAAGGCCGCGCTCTTGCTGAGGGGGACGCTGTGTGCGTGGGTGTGGGGACGGGTCTGTATTTTCTTTTCTTTTCTTTCTTTTTTTTTTTGAATATAGTTTTTGAAGCTTTTATGTATTTATTCATGAGAGACACAGAGAGAGGCAGGGACCCAGGCAGAGGGAGAAGCAGGCTCCATGCAGGGAGTCTGATGTGGGACTTGATCCCGGGACCCCGGGGTCACCCCCTGAGCCAAAGGCAGATGCTTAACCGCTGAGCCACCCAGGTACCCCGGGGTCTGTACTTTCCGATCAGTTTTGTGGTGAGCCTAAAACTGCCCTAAAAAACACTCTATTGAAAAAATAAGGTCCGTGATATTTGCTTAATCTCACCGGTGGCGCTCCAGCAGCTCTGACGGGTTAGTTGTAGAGCAGCGAGTAAGCCCAGGTGCTGCCCAATTGTTAACGACCGAGCCGAAGTCCGCTCTCCTTCTTTCCTCCGAGATGGGCCAAGCAACAAGAGTCTGGAGAGATGTCTCCTCGAACGGGAACATTTCTGGGCACCTCTGGGAGATTAGCATCGTGGGCACTGACTGCTGAGGAGGCCTGTCATTCAAAACAACCGCCACCAAGGGCAAAAACCGGGTTAAGGTTTGACCGAGCATTTCCCCAACACCTGCGTGACTTTAAAGGCCCTTAACAAATGCAACATGTTAAGATTCGGCGGCGTGGGCATCGGCTGATGCTCTTTGGGAAATGCCAGTCTCAGGTGTTTCAGTTAATGCCCGAGAAAGGATAAACACACAAGAAACTTCCCTTCAAGAAGTTGCACATCTGGCAGAGAGAAAAGGCAAGGACTCACCATATATGGACATTTGCCCTGTTGCTAGTGCACGTTACCTAAAAGCATGGATGGTATTCTAGTTCATTAGAGACTGATGAGCCAAGGGGGGGGTGGCAGTGATAAAAAAAAAAAACCTGATGGGCCCCTGGCAAGGGTGTGGGTCTAAACTGCCTTTTATTTTTTATTTTTATTATTTTTAAAATTTTTATTTATTTATGATAGAGAGAGAGAGAGAGAGAGAGGCAGAGACACAGGCAGAGGGAGAAGCAGGCTCCATGCACCGGGAGCCCGAGGTGGGATTCGATCCCGGGTCTCCAGGATCGCACCCTGGGCCAAAGGCAGGTGCTAAACTGCTCCGCCACCCAGGGATCCCCTAAACTGCCTTTTAAAGTTACATTATTTCATTAACTTTTCCCCCACAGTTTATTTCAATAGTAACATCATTGCAAGTGGAAAGACACGCTCACGGAGGAGGCCGCCTGGTACAGATGCTGGGTTTGCCCTGCGCTCACCCTGTAAAGAGAGATGTACGTAGAATTCTAGTCCTCGGTATAGAAGCACACGTATTAGTGGATTAATTTAATTTATTAGTGAAGTTAATGAGATGTTAGTCTCTTTGGTGTTGTTTGGGTAGAAAAGCAACTCTCCTAAAATAGATGTATCTCTGAGTTGCTCGCGCTGCAGGAGCCGGCCTGGGGGTTGCCCACAGCAGGAAGCAGTTTGGCTGTCCTGTCCTCTGCAGCCCATGTGGCTTTCCTGTCCCAGCGTCGCTCCCTGCTTTTGGTGCCCGGGGAGTGAGTGCTCCCTCTTCATGACGTACCCTACCCTCAATGTGAATCGTGCACACCCTGCACGCGTGTGTTGTAACCGGCCCTCCCAAACGCATCCTCCGGCATAAAGATGTGTCTGGCTCTGGATCGTGATATGATAAAAGGACAGAAATTTAATGTTGTTTGCACTGGTGGGCAGATGATCTACCTTGATGTAACACGGTCAGGGCGTTGGGGTCACGTGGTTTCTTGTCCCCTACAGCTTGCTGTACCTTTATAGCACTTTGTAGTCTGTGGGCTCCTCTTAATTGTTTTAAGAATTGGGGAAGTTCCTCAGCAAAAAAATCCTTTGCACACGAAGCAGCGAAGCCCAGAGCTGTTGACAGACGTGCCCAAGGCTCCCACCTAGAAGGAGCCGGTGCTGGGATTTGAATTCTGCTCTTGGCTCCAGCTTCTTTCAACTCTATCTGCTGCTTTTGCAGAGATGCATGTCCTGTGGCTGGATGGGTGGTAGTGAGCTTATCAGTACCGCGCACTTAGATCGCACCTGCCATGCCGACCTCATGGAGTCACCTCGTAGCTGATATTCTTTTCCCTGCAGGTCTTGCAACTTCGTCTTCTTGGTAAATTCAGAGCTTTTAAAAAAGCCTTCATTAGGAAACATTTCAAAAATATTCAAGAGTAGAGAGAAGAGTATAATTACTCTCTATGATGCAATTTCCTAGTTTTAACAATTAGCAGCACATGGGTAAGCTTGTTTCAACTCTACCCCCCACCTCAATTAGATTAATTTGAAAATCTCAGATATCATATAATTTCTTCTGTAAATACTTCAGGATGTGTCTCTAAGAGATAAAGTCATCTGATTTTTTTCCCTCCTCTGCTACCAGAGCACCTCCAAACTCCTAAGCTTAATAGTTTACTGTCCTCGCTCATGGTTCTGTGGGCTGACTGGGCTCGTCTGGGGTCTCTACTGCCATTGTCCTCAGGTTCCAGTTGGGGCTGCGATCGCCTGAAGATATTGATGACTGGGCTGATACAGAAGGTGGGTCACTCATGAGACTGTCAGGTAGGGACTCAGGTGGGGCTGGTGACTCTTTAGGTTTCTCCCAGGATGGCTGCTGTGTTCCAAGAAGAAATGTCCCATGAACAGGACTTCTAAGATGCGTGCGCAGAGGGTTCTTAGGACCTAGTCTTGGAGCTTGTGACCATCGCTTCTATCACCTTCCACTGGAGAAGGGAGTCACGACAGAGTCCAGGGGAGCTCCGCTCTACCTCCCAGTGGGAGGAGCAGCTGCAGAGATAAAGAGGAATTCCTTAATATCGCAAATACCCAGTCCATGTTCAAATTGCCTCACTTGGACCATGGGTGTCTTACATTTGGTTTGTTCAAAGCAGGATCAAAATGAAGCCCGCACATTGCATCGGCCAGATAGGACTTTCATATTTCTTTTAATCTAAGATATCCCTCTCTTTGTTTATTCCTTGCTTCAAATTTATTGTTGAAGGAGCCGATTGTTCGACCTGTTGAATTTCCTAACGGTGTGGATTTTGCTGCTTGTGTCCCTGGTGATCATCGGTCCCTTTTATTTTTCTCTTGTAGACTCTTAGATCCTCGATCAAGTTCAGGTCCATAGGTTTGGTAAAAACACGTCCTGGTAGCGATGTGTACTTCTTGCTGCATCACACCAGGAGGCGCAAAGTCAGTTTGTCTCTCCTTGGGGATGTTAACATTGATTTGTGGGTTCAGGTGTTGACGCCGGAGCGCCGTACTCCAGTTGAGCGTTTTCAGAAAAAGCTTCTAAACAGTTGCTCCTCTTTTGCAGGCTCAGGAAATGGAATGAGTCTATATTTATATACCCACGTCTGCATTTACTGTGTGCTAACCATGTGCCAGACATCACATCAGATACTTACATGACTCAACTGATTTATTTTTCATAACAAAGCCAATAAAAGAGGAGTTAACGATTATCCTCATTTTACATGAAAGGGAACTGAGGCACGCGTGCCCTGTGCCCGACATCCAGGCCCTGGATGCCTTCTGAGTGGGTCTTATTTACAAAAGGGATTAGTTTTCATTTTCAGAATTCCTGGGGGGGAAACCAACGTACGTAGGTCCGTGAGAAAGGGTACAACCTCAGTGGGAGGACCAAATAAGGAAATTGCTGCTTCTTAAAATCTGGAGTCGCTACCTTGGGTCCAGAGGCTTGTGGGGCAAATTCCTGTGGGGCCAGCTTCCCCTCGAGGGAGAATGAGTCCTTTAAGGATAACATTTCCCCTTCTCCACGGTGCCCTCTGTGTCACAGGGTCAGCAGGACCAGAGCCTGCCACCTCTGCTGAGGACGGGGAGGGTGACGCTCACTTTCACATCTGTGCTCCTCGCTTTGCCCAGACAGGAGGCTCAGAAATGACAATTTTATTTTAAAGAAAATATTTTCAAATGCAATTTGCAGTTTGCACATGAAGAGTAATGAGCAAAATGGATGCAGCTGTCTTTTAACTTAACCCTGCAGTGCCACCCCGGTTTGCTTTCCTACCCCAGTGATCACGCAGGCAGCTTCCGTGCTTTTCTTTAGGACTTTGGAGCCTCGGAGCTTCAGAGGCCCTGGAGTTGGGCGAAAGGGTGGGCATGTGCCTGGTGGTGCCCGGTATCTAGGGTTGTCATAGCTGAAAAGGAAAAGCCTGGAAAGAACAGAATCCAGAGGGGCGCCTGGGTGGCTCAATAGGTTAAGCGTCTGCTTTTGGCTCAGGTCATGATCCCGGGATCCTGGGATCAAGCCCCACATTGGGTTCCCTGCTCAGCGGGGAATCTGCTTCTCCCTCTGCCCCTCACCCCACTTGTGCTCTTTCTCTCTTGCTCTCTGTCAAATAATACTAATAAAAAGAACAGAACCTAGAAACGAGCAGCGAGGGCTGGCTAGTGGAACCCTGAAGGTGTTGTCTCATAGCAGGAACACTCACCTTCCCCCAGGGAACATTTCCTTTTTCTTATTTTAAATACATACATACATACATACATACATTTAATTTAAACTCAATTTGCCAACACATAATATGACACCCAGGGCTCACCCCTTCAAGTGCCGTCCTCAGTGCCCATCACCCCATCCCCTCATCCTCCCTACCCCCTCCTCCCCTTCTGCACCCCTCCATTTGTTTCCCAGAGTCAGGAGCCTCTCCTGGTTTGTCTTCCTCTCTAATTTTCCCTACTCAGTTTTTCCTCCTTCCCTTTTGGTCCCTTTCCCCCAAGGAACAGTTTTGAAGGACACCGCGGCATTTCTTGCATCTCTGTAGGGCTACGTGGAGCCGTCTCAGTGCTGGGTGTCCAGTCCCAGCAGGTCTACAGCGGATTCTGTGCTCTGTACATTCTGTGAGGTGGTTTTCTGCCTCCTTGTGCGAGTCCTTCTGCAGTGTTGGGGCTGAGGGGAGCCAGCTCTATCCTTCCTGGGGGACTCAACGCTCTGGAGCCCCCGACCTTCCCCTGTGGTCGTGTGCCTACCCAGCTGGGCCAGTCTAGGCTCATGGGCATTGCACGTTGACAAAGCCAAATTCTTAATCTTGCTTGAAGGGAGCAGGGGAAATGAGTTCTCATATATAAGATGCCGTTTCCTGGGATTCTCAGCATTTGCTCCTAGTTATTGTAAAGGACCCTGAGTGACTTAAATCAGGGTGAGTCCACACCTTGTGACAAGGACAGAGACACATGCACACACCCGCAGTTACCTTTTTGATATTCCCATATTCATCCCCCCGAGTGGGGCAATGATTGGGGTGTACGACTCAGGGAAAGAAGGAGGGTGCCTCAGGTGTAACACGGAGACAGATTCCCAAGAAACTTTCATGGTCCAGTGAAGGAAACAGAATCCACTTGGAAGCAGATAATGGCTTTATTCGTCTGCACTTTAGTTTCTTTTGGTGGCTGCCACATGGAGTCTCCAAGTTAACTTGAACATAGTAGCCACTCAGGGCCAGTTTTTCTTTTTTAAGATTTATTTATTTGTTTTAGAGAGAAAGAAAGAGAAAGCTTGGTGGGGAGGGGCAGAGGGAGAGGGAGAGAGTCTTAAGCAGACTCTGCACTGAGTGTGGAGCCTGATGCAGGCCTTGATCTCAAGACTTTGAGATCATGACCTGAGCTGAAGCCAAGAGGCAGACACTGAACGACCTGAGCCACCCAGGTGCCCAGGGCCAGGGCTTTTTAAATAACCAAGCAGTTGCCTCATTAAGAACATGGTGGCATTTTATGTGAAGCACTGTGGTGGTTGCTTATTTCTTAAAATACTTTCCTGTAGTGTGTACCTTTCCCATGGACTTTCTGTAGTGTGTACCTTTCCCTTTCCCTTGAATAGCATTATTTGCTTGTCTGGTGTCTTGTGACGTAGGAATTGAGCCTTGTACTCTGTATGAGAACTGCAGGGAGGGAAAGGAAGGAAGAAAAGGAGGAAGCGAGGGAGGGAGGGAAGAATGAAAGATGAATGAAGGAAGGAAAGAAGGAAGGAGGGAGGAAGGAAGGAAAGGAAAAAATACTGGAACCTTATAATGACTCTAAGAGTGGGCAGTTCATTAGAGCAGAGTTGAATAATTCATTGTGGAAAGATTTGGTTTTCTCTCTCGTGTCTTTTTCCTAAGCCAAGGGAGTGGACCACACGGGCTAGTTGGAGGCCCCCATTGGGTCTGTCTCCATCTTGGGGTAGTGATGCAAAGTCTCAGGTGGGGCTGACTCGCCGGCCGTGATGTAATGAGAGTTTCTACCTCACGCTTGTATGTCATTCACACAAGTGGAGCATCATGGGAGCTGGACCAGATTGATGTCCCCTCCAAGAATAGCACTGATTATAGAACAGATTTTCCCATATACAGAGCCATTTTTAATTCTCTGCCTACCACAGCTGCCAGCCTGCGGAGATAATTCCTTCTAGCAGAATAGCTCTAGATTATTATAGGGAAATCAAATTTGCATAAAAGCACTCTCTCTTCTCTTTCTCTCCCTTTCTCTCTAAGTTACTAAACAGATACTGTCAATTACTTTTGTTGGAAGAGCTTTTGTGGGGGGGAAGGGAGAAAACATTGTCTTTTGGAAAAATGCCACATGGAAACTTTCTGTACAACTTTAAAAGATTCTGAGGGCCAGCATTTCGTGTGACACTTCACATTTGATGGATGCTTCCTGATTTTCCCTATGTTGAAAGTGCTTTCCAGCTCAACACACATTTAATATATATTTTATTTTATTTTGGTTGGGCACAGGCCCTGGGGACATAAAAAAATGAATGGCCTTTGTTTTTGAAAAGCTTATTTTATTTGATTCGTGGGAAGTATACATGAAATAAATAAGGCAGGCATCACTAGGTCCATTTTGCAGATGAGAAAACTGAGGGCCAGGGAAATTTCAGTGACCTTTTGAAAGTGTGCATAACTGGTAAGTGAAGAATTGAGAGCTCAGGGCTTCAGAGTCTAGTTTGGGCTTGCTGTGGGTACCATGACGTCACTAAGGAGGGGAAAGGTTGCAGCTTGTAGTTGTTTGGCCAAACCTGCCTTTTTTTTTTTTTGATTGATTGATTTATTTGAGAGAGAGAGTGAGAGAATGAGTGGGGGGAGGAGCAGAGGGAGTGAGAGAAGCAGACTCCCCAGTGAACAGGGAGCCTGATGGCCGGCTCGATCCCGGGATCCTGAGATCATGACCTGAGCTGAGACCAAAACTCAGCCGCTTAACTAACTGAACCACCCAGGCACCCCTTGGCCAAACCATTTATTTATTTATTTATTTATTTATTTATTTATTTATTTATTTATTTATTATTTATGAATTTTTTAAAAAAGATTTTTATTTATTTGAGAGAGAGCAAGTGAGAGAGAGAGTACAAGCAGGGGGAAGGGCAGAGGGAGAACCAGACTCCCCACTGAGCAGGGAGCCTGACACATGGTCCTGGGACCATGACCTGAGCCGAAGGCAGATACCCGACCCACTGAGCCACCCAGGCGCCCCTGGGCAAACCTTTTAAGAGGACATTGAAAAACCAGAAGATTTTACTCCCCCTGCTCCCACCCTGCCCCCAAGGAATGGACTTTTGGCTTCTTTGAAAGAATATTACACAATCTGTCAACCGCAAGTGTGTATGTTCCATCAAGGTGAGACTGTTCCATCAGACTGGGCACAGCCAGTGACCACTACTACTCCCCACATCCTTAGGTCCACGTCACTCATTTAAGTTACCAGCTTTTGACCCAGAAGACTTTGTATTGTCCCCCCCGTGCTGAATCTGGGAGAGCATAGCGATGCAGGTGCTTTGTCCTGAGAGCAGCATTCTTGCATTGTTTTAAAAATAATCTTCCAGGTTTTCCATTGCCTTGTTTTTTTTCAGCTTTTAGAAGAAGTTGGCAATTTTCAGCTTAAAAAAAAAAAAAAAAAGAAAAGACAGAGAGATTGCCCCCTGTGTGTTCCCAATCCTGATGATTCAGGATTTGGAGACTCATGAGAGATTTTTTACTTTACTAGACACTGTAGGCAGAAATTCTGTTTGTGTTCTTAAAAAGGCTTTTGTGGCTATTATTTAATTGCATTCTATTTTCTAATCTGTTTGAAGCCACCTTCTGGGGGATGAAGAGTGTGACGGTAGAAGTCTATTTAGTTCTGCCTTTTGCATTTGGGCTTCGATTTTCTGATTTCGTTGGGCAGATTTCTATGCTGAATGTAGGTTCTTAGGAAAATGAGGATTAGGTGCCTGTAAGAAAGAAATAGAGAAATGGTTGTGGTGTGGAAACTCTAGATAGAAGGTGTTGCTAAGTTCTAATTTACTGTGAGAGCTTAATTAAATCATTTGATTTAACCATGGAAGTTACAGGTTAGACAATTCACCCAGGAATCTAAAAACAGCAGCAGAGCATTAGAGACCTTCTGAGAAATGACTGTATGCAGCAGGCTGTCTGTATGCAGTGGTTTCTGAGCCCTACCTCTTGTATACCTCTCCCTGGTGGGATGCTGTTACCTCTTTGTTCCATCAGAGTTGAGGGTCCCGCATCAGGTGGAAGGTTGTTTTGGGTGCCTTTTGCATAATCTCTCAACTCTGTATTTCCAAATCTGTGGGTTATTTTTGCCACCTGCCTTCTGAGAAAGTGGCTGTGAGCACACAGGATGGTTTGATTTCGAAGCTCGCAGCAGCCGTCGTGGCCCCCATATCCTCACATTTCTTCTTGGCGATTAAAATTCCACTTCATTTGTGCTGTTTTGGCATTAGGTTTTGATTCTGTGTTAAAAATCAGTTACCTGCTTTCCAAGTGCGGAGTTTGCAAGACACATTTATACACCTTGTCTCCTTTGATCTTCACAATGGCTCTACTGTGAGGTAAAGAGTGCCATTGTACAATCTGGGAACTGGGGGTGCTAGGGTTGGAGTCCCAGCTGAAACTCATTAACTGTGGGATGTTAAGGGATACAACACCTTGGCACTTAATTTCTGTTTCTACATATGGAAGATTAAAACTTTACAGAGAGGTTGTAAAAATTAGAATATTTCTATCCATCCACCCATTCATCTTTTCACCCATCCACTCAACCATCCATCCATCCATCCACCCATCCATCCATCCATCCATCCACCCATCCATGATTATGTTTCCCCAGTCCTTGGGGGTAAGGGAGCTCATTGTTATTGTAACCTGAGTCCTTGTATCGCATTCACCATGTCTGGTGCGCACAGTTGAGAAGAGTGTCTCAGCTTGTGTGGGCTGCTAGAATGGAATATCATGGCCTGCGTGGCTAAAACAGCAGATGTTTATTTCTTACAATTCTAGAGGCTGGGAAGTCCAAGGTCAAGGCAGTCATAGGTTGGGTGGATTGAGTAAGAGCTCTCTTCTTCGTCCACAGACAGCTCTCCCAGCTGTGTCCTCATATGGCAGAAGGGGTGAGGGAGCTCTCTGGGTTTATGTTGTAATCTCATTCAGGAGGGCTCTGTCCTCATGACCTCCCAAAGGGCCTACCCCCTAATACTGTCAGGTTTCAACATATGAATGTTGGCGAGACCTCAATGTCAAGTCTAGGGCAGAGAGCGTACTGGGATGGGTTATGACTCAGGTCTGGGCTGAGCCTGGCCTTGCTCTTTAACTCTGCCCTTGGGCAGTTTATTTGTTCTTACTAATCCTCAAGTTCCTCTTCTGGAGAGAAGGGCAAAGTGACACACCTGTCTCAGCAGGTGTCACGGGCATCAGATAAAGAAGTGCCTGTAAAGTGTCCTGCACAGTGCCTGGCACAATTGCAAAGTGTTTGTAAACAGTGGCTGGTGTTATTGGTCGGGCTTTCACACAGAGTGAATGTTGGTGGGTGGACATATCCGCTCCTCCTTCTCATCTGCTGCCCTTTCTGTGGCTGGGGAGACAGAACACAGCAGCAGTGGCTGAGTTCCAGAGGCTGTGCCTTATCTGTCCTCACCTTCCAGCTGTTTGTCCACATCCTCCCATTTTGAACCAATGCTGGGGGCCCAGGCAGGTGGTGTGGTGGGACAGGCCAGCAGGACAAGCCTTCCCTTGGTGTATTCGGGTTCCCTTTCACCCAAACAGGGCTCTGGTCGGCAGTCCTGCCCTTGCCTGGGTGGGGTGAGGCCACTCATACTTGAGGAACAGGCTTCAGAGTTGCCATGGAGAAGTTGCTGTATGTCAAGCTTCTGCTCCGTGTCAAGCGTCTGAAGTCAAACTGCCTGGATTCCCAGCTCTGCTTCTTACAAACCAAGTAGTTGGACTTCTGTAAACTCCAGTTTCTTCAGCTGAAAAGGTGGAAGTAACAAGAGCTAAGGCTTGTATAACATTTACTATGTTCTAGACACTTCACATATACCAATTCATTTATCCCACATCGGCTCTGTGAGCTGGTCGGTACTGTTATGCCTGTTTGTAGAGATTGACGCATAGAGACCTTAACTGGTTTGCTCAAGGTAAAGGGCAGTGCTGGGACTAGACCCAGGCTGACAGATTTCAGGGATCTCTGATCTCAACCACTCTTCTGTCTCCTCCCCTAATAGAGTGGGATAATAAGCATCACACTTGGCCCATAATATGTGCTGAGTAAACATGGTTTTTACAAGTGAAAATTTTTAATTTTGTTAATCAGGTATTTACTTCTTTAAGATTTCTTCCTGTCATTTAAGTTGTACATCTATTGCTCTTTTAGATGTCAACTATATTTACTTATTGTTTTCCTAATGCTTTAATCATTCGAATTTTTATACTTAATTATTTTAGTCACAAAAAAGTATATGCTTTTATTTTTAAAAAGATTTTATTTATTTATTCATGAGAGACAGAGAGAGAGGCAGAGACATAGGCAGAGAGAGAAGCAGGCTCCCTGTGGGGAGCTAGATGCGAGACTCAATTCCAGGATCCCGGGATCGTGACCTGAGCCAAAGGCAGATGCTCAACCACTGAGCCACCACAGCATCCCAAAAGTATACACTGTTAAAAGTAGTTATTTATTTGTTACTTTACTGTGGTAAGGACATTGATTAATACAAGATCTACTTCTTATTTTATTATTTTATTTATTTACTTGACAGAGAGAGAGAGCGAGAGAGCAAGTAGGGGTAGTGGCAGGCAGAGGGAGAGAGAGAAGCAGGTTCCCTGCTGAGCAGGGAGCCCATTGTGGGGCTCGATCCCAGGACCCTGGGGTCATGACCTGAGCTGAAGGCAGTTGCTTAACTGACTGACCCCCCAGGCACCCACAAGATCTAGTCTTTAAACCGACTTTTAAGTGTAGAACACATTGTTGACAATAGGTACATTGCTGTACAGTGCATCTTTAGAGCTTACTCATCTTACTTGATTGAAACTTTATTCCTATTGATTAGTAACTCCCCAGTTCTTCCTTCCTCAGCTTTTGGTAACAGTATATGCTCAGTAAATAATCACCACCATTCTCAGTCCTGATGAGTGGATCTTTCTTTCTGGAGCTGTACGCAATAGGGCCTTAGAACACCAGTTGTGGGGTATCCCTTAGAGATCACAGACTCATAGGTACACATATCCATCTTGGCCTCTTGCTGGAAGTTTGAAACCTAATGCTCATGATACCCTTGTGACAATACTAATATTTACTGTAAATATAAAATATTTATTAGGTACCTTCTTAGACCTGATGCATTTTCAGATGTTCTAGATACGAGTAAACAACCCTGAATCATGCCCCTCTGGAGTTCTAAGTGTAAAATAAAGAATGCTCCATTTGTCCTACATTGATTTTAGTTTCCACTCACTTGGCATACCTACCTCACATTTTGCATAGTTGCTTTTAAAAATCATCACCATCCTCCTCCTCCTCCCCACCATCATCATAATAAGCTCTTACTATATGCTAAGTCCTATGGGCTTTGCCTGAACCATGTCATTTAATCTTCACATTAGAACATAAAATGAAGATTTCTGCAAAATTAATCATCTACAAATTGAAGCAAATGTTATGTAAATATCATTGCTAGCAATAGTTACAACAGAGGGAAGGGGAGAGAAATGTATCTCAGTTCTTTGGATATTTAAGAGTTGCTCTGTAGAATATTTGAAGAGATTCTTTTGGTGTAAATGTCCATATGCTTAGAATAATGGGATATAATGAATACAATATCAAGATATTGACAAAACTCCACTAGTACTCATTTCCAAAATATTGCCTAGTAGATGTAGGTATTTCAACTTTGTTGATATAAATATTTCATGAGCACCTACTATGTTCCAGAACCTTGATATTCTCCCACCAGGAGAATATCACTTTCTCTGCTCACCTATGGAAGTTCTTGTCTTGTATATACTGTCCTTTCACTCTGGTAATGAATTAATAGTTAATTTCAGTCTCAGTGAAATGTAGGGATTTTCCTGGAGCTCCCTCTCAGTGTTGAATAATTTTTAGTGTGGAAAAAGCCATGTGTCAGGGAACTTTGCTATAGTCAATAGGTGAGACTCTTCTCATTTTGTAGGAATAGATGTTTTTCTGATTATAATATCCGCCCAAACTTTCAATTCTGGCTATGTGGGTGGCAGACCAGATACTTTCATAAATTGTCCTGCTGAAATAACCTAAGAATGCTGGATAAAGTATAACTAACATTTTTATGATATCTGCAAAAAAGTGAGTGTGGTTTCCAGGGTCTAAAAATAAATAACACAATGGAAAGTGGATGTGAAACATAAGCTGACATTCTGCCCTGAGGGTGTTTGCTGAGAGCAGAAACTTAGATTATGAAATTTTTACTACTGTGCTAGGGACTAGAGACCAGGATTTGGGCCCTTGCAAAGTGGGATGTTGAAACTGAGACCCTAATCTGAAGCTGGAGCCCGTAAAGGGCTGTACTCTCTATGGAAAAGTGAGTTGGAAAAAAAATCCCCCTGTTGGCCACGAGATGTATCTTAGCCTCAGGTCTCATTGGGGAAAAATATCTCTCTTTCCTTCAAATTTAACAACAGCCCTGCCTTCATTTGGCTTTAAGGTTGAATTTAAACTGTCTGAGTGATCCAGATGAGATATTAACTTTAGAGGTCCTGGATTAATGGTACTTAGAGTGCAAAGAAGATAGAGATGCAAAACTCTCTGGAGAAATGCATCTTTATTCCAGACCCTGTGGCAGTCCACAGTTTTGGATAAGTCTCACATGACCTCACAATCCAGAATTACAGATGCACAATGAATTTAGTTGTTAGGTATTTAAGAGTAAAGGGAAACAACAGATAGCAGAATAAGACCCTCAAATACTTCATACATTGGAGTTAACAATGGTACAGAAGAGGATACAGAAATAAGGTAAGCTAAAAATGTTCAGTGAAATAATAGGACTGAAAACATGTGCAAATGAATCAACTAGTCTCAAGTTAAATGTGTACTCAAAAGTCTGTCAAAAAGTCTGTCAAGAGAGATTTGAAAAAGGCCCATGTAGAACATCTGGAAATATAGAATATTGAAATTAAATGTAAAACATGCTCTTTGTAAGAAATTTGAAAAGAAAAAATTAACCATTATTCTATTACTAAGAGGGAAGCAATATTAATACTTTCCAGTAATTATTCAAGTTTTTTCTTTAATCTCTCTTTTTTAAAATTTATTTATTTATGATAGTCAGAGAGAGAGAGAGAGAGAGAGAGAGAGAGAGAGAGAGAGGCAGAGACACAGGAAGAGGGAGAAGCAGGCTCCATGCACCGGCAGCCCGATGTGGGATTTGATCCCGGGTCTCCAGGATTGTGCCCTGGGCCAAAGGCAGGCGCCAAACCGCTGCGCCACCCAGGGATCCCCTATTCAAGTTTTTTTCTACGCGTTTTTACAAAGTACACATTGTATTCTGTATGGGTATTATTTTTGTTATCATTTTCTTTCTATATAATAAGCATTTTCATATCATTGTGATGTATAATATATGGTAACGAAGAAAACCCATTATATATAAATGTTTCCCTATAGTTGGATCTATTTATTTACTTATATTTATTTATATGCAAAGAACATCTCAGCACACCCTCTTTATTTATGTACTAAAATTGACACACAAACCTTCTTAAAGCTTAGGCTAGGAACTAGTGCAGTGTTACTTTCTCTACATTCTACTGGTTTAAGTGAATTGTATGACAAATTCAGATTCAATGTGGGAAGGGACTATATGAGGTTGTGGATAATGAAAGACATGGTTCATTAGGGACCCAGCTATCACATAGATAGTGTCTTGTTTTCCATTTTTGTGCGATGGTAACATATTTTACACTGTTCTACATCTCCCCCCCTTTTAAGATTTTATTTATTTATTCATGAGAGACACAGAGAGAGAGGCAGAGACACAGGCAGAGTGAGAAGCAGGCTTCCTGCGAGGAGCCTGATGTGGAGCTTGATCCCAGGACTCTGGGATCATGAAATGAGACAAAGGCAGACATTCAACCACTGAGCTACTCAAGTGCCCTGCTATCTCCACTTTTTAACAAAATATTTTAAAGTATATTTGGTATTAACACATATATTATTTGGGATTAGAATTTGCTACAAGTAAAATTACAAATTATAGTGGTTTAAACAAAATAGAAGTTGGTCTTTTTTTTTAAAGATTTTTTAATTTTTAAGTAGTCTCTACACCCAATGTGGGGCTTGAATTTATAGCCCCGAGATCAGTAATCCCATGGTTTACTGACTGAGCCAGCCAGGTACCCCAGAAGTTTGTCTTCTGGATTTGAGAAGTCTGGAAGTGATCGGTCCAGCTCCTTCTATTTTGTTGTGTCACTATGTGGGACTTCCATTCTCAAGCCACCTCAATATCTCAGATGGCTGCTGGAGTTGTAGCTATCCAGTTGCATTCCAGCCAGTATCAAGGAAGGAGAAAAGGGGGAAGATGGTATGCTTTTAAGGGCACTCTCTAGAATTTGCACTGATCTTTCCCACTTACATTTCTTAGCCTAGAACATATTTATAGGACCATACCTGCCTGCAAGGGAGGCTGGAGGATATAGTTTATTTGCAATGGACATGTGCTCAGTTAAAAAACTGAAGATTCTGTTCCTAATGAGGAAGAGGAGAATGATATTGGAGGACTATGGTCCATTATTAATTTCCTCATGTTTTGTACATATGAGTTTAAACTAAGACTTTCGATGTAGTCTGCTACATTGTTTTCAGGAAGATTGTACCGGTTAACATGTACTGAAATGCCTGTCTTATGCCATCCTCATCAGGACTGGATATAATGATTTTTATATTATTGGCAGTCTGTTAAGATTATGTTGTTTTATTTTAATTTTTTAAAAGATTTTATTTATTCATGAGAGACATAGAAAGAGGTGGAGACATAGGCAGAGAGAGAAGCAGGTTCTGCATAGGGAGCCTGATGTGGGACTTGATCCCAGGACCCTGGGATCATGCCCTGAGCCGAAGGCAGATGTTCAACCACTGAGCCACCCAGGTGCCCCAGATTATGTCATTTTAATTTATTCTTCTTTGATTACTAGTGTGGGTTGACATTTTATTCTATCGTTTATTAGCCATTTCTGTTTTATTTTTTGTGAATTTTTTGTTCATGTCCCATATCCATAGCCTATTTGCTTTTCTGAACTGTTTGTTAATTGCTTTATATTAAGGTTATTGACCCTTTATCAAATTAATTATTAAGCAGAAATAATGTTTCTGCAAGTCTTGGAATAGGAGATATATGAAAGTACTATTTTGTGGTGAGTAATAAAGAGCTCTCTTCATCATACTATAAGGGGACAAAGATTTGTACAAGTTCCAGTAAGATTTGTACAAGTTCGAGTTAATAGGCTTCTTCAGTAGTGTTTTATTTGCATAAATTAGGGTATCTTTTCTTTTTTATTTTTCTTTTATTTTTTATTATTATTTTTTTCTTTTCTTTTTTAAATTAGAGTTATCTTTATATGAAAGAATCAGAATATGTAGAAAGGGCATGGAGAAAGGGGTACCATGGAGAGAGATACGTACAGCCTGCTTGAAGCTTGAGCTGTGGGGGTCAATGCAGTGCTCTTTGACCTCTAAAGTGATTTCCCAGGCTTCGTAAATTTTGCTTTGTCGGGTCTCAGAGGAAAAAGAAAATGAGACTCATTTGAGATAGGAATTCTCTTGTGACTTGGAGGTGGAGAAAGTTGTAACGATACCACCTATCCAACAGGGGCGCTCCACAGACAGCCATATTGGCTGGCTGTTAGTATTTTGCAGACAATGTCTCATTTATAATAATCTACTTAGGGACTCCACCCACAGTAAGAACCCCATCACAGCTCTTTAGCACTAGACTATAAAGGACACGAACCAACAAGTCTTAAAGAGGGGCCTAGTCTTTTTTTTTTTTAATTTATTTTTTTAATTTATGAAGGACAGAGAGAGAGGCAGAGACAGGCCAAGAGAGAAGCAGGCTTCCTGCCAGGAGCCTGATGTGGGACTGGAACCCCAGAACTGGGAATCATGCCCCGAGCTGAAGGCAGATGCTCAACCACTGAGCCCAGGCGTCCAGAGGGGTCTAGTCTTAGAGATTACTAGATCAGACCTCCTACACAGGGGAAGTAACTTGCCTAACATCCCCCAGCTTGTTAGCCACATTCTCTATGCCTACCTGGGTCTGAATCTTCACCATCACCCTGCCCCTGCCCTGAGGGTTTGACTGCTGGAGAAGCTTGTCTTGCGGAACCTCCGAGAAATTCTAGACACATCTGCCTACTGAGTCACCCTCCCCCCTGTGGTTCTAGATGGGAACAACACTCTTTTGCACCCTCAGGACCGGGGTATCACTATCTGCTCCCCCTCAGCCCCAGAAAGTGCGATGGCATGCTGAGTCTCCTAGAAACTTGTTGCATCTCAGGAACACTGGAAAGAGCTGGAGGAGAGATTGAGGGCTAAAGTGAAAGCTTGGAGAACTGATGAAGAACAAATCATGAATGGAAAATGTGTAAGCATCAGTAAAGCATGCAGTGATAATCTAAAACCAGTTGGCACCATGGTTCTTGGGTCTAATGAATTGAAAAAGGGAGAAAAACACTACCTGTGTTACCATAAGTGATACTTAACTTTCACCAAAAGTCATTTTTGACAAATCTGGGCAGGAAAATGGTCAGTGTTCTTATTTTAAATTTTCCAGTGGGGGTTTATGTGTAAATATGGAAAAATACAAAGAACACTTTACAGATGAACCAACTGAAATTTTCAGAGTTTGTTACTCATCTAAGACACCACATCTAGTAAGAGGCAGAAGGAGGACTTGAACCCAATGCCTTCCTGCTTCTGCTCAGAATCACTGGTCTATATTGTTTTGTCTCAAAAGGATGACAGTTCACTGTTCTAGTACATCAAGCAGGACGTTGTACCAGATAGGTTTTCATTGTTCTCTGAAAGCCAATTAACTTCCAAGTTCTGTATTATTTACTTTTAAGCAATAGTGATTAATAATGTATCTCATTGATTCCAAGGCAAGCATCCCCCCCCCATTTTAACGTCTCTGAAATTGGGTGCTTCTTACAGCTGATAGTGTATCATCATGTAATTGGCAGTGTTTTTCCTTCTTTGTGGCATATAAAATCGTGGTGCCCTTCATCCCTGGTCATATCTTAGATTGGATGAAATGCGGTAATACTGACTTGGCTCATATAACGGATCAAGTGGCATGGAAAAACACACAAGATAATCCCAGGGGGTACCACTGGGGAACAATATTACCTATTCTTCATCTCTTCCCTAGTTAAGACCCCTGGCTCTCAGATGACCCAATGTATCAGCTTTTCATCTCTTTTCTGCTCAGTTATCTTTTGTGCCACAATCAGAGCCTCCTGCTTAAGGAACTACCTATCTGTAATGTTTCCCAGCACCTCATATGAAGGTCAAATGCTTGGAATGAACTTCAGGGTCATATGAGTCCCACCTCTACTTTGTGACTTATCTGTCATTACTTTCTTCTCTCAGCCAGCTCCCGAGGGTCTTCGCTCTCTTCCAGTGTTTCCCAGAGTGGGGATGATGATGCACAATGACTCTAGGTGGTATACTAACATGACATTGAATCTCCTTGACATACCCCATGAGCAGCTTGTGTAGTGTAGAAATTCTCTCATAAGCCCTCAGAGAACCTTGAGGAGAAAGCCTTTATCCGATGTGGGGAAGTGAAATTTTGCCAAATTAGCTTTCTTTTGTAACAAAGAGAGGGCCGACTTAGTCAACAGGATTCAGCTAGAATTTCATTGTTTCATTTTCGCTTACTTACTTTTATATTTGGGGCAAGAGACACTGAATTTCCATTTATAGGAGTGATACAAAATTTCCTGTTAAATTTATTTCAGTGAACACAGAGTCAATGAAAAAAGAACGGTAAGCAAATATGAGTACGAATGATACGGAGATATGGCAATAATTATGCATGGGGTGGTCACATGGTAAGAATGTGGACCATCGCTTTCTGTTCCAAGTACTTCACTTCTCTGTGTGTGCATGCTGTTCCTCACTTCCAGGTACTCTTTTCCCTATTGCACTAATCATGGAACTCCTTTCCTTCCTCCTTCTTGAAGCTTTCTCCGGTTTCTCTAGTCAGAATTAATTGTGCATGCTCATAGAACATTGCTTAAATTTAGGTTTAGCATTTTTGTTATTCTAATCTTATCATGGTTAGATATTTATATGCCCATATCTATTTTGATTGGAAGCCTTTAACTGGCAGGGACTGCTTCTCAATCCATCTTCATGGCTTCTTCAGGGCTTACATGTGACCATGAAAAAGAACGAATGGAGGGACTTAAAATTCATGTTGTAATTGTTTTATGAGATTCCCTCCCTCCCCCCAGTTCTGCAGAAACCTCGCCTGATTTTAGATAGTTCATTTACTTGGCTTACATTTCAGATTCAGTGTAAGTTACAGAGGCATTTGTGGGACTTGCATTGTTCTTCGGCATGAATATTTTGCAAAGACATAGAATCATCCAAAACCATTCATAAGGGAGTTACCCTAGGGTAAAAGCCAAAGAAAGGCCAGAAGCAGGTGTACCACTGTGTGTGTGTGTGTGTTGTGTGTGTGTGCTGACAGAGCAGTAATCCATTGGGTTCAGAGCTGTACCTTCTGGTTGACTTCGCTCTTCATTTGATGCCCAAAAGACAAAATTCAATGACCAAAGATAATGGTAATCTAAGCAGAAAGAAAGAGAGATAAATAAAATACTTGCAGTTTTTATACTTGAGCAGTCCTGTTATCCTCTTCAGAGTCTTAGATAAGGAGCTTTGCTCAGCCTGCATGGGCTGAAGCAATGGGAAGGTGTGCAGAATTATAAAGATAGGTACTGTTTCTGGAAAGAAGTCCGATTCCGCTACCAGTGTTGTTTTCCAGAAAAAGAAAGCAGAACAAGACCTGGTATCATTACATCATCAATTAAGCTGAATTAATGGTGTTCTAATAAAGCCCACTGGGTGCTAATCTTATCTCTGCTAAGGAGGGATGATGTCAGGGTGCACCAGTGGAAGGGGAGGTGATACAAAATAATGGGAGTCGGATTGATGGGAACACACCTTTTATCTTCTTATAAGACTTTCAGAGCATACCTGCTACTTTCCATCAAAAATAGCACTGCTCAGTTCATAGTGTATTTGCAAAGAGTGTGATGGGAGGCAAGTGGCTTTAGGTATCCGCCTGGTTTTTCTTTCCCTCCTTTTAGGATTCAACTACATTGAGGTACAATCAACATGATAGTTTAATTGTACTCTGAGGAATGCTCTAGTACAATCAAGACTGACATATGATGATCTATGGAGTGAGGATCTTTATTTAAAAAAAAAAACCTTTGCCTTAGTTGTCAGTCATTTACAAAAGAGAGTCCGGTTTTAATGATTGATGGCAATTGGACATATCTATCCCTACCGTGCCAACCTGTTCTTGGATTTTAGTTGGCAGATCTGAAGAAGAAGGGGATGACAGTAAAACTCTTATACTATCAGGTTTTCCTAGGGCATCCCTAGTACTTTGGCAAACTAAAAATTGGAATGATAATTAATTTGACCAGTTTAACATTAAAAACTCGTTTTTGCTTGTATCCTTTGTCAGGGTACAACCCTGTGGTCTGCTGATCTTTAAAAGAATACAGTATACCTACTTCAGAGTCCATCGAAAGCAATTTTCTATTCACATGTTAAATATATGGGACAGTTGGTCTTGCTACAGCAATACAATTATTCTGGAAAAGAATTTTCAATGATGAAAATGAAAAAAAGTTAAAATAGTCATAATTTACTGCTCTGGAGTGCCGGGCAGCTGTTTTCTGCCTCGATCTGTATTCTAATAAGTCTTTTAAATGAAGAGATTTATGAGATTATTTTAATTTTGATGTCTTTTTAATGCTTCATGCATTTTAAATACAACCTTTTAATAGTTTTTGAGATTGAAGAATTTAATTTTGTTTTATACTGCAGAAATAAATGTATTCTCAGGAGACCACACCATTATTGTAGTTCTTTCTTTCTTTTTTAAAATCAGCATATCTACTACACACAGCTCAATTGCCAACCAGAACTGACAAAGTCTTTCTTCAGCTGGGGAGCCAGCAAATTAGAAGGAAAGTGTTTATCACTGTACTACAGTGTAGCCGGTGCTAATAGAATTTTTTGGGTATAGATGTGTATTTACCCCCAGGGGGAAAGGATTTCCTGATGAAGATAACCCAACTTTGTTTGGATGAGTAGTCAGAGGTGTATGTGAGCTGAATATATGTGTGACACGTTGCTTGTAATGAGGTATGGCCGAGTCAAACTCAAATTTTAGGGAGATCATTATTGTGTATGTGACTATAAATTGGTTTCAAAATTTAACACCACAGACAATGTTTGCCCAGAAACTTATTTTAGACAAGTAAGAAGAGTCTGGTGCCATTAATTTTTTAAGGTATTGGAGAAGTCATTGAGATGGATTGAAAATTAGTTCCTGCCCATAAATGCCTTCCAATCACAATAGATGTGGGCACATGATCTTTATAATAATATTTTACTTTTACCTTTGCTTTTTAGGCACGGAATATTATAATGCTAAGGAAATCCATTATAGCCAAAAGACTTGGAGTCCTCAAAATAGGTCTATTAAAATGCACATATAAGGGATGCCCCTAAGTAGAAGCTTTTCTCTGATATTTTAAGGCAAAATTAATTATATTCCTAAATTGCTTTAGACAACTCTCCATGTGTTAATTGGAGTTATTTATGGGGTCATGACACTTAGATCTGCATACTATGTGAGAGAGGTTTGAAAGGCAGACAATTCTTGAATGTATGTGCTGTTTTAAAAAGATGAGATATGTATCCAATAAAAAGTTGCTAAAGATACTGTCCCAAACAATGGTTAATAACACAGGAAATGCTCTTGATATTAACTGCACAAATAGTATCACAATGAAGAGATGGAGCAATTTTTTCGTGACATTAAAAGTCATAGTATCAGGTGCAAGAAGTCAGAAATGAAATGTGAATAAATGAGTGTGCACGCATGCATTTTGTGCATACACAAGACATTATACCACCAAGAGGATTTTAAAGTTGTGGAATGTCGGATGATTTTTTTTTTTGCTTTCTTTTTCCTAGTTCTTCACAATAAATCTATGTTTTTAGGTAGTACCAAAAACTAATAAAAATACACCTGAGTTGTGTAAAGTCGTGTGTAAAAGGAGCCAGAATTTACCATATAAACTGCTAAAAATCCAACCTTCTTGTTACAAGCATCGTTGTTTTCAAGTAGTGATCTCTTAATTTGTGTTTGGGGGAGAAAAAGGGCTAACTTCCTGATGTGTGACTCTAATCTCATTTTGAAGCTGGAAACTCGGACTTGGGACTTGGTTGAGGAAGAATCATATTCCATGGACTTTTAGGATATTGTGCTAACATACAGTTTTTATAGTGCTGTTTTTTGCAGCTCACTCTTTCCGTCATTTTTCTGAAAAAAAAAAAAAAGTCACTTACAGGGCATCTGGGTGGTTCAGCCAGTTAAGCATCCAACTCTTGATTTTGGCTCAGGTTCATGATCTCGGGGGTGTGAGATTGAGCCCTATATGGGGCTTCCACTGGGTGTGGAGCCTGCTTAAGATTCTCTCCCTCCCTTTGCTCCCTCACCTCCACTTTTCAATCTCTCTTTCTCTCTCTCAAAAAACAAACAAACAAACAAAAAAAAGAGTTACCTACAATTCCTGCTCTGTTTAGTGATTAGTCAAGTTTTACTATAGCATTTAAAACTGCAAACTCATCCCAATTACTTTGTCAACAAAAAGCATACTAAACCCTCAACTAGTTATTCGCCCCTGGGTGATGTTGGGAGGGTTGACACTTGCTTATTCCCCTCTCCTCTAATCTGCAGACTTAGAATGAAACCTACCTCTGCTCTTAATGCACATGCCTATTTGTGGGCAATCCTGGCCATTGCATTGTTGTCCTGGATCTCAGTTCCTTGGGCTATGTCAGGGGCCTAAGACCTGTCTTGGAGTGTTGTAATGAAATGGAAAGAGTTAACGACTGGAAACGATGGCATGCAGATGACGGTATGCTAATACTACCACCGTCTTTATTTCTGTCATCATTATTATTAGTAATAAATGCAGGCTCCTTTATGGCCAGAGCTCTGATGCTTCTGTATATCCTTGCAACATCTAATAATTATAACAGTTAACATTATCTGTGTGCTTATTATGTTCCACGCCTATCCCTAAGTACTCTACATACATTAATCTCAATATTCGGAAGACCTCATGAGATAAACGCTACAATCATCCTCATTTTTGCAAATGAAGAACCAGTAGCACAGAGCGGTCTTGGAACTCACTAAGGATCTCCAAGCTAATAATGTTAGAGCTCCTATGCAAACCCTTTGGAGGGGCTACTCTTCGGATGACCACCGGATTTTGAAATTGTAAGGCAAGTAAATAACTGTTAGGAGGAGCAAGAATTATAGGTGATAAGAAGCTCAGTTCTTATGGAAATGTAGGGAAACAGCCTTTGTTCATCTAAATCACTTAAAATTGAGCAAGGCTTGTGAACAGCAGGCTGGCCCAACCCTACCTGTGTTGTTATTTGAACATATTCAAAATTTTACTGAAAATATTAAAAAAAAGTAAAGTTCATTAAAAATAGTATTCAACTAGAAATGTAGAGAAACTTGGTAACTTTTTTTTTTTTTTGAAACTTGGTAACTTTAGAACTTAACAGTCTGTTTATGCTGGAGACGTCTGCCATCTTTATTTCCTTGTTTTCAATAAAACTGGTAAAAAATATGTATTTTTTAATATTTATAGACACTGACTATGGAGATAACAGAGTATCTGTCAGTATCATTTAAATGAGTCATCCTTGCAAATGGATAACTCCGTTTAAGTTTGTATCAGTGCTAGGCAGGGCTTTGGAGTCTATAAATGAGTCACAGTCTGCAAATAGTATACAAACATGTCAAGATATATTTTCAAATTCTTTTTCTTCTGACTTAGGACTCTTTTCTTGTCACCAGTTTTGGTCTCCAGTTATTTTTCCCCTTCTTCCTTTCCTCTTTTTCTTCCTATCTTTTTCTCTATCTCTCTCCTCCTCTCTCTCTCCCTTTTAACTTCTGAAAGTTCTCATAGGAACGTTCAAGGAAAATTTGAAAAAAGAATAAAAGATTGTTCTTATTCCTACAACATGGATTTTTTTTTTCCTTGAGCTTGTGTATTACCTTTAAGGATTTTTGGTTTGCGGGTGCCTGGGTGGCTCAGATGGTTGAGTGTCTGACTCTTTTTTTTTTTTTAAAGATTTTATTTATTTATTCATGAGAGACACAGAGAGAGAGGCAGACACAGGCAGAGGGAGAAGCAGGCTCCCTGGGGGAGCCCGATGTGGAACTCAATCCCAAGGACCCCAGGATCATGCCCTGAGCCAAAGGCAGACGCTCAGCCACTGAGCCACCCAGGTGCCCCAGAGTGTCCAATTCTTGATTTCAGTTCAGGTCATGATCTCAGGATCATGCGCCCCAAGTCAGCATGGAGTCTGCTTGAGATTCTCTCTCTCCTTCTCTCTCGGCGCCGCCCACCGTGCTCTTTCAAATAAATAAGTAAATCTTTTAAAAAATAATTTTTGGTTTGCACACATAATTTCTTTTTTTTTCTAAAGATTTAATTTATTTATTCATGAGAGACAGAGAGAGAGAGAGAGAGAGAGGAGACAGAGAAGCAGAGACACAGGCAGAGGGAGAAGCAGGCTCCATGCAGGGAGCCCGATGTGGGACTCGATCCCGGGTCTCCGGGATCACACCCAGGGCCAAAGGCGGCGCCAAACCGCTAAGCCACTGGGGCTGCCTCACACATAATTTCTAATATATGATTGCCGTCAAAGTGAACAAATAATTTTATTCAGTTTTGTTTCACACAATTAATGACTCTATATTTTTCCATTAAGCAGATGTCCATAATTTACAGTTTTCTCCCCATTGTTAAATTTTTAGGTATTTTCATATTTTAGTTTTCCTAGATACTACTCTAGTGAACACATCTGTGCATACAACATTTTTTTCTAATGTATCATTCAATAAATTCCTAAGAGTAGAATTATTAGGTGAGAAATAATGAATCTTTTTATGGATCTTACACACAGAATGCATTTGATATTTCTAGGTGGATCAAAGGAAAGAATGGTAGACTTTTCACTCAGTATGGACTTATGTCCCTAGTATTACATTAAATAGCCCCACGAGAACCACAGCAAAAATAAAGTTTCTTAAATTTCTCTTTAAACATGTTCAAGTAGTTGATGCTACACACATGGATTTTTATCTGATCACCTCAAGTCTACTTAATGTTGAAAGAGTTATCCAGTTAATTTAAAACATCTTGGCCATTCAGCAGATAATTTAGCCAAAAATTAATTCATTCCAGGTTCCAAATTATTTATAGCTATCAATTGTACTCATTATATTAGCCAACTCTTTCAATTACCTGAGTCACATAAAAATTTAAGGCTTTGGAAATGGGACCTCAGGATTTTTTCACACTGACAGAAGCTTTTGCAAGTGTGAATTTTGGCCGAATAGCATTGATGTTTTAAGAACATTTTGGACATGTGTTGTTGTAGCTTTGTTTTGTGGCTACATGGTTCTATTTTTATAAGGCAAAAAAAAAGGTGATTTCACTTCCCTGGTAATCATTACTGTGATTGTAGCTAGTCACTTGTTAATAACCATCAATGCCTTCTTCTTCCCTAGTCCTGTGTTGATTGCTGATTTTGGCATTCCCTTTCTTCTTCAGGTATAATGAAGCTTGTGAAAGGAGTTGCTACATTTACTGTCTCCTTAAATCTGAATTATTCCTCGATCTGTTGTGTGCTTCTGTCCATACCATCCATGGACACTGCTCCAGCAATGGGCAAATGAGGATTTTTATTATCAAACTTAAATGATGCATTTTGGCCCTTTCTTATTTGACCTCCAGAGCCTTTCACAATTTTGATCATTCCATTCTTGAAAAAAATCCTTCCCATTGGCTTCTATGACTGAATCTCTCTGACCATCTTGGTGGCTTTTGCTGGCTCTGCATGTCTGCTCCAGGTGTTGATGTTTCCCTGATTTCTGGGCTCCTCACCTTGTCCAGTCTTCTAGGGTGGTCCCATTTGTTCCTAATTTTGTAAGCATGGAGTTATTTGCTAAAGGCTCTTAAGGATCATCCTTAATCCTTCACCTATGATTTGCATACTAATCCATGCATCCTACTTTTTTTTAAGATTTTATTTATTCATGAGAGAGAGAGAGAGAGAGAGAGAGAGAGGCAGAGACACAGGCAGAGGGAGAAGCAGGCTCCATGCAGGGAGCCTGACGTGGGACTCAATCCCAGGACTCCAGGATCACACACCCTGGGCTGAAGGCAGGCTCTAAACTGCTGACCCACCCAGGGGTCCCCCCACCTTACTTTTAAAAAAATATTTTATTTTTAAAATTTATTTTAGATTGTGTGTGTCAGAGAGAGAGAGAGAGAGAGAGAGAGAGAGAGAGAGAGAGATATTGGAGGGAGCACAAGTGGGGGAAAGAACAAAGGGAGAGGGAGAGAATCTCAAGCAGACTCTGCACTGAGCATGGAGCCCCACATGGGGCTCTGTCTCATGACAGTGAGGTCATGACCTGAGTGGAAGCCAAGAGTTGGAGGCTTCACTGACTGAGCCACCCATGTGCCTCAATCTTGTGACCTTAAAAAAAAAAAAAAGCCATATTGTGCCAAATTTCCCATGTTTCTAAATATTCTTCAAAAGCATGATTTTTTTATGACTACATTATATTGGATAATATTATAGCATATGGATATGCCATAACTTATTTAACTCTTCCCAATGATATTTATTTATTTATTAAAATTTTTTTATTGGAGTTCAGTTTGCCAACACATAGCATAACCAATGATACATGTTTAATGCTTTTCAATTTTATTCTGTGAAAGCTTTGTTCAGTATCCCTTCTTATTGATATTTAAGAGATTTCATGAAATGGAGGAAGAGGACAAAATAAATCTATCATAACACAAACTTAATTTCCTCAGACTTCACAAGTCCAGTCAAAGAGAGATTTTTATGAATAGTAACAACTGCTTGATAGAGTAAAAGCTCTGTTTACCCTTTGGGCAGTTTTGTTAACAGTATTGATAATTAAGCATATTTTAAAAAACATAACCTTTGTTGAAGATTAACCTTTGTTGAGAGTGACTGTGGCTAAGAGAACCTCAGCCTTCCTTTTTCTGATGTTGCAGTAATATAGCTTTTTATGTAACTAGTTCATATTTGTGAAGCACTTTGAAGATGAAAGCTATTATATAAGGGCAAAATCACTTCATAAAAATGTTACATATAAAATACGAAAATCCATAGACAGACTTTAAGATTTTCAAAGTAACATCAACTCTTTCGTGTAATCACTTATTATCACCATTTTTAGACTAGTAATCCAGGATTCATTTATTGATTATTCTTGGAGTATTTTAGTGTTATCTGTTACGGCAAAATTGTTTTTATAGTCAAAGGCAGTGGGTAGGAATGACGTTATTCTTTTAAACCATGGCTATTGAAGTCGTAGCACAATTTATAAATAGGTGAGAATAAATACAAATTGGCCATAAATATAAATCTTTCTTTCTGCCATCTCACACTGCAACCACACAGATTGGTATTTTAAAGAAATAGATTTCATCATGTGTTGTTTAGGTTTTAAAGTTGTAGCAATTGTAAATTATGGATCATCTGATTTCTGCAGCATATTTAAAGAAAGAATGTACAGACTGTGTGAGTAATGGATTTAGGGAATTGGCCAGGTGTTAAAATAAGGATTTTCCCTGTGTGTGTCTCTAAACAATATTCCGCATGAACAATGAGTCATGCTTAAACTACAGGTGTCCTGATGTTAGCATTGACCCTTTTTTTTTCCCGCAAAAGGATTTTTATTTAAAAATATTTCCTTTAAGGGACGCCTGGGTGGCTCAGTGGTTGAGCACCTGCCTTTGGCTCGGGGCATGATCATGGGGTCTTGGGATCGCGTCCTGCATCAGGCTCCCTGCATGGAGCCTGCTTATCCCTCTGCCTGTATCTTGCCTCTCTCTGTGTCTCTCATGAATAAATAAAGGAATTTTTTTAAAAGATTTTATTTAAGGTTTCTCTGGATCTCCTCTACCCCTTCCTACATACATATTACTAAAAGGAAGTATTACTTGTGTGCCCTGAGACAGAAGCTACATACTTTCCATGATCACTTCTTATATGATGGTAGCGCTCTTCACACAAATGCATCTGAACTGATTCCAAGTATCCATAAGACCATCCTATGATACGTGATTTCTTTGGCTGGAATTGAAATTCAAGTGTGATGAAGTTAAGAACAGGAGTCCAGAGTTGTATCAATGCAAGGAACCAAGAATCCAGCTAACTTTTGCTGCAACTGGCATTACATGGTTTCAAGTCCAGTAGTTTTGCTTTTGCTTTTATACCTTTCTGCTGGTATTGATGTATATTTAGGCCATATTACTTCAACTTTGGAAACTGAAAACAAATGAAATATTTTGTCTTTTTTTTTTTCCACTCTTGGTTCTGACTGTCCTGTGCCAGGCAGGCTTTTCCTTCTTACCTCTCCCTGCATCCCTACCCAAACCCCAGTGTGGGCCTAGTTGGTTTCTAGGGGGAATTTAAGCCCAGACATACGTGAAGTATGAGAAAATTAATGTTGTTCTAGAAATCTTTTTTCTTTTGGCTTCTGACCTTTTTTGTGCACTTGAAATTGCATTTAATATTTCATTACTACAGGTCTTTCCATTTAATTTCCTGGATTTTTTTCCACTTGAAAAAAATCTACAAATTTGGTTTTGTGCTACAGAATTATGGGATCTAATAATTCTCCAGTCTATGACAGTTCAGTAACTGGTGCCCTCCAGCATTTTTATTGCACACAATTTTATTGCTAAAAGGTTAGGCCATTTGACCATTTTTTAAAAGACTTATCCATCAAACATTATTCAGAGAGGACTAAAATCACGCACAATTTAAAATGTAACCAACATTTAGTCATTTCTTTGAAGGGGGCATCCTGCGAATCATTATGAGAAGCATCGCCTGCCCAGAAATAGCAGGGATGGGTTCGTGAGCATGGAAAGGTGGGGAAGGGTGTAGCACAGGTATAGTACTTCATGCAACCAACCACACGATAGCAGAGATAATGAAAATGAAAAAGTATTCCTCTAATAGTCTTCCCCTTTTAGTCACCCATAAATATTTCTAGAACGTTGACCTTTAGTCAAATGGTGAATTCTTTCATCCTGACATGACAAGGAAAGATCAGCAGGCTAGTTAGGAAAACTCTCTTGGCAATCGTTTGGTTTTTCCAAATGGCTTAAAAAGGATTAAGAGGACTATAGGATTAGAATTTCATAAAGTTATAACTTTTCTGGTGATTGGGAAACAGAATGATGCTTTGGACCATTGGGCAAATCCCTTTGTCTCTCTGAGGATTGACCCCTATCCATGGAGCCGATTGTACATCCTGAACCCAACAGATTCCCATGGAGAGATGACTGCTTCCACAACCCTTCCCCACCCCAAGCACCGAAGTGCCTGCATGCTATTTGCTTTATAGGACAGGTAGTAAGTACCTGATTGCTTTTGGAGGTAACTGGTTTAATGGGGACCCCATAATGGGATCTTTCTATGCTTCTGAGTGCTAAATGCATTAAAGAACTATGTATCACACTGAAAATTCCTTAGTGAAGTTGATGACGATATTTCATAATGATAATTTTCCAAAGGAAAGCAGTATGTAGGAGCTGTTAGGTATGACTTACTGTGTGAAGGGAAAGCCCTTAAAGAGAAGAAAGGGAAAACGTGCAGTTTTCTTTTGGGTGTAAAATCTCCAATTTTGCACAATCTATCTAAAAGATTTCTGGCTGTGTTTCTCTTACTATCACCAGGACTCATGGGTTTGCCCGTCGTGGCGGCCTGCTCTGGTCTACTCTTTGCCCCTGGGCCCCTTATCAGTCCATGACCATGACAGATCCTGCCTAGGACCCTTGGAGTTTGCTCTTTTCTGTGTGTGGGACACTCTTCCTTTGCTCTTAATGTGGCTACTTCCAACCTATTCTTTCTTCTAGCCTAAATACCTCCCTCGAGAGAAGCTTTCCCTGCAACCCTGTCTAAAATAGGCTTTCTTTATTTGTCTCTATCTCAACACCATTTTTAGTCCATGATGGCCCTAATCTCAGTTTTTAATGATTTTCTGTGCTCGTTCCTCCAGCCGCCTGCCATAATATAAGCCCTCCAAGGGCAAAGACTTCGCCTTGTGATTAGCATATCACTACTTTTCCTGCAGCAGCTGACATAGAGTAGGTGCTCAGTAAATACTTGTTGAATGAATAAATAGATACACGAATGACCAACACAAGCACAATTCCTGCTTGAACTAGTTAAATGTGACATTTTCTTTTCTTTTTTTTATTTTTTACTTATTTGTTCATGAGAGACACACAGAGAGAGGCAGAGACACAGGCAGAGGGAGAAGCAGGATCCCTGCAGGGAGCCTGATGCGGGACTCGATCCCAGGACTCTGGGATCATACCCTGAGCCGAAGGCAGATGCTCAACCACTGAGCCACCCAGCCGTCCCGTGACATTTTCTTTTTTCTTTTCAGTCTATCCCGTGTGCAACTCCCAAAGAAGCTGACTGATTTTGATAAAACTTGGTAGACCGCTCCATGTAAGTCCCATCTCAAATTGGATTTATAACTCCGTCTGTCATCTTGAATCCAAATGGTGGCAGATAAAACTTGACAAATGCGACTCGGAGCGGATTTTGGTACAGTTTGGTACATGGGTCGATGTACCATTTAATTGAAACGTGTGGAGTCTGAATTTCGTGAATCCTTAATCTGAACCTACCCCTACTTTATTTTCCTTTCTGATGGTTTTGCTTTCTTCAAAACCTAGCATTTGTGGCTAGATTAAAAGTGTCTTGGGAGGCGAAAATCTGCAAGGAATTTTAATGGTGGATATTTAGCTGTTTTTTTTTTTTTTTTCTAAAAGCCTGGCATCCCCCAGCCTGACAAGGCTGATGGTAGACTCTGGATTCTTTATGACTTCTGGTGGCCAGGCCATGTGGAAAGGCCTCAAAAGGTAGAGTGACAGGGGTGGAGAGAGTTGTTCTCTGATTTTCTCTCTACCAGCAGGCCAGGCGTAGATATGGATAGAAGAAAAGAAATTCTGACTTTGGGTTAGTAAAAATGGAGGCTTTGCCACAGGGAGAATCTGTCCCTCCCTAAGGGCGTGAGCCATCATAGTTTTGCTACAGGAAACATTTTGAATCTTGTAGGAAAATTTTGACTCTGAGATCTGGAATCACCTCTTAGAAATCCATGACACTCTGTATGAGTTTGGGTGTATTTTTAGATTGGAAAAATACTGACAAGTGATGTGTTGCAACATAGAAGCCCCTCCTTGCTTTTGTTTTGGTTTCTGTATGCCTGGGCTCAATGCTGGGTTCCCTCGCTCCAGAATTTGCCTCAGCGTTCCTCGGTGATTTATTTGTGTTTGTTATCACATAGCAATTCCCAGGTTCCAAAACACTGGAAAAGCCAGTGTCAACACTGCAAGCAAAAAAGGTTAAAATATGGGCTGCAGACTTATTTGCTATTTGCAGTGGCAAATTTGGACCCAGTCTCCTAGAAAACGTGGTCTCATGGATGGTTAACCCACCAGATTTTCATGTGGGCTCTTCTTAAAAATGTAGCTCTCTTTTTTGACATCTTAATCTTGTGTCCCTCCCCCCCCCACTACGTGCCTCTCTCCTTCTTGTCCTCCCCCCTCATTGAGACCCTTGTATGACATGCTTCATTTATTCCTTTCATTCTCCCCCCGCCCACCGATAATCAAAGACATTCATATTCATTATAGATTTGTGATCTATAGACATGCATTTCGAAGAGGCTAGGAATGCCCCACATGTTTGGGACTTAGAGGCAAACCAGATGAACATTTTGGCATGCTCCCTGCTGGTCTTTTTCCTATGCCCATGTGTGCATGGATGGGGCACAGCTAATTTTTAATGGCAATCTTACCTACAGGCGTGCTGAACAATTTCCTTGCTGCTAATTCTCAGTGGTCTGAGACATTCGTTTCCTGGCCCTGCCAAAGCTGGAAAGGGCAAATATCTTTTATTTTTCGCATCTTTTCCCTCTTCCATCTGTTGCAGACGGCTCTTTGCCTGAGTGTCACTAGACTTCACTGTTCCCTCATTAGGTTCCTTTGACCGTTTGCCTCTCTCTTCCTGTGCTTTTGGCTGTAGGAGTCCAGGGCTGGCCTACTTATCTCGTGGCCTGCAGTTCTGTTAGCTCCCACTTGTAGCTTCTCCCTTCCAGGGCAGAACTGGATTGTGTTTCTGCTGCTCTGCTGCTGACGGCGGGGAGGTCGCCGCTGCTCATGGCAGGGAGGCAGGGCTTTGAAGCTCTAAGTGTCTCTCTGGCTGGCATTGATCTGCTCAGCCAAGAACTGCTCTTGGGGTTCTAGAAATTCAGATTGGCCTTCCTCCAGCTCTTTCCTCTGTGAGCACATAACCCCCTGTAGCCTCCGCACTGTAGAAAGGGAGTGGTAATTAACATTTATTCAGCATTTCCATCTAACGTTCTTGGCCGACATTCGCTCCTTCCCATGATCCGTGAAATGGGTGTCATCCTGATTTTGGACGTGGAAAAGCTGGGGTTCCAGAGGATTGAGAGTTTTAGTTAGGGGCCCCCGCAGGGATTCAAAACCGGGTCTGTGTAGCTACACAGCCTGTGCTTTTCACCAAACTATCAAGTGCCCTTTGGTAAAAAAATAAACTTCAACTCTTTGGTGGAGGAAGTTGTCCGAAAGGGGCTAAGAAATGCCTTTGTGGCAGAGACAAAAAAGCGTTTACTGGTAAAGGCTGGGTAGAGCCAATGGAAATAGGAGAAGGCCTCCAGCCCCTAAGTGAGGTTCAGAGACTTCAAGTGAGAGAAGCGGACAAGCTCTTGGAGATAATCTATACCAGGGATCCTCAAACCTGGCTGCTGCACACTGGAACTACCTGGGAGGTTTTAAAACTACGAATGCCTGGCACACGTTGTACCCCACGAAAGAATTTCTAGGTGTGGGGTCCGACCTGGGCAGGTTTATAAAGGAGATTCAATTCTGACATGGAGCCAGCTTTGGGAACCACTGGTTTGGGCCAACCCCCTCAGCGGGCACGTACATAAACAAGTGGAGTGACATGCCCAAAGTCACGAAGCTGGATGGGAAAGGTTGGGAAGGAGACCGTAGCTTGTGGTCCTGAGTGTAGCTGCTGCCTCAGCCTGAGCCCCAGGAGTCTGGAGCTCTTCTTAAAACTTGTGGCAAAACTTGATCAACTCTGAAACACACATGCTTCTCCCACATCCTGGAGGTCAAGAGAGAGCTGTATCTACTGTCGGGGTCGGTTCCACAAGGGACACCAGCCAGTTTCTGGAGAGAGGCAACCTTGGGAATAACACGAACCCATGCTACTGGTCTACCATGCTCAGTGGATGGAGGGTGCAAGCTCCCGTGTTCACACCTGACTTCACCAACTCTCCCCACCACCCCTGCCTTTTCCTTGTCCTTGCAGACATTTGGGATTCCTTTTTCCGGAGGTGCTCTGTCACCTTTCGTTTAGGGAAGGCAGTGGGTGGGGGTTAGGGAGAGTGCAGGTGAGGGTAGAGACTACCACTCATCCCTCTTCAAGTTGCTAAGCAAGTTGACTCTCGACTATTCTGGAGCTAGTGTGTTAGGAAGGGTTGTAAGTTTTAGAGGAAGAATGGAGTTGTTTCTGATAGATGAAATAAAGGTGGTTTGTATAGGTCACATGTAGACAGCATGATTTACATCATGGAGATGGGACAAGGCAAGAGGAAGGGGCTGAGAGAGTGCACGGGGTGGGTGTCCTGTGGTCTCGTTCCTGCTCTCCAGTGATCTGCATGCTGAACTGGGGTACATGCTTCTCCTTTGTGCCTGGCCCTGGGCCACAGCGAGGGCCAATCTAAGCGAAGCCAGAAGGCCTTTGACTGGATCAAGAGTCAAATCATCAAAGAGCGAAGGTACCACTATTGAAGAACGAGATTCCAGCTTCATACTATGCTTGTCCTAATAGCAGGGCTTCTCAAAGGAAAGTTGTCCATCTACTGTAGTTTTGGGGGCATCACATCGAAATATGTGTCTCTGTCACCTACATACAAATGGATCCATGTGTTTGGTCCCATCTGTATGCTGTCACTGTCACTGACTGCCCATCTGTCATATATATCTATCCAGATATGTGAGGCCAGATCACGGAAGTGTGGATTTGTGACCCTTTTTGATCTAAGAGAAAAGCCCTACCTGTGGTTTCATATGGTTCGACTTTATATACATATCTCACTTTTTTCATGTCCAGAAATTTATTCATGGAAGAATTTTTTTGTCATTGTTTTATGTATCATTTGTTATCAACAGAAGGATACCTAAAAAAAAATAAGTTAAAAGGATTCCCAAAAGTTAATAGATGTGGCCAGCCAATGTCGCTAGATGAGCCTGAAACCTGTTTCTCTTTGGTTGAAGGGGCGGGCTAAGGGAGGCAGTGAAGGTTTATTATCTCCAAGCTATGACTTTCTCTTTGATGGAGTCACAGTGACTGAAAACAGGGTTGAAGAGGACATAGCACGTTATTTAATGCTGAGCTTGCCCACCTGACATCGTCCACTTTCTGCTGGTGGAGTCATCAGACACAATGGGGGACACAGAGCCAAAGGACGTGACTGTGCCTCGCTGAGTCCCTGTGAATTTGGTGGGTGGCGGAGGGGGGTGGGCGCGGAAGTTTTGGCTGCCTTTCTTCATTGTGACTGGGTTGAATGTGTTGACGGGGCCCTCGTACCTTCTTGAATAATTATGCAACAGCAAATATGCCAACATTCTTCTTGCTGCATTTATAGCTACAGCTTTGCAGGGTGTTAAAAAAGCATGGCGTGCTCCCAGCTATGATGTTTTTAAAAAGTGAATGAGTTTGGTGTTTTTTCTTTCTTTCTCTGTGTGACCCCGAGCCACTTTTCTGGCCGCCTCTGGGCCTCCTCATGTATGGTCTAGGGATCATGCCACTTCCCTTACCTACTTCATAGGATCGTAATAAGGACTCCTGAAATTGTGATAGGAAAGTGCATTCAGGATGTAAAGTATCGCTATTATCCTAATTCCAGTGAATTTACCTGCAGCTTCCATGTCACTGAGACTATTTCCCCCCTCTTTCTACCCTTTATCAGTGAAAATGGACTATGAGAGCCATGATGTTTCCTTTATCTCCTATCTCAGAGTTTGAACCTGGGGTGGGAAGCTCTTAGGTTTTAGCTCAGTTTAAAAAAAAATAATTTTGACGGTTTGTGTGTGTGTGTGTGTGTGTGTGTGAGTGTAAAAGTGATATGCATGTTCAGTGAAACCATTTATGGAGCAGAAATAGGCAAAAAGAAAGAAATAATGATTTCCCATGTTCTCACCATACCCTTTGGGGCTTATTTCTCTGTTATTGTTGGTATCACCTTACATACATCTTGAAATTTGGTGACTTCAGGAAGATATAATCGGCTTGCCCAGACTTCAGGCCTCTTCTGAAATGGCACTTGTCAGAGCCAGCTGGGGTGCCAGCGGGGGTTCGAGATCCAGCAGAGTGAGGACCAGGGATAAAGCCTTGTCTCCGTTCTGTTGTCAGGAGAATTTGCGCATCTTCTGTTTCACAGGAGAGAAGACTGTTTCCGAGGCACCGAGTTTACAGGCCTCCTGACCATTTCTCTCGGTTTCTGGTGCGTCTCCTGGTGGGTGTGGCTCAGTCTGGTTTTTGTTCCAGGGCAAGTTGGGCCTCTCCTGCCCACTAGGCTTCAATGACCTCCCTTTAGCGTCATGCTCGAGGAATTAATTAAAACACTGATCAGTTTATGGCACGTCCTGTTGGGAGCCAGACACTCAGAGGTCCTTGTCACATTTCCCGGGGCCCGTAAATCATGGGATGCAAATGTTTAGAGTCACATATCGGTATTTTAAAAGCCCCGGGTCAGAGGATTTGCCTTAACATGACCAAGTTCTGTTTTGAAGAGGGAAACCCCCAAATGAGGTTCCATTATTGTTGGAAGCTTGGTTACTCGGCTTCAGACAAGAATATAGAAAAACAAACAAATAAACTAGAAGTAGTGTCAGAAGAAAGGGGAGAGTTTTTTTGTTTTTAAATGGTCTAAATTTGCAGGCAGGTTACCATGGCTCCAAAATAGCTTTATCACTCATCGAGAGTATCTTTTCACCCCCTGCGGCTGTCCCGTCCAGAGCTCAGGGCTGCTACCCTAAAATCGTGCAGTACTTCAAAAAGTGCCCCTTTAACAGATGGCCCCGGTGTGACTTGGAGTCGCCCAATTTTTATGCAAATGCCGCTGAGAACTCACTTCTTACCGTAGCCCCGCTCACATTTGACCCAGCTGGTTAAGACGCTTCACGTCTGACATCTTAACATACAGCAAGGCATTTAGGTTTCTGTGACTTGAAAGTGAATTGGAAAAATCTCCGTCATTTTGGCAAGTCGTGCAAAGGTATTTTTAGAAAAACCTTACTTACGGGATTTTGCTGTCTTTTGCCTTCTCTCTGCTCCATGTAGAAACCATAGGTGAGTGTACAAAAGTGTGGCATTTTGGAAAGCGGAGGTATTTGTGTCCCTTGAATAAAAGGTTGAAATTCCTAGCCACCCTCCCGGAAGGGCTGGAATATGATTACAGTGATTGTCCTTGTTTATTGGAGCGTTTTAGAGTTTCTGGTCATGCTGGGTTGTTCCAAAGCACCACCTACCTCTTCGAGCACAAAAGGAGGCTGAAAGTAGCCAGATTTGCTTTTTTTTTTTCCTTTCCCCTACAGCAGCAAAGAAACCACAATACCCTCATCAAGGCATTATAGATACTGGTACATGTCTCCTCGATAGGAATGTTTATAGACATTAACTTCTACTTTGAAGCAAGCAAGAGAGGAGAAGACCTTTTTCAGACATTTCAAGATACCTTTGCTGCCTCTCTACTGTTTCCTCTAAACCTCTAAATTACTTATTACTGCCTAAATCTGGAGTTATTCCTTTTTTTAAAATTATTTATTTGAGAGGGAGGGAGAGAGAGAGAAAGAGAGAGAGACAGAGAGAGAAACAAGCAGGGGGAGCTGCAGAGGGAAAGGGAGAAGCAGGCAACCTGCTGAACAGGGAGCCCAACATGGGGCTCGATCCCAGTACCCCAGGATCATGACCTGAGCCAAAGGCAGATGCTTGACTGACTGAGCCACCCAGGCGCCCCTGGAATTACCCTCTTCTTTCATAATCGAAGGCCCTGGAGTTGTTTGCAGTGAGGCGTGGCTTCCCTGACCAGGTTCCTGATGTATTTGCTCATGGTAAGGCCCATTTCATTTAGCATTTCCTAGTGTGTGAACCTACTCTTACTTAGGCTTTTTAATAAGTGCCTTTTAAGTTAAAGTGGCTATTGAGGATCAGAACTTTTTCTTTTTTTCCTCCTTATTTAAGATTTTATTTATTTATTCATGAAAGACACACAGAGAGAGGCAGAGGCACAGGCTGAGGGAGAAGCAGGTTCCTCGAGGGGAGCCTGTTGGAGGACTCAATCCCAGGACCCCGGGGTCACGCCCTGAGCCGAACGCAGATGCTCAAAAGCTGAGCCACCCAGGCGCTCAGGATCAGAACTTTTTCTGTGTCTGTTCTTTCAACCGGATTCTAAACTAAACAATTTGACCCAAACTAGCTTGTCCTAAGTATGCCGAGTCAGTGTACGTTTCCCTAATGATGGAAATTTGGGGCTCTCCTTTGCCCTTGTGAGTTTCCTGATGGTCCAACCTCCATTTCCTCCCTGGGTACCCATTTCTCCTTCCACAGAATGGTTATTGACCCTTGGGCTCCTGTCACTGATGGCCAACCATGAACCCGAAGGCTTCTCTTGACAGCAGTTGCTTTGCAAGGGACGAAAGGCACATTTCAACAGTTTTATCCATTATGACCTATTTTGAACGTACACACCAGAAGAGAGCAGGAGGCTAAAAACATCCAGCCTTGTGGTTTCTCCACAAGTGTGCACATCAAATAATGATCCCTCAGGCACTTATTTCTCCCCTCCTAAAATGTTCCTGGATGGAATCCCAGTATAGTTGTCATCTTGTGAGCATGATCCGAGTTGGAAGGTAGCAGAACAGGGAAGAAAATACTTATTTTTATTTCAGAGAACAAAACGTCCTCCCCATGGCTGGTATCAGTGGAATTCTCTCATGAACGACCTCTAAGAAAGGCCTGCTCAGTGAGGTTTTGCTGGCTCCTAATTCATCACAGTGGGGTGTTGACCGAATCTAGCCTAAGAATTTTGGTCTTGTGGAGGGCAGAGTAGACTGTCTTGAGCCAGGGACAAGTCTTTTGAGTAGCATCTGTTTGGGTAGGTGTGGCCTTTGCCCTTCCAGAACATTTAATGCCGCTAGTTTAATTGGAATGAGTTTCGTGTCACCCACTTCTGACCCAGGAGAAAAATATTTGCTGTTGGTGGTGGTGTGAAGAGACTTAAAATAGAAGATAAGAGCAGTAAAAATACCCAAAAAATCCCCCCCCCTTTTTTTTTAGCTAGATCACCAGGAGTTGAGTCAAATATAGTTGAAAGTCATCAATCAATCCTTTCCGGAATGGAGAGGCTTCAGGTAAATATCAGCTCTCACATAAATTGTACAGAGTCAATAAAAATTGGCCTAATCATTTCAATAAACATGACATGATTTCTTTTCTCATTAAAAATTTAAGGAGTAATGCTACATACACTATAAAGTCTCTTCAATGAATGAAACTGAATAAAAGATGTGCAAAGACACTTTCGGCTGGCTCGAGGAAGGAGAGGCTGGTGATTTGGTTTAAATGCCAAAGAATCATGTTTTTGAGTTACTATTTGAGGGGGTGCATTTCAACACTTGGTTAGGTGATTTCTTTTAAGATTTTTTTTATTTATTTGAGAGAGAGAGAGAGAGCATGGGTTGGGGAAAGGGACAAAGAGAAGCCTACTCTGCACTGAGCAGGGAGTCCTAGGTGGGGCTCGAACCCAGGACTCCAGGATCATGACTGAGCCACCCAGGTGCCCCACGGTTAGGTGATTTCTGACCAATGGCTCTTTCAGGCTGCTTCAAGCCCAGAGGTTTTCATCTGGGAGATCAGAGAGTAAGGAAATGTTCAGATCCTTTCTCTCTCTTACTGCCTCTCCCTCCCAAGTGGATGATTATGAGAGAAGCCAAAATTGGAAAAGTGTAGCATACCAAGTGATCTGGCTGTTCTGAATTTTTCACTGTATATTCTCTAATTTTGAACCTGTCAAGTATTATCTGTCAATCATCTGCATATAGCTTGTTAAGATTACAGAGTCGTGAGTGTGCATAGGAGTCTGACTAAATCCTATGATTAGCAACAAAATTTATAAGAAAAAAAGTGGAAGCATACATCAAAAAAAAACAACGATTGTTAATAAAGACCTCGATGCTTACTTATGAAAAATAGTGAGTGATTGGGGTGGGGGGGAAGGTGTTTTGGAGAACGTAGCACAACTGGCATTTATCTGATGTACATTTAATAATATAATAACAATGCTGCTGTACCTGAGATGCTTAAGAACAAGAGGGATTATTAGATTTGTGCCTGGAAGGTAAAATTACTGCAAAGAATTGCTTTGGGGAATATACAAGATACAGGAAATGAAATGAAATAAAATAAATATAGGGCAGATGACTGGTTTCTCTGCATTTCTGGGTAGATTTAATTAATTGCTAATATAGCACTGAGCCATGAATTACTCAATCACTGCTATTGTTTCAGTTTTGGAAGTTTCCTCTTAAAGACAGATTCATTAGACAAGAAGAAAATGTCACTGGGCAGGGAATAAGTTTATGATTTTGAATGTTAACTTTTTACAGTCAGTTGTAGACTGTTGAGAAATCTTGCGAAGTTTTTTTTTTTTTTTTTTTTTTTTTTTTTTGCGAAGGTATTTTTAAATAATATTTTTCCCCCCTTTATTTTGGTGGTAGGCTTTTTTGTCTCTTTTAAGCCCCGTTGAAATCTGAAATAGATCAATGATTCAGTGCCCTCTCTGCATTAGTTTGTTATTGCAGATATTTGAGGAACAGCAGGTGGTGGTGAAAAGGGCCAGCGTTTTGTACTCACACAGATCTGGTTCAAATCCTAGATTCAGCATTTGTCAGAAGTGGCCCTGGGCAAGCTACCTAACTTCTCTGAATCTTGGTCATAACCTTGGTTATGTATAGGAATATTGTGAGGAATATTGTGAGGATTAGTAATTGTTCACTCATCTGTTAGTGTTGAATGCTGACAGTATACCAAGCCCTGCGCCAAATGCTCTAGATAGAGCCTGATGATCGTAACTGTAATACCACGGTATGGCTCCAGTCACTTCACGTACATTATGTACGTCGTGTAGTTCAGTCTTCAGAGCAAACCTACGATACATAGAAATCGTAGAGTGTGTGTGATACATATACACATTGGTAGCTACATATACCCCCTCTTCACACACACATATTATATTTATATATATATAAATTATATATATAATATATAATATATTAAATATAATACATAATATATATAAATATAAATATAAATAATTACGTAATAGGAGTGGAATAATTTGCTTTCCAGAAAGACCAATTTCCTCATCAGAGGCAAGTTGAAAATTCATCCTTGATTTTTTTTTCCTTATTATTCTCAGAAAAAGGAAAGTCTCAAATATTCTTAAACTGAACAATTAGAGAGAGAGAGAGAAAAGAAAGAAAAAAAAGAAGAATGTAAGAGCATGATGTCATGAGCCTGGTGGAGAAGCCCGAGACCTTTCTTTCTTGCAGAGTGGTTGGAGGGTAGGAGCCTCGAGGCAACCTCCCTGGAAGGAACATGACCCGAATAGACAGTTTAAACGCTCGCAACTTTAAATGTAGCACTCTGTGCCTGAACATCACTTCTGCTGAGGGTTCTGCTGTTTGAAATATCATGCAAACCAACGTTTGCCACGTATTAATTCATGAGAAAAGAGACGGTGTAATTGCCCACAGGAAATCCCTTCATAGAGTTTGAATGTCTCCGTTATAAATAAGCCTCAAGCATCTTAACTGGAAGCCCTTTACGTTCACCGGAATGGCCTGCTTCTCCTTCCCGTCCTGAAAGCTGGGGATGATGGATCCTCCGCTGTTGATATTTGCAGGGTGTTTATTTTGCCGTTGTCGTGGTGGTTAAAGGAGGTGGACTTTTTCCGGCGATCTTGGGCATCCAGAGCTTAATCTCATAAGAAAATCTTTAGCCAAGTCAGGTTTTTAATCGCTGTGTTAGTCATCCTACTGATTACATAAGGAACACTGTAGGAGCATTTCAAATGCCATCAGCTCTTGGCAGCGGAATGACAATGAGGATGAAGTATTAAAAACTAGGTACCCATCAAGACAGACATGGAGAGAGGGCCTCCAACTCCCCGCTCCTGTATATGCCTCTACATTAATTCTGCTCCTTTCTAAGAGAACTCACTGGAAGAAAAGCATAATTTGAATTAATTATTTGCACATATGGTGTGTTCCTGATGTCAGCAAATGCTACATTAAGGACAGACATGCTGGGCACCCATTAAATAATCAAGTAAATATTTGTATTGTTTATGATAAACTGGTTCCTTCTGTGGGTATTTTCTCTGTCTCCGTAAACATTCATTTAGGAGGCCGACTTTGTTTGTTGGGGCTTCATACCAGGCTTAAATCTGACAAAGAGCGTTGTTTAAATTCCAAATCCGACAAAGAAACCTCACACCCACTGTGTTTTTTGGAGCTAAGTGAATATTTAGTAACACTTTAATATAATAGCCGGATCATTATTTTATATTACTGAACTGAATGCTATGTTAATAACATTAATCACATGGACTCCTTCTTGTCTTAGCCTGAATGTTAGAAGTACTTCTATATGATTTCCACTGTAATTCAGCGGTAATTAGTGACACAGTTACTTCAAGCTGGCACCCAATGTTTATATTGAACCAACATGAATGTTAGGTCCCAACATAAACGTGAGCCCAGCCTGTGAATAAAAGGCTGGGGCCGAGGTAAGTCAACCCAATTTTTCTTTGGCACAGTATGTTATATAACTAGAACGTATACAAGGCTTATAAATGCTCTGGGTGCGTGAAGGAGATCGACTTTTCGCATTGTTCGCCGAAGGTCACCCTGGCATAGGGAAAATATGTGAAGGAATCCTCTCTGGGTCCATTTACCTGAGAAGAATCTCATTTGGAAACCTAGAAGTGAGACTGGGACAGAAGACGTCAGGTTGAAGGGGCGCCTAGGATCTGTATGTACTTGGCAGTTGTCTGTCAATTCCTAATGATTGTTGGGATCTCTTGGAATAAGATCCTTAGGATGATACTTTTTCAATGAGCTTTAGGACATCTTGATTTTTGCTTTTCAAGCTCAGTATTTCAGAGGGGCCTCTGTGTGTGCTCTCAGATGCCTCTTTTTGTCTCATAAAAGGAAGACTCACGTCATATACTCAGCATCTTTCTATTTCAATCCAAGTGTGGAGGGGGTTCGCAGGGCTTTACCAGGTCCTGGGATCGAATGGTGCCCGACCACGTCGGCCCATAGAGACGGGTCCACCTATTTGAATGAACAGACCTGCAAACAACCTCTAGCCATTTCTTGGAACATTAGAAGCAGGGATCTCGTTCCTTTTGTAAAAGTGAGGAGAATGGGCCGATACATACTTTTATTTAGTTTAGGGCAATGTGGCTCGTAATCGACTGCTTTTTAACCATGGCATTTCATTTGTGGAGGAAAAACCTGATCATGTTATCTCCCTCCCGCATTCTGCTTTAAAAAACAACCAAGCCCTTAAAGTGAATTTACTTCTTCTGTGATTTCATAGGCAGACCTCTGATACCTTAAATTCATCCATCCATCCATCCATCCATCCATCCATCCATCCATCCATCCATTTCATTCAACAGAATTTCCTGTTGCCTACGGGGTCTGGGAATCATGCTTGATGCCTGAATTGGCACAGGAATCTAGAAACTCTCTTTTGGAGCCATGACATTAGGTACTGGGAGATATAGATTTAAAAAAAAAAAAAGGAAGACAGTCACATCGAGTATCTGCAGTGAGTGAGCTGGTACAGCGCAGGCACTACAGAGCAGGGAACCCGTGACCGGAGTCTCTTCAGAATAGGACACCAGGGACAGGCGTGTGAGGCTCATCCTGGATGAATTGCAATACTGAGGGAATAGGAGTTTTGCACAGGACTTGGTTCTGCTCTTGTTAAAGTTAAGTTATTTATTATGACAGAAATAATCCCTCAGAGTGTCGGGATGGGCTGAGGTCCAGTCTGTCCTTTGGTCTTTATCCCTCATATGGGAAACCTTTCCAGACAATGCATCAGGACACTGCTTGGTCTCAGGAAAGGAACATGCTTTACACTCCTCTTGCCTGAGGCCTGCCCCTTACCCCCTGCTCCCTTCTTGACCTTCTAGATGCCAGGGAGTGCTTTCGTTAGCTGATCTTACAGTCTTTGCCTGCTCCGCAGCAGAGCATGGACATTGTCATGTGGGATAGGGACCCTGCTCCTCCCCTTGTGTTGGGCTTCTGCCGATCCACTTCTCTAGCCTTCGCCTGGGTGTCTCGCTTTTCCAGAAATAACTCTAGATTTATCTCTCTGATGTTTGTAAGCTATAAAGCTAAAATAGGGGCATCCCAACAGTAGATTGTCAGACTCTAGTTGTTACGTATACAGCCTAGCTGTAGAAAAAGAGAGGGAGAGAGGGGGAGAGCCGGAGACAGATACACACACACACACACACACACACACGGAGAGAACTACTTAATCTCCTTTGGGGGACAGCTCTTGAAATTCTTGCTAACACTGGTTGTGAAAGGAAGAAAGTCTCCATTTCAGGCTGTCCAGGCTGTATTGCTGTAGGAACTTGGCAGCTCAGCTCTCAGAGCGACACCAGGGAGCTCAGGTTCTCAAGGAATCCCTGAGGTATTTAGCATGTGCTGTTTTCCCGTTTGTCACTTTTGTGTTTTCCTGTTTCCCTGTGTCATTTACATCAGATCCTATCTGATCTGGCCTCTGCAATGTCTTCGGCTGCCACCCCCCTGCACCCTCCCCCCGACTCCTGCTCTTCTCTGCCCCTCTGCAGCTGCCGTGGTTTCTTGGTGTTGCAGCCACACCAACCACTAGCAAGTGGTTGCTGGCATGCCTCTTGCAAGCGCCTGCCTCATCACCAGCTCTCATCCACCTGCAGTTCCCGTTCTCCTCATCTGCCAAGAGCTAATTCGAGGGCTCACCTCCTTTGTGAAGCTTTTCCATTTTTTAAAAATTCCTACCATGCACTAGACACTGCACACCAGACGTTCCTTGTCTGTATTTAAGCTCAATGTGATACAGATCTGTATATTCATAGCTGATGTAAACTACGCTGTGGCCAGTGCTATGTATAAGCATTGCCTTGTCCCAGGGGATAGATGCTTTTATTATTCCCCTTTTAGAGATGAAAGGAAAAACTGAACTCTAAGATAAAATTAGGCAGTGCCCCTTCAACACCACAGCTGCTGGTAGATGCTCTCTCTAGTGCTTCCTTGCTTCAACAGATGTACCGAAGGTCTTTGATGATCTGGGGACTGTTCTAGTACAGTGTGCCTGGCCAACAGTGGTGCTGAAACACCATGCCCCTGTTCTTGGGAAACTCCGATTCTAGGGACGGAGACAGACAACATGCAAGCATGTATATAATATTCCAGGTAGAGATGGTGGTGAGAGCAGGACGAGGCACAGAAAGAGAGGGAGATACAGACACCCTGAACCAGATGGGAGGCCAGCATGGCTGGAGCAGAGTGACGGATGGATGGGCCAGGGGTGAGTTCAGAGAGGGGGTCTAGGAGGGGCTTCCAAGGTGAAGTATGGAGTTTGGATTTTATTCTGGATCATACAATGGCTGAGGAAGGAGTGAAATAATCTATGTTTAAAAATCTATGTTTTTAAAAAGTTGTTCCGGCAGTGGTGTGGAGAATGGTCTGTGGCTGGCTGAGAGTTCCTGACAGGAAGACCAGGGAGACAAGTAAGGAGGTTTTTGCTTCAATCCGGGGTTTTTGCTTCAATCATTTGCTTCAATGACGGTGGCTTGAATAAGCAGTAGCTGCCTAGGTGGTGAGAAGTTGTCCGATTCAGGGAGTATCTGAATGTTGAGCTGGTGACATATCTTGATGGATTAAAGGTGAGCTGTAAGAGTAAAAAAGTGGAGACTTGGTCCCGTCAATGGGGAGATGGGGAGAGTGGGTTTGCCTTCCATTCAGATGGGAAGTATTATTATTATTATTTTTTGGTGGTACATCGCTTTCTTGGGAATCTTGTAACAAATTACCACAAACTGAGATGGCTTAAGACAACAGGGACGTGTTGGTTCACAATTCTGGAGGCTTAATGTTTAATATTCAGATGTCCGGGCACCTGGGTGGCTCAGTTGGTTTAGTGTCTGCCTTCAGCTTGGGTCATGATCCCGGGGTCCTGGGATTGAGTCCTGCATCAGGCTCCCGGGTCAGTGGGGAGTCTTCTTCTCCCTCTCCTTCTGTCCCTATGCTCTTTCTCTCTCAAATAGATAAATAAAATCTTAAAAAAAGTAAAATAAAATTCAGGTGTCAACAAAGCTATCTTTCTCTGAAGGCTCTGGGGAGGGAATCTTCCTGGCGTCTTCTAGCTTTTAGTGGTTTGCAATCCTTGGTGTTCCTTGGCTTACAGACCTGTCACTCCAGTCTCTGCTCTCTGGTCACATGGCATTCTATCTGTTTATGTCTAATTTCTCTCTTCTTGTAAGGATGGTGGTCATTGGATTAGGGCAACCTTCATCCAATATGACCTCATCTTAACTTGATTACATCTGCAAAGACCTTATTTCCAAATAAGGTTATGTGCACAGGTCCTGGGAGTTAGGGCTGTAACATACCATTTTGGAGGGTGCAACAGTGCACCAGGAATTTGGTTTGAGTCAGGTTGAGTTTAAAATGGCACTTGATATATAGGGAGAGATGGTGTGCGGACAGTTGGACACAGGGCAGTTAGGGTAGATCTGGGCTGGGGGAACAGAGGGGAATGGCATCTGCATAGAGATAGTAGTTTATGCTACAGGACTGGATGGGCTCTCTGGAGAAGAGTGTATGTTCTGAAGGGATGACGTATAAGACTGAGTCTGGAATGCTTTGGTATTTAGAGGCCAGGAGACAGGGAGGGAAGGATCTGGATAGAGCTTATTTGGTTGTGCCTGTCTTTCTTACAGGCTTGGAGCTCTTGGAGAGCAACAGCCATTGTTATATTCCCAGCTCCCAGCACTGGCCCCGACACAGAGAAATTCTCCAGAAATATTTGCTAAATAAATGGACAGTGACATTTCTCTGTGTTTTTTAAAAAAATTTTATTTATTTGTTTTTTTTAGTAATTCCTATATCCAACATGGTGCTTGATTCATTGACCCCAAGATCAAGAGTCACATGTTCTTCTGACTGAGTCAACCAGGTGCCCCACCATGTCCCTGTTTTTAAACCACAAATAAATGCAATGATAACACCGATAGGAATGTGCAAGGTGGCCTATTTGCAGCAGGCAGGCCAGGCATGTTTGCAGGCGCCCATGCTCTTCCATGCTGTCCGCCTGTGTGGAAGAAGGACATATGTGTGGAAATGGAGAGGAACACTGAGGAGAGCTTCTCTTCTTTGCTGAGCCTCTCCATGGGACCCAGCTGCTAAAAATGGCCCAGCCACCCTCAGGCATCACTAACCCAAGCCCTGCCTTGGGACATGGGAAGCCATCTTCATATTGTACCGTGAGTGGTCCAGCCACACCTGGAGAACCTCGGCCCTGAGAGGCTGGCCGTTGGGGTGGTGAGTTCCACAGGGCCTGGGTGATTTGGCCATGTTCAAAGATTTTCTCTTATTTATTTGAGAGAGAGAGAAAGAGAGAGAGAGAGAGAGAGAGAGAGAGGTCATGTATAAGTGGAGAGAGGGGCTGGGGTAGAGGGAGAGAGGATCTCATGCACTGAGCCCAACATGGGGCTTGATTCCACAACTCCAAGATCATGACCCGAACTGAAACCAAGAGTTGGATGCTTAGCTGACTGAGCCACTCAGGCTTTTGTCAAGTCAAGGCATTGTTAGAAAAGGGAGATGACGTGAGAAAAGACAGGATCGCTATCTTTAAGCATTTCTAGTTTTCTCAAAGGGAAGGGGGTGAGACTAGATTTGTATTCTGGAAAGCCAAACTAAGGACAATAGGCAGCAGTGACACTGAGGACATTTAAATGTGCCATAAGAACTTATGTCAATACAGAGTGTCATGGTTAAGAGAGTTAGCAACAAGTAGTGTTAAAAACTAGAGGCTGGAGTGCCTGGGTTTGAATCTGGCCTCTGCCATGAACTGTGTGATCTTGGCAAGTTACTTAACCTCTCTGTGCCTAACTGTGTCACATCTACAGAATGGGGATAATAATCATACTTATTTTATAAGATTATTTTAAAGATGAAGTAAGTATTTTAAAATTCGGAACAGTACCTGGCACACGTAAGCACTCTTTGTTACACAAAAAGAGCTTAGAATTCGGGGTCAAAGAGATGTGGATTTTAATTCTGACTCTGCCGTGTATTAACTACATGATCTTGAGGAGGTGAGTAGCCTCAGTTTACTCCTCTGTGAAATGGAGATACTAACACCTGCTCGGAAGGCTATTGTAAGGATTAGTGAGCTAATATGTTTGACCCCCCGCCCTCTGCCGGAATGTTGACTGATATACTGAGACTAGTCATAGATGTTCAATCTCTACTAACAGGAAGGACTCAACCTTCTCTAGAGATAGTTCAGATGGTAGGCAGGATGGCCATATGTCAGAGATGTAGTGACGAAATGGTTACATCACAAGGAAGGTGAGGGTTAATGCCTTTTACAACCTCTAGCCAGAGTATTGAAGCAAGCAGAGCTGATAGAAACAACATGGGCAGGGAAAACTATAACAAAAATATGGAAAAGCCTAATTCTCATTTATTACTTGAATGCATTGATTAAATATGATGCCAGATATGGGATGGTGCATTTTTTGATAAAGACACCAGGGAGCCCATGAAAAGAAAACAGTATAATCTAGGGGGTAAGAGTATGGACTCTGGCGCCAGCCAGCCTGGGTCTGCTTTTAGCTGTGCCATTTGTTGGAGATGTGGCCTTCAGCAAGTATTGTAGGTCAGCCTCTCCAGAAGCTGACCTTGAGTTGCAACTATTTATTTGGGTGCAGATTTATTTGAATGCTCCTGATAATCTTGGCGAAGAGGGTGGGGAAGTCAGGGCAAGGTATGCTAATGAGGAAGTTACTGCTGTGGGCCAACTGGAACCCAGTTCCACTGGGACATCTGGATGACCATGTAGATCTGCCTTAGCCTTGTCCTGCTCAGGGGCAGAAGAGGCTCAAGTATTATCCACCAATTACATCTGCCATTATTTGAGGGCTGCTCCTGGGACAGGGAACGTCAGCATTTTGGCACTTTCATACGGCGCTACTCAGTGGGCCCAGAGGCATTCTGAACCCTCAGGCAAAGGGTCTTGGCTTGTAGGAAGAATCTAAGTATGCTAACCAGTGGTCACGGAGGGTCTCTTAGCTTGGGCTGCTATAACAAAGTATCATAGACGAGGTGGCTTATAAATAACAGATGCTTATTCCTCACAGTTCTGGAGGCTGGAAGCCGGAGATCCAGATGCCGGGGTAGTCAGGGTCTGGTAAGGACCCTTTTCCAGTTTCAGACCTCTCATTATATCCTCATATGGAAAACATTTGGGAGTCCCTTTTATAAAAGATACGAATCCCGTTTCTGTAGGCTCCAACCTCATGACCTAATCATCTCCCAAAGACCCCACCTACTAATACCATCACCTTGGAGGTTAGGATTTGAACATAGGCATTTTGAGGTGGTCACAAAGATTCAGTCCTTGTAGAGGGGATATAAACAGTATTTGTTAAGATAAGTCACTGGAACTCTCTGAACTTTGTTTCTTTATAGAGTGGGCATAAAAGTAACATACCTCATAGGTCATTGTGGGGAATAAGATAATGAACATACCATGTTTAGCTTATGCTGTTGGGTCAGTGGAAAGCCAGCAAGGGTGGCTCTTAAGGCAACAACAGAAAAATGTAGGAACAAGGAGACTGTGCCTTTCAAAGAGTAATGCCCACAGACTCTACTGAGGAAATAAATTATTAGAGGGAACTTGTGTCCATTTAATTTGGTTGGAGAAGTGCCCATAATAGAATCTTATACACTTGGTCACTTAAAAGAATTATGTGTGGCTGACACATTGAAGTCACATTTATCCACTAGGACAGAAGGTTCATCTTGAGTATAGAGCTTGTAATTTACTTACAGGTGTATATGGTGGGATAACTCAGGTTAATGTCCGTGAACAGAGACCAACAATTAGCAAGTTAATTAGGGTCCTGCTTTTAGTAGCGAAGGATAATCATTTATTAGCTTAGGTCACACCCTGGGCCTTCCTGTGAAGTGACTTTCTATGAAAATATTGACTGAGAGAGACTCCCTGTAGCTTCCTTAGTCCAATTCACACATGCTTGAGAAACTCATTATCTCACAGAGATAGTTGTGAGGATTACAGTAAGTTTAGGGGGCCTGGCTTCAGCTGGCCTATTTTAAGTTGTTGGCTGAAATATAAATAGGATTCTAATGTAACAATAGGGATATCACTCCTTCCTCAGAACACCCATGCTCTTCGAGGGCTCCTCTGCTGGGTTGAACTGCTGTGCGCTGGCACTTTGCTCTTTTCCAGCCAATAATCTCAGATAAATTAACATTATCATTTCATTTGAGGCTTTTGTTGAAAAAAAAATATAGAAAGGATACTGTTGTGCCTTGGAGCTAAAAAGCATTAGGAAGTGGTAAGCTTTTCTTTTTTCTTGTTTTTCACAGTGACAGCCATTGACCCGTACCTGAGATCCTGAATAAGGGGCTGGAGATTATAAATCCAATTTAGAGAAGGGGAGAGGGCATGGATTGAAGGGGCGTCTTGCTATGGGTGATGATATGAGTGGCAGGCAGCTCCTCTTCTAGGCGGTAAGAGGCATGGGGTCCATTGTGTTGGATTTGTCTTCTCACTTGACTCTTTTTTTTTTTTTGGCACTGGCGCCTACTTAGCTTGGTTAGGGAGTTACTTAGAATGTCCCTTGACTAATAAGGCAGAGGCTTGGCCATGCCTCATAAGCTATAGAAAGGATGATGGACAAGTCTTTTAAAATCTGTTTGGCTCCTGTTTCCTACACCATCAGTCACAAATTGTAAGAGTGAGTTGTTTCTGTTTGTAAAATAGGAGCAGAGGAGAGGTCGTGACAAATGTAGCTAGGGTAAGTCAGCTTTCTGATGGAAGCGGACTCTGGGTGATGAAAACATTCCCTGGCTTCTCTTTGCTGGGGGGCAGATTTCTCAACACTTTCCCCATTTAGGTATAAGCTGAGTCTGTCCAAGGAAGTGTCTACTGTTAAAAGTCCAAACCAACAAAGAGGGGGCAGTTTTAAGTTATAACATCACCATGGTTTTGCCTTCGTACGATCTGCAAAAATGTAATTTTAGTTAATAAAAGAAGGCTAAGTGGTGGAAATAAGCCACGCATAATTTTCCACAGCCCGGGTCCCAGCATTCTCGGTCTAAACCGGTGCACATTTTAGCGAATTGTTATTGTTCAACAAGTACTCTTGTGTGGTAGACAAAATAATGCTTTTGTCCCTGCACGATGTCGATGTTCTGATCCCCCAGAGACTGTGAATGTTGCCTGACTTGGCAAAAGGAACTTTTCAGGAATGATTCAAGTTATAGGTGTTGAGATGGAGAAATTTGTTTGGATTATCTGAGTGGACCAATCTAATCACGAGTCTTTGAAATCAGAGGGCTTTTCCTGGCTGTGGTGTGAGAAATGGAGCATGAGGAGGATCTGATGCCCTCTTGTGGGTTCTGGTTACAGGGGTTGTGTGCGAGGAACCAGCCGCCAACCCCCTGAGGGAGTGAGGTAACAGCCCTCCTCTGGAGCCTCCAGAGAGCAAGTGAACCCTGCCAGGGCCCCGATGTTGCCCTGAGAGGCCCTGTCAGAATTCTGACAGACAGAACTGTGAGATAATACACTTGCATTGCCTTAAGCCATGGCAATGGCTTAATTCTGAGGTAATTTGTTGTAGCAGCAAGAGCTAACCAATACATCCCAGCTTCTCCGCTCTAGAGTTTTTCTAATGATAACGTGGTCTTATCATTTGGAGCATCCCCTATGTTCTAGGGATATTCGTTATCTTACTTGACCTTATAACAATCCGTGAGGTAGATATTGTCTTATTTTACACATGAGTAACTGGTTCTGAGAGGCCCAGTGACTTTCCCGAGTTCACAGAAGTAGTAAGTGACAGGCTGAGGTTCTGGGCCTCTAGAGAATTTCTATCTTCTGCCCCACTCTTGAACATCCTCAGCAAGCCTCAGGAGTCCAGAAATCCAGTGTAGTGGCCACGTCTTCCACCCCAGAGAGCAAGGAAGAACCACTCGCCGTCTCTCTTTAACGTTTCTCCAGTTGATAAAATATGGATGAAGATGGAGGTCATCGCCCCTGACTCCCCCTCCCCCCCAAACCCACGGTGGGGACAGTAGCGGGGAGGGAGCCCAGACAGATTGGCTCACTTCTCAATCTGCACTCAAGTTCCTTCCAGATCCTCGGCTTCCCTGATTACTAATCAGCAGTGCTTTGTGGCTTGCAGAATAAGCACCTAGTTTGTTAGCAAAGGAATCAGGTTGGTATTTAAGACGAAAGAGGATTTGAAAAAAAAAAAAGATTGATTATTTTAAAGGGTCACTTGGGACTGGCTTTGCAGATCCCACTGCATTAAACCAGATTTGGGTTCGATCGCTGGCAACACCGGTTGGATTAGATGTGGGCACCATGCCCCTGACATCCCAAGTCCCTCTACCGACCCTTAAACCATCCTACGTGTTGTGCAGAGACAACATTGGCCATTGGCTGAGGAACCCCAGCCTGTGCGGGTGAGCTGGGCTTCTTTAAATTCAGTGTGGAGACCTCCAGACAGGATTTGTTTAATGGGTGGTGTTCAAGCACCCACTCTGCACCATTAAGTTCCATGAGAGCGAGAAAGAAGCAGAAAAAGTGCTACTTGCTTTGGAGAAGCATCTGGTCCGGAGGGAGAGAGAAAGAAGGCTGTTCAAAAAGACAAATGGGTTTTCTTTTTTTTTTTAATAATAAATTTATTTTTTATTGGTGTTCAATTTGCCAACATATAGAATAACACCCAGTGCTCATCCCGTCAAACAAATCGTCTCCTGCTCTACAGGTGGGGAAGAAACCCAGAGGTCACCTGGGTACGTGTCAGGGTTAGGGGCAGGCAGTCAGATCCCGGGATCGAGTCCCACATCGGGCTCCTTGCAGGGAGCCTGCTTCTCCCTCTGCCTGTGCCTCTGTCTCTCTCTCTGTGTCTCGCATGAATAAATAAATAAAATCTTAAAAAAAAAGGAGCTCTGGGTCCCATGAGAGGCCATCACTGAGATCTGGGGAGGGGTGACGGTGAATGGGGCTCCTTCTGTGCACCCTGACCCACAGAACAGTGACTGCCAGCTAGTCCATGAGCTCATCCCAATGCCCTTTCCCTAGGGCTAGACCACGCTTTGTGCTTCTAGAACCTTTTCTTCTGACACCTGTAGAGTTGTGCCTACCTGTGTGGCCCATTCCTGTCCTAGCCGCCCCCTCACCTGGCTTCCGGTGGGGGCCGGGGCCTGATGTCCCCATACTCTCTGTTGGATCGACGTCTTTGTGCTGTTTACTCCAGCTTGTACCTTGCTTGCCAGACCCAAAGCTCTCTCTCTCTGCTCGTCTCTGCCTCTGGGTCAGCTTCCCGTCCCCCGCGTTCTCCTATCCCAGGCTTTTCCTGGCCTCTCGCCTCCCACTCTCTGGGGGCTCTGTATTGTTGATTCCCAGCATGCCTCACTTGGGAGCTGGAATAGAAAAAAAACGGACCCTCAATTCAGCCCTGTGGGGCCTCCTTGATTTACACCCATCCGATTTATAACTCCCTTTCGAGTCCTTAGCTGCATGCAGCCCTAGAGCCCGACCAACATAGCACCCAGCTCTGCAACTTTCCCCAGAAACTGCTGTACAGGATAGAATAAAATTCTTGCTGAAATAATAATAATAATAATATAAAAAAGTGGAAACCTCTCTTTTCTTTGTTGACTACAGGAGGCCTTTTTTTTTTTTAAGAAGACCATGTTAAAAAAAAAAAACACCTGTGGTTTTTGGGTTAGAAAATAGTCTCTGGGTACACTATGCCCCAAATCCAGATGCTGTAGATTTTCTGTAGCATTAAAGTTTCTCCCCTGCTAGCTGAACATGTTAGAATAAAAATACTTTTAAATACTTAAGAGTAAATACTTCTTACACTGGCTGGTTAGTGTCTTTTTGGAAAGGGTTTTGGGTTAGGTCTGGGTTATTTTTGTGAACTAATTTTTTTAAGAAAATCTTGAATTCTTTAGGGTGCACTGTAATGGCTTTTTATAAACACTCCACAGCAAGCAAAACATCCGTAGTCAGAGTCATCTGCCTTAAACACCGCTCTCAGCATATCACGACTGTGTTCAGACATTTGGAATTCTTTCCTAATCTCTTTTTCCTCTCACCTAAATTTGAGCATCTGACTTTCCAGGTCTGCTGGCACCTGATCCCACCTGACATTTTCTTTCCCTACAGCAGTTTTCGTTGTCCTTCCTTCGTGTTCTGCTCAAAATGAACGTGAGGCTGTGTGGCAAAGACCTGGAAGCCAGAGTTCCTGGGTTCGAGTCACATATATTAGCGTGTGTGTCTTTGGATAATTGCTTAACTTCCCTGTTTCAGTTTCCTCATCTGTAAAATTGAAAATAATACGACCTAATTACAGGCTTGGTAGGAAGGTGAAGTATGCTTTCTTGCACACAGTAAGTGTTCACTTTATACCCTCTCATGAGGGGCTTGGTGATTTGGATAAGGAGGCTATTATGTCCCCTTCCTCCCTTTTCCTTACACCTCAAGTGTGAGTATCCTTCAACTTGATTTAACCTGAAATTGGTGTATCATTTGGATTTTCTTCTTTTCTTTTCTTTTCTTTTTTTCTTTTCTTTTCTTTCTTTCTTTTCCTTTCCCTCCCTCCCTCCTTCTCTTTCTTTCTTTCTTTCTTTCTTTCTTTCTTTCTTTCTTTCTTTCTTTCTTTCTTTCTTTCTTTCTTTCTTTCTTTCTTTCTTTCTTTTTCTTTCTTTCTTTCTTCTATTTTCTTTCCAGATACCGGGCAGGTTTCAGGGCAGCTTTGCTTGTTCAGAATATACTAACTAAAGAATTTTCTTAAAAGTAACACCCATACCAAATCTCTACACTCAGCCGTAACTCTTTGCATACACATATAAGGTGTATACCTTGAATCTAGAAAGTCAAATGGGTTTCAGGTTTGGATCACTTTTTCAGTTTTCACTGCCATCTCACTGAGATGAGCTTGGGAGGTAATTCATCTGTGAATAAGGGTTTGGTTTGAACCAGGAGACTGTAGAAGCAGAGTGCTTTAGTGGTGGTTTTTGCTGTTTTGAAACTTTCTATTCTGGGTTCCAGCCTCCTCCCTCCAAATCAATCCCACAAGACAATTGACCTTCAGAGCTCAGTTTGAAGCTCATTGAGCACATCAGAAAACGAGAATGCCACAGTGGGTCAGATTTCCACTTTCTAGCCCAGTTTCTGTCACCAATATGAGGGGACATGTTGGTTTTTAGGAAAATGTCGTTGATCTAACACAAAATTATCTTCAGGAAATCAGGGGTTTACCCCAGCAGCTAGCAAAGCAAAGCACAAATGGATCAAACTGAATTGGATGCCCGTGATGGAACCTAAGGACATCGGAGGCTCAAAGTCAGACTCGGTAAAGTTTATGTATTGTCCCCAAATGTTGTTTCCTTAAAATAAAATAGTTTCATTTTCGATCACTTCACCCATCTTCTTAGCGTTAACCTCTGCTAAGTTTAACATACCCTAGTGAAGAGAACACATTTTGTGACATGAATTCAAGTCTTGCTTGATAGAGGAAAAACTTAACTTATATATCATCTGGTAGCCGTTTTATATATATATCTTTATATATATATATATATATATATATATATATATATATAAAGAATCAGTGGGGTTCTTATCTTTATATTTTAGTTGCAGGAGGCAACATACTGTAATAAGAGAACAGATATGAGGGATAAAAGATTTGGTAATTGTCAGCAACGGGATCTTGGGTGGGTTCTCTAACCTCTGTAAGTCTTCATTTTCTCATCTGTAATTGGAGACAAAAATAATGAAAATTGCACTCTTTCTCTCATGCACACACACAAACACACATGCACACTTACTGCATATTTTTTTGAAACTTGAGTGAAGCAGTGCCTACCAAGTGCTTAGTATACTACCTGCCTCATATTAAGGACTCAGTAAATGGAAGTCCAGTCAATAAGTACTCAAGTGCCTTTTTATTTAATGCATGTGAAAGGTACAGGGGGCATAAAAATGAGTAAGAAATGGCCTCTGCCTTTATGAATCTTCCAACAAAGATATGAGGTGTAGGAAGTCTGTGCATAAAAGAGGAAACAAGTTGGTGGTGGGTTTGGCGGGTGAAGCCGTGAGCATCTAGAGCAAGCTTCAAAATGGCAGCAGGGCCCTCCATGCTGTGGCTTCTGCTTCATTGTAGGCTGCTTTTCTTCTTCTTCACTAAACTCCAGCTACAGTGACCACATCATCTACTCACTCAACAATCATTTAATGGATATTTAGTGAGCGCCTTCTGTGAGCAAGACATTTCTCTGGGCAGGACCCTATGAGTGAGTGGGAAATGAAGCAGATCAGAACCCTGCTTGTTTGGAATGTACGCACTGCCAAGGCCTCAAATGCGCTGAGCTCTTTCTCACCTCAGGGCCTTTCCTTGCGTGTGCCCTCTACTTAGAATGTGATTTCTTTGATGCTTCTGCACATTAACTTCCATATGTCTCTCATGCCTTAAATTTTGCCTTCTCAGACAACCCTTGCCCATTACCCTGGCCCAAATCTAATCTAAATTAAATTCTGCAGTTATCTGTCCTCAACACATCCTTAATTTTTATTTTAAAGCACTTAACACAGTTTGGGGCACCTGGGTGGTGCCGTGGGTTAGGTGTTGGACTCTTGATTTCAGCTCAGGTCTCGATCTCGGGGTCATGGGATCGAGCCCCGTGTCAGGCTCCACGCTCTGCATAGAGTCTGTTTGGGATTCTCTCTCTCCCTCTCCCTGTCTCTCTTACTTGTGCTGTCTCTCAAATAAATAAATCTTTAAAAAATAAAACACTTAGCACAGTTTATCTGGATCATTGTTTGTTACTTCCTCGTCCACGAGGCTGTAAGCTCCATGAAGTCACAGAGTATATTGATTTTGTTTATTGTTTTATCTAGCACATCCAGGACACAGCTGGTTCACAATATGTTCTTTTTTTTTTTTTACTTATTTTTAAATTAAATTTTTATTTAATTCCAGTATAGTTCATATACAGTGTTTTTTAGCCTCAGGTATACAACACACAACAGGTTCTTAAAATATATTTGTTGATCTAATAAAATAGCTGACTTCGTATGAAAAGATATTTTTATTTTACAAGCATGATGGAAGGTTTGTGCAGATTTTTAGTGGTGATAATGCTTTTAGATTGGGAGGGCTATTTTGGTTCTGCTAGCTGATTCCGTGTTTATATGTATATATAATTTTTAATTGGTAAATTATAATCCTGGGGAGCTATTCTTTATATTTGAAAAGCTTTCAAACAGTTTTCTTTGACTCCCCACACGATTAGCTTTTAGAATGAACTTTTCTTGGGATTTTGTCATGTTCTTTCATCTTTATAATAGCACGGGTCACTCAGTATGAAAGTCCTTGGGTGTTTTAGAGGGTCATTCTTCAGATGGAAAATGTAAATCTGCTTCCTTGATCGTCTGTTCTATCAGTAGAAACTCAAATCTCTGGAGATAATGTCTAGAAGAAAACAAAGAAATAAGTAAGGCACCAAACAAACGTTACCCTTTGGCCTGCTGGAGATGGGGTAGATGGGGTGGTTTTGGGGTTTCAGAATCTATTGTTGACAGTAGCTTGAAACATTGGTCAAACAGAAACTTCTTCTTTAGGCAAAGTTGACTCAGCCAGGCCACTGTGTTCCCATCTTTTTGAGAGGTGGTAGTTCAGATTTCAATACTGCTATGAAAAAAAAAATCTGCTATCATGGCAAATGATACTGTTGGATGTGGACGGAAACCCCATAAAATTGTATAGGTGATATTAATTTAGTCACCTAGGGCTTAATAGTCATTTTATGAACATTAAAGAAAAGTTTTGTAGCCATAATGTTTTATCTATCTTTATGGTCTCTTATGCTGTGTTTAATCAGTGTAATTATGGTAGAAGATAATTAAATATAGTACTATATAGTTCTTAAGATTTTAATGCTGTTATTACTAATTTAACCACAAAAAAGATACATAAAATCTATGCCACTGCAAATCTTAAAGAGAAATATCCAGAATTTTTAGTAAGTAGTTTAATTAATGGAGGTTGTGTCTTAGTTTTTTCTTTTATCAGTTTATTTATGCCACTTAATATATTTTTTATTTATCACTGAGAAGAGAAAGCAAGAGAAGAATATTTGTACTATTCTCTGAACAAAACTGAAGTTTCTCTGTAGTTTGAATGGTCACATTAGAAATAGTCCACCAAAGGGCTATTCAGGACTACATTTTATAAATGAGATTATCCATGCAGTAGATTTTATTATATATTTGTACTCAATACACATTAGCTATATATTTTTTCCCCTAGGCAGAAATTTAAAAAAAAGTTTCTATTTTTTTAAAAAAACTTTTAATGAAAATGAGGATTGTCAAAGAATTGACAAGTGGGTTCTGAACTGTCTTGCTTTAGGGAAGGCAGGGCTTGGGCTTCCATTTGTTGGTACAAAAGCAGACATTTTACAGCTGCTCATTCAAGGGTGCCTAGAATATAGTGGATGCTCATGGGACCTCTTTTGATCCATGCTCTCATGGATCTCTGTGGTGGAGCAGGCATTGAACAGAGCTGATGAAACAATTAGGACTTGGGTTGGAGAAAGCAGGATGGAGACTGTGCTGGGATAGGGCACCAGCATGAGCAAAGGTGGAAAGGTTTGACATTCCTGGGGTACAGATACGGAGCTTCCCCTCCCTAAGGCAGGTAGAGCTTTGTGATGAGAGAGAAGTTAGGGGAAGAAAAATAAAAATCAGGCCAGAATCTGGAGGCTTAAAACATCATACAGAGAAGTGCTGAACTGGATGGGATAGAATAATATTTAGGCTTAAAAAAGAATGGAATTGGGGGCAGCTCCAGTGGCTCAGCGGTTTAGTGCCGCCTTCAGCTCAGGGTGTGATCCTGGACACCTGGGATCCAGTCCCATGTTGAGCTCCCTGCATGGAGCCTGCTTCTCCCTCTGCCTGTGTCTCTGTCTCTCTGTCTCTCTCTCTCTCTCTCTCTCTCTGTCGCTCATGAATGAATAAATAAAATCTTAAAAAAAAGAGAATGGATTGGGATGCTCATGATGTGGATGAAACTCAGAGGTCCTAAGCTAAGTGAAATAAGACAGGCAGACAAAGATGGTAGGGTTCCACGTATAGGAGGGACCTGTGTCAAATTCATAGACGCGGGAAGTAGAATGTAAGTTTTTAGGAGCTGGTGGGAGCCGGAATGAGGAGTTACTTTTTAGTGGGCACAGGATAGCAGTGATGGCTGTACAGCAATGGCAATATGCTTTATGCCACTGAACCGCACACTTTAACATGGTTAGAATGGCACATTTTACGTTGTCTATATTTTTTATGACAGTCAGAAAAAAATTAAAAGTACTGGGTTGAATTATGTAAACAGCAAAAGGCATTGAAGATTGTCATGGGAAGGGCAGAAATGATCCAAGTGGCATCTTTGGAATTAAGCTGTTGGCTCTCTCTTTTTTTCTAAATAGCTTTGTACTTTCGTTGACAAGCTGTGTTTGAAACCATCTTTGTTGTGATCACTTAGGAAGATGAGTCTTCAGTACCTATAATTTCGTGAGAAAACTCACAGGGTTGATGGATGGAAGTTTCTAATGGGAAATATATAGTTGAGAGTAGAATTGGGGCAGCAAAAAAATGACTTGAAACCAGAGTTGGTGTCCCATATTTAGAAGACTTCTTGGCAAACCTAAAGACATTTTGATTTGCTCGTGTGCTTCTAGGAAGCTGGAGTTGGATGAAGCACCAAGGCCTAATGTTGAAAGTTATCAGCCTGGAATTAATGAAAAATGTGAGACCAGACCCTTAGGTGTTAGAGTGGTTTTCTGCACTAAATTGATGTTGTGTTCTTTTTCATTTTCCAGCAGATACATTCTCACTGTGCACTCTGAGGAAATGATTAAAAAACATCATTAAAATACTTCTTGTATTTCTTTTTCATTGAAAGAGGCCACAAGTGCCTGCTTTTTTCCATTGGAACCAAACCCTCACTTTTCCATTCTAATAGCAGTGCTAAGCGCTGGTGGTGTGGTGCAGTAGCTTGCAGGATTTTACACCACAAGCCGCACACAGGGGCTTGCACACTATCATTTCTGATCTTGATTTGGAGACAAAGAACCTGGGACACTGAGAGTCATCTTTGATCCTTTTATAATTCCATCAATTTTCTGGCAGTGTGAACAAATTTATGCCTGAATGATGACTCTCCGGGAATGTCAGGTGTACCAGGCTCAAGAGGAAAGGAAAGCCCACCCCGGGTGATAAGAGAGCTAAGGAGTGAAGCCACTCCTTGCAGGACAAAGCAAGGGAAGTTGCATGGATATCAGGGCGTTTGAGGGGAAGGCACCTCTCTGTCATCCCAGCTAGAACTGGGAAGTTGGAGCTCAAGTCTTGGAGAGCTTTATTTGGGCTGATGGATCCTTGTAGCAGGCCTCCCTCTGTGGAGCTCTTGTCTTCTGGTGCTGTCATGTACTTATCTGTCCACCCCACAACACCATTGTTCCTGTAGGTTACAGACAGTGTCCTACTCATCCTTAGATCCTCACCACCTGCCATGGGGCCTGGCAAATAATTTCTCAGCGACTGTTCCACTCTAGGTTGGATGAATGAATGAAAGAATGGCTTTAGTTCTTGTCTTGCAAAAAAGAGGGACAAAACCAAGAGGGCCTAAGCTATTGGGCCCCCTATAGCTGGTACAAGGAGGCACGGTGGTGAGGATCAGGGTAGAAAGAAGGACCTCAATTTTTCTGGCCTTTTCACAAATGACAAATCAGGAGGTGATTATTTGCTTTGGAAAATAATTTTTAATAAAGTTTTTTTTAAAATAAAGTTTATAAAACTTTTTTTTATAAAAGTTTTTTTAAAAAAAGTTTTTTTTTTTAATAAAGTTTATAAAAAGGTTCTTTGCTTAGTAAGGGATTTGTAGAGAACACACACTTTTTGGAATGCAATTTAACAATATAAAGAACCTTAAAGTGCTCATAACCTTGATCTGACGGTTTTATGTTTGGAATATTTTTCTAAGGAAATAATTGAAAATTGCAGAATGAACTTTTTGCACAAAGTTGTTCACGGTAGCATTATTTATAATGGCAAAAAATTGAAAAAAAAAAGCCAACTAGTTACCAAAGGAGTATGATTCAGTGTATTTTAGTATAATCACACATTGGAATAAGATACGGCCATTGAAATGGTGTTGATGAGAATGGTAGTACCATGAACAATGTATATATGTAAAATTAGTGATACATGCAAATTTATGATATATGCTAAAATACAGGCATACAACCCATGCATATTTAAGAGTAACCACTTCCATACTGCAATAATAATGGGGAATTAGTTTTTTCTTTTATATTTTCCTATATCTTCTATAAATATTCATTACTCTTGCAATCAGAAAAAAAAAGTCTGGAAAAAAATCCCATTTTCATAATCCATTTCAAAAGAGACATGGAGCACAATTTTCAGTATGCATTTCAGGAGGAAATATTCCACCGGCATCATCCCCATCCCTTTCCAGGAGGAGAAGAGGCTGATGGATCAGTACATCCGAAGTAACACAGTGGCACGAACCTCTTGCCATCACAGAGGTGGAAGTGCCACCACTGTGGTATCTGCTGTTGGAACCAGGCATAAAATATCAGGGAGGAGGTGCTCTGGAGATGAGGGACAAGAGAGTCTTTGACAAGAGGAACAAAAAGAGAGATTGCAAGGGAGGATGTGAAAGAAAAAATTAGGTGTGGAGACCTAGGAATGGGGAAAAAAAAAGAGAAAAAGAAGTTGAAGAGAAAGACAACTGGTGTTTGGGGGGAATGTAAAGAAAGCCCGTAATTAGTTCGCTTTATTGCTCTGGGCCTCCGTTATATTCTGATGAAATAATAAATCAAGATGCTTCACTTTTACTTATTTACTTATTTTTCTTTAGCAGTGGTATCATTAGGCAATAAACAAATGGGCATATCCACCTGACTTGTCTCCAGGAAGCATTTGTAATTCAAATGGGAAGCAAGACCATTTTTCCCTTCCATGTATCTCTGTCATCTTGAGCAGCTGGTTCACACTGTGCTGGGAATCTCAGCCCCGGGTGATGGACTGTCGTGTGACTGTTGTCTACACACAAACACTTTGTTTTCCTAAATAAAGGATCCTCTGAAATGTACCCCAGTGCTTATAGCTCAGTACTGAGGGATAGGATTCAGGAATGCATTCCATATTTTATTCTGAGACCTTTCAGAGGTGGCTTTGAGGGATCACTTTGTCCTACTATGAACCGATCCGTAAGATGGGACGACCTCGTTAGCATTTGTCACTGGCTGGCATTTACAGAGACTTCTGGTATCTGTGAAAGGAACGCGGCAGAGGAGGGAAGACACAAAGGGAAGAAGGAAAGAAGCGAGGGAGAGACGGCTTAGCGCAGTGAAAGAAAATTGCTTTTGGCATCAAGCACCTGTGGGCTGGCATCTTGACTCACCTACTTACCTAATGATCTAGCAAACGTCACTTAACTTTTATGGGTCTCTGTTTCCTCATCTGTAAATGAAGATGGTCGTACCTCGTTCAGGGTTATTATGAATGAAGACCAAATGGCATAATATGTGCAAACACCTAACACTTACTAGGTGGTCATTTACCTGACTCCCTGCTCCATTTATTGACTGCCTACCTTATGCCAAGAATTATGCTAAGCGATTTCCAGGGCCCCTGCCTAGTAATTTAGACAGACAACTCCCATTATTTCCTCCGAATGCAATAAAGTTGTTTTGAGTATATCCTGATAAGTAATTGCTTCCCTTAATGATACTCTAGTGGAATACAATATGGAAACCTCTGAAGGTTCTTATTCTTGAAACTAATTTTTAAGTACAAGTGCTTACAATTAGTCTTGTCTCGGCGTGATTTGTAGCATACCAAAAAGCCCTGGGTTTCTAAATATAGAAATCAAAATGCCTTGAATCCTCTGAAAGCCAAATCAGAAAAGCTTACACAAAAGGAGGATAGGCTCGCACCAGTATCCAACATAACTGTGTGTAACAACATAGGGAACACTGTCTATTCAGGTAACAAGTGTCTTAGAAAAGAAGTGTTCAATTTGTTAATAACTAACCGCTTGCCTATAACTGCCCTCCCCACACCCACTGCAGCACAGAAGAGAATTTCTTGGAAAAACAAAGTCAGTAATTAAAAAAAAAAAAAGCAAAATCACAAAACTTGGGGTTAGTAATGCTTGGATGGTGGTTAGAAATTTTCCACGCAACTAGAAAAATGACAAAAGTATGAGTGCGGGCTAAGTGCGATTCCTGGAATTCGACCTTAGTTCTTCTCTGGCATGTTGAATCCTGTCGTAGATGGGCTTTTAGGGGCTGCTTTGGACGTTGCCGAGCACTTCTTAGACGCTGTGTCCTTTTAATCCTTATTAGAATCTGACAATATTTTTTCACTAATTGAAAAAAAAAAGGGGGCCACAGCGGAGTTTATTGACCTTCTGAGGCTACTCTGATTTGGTTGATCAGCAAGGTGGAATTAGAGCAAGCTTGTACTTTGGGCCTCAGTTTCCCAATATATAAAATGGGTATAATAATACCTACCTTACAGAGTTCTTGGGTGAGGGGAGAATCAAAAGAACTGACATATGAGAAGGTGGAACTCTTGGCTTACAGTGTGGCCCTTAGACCAGTGGCATCAACATCACCTGGGAACTTGTTAGTAATGCAGAACCCTGGGCCCCATCTCAGATCTCCTGAATCAGAAACTCTGGGGGTGAAGTACAACAATCTGTGTTTTGAGAAGCTCTCCAGGTGATTCCGATGCCTCTGTCCGTGGCTGCCCCCCCCCCCCCCCGCCCCGGATTTGACCACCATCAGGCCAGTTTCTTTTGTACTGACTTCTCTCCTGGTGACTATTTCGTAGGCCCCATGGCTCTACAATATGATTCATAGATTAGAGCTCAAGAGTTTTGATTCTTGTTTGGCTATTCTAACTCATCCTCTGCCTCTGGTAAGATTGAGAAGCTCTCCACAGCATGAGATCCTTTGCTTAAAAATGGGGAGAACAGAATCAAAATATTGGTGAAGAACTATAACATGATAAAAAGAACAATATTGCAGATGGAACATTGGAACAAACATGTCAGTCATTTGTGGATGCATCACAAAACTTAGAGATCGTAAAAAATATATTTAATTGATTTTTAACATTTCAAATGTATTTTAAGTCTTTGAAATGAAAGAAAGATGGAAAGGTAGAAAATGCCAATTAGCTCATTCATAGTCTTACCACACTTTTTTTTAAAACAAGATTTTATTCATTTATTCATGAGAGACACACAGAGAAAGGCAGAGACACAGGTAGAGGTAGAAGTAGGTTCCCCATGGGGAGCCTGATACAGGACTCGATCCCAGGACAGGATGATGCTCTGAGCCAAAGGCAGATGTGCAACTGCTGAGCCACCCCGGTGCCCCCGTACCACACTTTTAGGCCTCTATAGTGTTTACTCATCTATTATTTTATTTTAAGCTCTTTATGAATATTTCTGGTTGGTAGGCCAGAGATTGTCCTCAGTGTACAGATGAGGGGACTGAGCCTCAGTGAAACAGAACATTTCTCAAGTTTCCACTTGAGGAAATTGATGTTAAGGAATGTCACATCTACTAACCCCCTCAGCCAATGGACTTCCCTTTATAGACTTCAGCACTGGCACATTATGCATTTTGGGGAGCATTGATGTTCTTTTGTATTTTGGTTTTGCCTTGCACCAATTAGTATAAATGATTTTACAACTCTTTAGCTACTAGTTTTGGTAAGTTTCATATTCACAAAATAAGAGGTGTGCTCTGGGTTCTTGTTCATATTGAAATGATGCGTGATAAGTGCGGCCTTCTGGGTGGCTCAGTCACTTGAGTGTCTGACTCTTTATTTTGGCTCAGGTCTCAATCTCAGAATTGTGAGATCGAGCCCCACATCAGGCATCACACTGAGCGTGGAGCCTGCTTAGGATTCTTTCTTCCTCTCCCTTTGCTTCTCTCTGTTTGCATACTCTCTTTCTTAAAAAAAAAAAAAAAGAAAAGTGGTAAGTGCTAAGTGATAATACCAAGGTAAAGATGTTTCATTCATTCAACAAATGTTTATTGAAGGTTCTAGATACTGGGTTGAACCTCTGTGTTTATAGTAGTGAGCAAAACTGACCTCCATTGGATTTTATATTGTCATTTCATCATCTATAGCTTTGTGGTCTTTTATTAATGCATTAAGTGCTATGAAGTAGGTCTGCTCAGCCTCCCTCTCTCCTTGGGATCATCCTAGAAACACCTCTGAGAATTAGCTTTAAATCCAATCTCAGCCATAAAGGGCGGTGGTAAGTGGTGCTTTGGACAACAAACCAACATGTAAACTATTGCCTAGCATTGACAACTGGCTAAATAGAGAGTTTACCTTAAGGCCAAACGTACCTGTTTTTCCATGAGAAATGGAAGGTTGTACATTATAATAGAGATGCAAGTGACGCGTTAGAGAAAAATGCTTTATATACATTAGGAAGCCTGCTCTGTGATGTAGCTTCTTATGAAGTGAAGATTTAGTAAACAAATATTCTTTCATTTATTTAGCAAATAGTTTTCAAGAAGATACTAAAGGCTAGAAACTGTCCTAGGAACTGGGATGAACAGAAAGTAAGATAGGTAAATTGACTGTCCTTGTGGAACTTGTTTCCTGGGTAAAGAAATGAAGAAACAAGTTATTAAATAATACAACGCAGGGTGGAGTGTCTGCGTGGCTCAGTTGTTTAAGCATCTCCCTTCGGCTCAGGTCATGATCCGGGGGTCCTGGGATTGAGCCCTGTGTTGGGCTCTCTGCTCAGTGGGGAGTCATCTTCTCTGTTTGCCCTTCCCCCTGCTCATGCTCTTTCTCTCTCTCTCTCTCTCTCAAATAAATAAAATCTTTGTATATAGATTTATATATTATGCATGGTCAGGAGATGGTGAATGATGGTCCAGGAATGGGGATCAGGGGATTGTTTAGATATAGGGCCCTCAGGGGAAGCCTGTTGGAGGAGGGGAGATACGAGCTGAGATCAGCTGACAGCTAAGGAAGAACATTCCAGGAAAAGGGAAGATGAATGTGGAGGCAAGGGGATGGGCTTGGCCAGTGTGGCTGAAGAAGGTATTTGTTGAAAGCCCAGCACCATGGCTGGGAGGTGGAGATGCACAAGGCTCTGCTGAAGTGTAGGAGAAGATAAAATATTTGGCCTCAGTCTTCAAGAAGGTAGGATGTAGCATGATGTGTACCGGAATGATGAAAGACAAGACTATAAGCCTATCCATAGATGCATTAAGGAGGGGGCATCGGTGGATTATGAGAGGGGATCGTGACAGAGGTAAGGCTTTAGATGGATGGGTGGGAGAAAGGGACTGGAGCTACTATACCTAGGAGTGAAGCGGAGAAGGTGGCCTGTTGCTGAGTGGTGTGGTGGCATGGAAGGTGAGGGCCTGGGTCCTGAAGTCAGGCTGCCTGGGTGCCCCAACTCCACCCTTTACCAACCATGTGGGTGGGGGCTTTCTGTGTTTCCGATTCCTCATTTGTAAAGTAAGGGTCCTAACAGCATCTATGTGTGCTGGTTATCGCCGCCTAGCAGTCCTCCCCAAAAGCTAGTGGCTGGGGACATCAATTTATTATACTCTCACAATTTGTGGGCAACTGGGATCAGCTGAGTGGCATCGCATGGGGATTCTCATGTGGTTGCGATCAGATCTTGGCTGGGGCTGGAGTCAACTGAAGGCTTGACTGGGCTGCATGTGCAAGACAGCACCTTCACTGGCATGTCTGGCTCCTGTGCTGGGATGGATGCAACAGCTGGAGGCTGGCGGGACATTCTCTCCTCAGAGCCTCTCTGTGTGACCGGTGTGGGCTTTCTCCCAAGACTGCGTGGCAGTCTCAGGGAAATCAGACTTCTCACATGACAGCTGGCTTCCCCCAAGGCGAACATTCCGAGACAGAAATGAAAACGTGCGTGATGTCATTTCTGGTGTACTCGGTTGTCAAAACTGTCACATGTCAGCTTAGAGAGAAGGTGAGGGGGCAAAGACCCCACCTTGCAATGGAAGGAATGTAAAAGAATTCATACATCTGTGGCCAGTTTTAATCTGCCACACTATTTTATAGGTTGTGGTAAGGATTTAATAGGTTAGCAGAGAACACTCATCAATGTGCATGGAACACAGAACACATTCAATAATGTTAACTATTATGATGACGGCGATAAGGGAAGGTCTTGAAAGCTAGGCAGGAAATTTGATAGGACAACCCTGATGGGATGGCGGGGTCAGCTGAAATCCTTGTGTTGGAATGGTGAGGGAGGGGGGAGTTGGGGAGAAAACTCATTCCCTAGCGTGTGTACATCTAAAATGAAGATTTTGTTCTATTGGTTTTGCTTTGTTAGGTTCTCTCAGAGGCAGTCAATACCTGTTGCACACCTACTTCATCCGTTCATTTGACCTTGGCGAGCATTCAAACCTCAAGCGTGGCATTGAACAGTGATAGGTGGATAGGACGGACATGGTCCCTGCCAGTGGGGGAACAAACTTTTAAAGCAATAATTACCAATTGTTAATTATATGTGATTGTGCTAAGAACTGTGAGGAATGAATACATAGGGCCCCAGGACGTCATAATGGGGGACCTACCCGAGTCTCTGCAGATGACATTCAACCCGGACCAAGAAGAATGAGGAGGACTTATGAGGCAAAGAGCCCCAGGAGGAGGGCCCAGCACAAGAAAAGGCTGCAGGTAGAGAGGAGTCCGGGCACTCAGAACCTGAGTGGTGGCCCTTGTGGATGAGAGCATAGGTTGTGGCAGGAGCTGGAGCAGGTAGGCAGGTGGGACCCCATCAGGCAGGGCCTCGAAAGCTAGTTAAAGATTGCAGATTTTATCCTGAGGGTAATGAGGTTCACTGGAATAGTGGTAATTGAAGAGTTCCCAAAATTGCTAAGTCTTTTTGCCTGAAGAAGAAGAAAAAAAATCTTAAAGAGATGGGAGATGGTGTTGAGGGATGAACTTGGCTGGTTTCACTTGAACAAATAAATCACCGGTTGCCATTTATCCCCAATCAGCAATAATCCTAGCATTCTCACCCTGGGTCAGTCTGGACAAAAGCTGCCCACTCTGCTCCTTTCCACATTTGTCAGCCTGTAATAGCATCCTTATCTTAGGAAATCTCTAGATTGCTCCCCAACATAAACTGTTTGCTGGGCAGCCAGGGTCAGGTGTGTCTGCTAAGCTTGCAGGCTGACCCAGGTGCCCTGTTTGAACTGCAGAGGGGTTCAACGGAATTGAAGAGGCCAGTCCGAGGTGGTGGTGTTTACTGATACAGGTTTGGGTCTGGAACTGTAATTTCCTGGCGCCTGTGAAAACCACCTGCACTCCCCAGTTCATGGGCTGAATGGCCAAGCAATGCACACAGCCAAAGAGGACATTACGTCCCCCCCCCCACCCCGCCGTCCCCACACTGTCCTCAAAGAATTGGACCATTTAAAACAAGATCCATTCATGCGAGGAGCAGGATTTCTCTTAGATTTGGGAATGGGTGGTATGGGAAAAAAAATCCCTCAAGCTACAAAACAAAGCAAAAAATACACACGGCCTTCACTTTTTTTGGTGCCAACATTGAAAGAGAAATAGCCTCCCATAGGAGGAGAGGTGATTTTAGTCGGTAACTGTAACAACCTGGTAGGTGGGGTTTAAATGCTTTACGTATTTCGGATGAGAAATTGGGGCTAAAAAAAAGTCTTCCCTGCCCAAAGGGGTTAAAAATGTGAAACATGTTTCCTGGTGCCTCTTTTCTTTTGTTAATGGGAACTGACATTCCCTACAATCAAATGGGACTGAGCCTAATCATATTCTCCATGACAGAAGAAATTAAGGTCTGTGGTAGAAGACATTATAATCCTGACAGAATTTTCATGCTCTCCCAAAGCCTAAATTACTCTGTTTACTAAAATCACATGTTGGCGGATCTTTGTTTTAATGCCCTGATTTGGGGGCCTGCTAATTTCCATTTTGTGGGGAGGGGTAGCCTTCAGTGTTGTCAGCAGCCTGCCATCATTTATCTTTAGATGTGCTTGAGCAGATAAGTGGCTCCATCCTACCATCCTTTGACTGGAAAATCTCCCCCGTGCTGTATGACTTCAGGGTTTGGGCTGGCCAAAGGCAGCAGTGGGAACTGACTCATTTTGTTTTTCTCTGAGGCCCAGCATGGTTTCTTCCTTCCCAAATGATCTGTTTGGTATCTACCAGCAGTGGGGCTGTAGAATTTATTCATCAGAGTACCTGAGGTCCAACCACGTGCTCAAAAAAAATAAATAAATAAATTAAAAATAAATAAATAAATAAAAATAAAAAAAAAGAAAAGAAAAAAGAAAAACAAATTTAAAAAAGGGACGTGTATTTCCGATGATGGATGAATGATGGATGGATATGATAGTCTGTACTACTTTTCAGTTATTACATCTGAAGAAAACGTAGACATTGCAACCACATTATTTGGTTACATACGTATGAAGGTGATACTCCAAATGTTGCACGTGACGGGTCAAAATGGACCCCTCGGCCAATCAGGATGGATGCCTGTGTGAACACCTGGTGTAGCAGTAGCCAGCGGTAGGCTGGTCCATGTTTAACTGCCCCCCCACTCCGGAAAAAATCATGAGCCCTGACTCATAGCGCATGCTGATTTATGTGATGTAAATACTTCCGGCACACTTAATTTCAGGCCACCAGTGTGATGTCAATTGGCTTGCAGAATTCTTGCAAATTTAATAATCCACTCTCACAAAGCCGATACAAGGCAGTTCCAGCACACTACTGTCTGTAGCAGCTACATATACCACTTTAGTATTATTCTCGCACATACACTCACAGGCTGATACACATGCATCCAAAAGATACTTTTCTCCCTCCAAAAAAAAAAAAAAGTGAAGTTAAAAATGACATATAGGAACAACTCAGCTGGGAATAAAGTGTCTGAAGTGTTACCAGATGAGCCTTCAGGGTTGTCAAGAGGAAAACCTACAGTTTGATTATTTTCTGCTTCTCCATTGTAGCAAAGCTACGACTCAAGCATCATTTTCCAGATGCATCTCTCACCCCAAAGATGTATTTTTAAATACACTTCGTCGGAGGGGAGAAAATAATTTTGTACCCCGGCCACCAGTGAAGCTAGCTCGAAAGTCACTGACTCTGAGAACCTTTTTCAGATTTGGTATGTGGACAAAATGAGTGGAGACTATAATCAGGAAATTCTGCATGAGAGCAGATGGATAGGAGCTGATTTTAAGTCAGCGGGTAACGAATTCTATGGCATTGTAGTTGGGATAATTCTTTTCAAGTCTTCCCGGGGCAGCTATGTTCTAAAAACGGTTGATTCTTCTATTAGGTCAGTGTTCTCCACTAATCCATGATCTATTTTAGAAGGAAAAACAGTTCCCAGCAGCCGACGAGGTTTCTGATTTGAGCACCTTGGTCAGAGGCCGATTATTTCTCTTTCACGGACAAGTCCAGAGTTGCTCCTCACAAGTGGAGTCCTTACAAAGAATTCTAATAGGCATCCTGCTGGGTGTTGTCTGTTCTTAAGTCTCTTTTCATTTGAATCGGAGAGAAATAGCAGTCAGTAGAAATACTGGTCTCCTCGGCGGTGGCCTTTGCAGAGCTGAACAATACACACCAAAGTCCATCATCGTACATTATGACTAAATCATTTCCGTCAGGTTGTGTAGCAGATAGATGGTGAGTTTTGCATTGTGCAGCTTCTGACAAATATTTCCCTCTCCCTCCATGAACGTCTCTATTGGTGCCTCTCTGGGTTCTGGAAAAGTGGTTCCAACAGGGTATTGCTGCGAAGAAATGAAAGTCAGGGAAATACTTGTATCATTCTCTTTGCCTTGATTTCTTTACAATTAAGATGAGTTTCTCATTTCCACTCGGGAGAAAATAATACAGTAGCTCCTAGTGGAAAACTTGTCTTCAGTTATATTTAGCAGGGAAATGAGTCAAACTATTGAGGGACTGCCAGCTTCATCATTACAGGATTATGCATTTTAATGGGACACAAGTTCGAAGGCCTTTGGGTTTGATAGTTGCGTCATACGGTTTATTTTTCCAGGCATTCGGAGGCCTGGAATCTACCTAGTTTTTAAAAGCCAGGTGTTGGGTGACCTCTGTTTCTTTTTGCTTCATTTTAATCACTTGATCCTTCTTACACGGTATCGTTTAGGATGAGGGAATCGACACCAGCAAATTTAATTTGAAGGGCACCTCTATTTTGGAAGCTTTACATGATGACTTAGCAGAGGAGTGAATTTCCTCTTCTTCGGAGCTTGCTTAGGTAATTCAGGCTTGCACAAAGAGTCGGGCCCTACATTTGGCAACTCTTCGCTAGTACAGCTGGGACTAGGTGAAGAAAATGAGGGCCTGGGTATCTTTGTGGCCTTATAAGGAAGGTGGATTTCTGGAAACTATCAGAATAGCATTGTAATTTCAGAGGACTATTGGGGCCTGCTTTGGGGTCATTTTCTGGCTACTGATCTTGTTTGCACAAGGGCACTTTTTGTCAAAAATAACAAACGGGTACGCCGAAGTTTATTACCTTGTCTATGTGTGTTTCTCTTGGCTGAAACCTATAAATCTGGATGAGCTCCATGACACACTGAGAGGCTGTTCTTATGGAAAGCCTTTACACATATTCTCAGGAGCTTCCCTGAGCCTTCTTTTTTTTTTTTTTTTTTAAAGGAGACACCTGTTTACTGGCTTGGGCATCACAACGTTATCTCTCTGTTTTCCTGTAAGAATGCCCATGGCTTTCAAAGGATGTTCATTACCTGGCAAAAATATTTTCAAGTTCCTGATACCTAAGTATATTTGGAAAATGTCAAGAAGAGTGAAAACCAAGTTTTCATTTTAAATGCACTGCTGTGTGGCAACAAGCAAGGGAGAAAGGAGTGTGTATATGTGATGACCGATATTGAATGCCAAGTTTGTTACTTTCCTTTGCACTTGACCAAGTAAATTAAATCTAGTAGAATGGAATCCATGAGGCATATTAAAAAATGGTGTGATATTTATTTACTGTGAAGAAACTCTATTATTTATCTTAGAATAGTAAAGAAGATGCAACATCTTCTCCCTTCCTTCCTTTTGTGATGTAGAAAATACAGGATAGAGGATAATTTTAGAAGACGTTGCTAAAACCCTCAGGAAGCAAAATGCCTCGAGAAGCTTTAGGAGAGATTGTGGCAGTGGCTCATAGCAAGTGAAAATTTTCTAAGGAAATCCACTATTTAGAAATTTCAGTTTACTCCATGAATGAAAAGAAACCTGCTCTGGTGTACCTCTCAATGGTGTCTTCTAGTGCTCTTGCGATTCGGTGTTCGTGATTCCGTCATCTTAATGGTGGCATTTTCTGGGGGCCTTGTCTTATATAATGTGAGGCACACCCATGTCCACAATGACTCTTAGAGTCTCCGTCTCTCTTTTTGATGAACCAGTTTTTGGGCAGCAGACATGAAGAAGTACCCCCCCCCAAAAAAAAATTACTGTGAAATAAGAGGTACTTCTGTGGGTAGAAACAGATATTTTAAAGAAAAGTCCCTTTCAGTGCATTCAACTCATTCTGCAGCAATTTAATGGGAGGAGAAAATTTCTCCTCGACCCCAAGTGTCGGCCTTAAGTTATGAGCATCAATAGCATTAGCCGTAAGTGCAGATAGAACTGTTACTTGTATGAACACATAATTCTATTAAAAATAAAGCTCACTAAGCTACTTGGGAAAATAGTATCTACAGCAGTGAATCCCAAAAGCTAATTGTGTTGTGTTAAAAGCACTTCCTCAGCCCATTTATTTTTTTCTCTCTTTAATTTCATGGAGTGTTTCCTTGGTCTTGCATTGTGGCACAAGGTAACTAAGAGTATCCATCTGGCATATTCATGAATCCTCATTTATTAATTACTTCATTTGTGCTTTTTATCTTTCCTGACACTACTCCATTTTCACAATGAAGAAACTCTCATCTCAGGACACACCAGGTCTTTTCTCAAATGAATGACTTCATTTCTGATCCCTTCTTCTCACTTCTCTGCTCCCAACTGATTTATTATTATTATTATTTTTTGGAATCTAGAATGACCCCCCTGTTCCTCTCCATCCACAGAAATAGTATTTCTCTTGAAGGTGATGCTTATATCGTATCTCACCTGGGAAGTTCTTCAAATCTTGTTGGCTGGGTCATTAATGTGGCCCCGCCAGCAATACTTAGGCTTCTCTTTTGTGTTTGTAAGTTCACCAACCAGATTGCAGATTTCTCCAGAGAAAGGATTCAGCGACATACCCTGGTTTACCTAGTCTTTGTTGTCTTATGTAATAAAGGCTATTCAGACAATAGGATATAAGGCTGATTTGGGCCCTACACTAATAAAACTTGGATATTTATTTTTCTGTGCTTTTAAGAAAATGCTGCTTACAGGTTAGGGCACTTTTGATGATGCCAGACTAAGAATAGGTGTTCTCATGATGCTGTCCATGGGGATGCTGATAGCTCCCTCTGAAGAAGGTATCATTTATTTGAACCAATCAAGACACACAAAAATAGCAGGACAAAATGTTTCCTTTGCCCTTTCTGGTGTTCTTTTTGATCACGGATGGCTGAATTTTGTTAATTCTTTTTCTTCCTTCTGGGTTTAATTTTCCCTAAAGTTGAGGACTTTTAACCATCTTCCCAGAAAGCCTGAGAGCCCTTCAGCCATATGTTGTGCAGTCTCACCATGTCACAGAGAAAGAAACGTGGGCCCTGAGAAATGTTCTCACCTGCTCAGGCCAGGCCAGGCTCCCTACAACCCGACCAGCCCAGAGCTTTCTCTCATCCACCACGCGGTCTCCTGTCATTAGCTACCTGCATTTTTCTGTTTACTTCATTTGACAAATCATTAAAAATAGATAGCACAACACTGGCCTCCGGACTCATCTTTGAGCGGCCCATTATTTTTAGCTTCCCATGTGGAGAATTGGCTATTTATTCCTCTGCTTTGTTTCCTCTCAGTTAAGAAGCCTTTAATCACGACAGAACTTTACCTTTCACCCTGTAGTTACAGACTTGCCTGCCTGCCCTTAATAGCCTCCTATGAGGGAGACCTTCTCAACAGCCTTTAGAAAGTCTAAATAAATTATGCCCACAGATTCCTTTTTATCTGCTGTTTTTAGCACACAATTCCCCCAAACAAAAAACCAGGCCAGAGTGCACATTCGCCTTGGTAGGTGCTTTAAAATGCCTGTCTGTGGAGTTTATTCTTTCTTGTGCTGGGTAGAGATGGATGCTTGTCGGTGTCTGGAGCTCTGAAGTGAAAAATCCAGCCAAACAACTGGTTTCTCTGTCTGTGAGATGCCACAAAGTCAGTCTAACTGCATCGTTTTTAGGGACAGCACTTCCCTTTTGGTGTTGGCTGTCCCCTCTCTTTTGCGTAAGTCCTCCTAAAACTGGACTCTTCAAAGTCGCCTCTGCTATGAAGCCTTTTTGGATCTCCGTCCTTTCATCCCTGTCCATCTGTCATTCCCCAAAGCAAACAGGACTTTACTTACCTTGGGGTTCCCTGGTTCTTTCTCCAAATTTCTGTCATGGAGCGGGAGCACTTTGACATTCCTTTTTTTTTTTTTTTTAAAGATTTTACTTATTCATGAGAGACACACACACACAGAGGCAGAGACATAGGCAGAGGGAGAAGCAGACTCCCCATGGGGAGCCTGATGTAGGACTCGATCCGAGGACCCGAGGATCACACCCTGAGCCAAAGTCAGACACTCAACTGCTGAGCCACCCAGGTGCCCCTTGGCATTCCTTCATGCACCTGTTGGTTTCAGATCACCAGACTGGCCACCATTCCCAGCTGACTGCCCTTGCCTAGCACAGTATCTGGCATACAGTCAGCACTCAGTCATTGCCTACCGAATGAGTGACTTCTGTATCCCCAGTGCGTAGTATGGAGTTAGAATATAGCTAGAATTCAGTAAATACTTGTGAGTGAATGAATGAATGGATGGATGAGTAGCCATGGTTAAGGGTGGCATGTTCCCCAGCCAGCTGAGTGACTGTGGGTAAGCTACTTACCTAACTTTTTTTTTTAAATTAGATGAAAGTTTAATATCCATAAGAATTGTGTAGACTTAAGGGCTAAGAAACATATGAAAAGAATGCAGGATTCTTTAGAGTTAGGTGGAAAAATATATATAGTTATATACCTTAATGGTCAAATAAATACAAGTCAGGTGTGGGCTCTGGGTGGGAGTCACGGACTAGACTCTGGCTTAAAAACTAGTAATCGATCTCATGTATCTAAGGAAGTGATCTCCGCAGCGTCTGTCGTGTGAAAAATTTTTAAGTTTTGAGGGTGCCTTGGTGGCTCAGTCAGTCGCGTGTCTGACTCTTGGTTTCAGCTCACATCGTGAGATCTCAGGGCTGTGGGATCGAGCTCCACATCAGGCTTCACATGTAGTGCAGAGTCTGCTTAAGAATCTCTCCCTCTGCCTCTTCCCCCCCTTAAAATAAATGCATCTTTAAAAAAAGAAAAAAATTAAAAAATTTTTTATTGACATATAGTTGACACAGTATTTCATGACCTTTGCTGCATTAGTTTCAGGCATACAACATTGTGATTCGAGCTGTGTGCTGTGCAGTACTCACCACAAGTGTAGCTGCTGTGTGAGACCACGTAGCACTATTCCAATACCATCGGCTATATTCTCTCTGCTGTGCCTTTCATCCCTGTGACTTATTTTACCTTCCCTCTTAAGGCCTCATTTTTCCCATCTGTATAATGGAGAATGCAGGATTGCCTGTGATGGCAGCTAGGCTAAAACCATGGGCGCTTAGAAAACTTACAGTTTGGATACTTTTATTTTATTTTATTTTATTATTTATTTTTTAAGATTTTATTTATTAATGAGAGACACATAGAGAGGCAGGGACACAGGCAGAGGAGAAGCAGGCTCCCTGCAGGGAGCCAGATGTGGGACTCGATCCCAGGACCCCAGGATCACGCCTTGAGCTGACGGCTGACACTCAATCGCTGAGCCACCCAGGCGTCCCTATTTTTGTTTTTATTTCTGAATTAAAGTGAAGTAATTTTTTTCTCCCTCCCACATGTCCACACAGTGGAAATGAACGTGGGCTCCACTGAAGGGCTGTGGAAACAGTAGGGATGTTTGTAGTCATAATTGTACTGAATTAGCTCAAGTCGTGGTGGCTTAATGAATGCCTACCCTTATAGGCAACAATTAAAAATTAATTTCCATTTTTAGAGTTCTGATAATGTGCTAGGTAGGTGACATATGGGATCTCACTGAATTCTAAGAACTGGTCATTAAAGGGGCATTGATGTTCCCATTTCACAGAAGATGAAACAGAGGCTCGGGGAAGTAAGAGGCAGGACCTTGTGTGAGTGGAATGGCAGCACCAGCTGTAGACTTGGGGTCGCGCCTCTTCCCTGGGGGACTTGGAGCCAGATCTGCCCGATTTGAAGACACTGGTGTAGAACTGACATATGGAGGCTTTTAAAGAGTATTTTTAAGGGAGCGTTTGAGGAACGAGTTCCCTTGCAGGCTAAAACACCCCAGCAGTATAATCGTACCTTCTTATTTTTGCTTCAGGAAGGTGATAGGACTTCAGGTTATGGAATTATAGCCCATTAAATAACCATCGGAAGCATAACATTTGGACTTTGTGCTAAGTGGTTTAGAATCCTGACGTGGACCTTATGCTGAGTCAGCAGCTACAGCGATAGGGTTGGTTCGTCTGGCCCAGGGACCCGGCTCCCCTTTGCCCTGGCGTATCTGCCCACCCAAGATAGAACCCGCTGTGGCAGATGCATTTGGTCTTGACAGATGCAGCCTTACTTGGGCAGCTCCTTTGCACCGGGAGAAATTGCCGTCTTCCAGCTAGACCAAGACAGAGGAGAATGATCCTGAAAATCATCCTGGAATCCACAAGAAGAGACAAATAGAGCAGAGCCCCCAGCCGCAGAATCAGAATGAGGAGTGCTGGGTTCAGAAGCGCTCTCTCGGACTGGCTTCTGTGGGTATTTAGGTCCATGTTGGCCAGCCGTGTGGCTCTTCACAGAGGCCAGGCCCTTGGATATGAAGTAGCCTTTCTGAAGAACAGGTCTAGAATGAAACCTCTAGATCTGTCTCCTGTGGTCCAGTTTGGACTGGGTGCGAATACCCAAGAAAGCCCTGGAAATCTAACCTACAAATGGTCGGCACTACAGGGAAGTTTCCCGACTGGCACTATTGACATTTGGGGCTGGCTAGTTGCTTTGGGGGCAGCCGTTTGCATTGCCTTGTAAGATATTTACCAGGATTGCTAGCCTCTACCCACTAGATGCCAGTAGTGTGTCCTTCGTTGTGACCCCTGAAATGACTCCAGGCATTGCTAAATGTCTCCTGGGAATGCAGCAGAACTGGTCCTGGTGGAGAATCACATGCAGGCCTGTGAAGTCTTGACCTGGGCGGACTGGTCAGTGGAGATATGGTTCATTGATGTAGCTCACATCCCGGGTGTACTTTTGAATAGTTAGCAGCCAATGCTGTCCTGTCCCCTTGGATAGAATTCTTTAGATGTTTGGAGCCTAATACCATCAAACACCATGCGTTTTTAGTTTTTGCCTATCAAAGAAGGTCATTTTCTTCAAGTGGCTAAACCTGGAATCTGCAATCCTTCTCTCCCCCCTCACCCCTGTACTCATGCCAGACAGTGCAAATCCAATCCATCATGACACTCTTTCCTACGGGCTTTAGTGGCTTTAGCATCCTTCCAATTTTAGGCTTCAGGAATTTATCACTGTTTAGAATTAGTAAGCAAGTTGTAACCTGTTTTGTTGTCTTTGGGCTTAACCCTATGAAATCAATTAAAAGAGTAAAGCCAGACATTAAGATAGCACTAGGGAGAGGGGCTTCTTGACATAAGAGGACCTGGACCCTTGTTCTAGTTTGTCTTGATTTCTTTTCTTAAAATCCAAGGTCTCAGCTGTTTGTTCTATAAAATGGAATCAGACTTCTTTGGCAGAATGCTTTAAGAGCTGGTATTCTTTTTTTGTTTTTTTTTAATAGGCTCCATGTGTAACGTGGGCCTGAACCCAGGGCCCTGAGATTAAGAGTTGCATGCTTTACTGTAGGAGCCAGCCAGGCACCCAGAGCCGTTATTCTTCATGGATTCCTGGATGATAGAAAGCAGGCAGCCTTAGGAACTGAGGACATGCTGTCCGTGTTCTCATGATCTGGGTTAAGACACTGTTTCTGCCACCACTCTGGATTTCCAAGGCAAATTTTGAGTTTGGGTAAATAATAGCTCTCAGTACATTCAATAGTAATCAATTTAATACAGTTAAGCTTTGTCCCCAGGTAATGGAAAGAACATTTTTTAAAAACTAAAAACAAATAGGAAAACGAAGTACTATAGCAGAAACTCTATTACCACCACACAGAATGGATAATTGCTACTATTTTGTCATATTTACCTCAAATCTTTTTTTTTAATTAAAGAAATAGATCTTCACAGAAAAAGTGAAATATTTAATCCATCTCTAGCTCCATGCCCCTCTCAATCCTTCTGGAGGCATCCCATATTATGAATTTGTCTTCTCTCTTGTGTATTTTTTACTCTTTTATTTATCTACGTGTGAATCTGTAAAAAATGTATTCTGTTATTTTAGGTGTTATTTAAAAATTTTGACATAGATTTTGTCACACTGTATTTTTCTGTTGAATTGCTTCTTTTTCACTCAATGTTATGATTTTGAAGTCTGTGAAAGTTGATACAGCTGGATCTCGATAATTAGGAGTTATAAACTTCTTTTTGGGGGTGCCTGGCTGGCTTAGTTGGTAGAGCAAATAAGCAACTCTTGATCTCAGGTGTGTAAATTTTGAGCCCCACATGAGGTGTAGAGATTACTTAAAAATCTTTTTTTTAACTCTTCTTTTTGCATTTCATTATATAAACATTTTTTTTTTGTATATCCATTCCTCTATTTGTGGATGATTATGTGGTTACTGATTTTTTCACCTATTGCAATGGAAAATTTTATAGTTTCTCCTAGAGTTTCTGTAGCATAGACACCTAGCAGTGAAACTGGTGGATTCATTTGTCATACACATTTTGAACTTTACCAGGTTTACAAGTATTCTCTAAAGCTGGTAGTACCAGTTTGCACTAGTATATACGAGCGGTATATGAGAATATCTATTTCCATACATTCTCAGATGGGCTGTGTTAAAGCTTCCTGCTCATGTTTGCCTTTTGGTCATCCAGCCAGTTGGGTTATGCCGGCTGCATGTTTTACAGTATGGAGCTCATTCTACCATAGAAACTGAGCAAATTTTTCAGCCACAGTAGAATGTAACTTGCTTTCCAGCTCACCACAGTATGGAGCCTTTTAAATGGCAAATGATAAAGCTATAGGGAATCAGAGATTACAGGCATTCTGAGCTTCTGGATTTTCTGGTGAATGCCTCCTGCTTTGGCTGGAACATGGCGGCCCTTCTTTGCTGTTTCATTGACTCATGGTTCCCTTTGATGTCTCAATCTGAGCGGGGCCTCTCTTTCACATAATAAGGTTTTCCCTCCCTTTTCTCCATTGCTTTATTCTCCAGTGTGAAAACTGATGCAAATACATTATTTAGTTTCCCTGCAATCTCCTTATCCTTTTGAATATCTCCTTTGTGCACTGCTTGTCTAGCCGATTCACTGATCCCTCTGCAGCAGTCTTATTTCTGATGTACTTAAAGAATTTAATATTATTTGTTGTGTTATCATTGGCTGTTTGTTTTCAAACACCATTTTTAATCCTCTCTAATCTGCACTTTATATCTCACCTGCTAAAGTTTATTCTTCTGTAAGCCTCACACTGGAATGGATTTCAATTTTTTGAAAGATCTTTTTCTTTGGTCTCAGTAAGCTTCTGAACCTTGCTGATTTTCTGGGTGTTTTGTTGTCGTTGTTGTTGTTGTTGTTTGTTTTGTTGCCACTGTTTTAATTTTTTATTCTGATTTTTTTTTTCTGATTATGGATTAAAGTTTGGAATCTTTCTTTTTCAGGGGACTTTTCGTGATAGAATTCCTGGAAGCATGTTATACATAGTTTCATTGTGGGATGAAAGTGTAAACAAACAAAAAAGCTTCTAAGAAAATGAATTTGTGTTTTAACAAATCATTGTACATCAGTATTGCTGGTTAGGTACTAGTTAACAGTAAAGACAGAGGTATTGACAGTGGGTCAGTAAGTTGCAACTTTATTTTTTGTAGGAGATGAAAGTTTGCACCTTCCCGATCCTACTTTTTCTGGTGGCTGAATTGTAGAAATAAGACAAAGATAAAAGCAAAACATCAGGGATCCCTGGGTGGTGCAGCGGTTTGGCGCCTGCCTTTGGCCCAGGGCGCGATCCTGGAGACCCGGGATCAAATCCCACGTCGGGCTCCCGGTGCATGGAGCCTGCTTCTCCCTCTGCCTGTGTCTCTGCCTCTCTCTCTCTCTCACTGTGTGCCTATCATAAATAAATAAAAATAAATAAAAAAAAGCAAAACATCAAAGTTGATTTTCTGATGAATAAGAAAATTAAATGGTTTCTTCTCCATCTCCTTTGTTGATTCTTTCTTCAATGGATCTCTCTGAATATTGCAGTGCCCCAGGGCATAGTCCTTGACCTCCTCCCCTTCTCTGTCCACCTAGGTGATCTTATCTAACACTTCTAATTATATATATGCTACACTTTTTGATATTGTCCTATAGGTCACTGAGGCTCTGAACATTTTTTTTTCAATCTTTATTCTCTGTTCATCAGATAGCATAGTATCTATTGATCTATATTCAAGCTCATTGAATCATTCCTCTGTTATCTCTATTCTGCTGTTAAGCTCCTCCAAAGATTTCTGTTTTAAAAGAATTTTAGACATTATATTTTTTAGTTCTAGAAATTTCATTGGGTTCTTTTTTGGGGGAAGTAATATTTATTTTTCTTGGGAAATATCCTATCTTCTAATTTCTTACAAGTATGTTTTCTTTTACCACATTGAGCAGCTTTCTAATAGCTGCTCTAAAATCATGATCTGTTAATTCCGACAACTGAGTCATCTTGTAGTTGGTCTCCATTGGTTGTCTTTCTTTGTTACTGGGTCACACTTGCCCAGTTTTGTTTTGTTTTGTTTATATGTTGAGTAATCTTAGATTGTATTCCAGACATTGTGAATTTTATATCATGGAAATTTTGGATTCTGTTACAGTCCTCAGAGAATGTTATTTTTTGTTTTAGTAGGCAATTGCTTAAACTCAGACAGAAAGCTATTTCTTGGGTGTTAGTGGCTGAAATCTCAGTTCAGGTATTTCATCTTTATCTGTACTGCTTGCAGTTGGACCCATGTAGTTGTGGTTCATGGTCACAGAGATTTGCTGTCCTCTGATTTTTCAGGCCAGAAAGACAGATTTTATTCCTAACTAAGCTAAAAACCATAAAAATGGGAAACTCACCCTGTGATAATCTTTTTTCTCCAACTATCAATCCCTCTCCAGAATGTTTTTACTTTTATTTACCTTTCAGAGCCTTCATAGAGTTGTTTTTGGTATTTTGTCCAAAGTTTATAGTTGTTATCTATGGAATGGTCCATCTGATAGAGCATTTTTAGCCATACTAGAAGTGAATCTTTCCAAGTCATGATTTCAAATACCATCTCCATGTTACAAATGCCACATTTTCCACTCTAGCTCAGAACACTCTTGAGCTCCAAGTGTGAATAGCCAGTAACTTATTCATCATCTCCATTTGGGTATCTAATAGATAGCTCAAACACAATATACCTAAAATGGATTTTTTTTGGTTTCTCCATGCAAGATATCCCTCCATCCTTCCTGTTCTCAATAATTGGAATACCATCCTCCTTGATGTTTAACTAAGAGTCACTCTTGATACATGTTCCCTCACTACTCTTCCCCATTCAATACATCAACAAACCCTATTGGTTTTAAAAGAATTTTAAAAGAATGCAACAAATTCTTTGGATTAATTCACTTTTCTCCATCCCTGATATTGTCCTCTTTACCACCGTTATCTCTTTCCTTGACTAATGCAAAAGCCTGTCCATATTGGTCTTTATTGCATCAAACCCACATCCCCTACAAATTAGTCATCATATACCAGCCAGAGTATTCTTCAGATATAAATCAGATTATGTGACTCTCTGGCTAAAGACATTCAGTGATTTCGATTCTTTGCTCTTGTAATAAAACCTAAATTTCTTACCATGGTCCACATGGCTATATGTGGTCTGGTTTCTGTCCATTTTTCCAACCTTATCTTGGCCACTCTCTCTACCAGGTTCTAGCCACACTGTTCCATTTTCTGTTTCTTGAATAGATCCCAATTTTTCTTGCTTCTGTGATTTTGCACTTTGAGTTCTTTTTATCTGGAATGCTTTTCCTATCCTTTTGCATTACTGGCTCCTTCTCTTCCTTCTGCTTAAACTCAAATACTACTTCCTTAAAGTGACCTTTCCAATCTGTAGAGTTCCTTTCTATCTCGTTACCTTGTTTATTTCTTTATGGTGTGTATTACATGATCACATCTGTAGTTATTTTGCATATTTATTAGCTTGTATTTTTTTTCTTCCACATTGGAGTGTGAGCTCCATGAAATCAAAATCCTTTTCTGTTGTAATTGCCATTCTTCCTCAGTGCTTGGCACAGCAAATGGTGTATAGAAAGTACTCAGTAATATTAGTAATATTTGTTGAGTGAATGAATGAAATCAGGAGTACTGGCCTTTTTCTTTCTTTGATATACTAACTCTTTAACTCATCTAAATCTCTTACCTTTTTAGATATCTCATGCTCAAAAGCTGAAAAAAAATCAAAATCACTGATATGACTGTGATTTTTCTCTATTTGTATCAGTCTCCTTTGAGATTCTACCCTCATTCTATTACTAATTAGCAGGATGATCCTGGGTAAGTCTCCTGTTTTCTTGGGGCCCAATGTTTTCCAGCTGGGGAATAAGAAAGTAAAGTGAGAATCAGTGGTTTATAGATTTTTTTAAGCAGCAGGAAACCTATCCCTTTTTGATTTCCAATGAAATCTCATGCAGAACCTCAAATAGCTCCATTTGAAATGAGATGGGGGAGCCCATAGCCCTTTCTGTTATTCTCACACTTGACCCTGAGATGCCTCTGTAGAATCTGAGGTCTTCGGAATGCAGCCTGGAAACCACTGTCCATTCAGCTCAAGTAGCCTCTGACTCTGTACCATGATCAGTTTTTCTGAGCTGAACTCTAGGTCAGTAAATCCCTTATTGTCCACTGTGGTAAAGAGTATAATTAGTCCCTCTGTACTATATGCATCAAAAAACATTTGCACTTGTTAAAAAATTAAGGCAAGAAAATCTGACCCCAAATCCAGCAAACTAAATAAAAGTTAACCTGATTTAAATGTACCTTAGAAAAGATATGCTTTCAAAGATGCTGTTTTTTGTTTTCTGTTTTCCCCCTCCTCCTGAGGGAACAAATACTTCCTGTTAGTTGGGAAAGCAGGGAATTTGTACAGTACAGCTGTGCAGCAAGATCCTGTGTCCCTTCTCTCTCTCTAAAAGATGAGGTGAGGAATATCACTGTTACAATACTTGGATATTCCTTAAAACAGGTAGGGCAGGCAGGCTAGGGGAAAGAGCCAGGACATGACATGAGGGTGGGCATGTGAGTCAACTGGGACTCTGGTTACTGTTAATTACTTGTTCAAACAACTTGGTTTTCTGGACCAGCCCCTCTGCTGGTCCTAAGTCTAGACTATATATGTATATATATCAGAGAATCTGCCTTTATCAACTCACACTACCTTTTTAGTGTTTATATCAGCTCCTCACAATGACTCTTAATTCTCCCAATTCTTTTGAACCAAGTCCAGTAGCAAAATACAATTGCCTCTCCTTGTTTTAGGGGAAAATATAAGCTTATTGAGGCCAAAGAAGGGCATTAGAATGGCCTCAAGCTCACAAGAATGCCTAGCATTACACCAGGCGTATAGCACATGCCTTTGACATTGTTCAATTCGAACAAATGTTTAGAAAAGCTTATTTTTCTCTTTATAAAAGTAAGGTATATTTATTATAGAAAATTTCATATAAACAAGGGAGAAGTATATCCAGGTGTCAGCTGGGGAGAGCTGCTTTCAGTGTCTTGATAGGTTGAGTGAAACCCCAATACACAACTTGTGGGAACCTGACACTCTTTTTGTGGTGCCTATGCCTCCAGACCATGGACATGTCTACGTAGACCTGGAAGTGAACCTCTTGTTCCTTGACTCGATTTTCTCTGCCGTTTTTAACAAACAAACAAGTACCCACATCCATGCATGCAGGCATTTGTACTTAGAGCACATTTCACTTAGGGTTTGGGAGATGGAAGAAGCTTAAGTTTGAGCAAAACCACTTCAAATTGAATATTAGATGTGCTTGTTCTTTGGAGCTCTTTGACAACCTTGCATTATTGCTTTACCAGTTTCTATTTTCTTCTCTGCCCAACTTCCATGCCTGACCCCCACCTTTTCTCTCTTCCCCAGACCTAAATTCCTCTATTTGTTTTTTAGTTCGGAGCACATTTAAGGCAGGGTGGACATAACAGAGTAGAAAGTTTTTTGAAACTTTTGTTTCAAGGTGTGTGTGTGCGTGCGCGCGCGCGCGCGTGCTTGTGTACTAGGTTACAGTACCAGCCAGGGTCCCAAGAGGAAACCAAGGGCACACTTAAATTAAGGTAATTTGAGGAGGCTTTAATAGAGAGACTGTTTACAAAGGTGGGGATAGGGAAACCACTGGCATAGGAACCAGGAGCTAGGCACAGCAGGGCTGTTAGTAACCAGTTCTTTTAATTCTTTGGATCTTGCTGGTGTATCCCTCCTATGTCTTCTCTCTGTCCCAAGAGACATCTCAGAATAGTCCCAAATGAAAACAGCACCCTTTCTAAAGGAAATCTTGAAAACACTTTTTTTCTGCCTTGCTGCAAAAGCAAATAAAACCCACACAGTATATCACCACTAGGATAATCACTGTTATCCTTTTTTTGGTGTAATCTTTTTTTGGTCTTCTATACTTTTTTTTTTTAAAGAAAAAGCAACAAAAATTAAAGTGCCTACCACTCAATGTAAGCCAGTGAAGTGTTTGTTTTACAGTATGGAGAGGTGAGTAAGGCAGTGCTTGAAAGTAGCATTGGTTTGCAGAACTGGGTAGAATGAATGACAGCATAAACCTGACAATCATTCAGTGGCTACTAGTTACCTATTGCTGCCATACAAATTACCATAAACCTGTTGTCTCAGAACAACAGAAATTTATTATCTCTCAGTTGTGGAGGCCACAGGTCTGAGATGCATCTGCTGGGGCTAAAATCAAGGTGTTGGCAGGACTGCTTTCCTTCTGGAGGCTCTAGCAAAGAATCTGTTCCCTTGCCTTTTTGAGCTTCTACAAGCTCTCTGCACTCCTTGGCTTGTGGCTTCTTTCATCTTCGAATCCAGCAACATGGAGCTGAATCCTCCTGCTGCTATTTTTCTGGTTCTCTCTTACAAATCCTTGCACTATGGTTTGTGAGTAAGCACCCCTGGATAATCCAGGATACTCTCTGTATTTTAAGGTTAGCTGATTAGCAACCTAATTCCATCTGCAACCTTAATTTCTCTTTACCATGTATGCTAACGCTTGCACATCCTGGGGACTAGGATGTAGACATCTGTAGGGGACCGTTTTTCTGCCACCACAGGCACAGTTACAGCTTTTGAATAGGACTCTAAGGGATATATCTTGGATGTTACAACAACCAGAAGCTACAGTGCGCAATGACCAGTGAGCATCATTTGGGGGAGGAGGTGGTTCTTAAAAGGGAAAGCAGTAGAATTTAAACTCTAGACCAACTTCTTTATTTGCATAAGAATGATGAAAGAGTAGACTTATTGCTTGGGTCTGGTGGTGTGCAAAGAGGAAACCCATTCTTACTTTACTGTTGCTATCAAAGGCAGCGACCTTCACACTGAAACCAGTTGCTCGATGATGATGAAGTTGGGGTGGGTTTTAGGTGTGACCCAGCCAATGAGCCACCCTACAGTACTGCAGAGACTTGGATATATATTGCAGAGCCACTGTTGGTGGTGATAGGGGTATCCTAGAGAAAAGGAGTCTGACCAGAGGACTGGAAATTTATAGATCACTTAATTTTTAAAAAAGAAGAATTAAGTGGATTTTGGAAATCTACAAACCAGTGACTATTCTATCAATCTTCGGAAAACTTCTAGTAAAATTCTGGAGAATGGAATAGTTGGTCATTGAAGATTGAAAAAAAGAAAGATCACTTTAAAGTCAATGGGAATGAAGCTAAGCTCACCTCATTTCTTTCCTGGTGTTACCAGACTGTTAGACTGGTAAATCAGGACATGTTGTAGATAGTGTGAGTATTGATTTCATCATAGTGTTTGACCAAGACGCATAAGGTTATTTTTCTTTTAGCCACCAAGTTGTCATCTGCCATTCATTAAGCCTCCTCTGGTTGATGCCATCATTGTCCTTCTAGATACTAGCCCTTAAAATCACAGGAGCATCTTGAGGGTAAAGTTCCTTCATATTGTCTGTATTAGGTCCTGTCAATGCTCTTCCACATCACTGCCATTATCCTGGGTTAAGCTCCTGTTCTTTTTTAACCTAGAATAATCATCTCCTGGTCTTAGGCTTGCTCCCCTCCTGTATTAGACCTATGGGTATTCTTTTCTTAATACTAATCGAACCATCTCATACCCTTCCTCAAAAACATTTGCTACTTTCCTGCTTCCTAGAGTCTGGCTCACACTCACCTTTCTATTGCTAGTGCTAAGTCCTGGTGACTCTTCTTTCCTTTTCTTCGCTCCATCATTATCCTGGAAATGCCAGTTACTACTCAAAATGGTGCTATTGGGACCTTCAACTCATTCATTCATTCATTCATTCATTCATTCAAATTATTCATTCAATGAGTTTTACTGAGCACTGAGTTAGGTGTTGGGGAGATAATGATGGTAAGATACAATCCTAGTTTTCAGAGATGATACGGCCAGATCTTACATTTATTGTCTTTGACTGCTTTTGTGCTACAATAACAGATTTGAGTAGTTGCAACAGAGACTGTGCAGCTTGCAAAGACTAAGCTGTTAACTATTGAGCCCTTTTCAGAAGTTTGCTCTCCCCTGGCCTGGGTGATCACTCAGAATTTATGGATAAGGAACTCATTTCTGGATGTTCACTATGTTGATTATGGTCTGGGGGTAAATCTGTGACCCCACCAAGAGCCCAATGAGCATATGATCTTGTTCCCTTCTAGTCATCTGTTCCTGTGGATTCTTTTCTCTTATGGGTACTGACTCTTCCTCACTTTCTCTGTCTTTGGTGTCATTCGGATTTCTTTCCTAGGATGAAGACATATCCCTGATTTCACTATGCTTATTCCCTTCAGGTCACCTTTAAATGTTGTACAAATTCAGTCAGCTAACTATCCTTTAAATTCTATACATCTGTTGGATTGTGAATCTACTCAGGGCATGAGGACCCAGACGTCCCAATAATGATAAGACCACCTGACAATGACAAACAGTGTGCTGGGCATGTAGCACACATTATGTAACATTCTTACTACTGCTTTGCATAGAAGATATTCACATTTTATAGATAGAGAAGTGGAGATGCAGAGTGGTTAATACTGTGCCCAAAGTCACACAGATATTAAGTGGTAAAGGCCAAATTACAATCTAAGTCTATTTCACTCCCAAATATGTGTACTTTCTACCATAATGCCCCACTTCTTAGTGACAGTATGATGTATATGTATTCCACTTTAGAGTGCTCTCAAACAACAATTCTTAGGTATATTGTGTCATTTAATTGATTTTGAGCTTCACCACAACCTACCGGAATGTAAGCTTCAAGAGGGTAAGGACTTCCTCTGACTTATTCTTAGCTACAATTTTGGCACCCGGTGCACTATTTGATATATAGCAGGTGCTTAATAATATTTTCTTGAGGGCAGCCTGAGTGGCTCAGTGGTTTAGCGCCGCCTTCAGCCCAGGGCGTGATCCTGGAGACCCGGGATCGAGTCCCACGTCGGGCTCCCTGCATGGAGCCTGCTTCTCCCTCTGCCTCTCTCTCTCTCTCTCTCTCTCTCTCTCTCTCTCTCTCCTGTGTGTCTCTCATGAATAAATAAATAAAATCTTAAAATTTTTTTTTCTTGATTGAGTGGGTCTACTCACCATTCCCCTCTATCTTTCTTAAAAGCCAGTAACACATGACTTTTGTTTAGGTTTTCTTTTTATTATTCAAACACTATAAGATGTACATCTTCTTTACAATTTAGGGGACTTTGTTTCCCTATTTGCCTAAGACAGTTCCAGTTTGCTCCTGAGTTTTGGCTCAATTATTGTAGGACCCCCTTTCACTCTGAAAAGTGTTCTAATTTAGTCAAGGAATCAAATGGTTGGGACACCTGGGTGGCTCAGCAGTTACGTGTCTGCCTTTGGCTCAGGACGTGATCCTGGAGTCCTAGGATCGAGTCCCACATTGGGCTCCCTGCATGGAGCCTGCTTCTCCCTCTGCCTACATCTCTGCCTCTCTCTCTCTCTGTATCTCTCATGAATAAATAAAATCTTAAAAAAGAGGAATCAAATGGTCACCTATTTCAACACTTAAAGCACTGCTAAACCCAGGACGGTTGAATCTGGAAGCCTCGTGGAGAGAGGATTTTAAGTACAGACTCTGGAGCTAGGCCACCTGGATTTGAATACCAACTCACCTAATGTGCCAGTTAATGTAACTAACCTCCCCATGCCTACATTCTCTTATGGAGATAAAACTAAGACCTGCCTCACAGAGCGGCTGGTGAGGATTAAATGAATAATGGCACAATGCTTAGAGTAGTGCCTGGGTCATAGTTATTGGGAGTACTCTGTCCTTGAACAAATTTTAATAATTTTGGGGGCTCATTGTTGGGAAACTGTATCCTTCAGCATTCACCAAAAGTCAAACAAGTCGTATAAAGCTCCCCTCCAAAAGGCTGCCCCATTGCAACAAGCCAGTAACCAGCAAGTATTTATTAGATCAAAATACGTTGTACTGAGTGAGCAATTTACTTCAAGCTCTCCCAGTCATCCTGGATTTGTCAGCCTGTCCTCTGGTTGACCGAATCTTCTAGAATGGAAACTTGTCTTTCCAGATTCTCCTTCCACTTCAAGGGAATTAGGATGGGGGTTTGGGGAGGGTGTCCCCTCTCAAGGTCTACCATGAAAGGAGCTTGTATTCTCATACACATTTCTTATTGGGATGAACTCCACTGCAGGAAGAATTCCCTTTGCACATTTTCCCCCCTTTCTGGCATTAGCTTTTAAAGTGAAAGCATCTGAGCAATGCAGAGCTCAGTTACGTCCGACATGACGAGTCCCCAATTTAAAAGGCACCAGAAATGAACAGTAACCAATTTCAGCTTATTCCTCCTTTTTCTGTACAACACTGTTTATTAGACCAGATGATGTACTCGACTCCAAAACATTCATATGGAAAAAAAATTGAAGAATTGTGATTAAAATTGATTTTTTCCCTTTGGGAAGTTGGAATAAAAAATGGTTACCTGCTCATTTATGAAACAGATTTATTCTGTTGACATGAAGGCTTGTTTGAAATGTAATTGAATTTCTGTTACCTAATGGAAAGTGACAGTTAACAGTATTTATTTTCCATTTGTGTCTCAGCAGATAACATAACACAATTTTGATTTGTAGTTAGCTTCGGAATCTGAGATTGTTCTATCTCTGTAATTGAAAAGATGGGAGTGTGATGGCCCCAATACAATCCTTTTTTTGTTTTTATACAACCAGTAAAGGTAGCTTTAATACAGTAAACAGCCTCTCTTCCATGCTGTTAATGGTTATATTCAGATATACTGTGTGCAGCATGTCTTTCTTATTAGGCTTTAACACATCTTTCTATGTTGATAATCTTTCCATTTAGAGTCATATTTTTTTTCTCCCTGCAACTAATTTCTGTAAATAACCTCTCCTCTGTGTTCTCCCCCTCCCTTTGAGCAAAAATAACTTCTATCTTAGAAATGAAGTGAATATTCTCCACAAGGATTTCAACTGTTCCTGTCTAGCTGACATTTCTGGGTGTCTTGTGTATGGGAGATGGATGTCGTGGGGAAGGGTGACTTTTGAATGTGGCAGTTGTTCAACACAGGCGGCCTGGCTTTCATGTCAGGGAAAGGAATGCTTCCTTTTTGACCTGATGTTATACTTTTTCCTTATCTGAGTCTAGACTGAGAGGTACAAGAATACAGTGACTTTTAAAACAGGCTGAAAATGGGAAAGAATGTTCATTAAGATGGTTTTCTTCCTCATTTAGAGAAGCTGGAATCAAATCTTGAGCCTGTTTCCCTAGCAGAGGTTCATTTGTCCTCCCATAACTTTATTCCTCAGACCCCCTGCTTTCCCAGAAACCTCTTTGGATGGATAATTCCTGACTGCCATTTGAGAAACACTGAGTGTGCATGACAAATCGCAGGAAAGGAGGTTTCACGGCCATTGGGCTTGATTATGGAATGCCCTGCCTGGCCCTTGACTTGCTAAGTGACCATGGGAAGTTCACTTCATCCACCTGCTGTAAACGAGGACCTCGAAGGCCCTCAATGGTGGTTGGATGAAAGGTCTTCAGCAAAGCTATAGCATTTGATTCAATAAAACCGGCCTTTCGCCTCAGGGCCACCTCCATCAAACACCCTGTCAAAGTGCCCAAGTTTAAGACAAGTAGCCAAGATGGCCTGGAGGGCAGAGGCAAAGAAGAGATGACCAGATGCTGACCATTCATAACAAAAGCCTGCAAGGGGAGAACAGACATTTTGGCTCTTACTAATTTAAAAGTTGCCCATCCGTCTCTGTGGGCAGTACAGCTCTCTTCTGGGAATAGAGTATTCTAGCAAGGACATTCATTACTCAGGACATTTTTTTTTTTTTTTGCGTGTGTGGTGTTTTGTAAACAGTTATGCAGCCATGAAATCAAACCTTTTATACAGCATCAGATATCATAACCATCAATTATTATTCTATCATCAAACCATTTCCTTGTTCATGCTGAAAAATGAATCAAGAGGGGAGATGGATTTTCAGAGGTGGCTTGAATCTAGAAGTGGCAAAGGCCTCATGAGCATGCGAAGTGTAGGCCTCGGGAGGGACAACTGGGGGCATAATGGAGAGAACGGGAAGCCGCTGCTCCTAATGTGGGGATAGTGTTGCTTCAAAGTGATTGTTGACTTTCAACAGCAGCATGCCCCACAGGATGATTTTAGGAAATGGTTCTTTTTTCAGCAAACATTTATTTGGTATCTGGCATGTGCCCAGAACTGTGCTAGATTAAGAGAAAAATGATAAAAAAAGAACAATTTCAGACAAGATCTTTGCATTTGAGGGAGTCACTGGTTCTAAGAACTGAGAAGCCTAGGCTGCTTGCTTCAAAGCACATGCACAAATTTTTTTTTTTTTGATAATGATGGGGGTGAGGAGGGCATATTGTAAACTTTCCATGAAATGCTGACCCTTCAAGAATACTCTTTGATGGCCTGAGAAGCTCACTGCAATCTCCACTGATGTTGCTATTCACTAAATAGACCCCAAGCTATTTAATGACTTGATGACTCAGTTTCTCTATCAATAAAATTATGCCAGTAATTTTACCCACCCCACAGGGCTGTTTGCAATTTGCTACAAATTTTAGGGATGAAAGGCTCTAAATCACTACTGGTGTTATTATTTACTTAACAGCTAGAGTTCAATTATCATCAACATGAACCTCATTAACCCCAGATTTAGATGGTTTTTGCCAGATAAAATCCTTCCAAATCATGGAGTCTGAAAGATCTTGTGCTTCTTTTTATGACAAATGTTGAAGGCAAGTCAACTTTTATTAAGGCAAAGTCAGAATTATATTAATTTATTCACCATTAATGGGCTCTAAAATGATTATTTTGACTTTTAATGTGGTATCCTTTATACATACTAAATTAGGTAGCATATAAACCAATGAGGGGTTATTTTTTTCTCTAAGACCAAAGACCAGAAATAGGCCCTTTAACATGGGTATGGTAAGGAATGCCAGAAATGGTGTGGTAGCCCCAGGATTTTATTAGGGACCCAGGTCTTTTCTGTCTTTCTTTTCTTTCATTTGTAGTAAATGGGCTTTCATCTCCAAGATGAAAGACAGCGGGTGAATCTCCAGCCATGTATTTCTATATTTCAGGCAGGAAGAAGAGAGGTGAGGAGCAAGAGTTCCAGTCTTCTGTCATTACCTAAGGAATTCTTGGACATCTTTTTTTTTTTAATTTATTTATTTATGATAGTCACACACACAGAGAGAGAGAGAGAGAGGCAGAGACACAGGCAGAGGGAGAAGCAGGCTCCATGCACTGGGAGCCCGATGTGGGATTCGATCCCGGGTCTCCGGGATCGCGCCCTGGGCCAAAGGCAGGCGCCAAACCGCTGCGCCACCCAGGGTTCCCGGAATTCTTGGACATCTTAGTCACTGACCTCTGCTTTCCTTTCACTGGCCAAAACTTACAGACCTTTCCTCACGTAGCTGCAAGGGAAGCTGTGAAACGTAGAGCCAACTGGGCACACTGGTACATTTCAAAGGAAATTGGGGCTTTACCATTAAGGACTAGGGGAGAATGAGTATTAGATAGGCAGCCTCCCGAATAGATGTTAGGCAGACCTTCTTTGTGGTATCTATGTACCAGTTTATAAGCTGATGGGTCAATTTAATAACAAATTTATTACAACGTCAGCTTACTGCCAGATGCTAAAGGCAAATAAGTTTATGTAGCTGGAAACTACATTATGCATTTGTAGTTGTGTGTGTGTGTGTGTGCATACCCACTTATTTTTACACAGTCTTGCGTTTTGATATGTGCTTATGCAGCATTGCATCACACAATTATGATACGGTATGTGCCAATATGCCTATCATGTGTTTGTTTTTAATGCCACAGTTTGGGAAAATATTGTTGCTTAAAGGAAAAAAAAAACATGAAAGAGTAGTAAGGTGGTTTTGCCTATTTCTAGGTAATAAGATTCTGTAAAATAAAATGTGGCAAATTGAATGGTGGTATAGAAATATTGGGAGGATACAAATAATGGATACATACTGCTTGGTACAGGAGCTGAGAGTAGAGACTGAAGTCAGGAGAGCCAGGATCCTCACATTTATTTCACGCTGCTCCCACCTAATCAGACGTGACCTTTAGAAGGCCTCGATGCAAGGGACCCTCATCAGGTGGGAAGTGATGAATTAAGTAAAAGCTTAAATTGCAGATATGGAAATGTTTAATTTGCACATCACAAATAAAAAGCCACATGATTTTTTGATGTAGACTGTAATTGCCACAGACATGGCTCTTATAGATGAGGTTGACTAATATCCAATTAACATAGAAAAATTCCATATCTCTTAAAAATGAGCTTTCTTGCCTGAAATTTCTGGTTTGGATCTTGACTCTAGTGATGCTATTCATAATTCAGTGCAAGGTGAGCTTTCCTGAGGGTTCCTAACAGTCTACCTAGGTCACTGTTCTCCTTGTGACAGTCCTGAAGACCGAAGTTATTTGTGTGTTAGTGTTGGGATGTCTTTAGTTCATCATGCTCTGTGACATTGAGATTTGAATGGATATCAGTCCCCATTACATGATCTTTGTTTATTTATTTAATTTTTTAATTTTTAAAAAAATATTTTATTTATTTTTCATGAGAGACACCCAGAGAGAGGCAGAGACATAGGCAGAGGGAGAAGCAGGCTCCCCGTGGGATGCCTGAGGCGAGACTCGATCCCAGGACCTTGGGATCACAACCTGAGCCAAAGGCAGATGCTCAACCATTGAGCCACCCAGGCGTCCCTCACATGGTCATTTAAATAAGAGTCATATTTTGGCTTATGTGGAGAAGGGCTAAATTGAAATCACCCATGTATTCAAGACTCTGAAATGCAAGCTAGCTCTTCAACCCCACCAGATCTGAGCAAACTGATGAAACATTTCAGCCCCCAGAAGAGGCTTTATTTTGTAAATTACTGCTAAAGGGCACTGTGCAACCTTAAAAAGCCTATATACTTACTTCTCTGTGCAATCCTACATCCCAGATAGGACACAGCCCCTTATGTCACAACTGCTTAGGCAATCCTGCTCATGCACAAGACAGACTTCTCACATTGCAATGTCAATATATTTTTTATTATGCTGGAAACTGTGGCTTTAGTGAATAATTTTTAATAGCAAAAGTCCCATTCATCAACTGAGATCCATGGTTGGCTGTGGTGATCCATGCTGACAAATGAGGAAATCAGTGACTGAATTTAAAATCGGGTCCTTAGAGAAGTTGTGTAATAAAGAGCATAAAATTTCACCGCAGCTGTTCTTTGTGTTCAATCTGTGTATTTGGCTGTGACTTTTGGCAGCATTTGTGCGTTGGTTTTGGTATAGAATATTTTATCCCCTTCTTGGTAATGAGACCTATGGATTTAGTTGACTCAATTCTGTATTTCTTTTTACTGCTGAGTCCACCAGTGGCCTATTAGCTGTTATATGACTGTAGTGAGAGGAGTTGTTTAGGTTCTTATCATTAAACATTTAGGAAGCACATTTATTGAACACATATGTAGTATAAATGCTGTTTCACAGAAGGGAGGCATAGGTGCTTCTAGATGTTTACATTTTGAGAAGAGTAAATTTGTATGACAGATACCAGTAAAACCCGAGAACTTTATAGGGACCAGGCTTCTTGGATATCTGTTTCCAGGTTTTGTTTTGGGTGTGGAACTGAGCATAGTAAAAGCATGTTTTGTAGACACACTATACATTTTCTACTGCATTTTAAGCTCAGGCAGTGCCTTTTCCTATGAATGTTCAATGCCTAACCCAGAATCTCATACCTTTTGGTGATTCTTTTTTTTTTTTTTCAAAATTTTATTTATTTATTCATGAGAGATACACAGAGAGAGGCAGAGATACAGGCAGAGGGAAAAACAGGCTCCATGCAGGGAGCCTGATGTGGGTGGGACTCAATCCCAAGTCTTCAGGATCAGGCCCTGGGCTGAAGGTGGCGCTAAACTGCTGAACCACCTGGGCTGCCCTTGGTAATTCTTATGTGTTGGTTGAAATGAACTAAACTGTTATTAATGTAAAATACCGTATCAGTCAGGATAGGGTAGGTGATGCTTCATTAACAGGCAATCCGTAAATCATGGTGGAAAATGGAGATCATGTATATCATTAAGAATGATGACCAATGTTTCTTGAGTAGTTACAACATAGTAGACACTCTTCTAGATAGTTCATGTAGGTTAATAAAATCTTCACAAGTGAGATGTGTGCTATTATTATTCCTATTTTGCAGACAAGGATGCAGAATCACAGAGTTGTTCAACAGCTTATCCAAGATTATGAAGTGAGTCTCAGGGCCAGGATTCTAACCTTAGAAATCTGGTTTCAGAATCCAAGCCTGTAACCGCCACACAGTATTTTTGTGACCATTGAATGCTTTCATCTATGACAGCGTCTATCTTCCCTCTGTCCCTTGCTGTCTGCCCCACCCCCTTTGGTAGTAAAATTCGAATTTTGCTTTTCCCGCAACTGGTTATGTGACTGAGAATAGGCCAATCAGAGTTTCTCTCCCCGGAATTGGGATAGTGACTATAATTAGAGCTAAAAATATCTCCATGGAGGTGACTGGTAAAAAAGACCTATTCATTCCTGTTATGTAGACCCTCTGTTATTTAGATTCGTTCTTTCTAAAGCCTGATGCTATTGTCTTTGCTTTGGTACTATGGGTTAGCACATATCCACTCATTTTCTGTTTGTAAAAATTATTGAGGGTTATATTAACCAAAGATGGTTTCTGTTGCTTACAACCAGAGAACCTTGATTTACCCAGAGCACCTTGATTTACTCAGAGCACAGCTGACAAGAGAGTTGTTATGTCTTACCGACATAATTCTCTTTGGTCTCTGTTCTGGGCATGGAGCAGCAGAACTTCGGACAGAGGCAAACTGGCCTGTTTCAGCCACTTTGTTCTGCGTACAAATCGGCTACTCATTCGATGGTGATTGAATTGACTCAGATGTAAGGGGCTCTCACTTCCACTTTTCTCAAAGCTCATGATGAGCTCCAGGTGTTAGTTATTTTCTCACTCCTGGGATGGAAACAAACAATTGAGGTTGTTTTCTTTTTTGACCTTGTGGCAATGAATCCTTTTTTTCAGTGACCCTTTTTGTCTCAGTATCAATGTTATGTATGGATGAATGAAATCTGTTCATTGGCTTTGTTGGAGTAATTTTACATCTCCATGGTGACCATGGAGGTAAATCTTGTGTGTGTTTTGAGGTGAACTGAAGGCTGTGAGAAGTTCATGGGGAGAAAGGAGATGCTTTTAAAGTACATTTCTGAGAAGAATATATATCAAACCATCACAACCCATTGGTTCAGAGTATGGGATTTTTTGGGGAGGGATCATAGGAATGGGGGCACAATTCTCCTAGGTCTACTACTTGACATCTCTGGGCAAGCTAGTTAGTCTCTGCCTCATTCCTCCATTTGCACTAGTAAGGTTGTAATGCTTACCTTGTGCCTGGTATATAGTAGGTGTTTATTAAATTATGCTTGATATTAATAATATTGAGTTGATATCCAGAAGCCTTTCTAGTTTCAAGTGAGAACCACTTTGACACTTCTCTACTATCTTCTATTTTTTTCTTTCAATGTGTTTGTCATGTCTTCTTAACAGTACACAAATCCCTTGTCTTTTGCCTTCTTCCACCGTCAACCTGGACCAATCCTCAGTATCCAACTCAGCCCTCTGTGCATTATACATTTATAATTGAAAAAAAAAGTGTTGATTTGAATGGTGAGATTAAAGAACACATATCTGAGGGGTAGAATAGACCTTGATATGCATCCTGGCATCTCCATTTATCAGTTGTGTCACCTTGGACAGATTTCTGCAACTCATTAGATGGAAGAGAATATGAGCTACACAGAGATACAAGGGTTAAATAAGCTAGAGTTATAAAACCCCAGCATGGAGGCTGGGCACAAAAATCAAGGCATTCTAAACATTATTTTCTGTTTAAAATGTGGTGGGTCACTACTTTAAAGGATGCATTACAGGTATACAAGGCCAGAATTGCTGAAATGGTAAAATTTACAAAGGTGATGCCCACTGACCATGTTGTGAAGGCTATGTCCTGAACTTGTGTATAATTCAAGCAAAGTCTCTGCCAACCTAATTGATTTAGATGAAGACGCTGACCTTAGAGTGAGTTTACCAACAGGACTTAACTCCTCATCTTCTTAGGATCAACTTTGATTCTTTGGAAATAGCATTACTAGATGAACTATAGACCAACCGGTTAATTTAAGTTCCAGATAAACAATGAGTAATTTTTAGTGTAAGTGTGACCCATGCAATATTTAGAACATGCTTATACTAAGAAATTGTTATTTATTTGGCATTGAAATCCAACTATTTCCATATTCATATTTTCTCAATCTGGCAACCCTATGTGGGGCCATATAGAAACGACTTCTATTAAACTTGCTACTGAAGTCAAGAATGGGCCTTGCAGGATAAAATTAGGTTTCTCTCTCCACTGTCTGCTGCCCTGGATTCTAGCACAAGGCTTGCTCTGATGCTTTTCCCACAAATTCTGAGAGAACCCTGTTTTACCTCAATTTTGTGTTCATCTATTTTAATTCGTTTCATCATATGAATAGCATTAACTCATCCTATTTATATATAATCTATTTATAAGCACTGAAAAAGAGAGGGTATATTTGGCAGGAAAAATAACTCCTATTTAGCAATTGGCAAACGTCAAGAGAGGTTTGGCTTCGATAAACATCTCTAAAAGTTGTGATGGAGCGAAGGGGATTATTACCATCCTCTTCCTTTTTGGATAAACCTAAAAAATGAAAACAAACACATGAAAACATCTCGTGATAAGAAATGGAAAGAGGTTTTGCTTTTATCCTTATAGAATATTCTTTGAGGCAGCTTCTTGGTCCCAACTCTCAAGGCGCTAACTAAACAGCTTTGCATTAATTGGAGAGGCAGCTGGGTTGAGAGCTACGATTGATGCCTCTGATTGACCACGGCATGACTAGTCACCCATGAAACTGCCTCCTCACGAGCCTTCCCATGGGCTTGTTGGCGCAGTGAGTGCCCAGGGAGGGTGCAGGTTGAGAGCAAGGGGCCCAGGGTGGTGCTGTATTCCTGCACAGGCATTGTTATGAGAATTGCTACCCTCCAAAAGCCTAATGGGCATCATCCCAGAATTATAGGCATGATTGGTGCCAAAGAACTGGGAGTTCCTTTTTGCTTCATTTTTACATCTTTATGGGAATCACAGTGGAAAAGATAAGAGGAAATCCTTTGCCTGGTTCCTAATCGTTCAAAGGGATCACTGCATGGTGACCTGGTATCCATGGATGAGGAGATCCACATGAACGCCAACTCTTGCTAGAAGTCTCCAATGGCCAGAGAGTCTTCCCTCACAGAATCTTAGTCCTGGGTGAGGGGTGGGACTAGACCTCAATAGGCTTTTTTGGTGGCAACTCAGCTGGATTGTACTCATTCTCACTTATTTTTAATGTGTGACCTAACTATGCTTCTGAATTGCTTCCTATTTATTTTAGAAAAGAGAGAATTTATAGCAATATAGAATATTTATTCCCAGAGACTTTAGAAATGAAAGCTCATAAAAATTTAGCCTTCTGGAGAAGCCATAATGTGTATTTTAGGGGCATTGCTTGTGTGTTAATGGATTTTGGAGCAACACTCAAGTCCTATTTTCTGAGTGTCAACTATGTACCAGGCAAGACACTGTAGCTGTTAAAGAAAAATAACAATAACAACAACAACAACCAGCACTTATATGGTTTTTCTACCTGCCAAATTCTATTCTAAAAGTCTTATGCATTTATGTATTTATCTATCTCCTCATTCACAGCATAAAACTAGCCTTAGCTTTGGCCCAGGCCCGCTCTAAGAAAATGCAGTAGAGAAAAAAAGAGAGAAAATGTAATTTCTATAGTCAAAGACCTGGGTTTCAGTTCAAAAGAGAAGGCATCCATACCTGTAACAATCAGAAAACAATTTAGTGTTACTCGTCATACCAGAATTCAGAGCAAGGAGGAGTGAACGGGGGAATCAGATTGTTCTAGAAAGCACTGAGGAAAACTGTAATCCCGGAGTGAGGCCTGGAAGGAAGATGGGGCTCTGTCTGGTGTGGGAGCGAGGTTGGGGGGCACAGCACGTGGGGGTGGCAGGTGGAAGGACACACTCTAGTAAGGAAGCAAGACAGGTATGACTGGGCGACATTTTCTGAAGCTTCTCTGGGCAAGGGCATGTCTAGCAGAAGGACATCATGTCTTGCTCTTTGCTTATTTATAACTGACATTTTTCATAGAATTGTGGGCAGCAGTCCTGACCTCTTACCTCTCTGAAGTCCCTCCTTTCTTGAAAGTGAACAGCATCGACATAATTAGGCCCCTCAAAGCAACTCCTAACAATCTCCTTTTTCAGTGCAGGAAGTGTTTGTTCAGTGGCTCTTCTGTGACTAGAGACTTCTGTGTTCTCCTGGGGTTGGTCTGTATGCAGGGGTGAGAAGAGGGGCTCGATCCTTAGGACAATTGTCATGTGGGAGATGAGTCTCAGAGAAGCCCACGAGCTGACATGTCTGTCTGTCATCCAAGCCCCGTGTTCTCCTTCTGGCCTGTCTCTCCACCTTCCTCCTCCTCTTCTTCACCCGCTGCTCTCTGTCTCTGAGGAAGCTAGGAAGCTCTTGCCAGGTGTCCGCACATTACTCCTGTCCCACCTCCAGAGTGAGAAGCCTTCTTGTGCTGTTCCACAGGAGCCCTGGCTGTTTTGTTGCAGCTGCTTTAGCCATTTTCTCTTCAAATTCACTTCTGTCTTCATTTCTCACATTCTCCAGTGAATTCTCTCTCCAGCTCTTCCACTCCTCGCTGATTTCCTACCAGATGTTTCCCTCTGACTTACTGCTTTCTTCCTGCTCTGTTTCTCTGTTTGTTCACTTATTTATTCTCCATGTCTGCTGGTCTCCACCCTGGCCCCTGAGTTCAGCTGAAACATTCAGGCCAGTCAAGTGCACAGGCTTTGGGATCAGCTGGGCTCAGGATAGATGCCAGTTCTACTGCTTCAGTGGCTGTGTGTTTGGGGACAAGTTGTTTTGCTCTCTGAGCCTTGGGATTCTCATACTTGGGGACAAACTCCCTAGCTTTTAGGGGTTTTGTGAGGATTAAATGTGATACTGCAGGATTTCAGTGTCATGCCTGGCAGAAAGCAAGAGCCCCAAGAATGGCAACCACAGCTATTATTTACCATTGAATACCATCCTAGCTCAAGTTTAAGCAGTACTTTTTAACACTTAAGTTGTACATGCATTGACATAGAATGGCTGCCTATGACCTCTTGTGCACTGCAAAACCAGGATGGGGGAAATGGTGGAAAGAAGTTAATTTACTATGTCATTGAGAGAGGTTGAGAGAGAGACAGAGAAAAAGAGAGAGAGAGAGAGAGAGAGAGAGAGAGAGAGAGAGAGAGAGAGAGAGAATTTTAACTAGACAGTTTTGTCAGTCTCAGAGATTTGGACTTGTGAAAAGCAAAGGAAAAAAACATCTTAAATAAAAGGGTGATACCAGTACCCATTTCCAGGGGATTCATCTGGCAATTGGGTGAAATACTTTAAGGAGACTGGAGACAGGGAGACCAGTTAAGAGGCCTCAGTGATGATTTGAGAGGGAGAAATGGGATACAGACCCTGAAGAATGTGACAGGAAGGAAGAGGATGAGTGGGGTCCATGAGAGGGTTAGGGGTATAGTGGAGGGGTGGAGAGAGTAAAATATCAATCAAGATTTTGTTCATAGGATATTATGAAAATGGTTGTTTCAAATTAATAAAAATGAGAACTTTGCATAGAGGAATAAGTAGGAAAAGAGATACTCAATTAAATTTTAGTCAGACTGCAACTCTAATGTCATTTAAAATGGATCTCAAAATCAAAATCAAATAAAGTCTGAAATAAGGGGCAGTATTTTGGAATCACTAGCATCGAGCCATTAATTGAAATGTTCTTTCCCATCATTAGTTCAACACACAGGTTTAACATTGAGTGCCTAGGATGTGCAGGCCTGATTCTATGAGCTAGAGATACAGGAGGGAACAAAACGAAGTCCCTGCCCTCCTGCCTCTTGTATTCCAATGTCGAGACTGGAGTGGGTGCTGAAGGAAGTCATGATCACAAATCACATTGACTTGGTGATGGCACCATGCTTAGCCCTTTACTTGGACTGTTTATGTTATTTATTCCTCAAGACAACTCAATGAGATAGATACTACTATGATCTCATCTTATAGATGAGGAAATAGAAGTGAAGGGAGGCTAATGCAGGAGGAAAAGCAGAAGGTTTGAGACCATACTTTGCAGAGTATATTTTTTAAAGATTTTATTTATTCATGAGAGAGACAGAAAGAGGCAGAGACATAGGCAGAGGGAGAAGCAGACTCCCTGTGGGCAGCCTGAGGCAGAACTCGATCCTAGGATCCCAGGATCATGACCTGAGCCAAAGGCAGACGCTTAACCACTGAGCCACCCAGGTGCCACCCTTCGCAACTATTGATCAAAGAAATGTGGAGTTAAAAAGGGGAAATGGGGAAGAAAGTAAAGAAGGGGTCAGAAAAATGAGAGAGAAACAAAAAGTGGATCGTAGCAGTAGTCAACATTAAGTGCCTTGGTAAGTTAGGCAGATGAAGAAATGAGAACAGATCTCAGGATTTAGCCAGAAAGTTACTACTGACTTGCCTGTGGTCAGTTTCCCCAAGTAGTACAAACAGACACCAGATATCACATTTCTCCCCAGACTGAGGAATGTCTAGTGAGAAGATGGTCATAGATCACTTATCCCAAGAGTTAAGGGAGAAAGTAGCAAAATAAAATAGCACTTAACAAGCACGACCACGTGAAATTATTTTCTATTTGGAGACAACTTCCTTTGAGGGTAGGTGCAGGAGAGATTAGAATAAGATGTTGGTGAAGTAAAGAAGAGGAAAGGCTCCAAGTGGCTGAAGGAGATGAAATCAAGAGGGACGGTGGAAGGGACAGCCTTGGGTGGGACGGCTCAGCTCTTGAAGAGTGTGGGAAGGAGAAGAAAGATGTAAGGCATGGATTTGCTGAAATGGAGCCGTGTAAGGATGGGTGGGACTCTTGTTCCCAACAGGAAGAGTCTATGTGGTCGGGCACAAGTCTTGGTCAGCAGAAAGGACTGGGGACCAGATAAAGGGAGGAACAGTTTCAGTAATCTCATTGGGCAACTCATCACGTGGGACTTCCTATTCAAGCTGGTTGTATTGTTGATGTCTACCGCTGTTTCGTTATTTATTTTGGATTTTTAAAATAGCTGTTCCTCTTATCCTGTTGGCGCATGTCTTGTTCTTGTAGAAAAATGCTGGTGATATTAAAAGGAAATTTGTATTTGCACTTTCGTTAGTCTTTCACATCCTCTTCCTGTCAACTTTATTAGTGTGAAATGCCATTAATCATTACAGTGTCATAAAACACATTTTACAATAATGTTATTTCCCCCCAAGGTTTATTTCTACCATTCTAAGAGATATTTGTGTTGGAAATAGCTTTCATTTTGAGCCTTTCATCTTGAACTCCATAGTTATTCCTGGGACTACTGGCCCTTAGTTGATAATTGGTTTTGGATGCCTGTTACAGACTTTGTAATCTCCTGAGGGAGCTCTGCAAAGGGATGGGTTAGGCCGATAAAAAGACCCTTAGTTTTTGAACAAAAATCACCAGATGGTCTTTTCCTGGGACCATGTGTTCAAAGCCCAGGGGGCTGGGAAACCCAGCTACACTCATCATAAGGTAGAAAGGAGCTATTGGCCCCTGGGACACTGTGAGGAGTGGTCAGCTCCTGAAGGATCTGAAGGGTGAAAATCAGGGTTGCTGGTAAGTGGAATGGGTTCATAGAGTTTAGGTTTGGGTAGAGCAGTGAGGTTCACCAGAGAACTGCAATGGGTTGAGGAAGAATTAAAAATTTCTAGGGGCACCTGGGAGGCTCAGTGGTTGAGCGTCTGCCTTTGGCTCAGATCAAGTCCCGCATTAGGCTCCTATCAAGGAGCCTGCCTCTCCCTCTGCCCCTCTGCCTATGTTTCTGCTTCTGTCTCTGTGTCTCTCACGAATAAATAAATAAAATCTTAAAAAAAAGGAATTAAGAGTTTCTAGGTCCTTAAACAGTATTTCACTCAGAGGCCACCTGGAGAAGGTGGGATGTGTACATGTGTGGTGAACAGGCACAAATATGAGATAAGTTGCTGCAGGATCTGCTGGTTCTCATTTTCCTTCACCATTCACCCAGCACCTCAGTCCTCCATTCCAGCTCCACATCCAGACAGGCCAGGAACAGTCTTTTTTTTTCTGAGCATGTGGCATTTTCTAGGTGCTTAAAGAATCCCAGTTGGTATAGTATGGTCATTCCTTTCTTGCAGTGGTAGCATTTTGTTTTTACTGCTATCTTTTACCTTCTCACATTTGTGTCTCTCCACCCAGTTTGAAAATGCACAGAAGGGGTCATTTGATGGCTCTCCTTTAGGAACTTGTGTGTGTGTGTGTGTGTGTGTGTGTGTGTGTGTGTGTGGTGTTGAGCGTTTTATTACTCTGAAATGGGAGGTATTGGCTCTTTCTCAGGACACTAGTGTTGAATCATTTCTGTGGTAAGCATCATGATTTGCTTTACTTTCTTACTTACGCCATTGAAACATGGGGAAAGTAACAGTTGTATTAATGGGTGAAATAAGTGGCTCTTTCTGTACCACTTACGGAGATCTGGGCTTTAAATGACTTAAGACCCTAAAGAAGTTGATTATCTTATAAACCAAGATCAGGTATGCAGGCTCAGAGATGACTCCCAATGGTCCTGCTTCTTGGCGTTCATGCCTTCTTGGCGTTCATAATCCTCTCCCCTTGGTGTGGCTAGATTTTGTGACTTATTATATAAAATTATTGGTTCTCAACTGGGAGTGACTGTTATCCAGAGGATGCTTGAAAATGTCTAGTGACTTCTTCTTCTTCTTCTTTTTTTTTGTTACAATGGGGAGTGGTGGTGGTAATTTTGGCATCTAGTGGGCAGAGGCCAGGGATGCTGCTTAACATTCTAGGATACACAGAATAGCCCTCCCAGCAAGGAATAGTCCAACCCAAAGTGTCAATGGTGTCAAGGCTGGGAACCACTGCATTAAAAGAATAGAATACAGCAGGGATTAATAGGATGTAATTTCTAATATTAGGTTATGAAAAGGTCTGTGGCTTCCATGTGAGTCCTCTCCCTCACTCTCTCTTGATCATGTATTCTGGAGGAAGCCAGCTGCCATGTTGCAAGGCAGCCTGGTGGAGTGGCCTCTGTGAGTGAGCTTGGGAGTCCATCGTCTGAGGCCTGTCAACTGCCACGTGAGTGACTTTGGAAGCAGATCCTTCCCTGGTTGAGAATGACTGAGCAGCCCTGACCAGCATCTTGCCTGCAGCCTTCTGGAAGACCCCCCCGCAAGCCACAATCACTCATCGACACCACTCTCAGATTCCTGATCCACTGAAGTTGTGATATAATATTTGTTATGTTAAGCCACTAAACTTAGGGGGTGATTTGTTACACAGCAATAGATAACTGATACACAAGAGGTCTGGAAGCAAGCTGGTTCTGGGATTGGATCAGAGGTTCAGTGACATCATTCAGACCCAGCTTCTTTCTGTAACTGTAATCAGCCATCTTCTGTGCATTGGCTGCTCCTCAGGCTTTTCTCTTAGGATCATAAGACAGCGCTTGAGACATCACACACTCAAATCCAAAGGCAAGAAGGAAAGTTACTTCTAGGGCATCTCTTTTTATTAGGGACAAAAACTTTTCTGAGGATCCACCTGTAGGAGTTTCTCCTCAGATCCTCGTGGTTATGATTAAGATGTATACTGATGTCCTGGTTATATGGCAGGCTAGGAGAATAAATATTTGGCATTTGAAACCTCTATGATGGGAAGTGGCCTTTAGCAGAAAAAAAAAAAAGAGCAAACCTGCAGAAGAGACTATCCTGTATCTTTCCCTCTGGGAGTAGAAGCCTGTAGCTTTGGGCCACTTTCCTGTGGTGGCAATAGCCATGTCCTGAGTCCGGGGCTCTATTTAGGTCTCTGGGCAGTGACTACTTGGGCAATTATATGCCCCATTCATCTCTTCCCTTTTTGTAGCCGATCTCTTCCCACTGAGATATGCTTGCATGCAGGGAATAGGTAAGGAGGGAGAGAAGGCAGGGATTGGCTCAGGTATCGTACTCTTGGCGCTGGTTGAACCTCAGGGGACTGCTGCTGTAATAGGAAGCATTGTTTTCTTTTAAAGTTTGGGCAGAGTTATTGAAGAGGGTTGGACTGTGGTTTAATAGTTTTGCTTTTCCTTAAGCTATTGTGCAACCCCTGCTGCTTCTGACTATGACCATAGCCCTCTAGAGGAGAAATTATGGAGAGAAACAAAATCCCATATTTTATCCTCATGACTGCATTGGAAGTGGTGGGGAGCTGAAGAATACATATGAGAGGGAAAAGTTTGTAAATGGGACGACCTGCCAGGGAAAGGTTGGGCACAAATTCTGTTTTAGAAACAGACTCATGGCCATTTGTTGAGAGCAGGTTGGGCAGAGGGTTTGGCGGTAACATAAGATTTGGAGATAGCATATTCAGATCTCAGCTCTGCTCCTGTGTGATCGTGGGCAAGTTACCTGACCTCTCTGAAGCTCAGGGCCATAATCTGTAGTACAGGAAAGCACCCAAAGTTGTATGTACCATATTTTTACATTTTTGTTTTCTTCCCCAGCCTTAGAGCTCTCTTTCTTCATCCTTCTCTGAGGACGTCTGTATGCTCATGATATCTCACCATGGAATAGAGGGACCCAAGGCACCCTCTGGGGGCAGGAATGGAATTTCTTACCCAGTGTAGACGTAATCGGATTTTGAAAGAGGAGCACTGGATGGTACAGGCTAAATGTGAAAGGCTCAAATCACAAAGGCCAGAGCATCAGTGGGTAAACATTTTTGGGGTAGTTGTGTCTTCTATGGTGTCTTAAGTCAGCCTGTTTAGGCAACAGCCTCTCCTCCCCTGTCCAAGACTGACATGACAAATGCAAAGTCCCCAATAGATTGAAAGGGCTGCACACAATTCTGGATCATCCCCAATCCACCTCAGTGGATAACTTGTGTTTTCTTCTTTTCTTTCTAAGGGTGTAAACTCTTCCATCATGACCTGATTTGGGGCAGGAACAGACTGGGACAGGCCATTCATTCTTTGTTAAGGGTCAGAGGAGATGGAGCAGAGCTGTCAGTGTGTGTGAGTTTGGGGGAACTCTGTCTCTGCTGGGCCCCCTGGGTCACCAGGAAGCCACCTCCCTCCATTCTCATCATGGCTTTGGGCTGCCATTTTGGTCTTTTCCCCTTCAAAGTGTCCATCTTCAGTTGGTTTCACAAGGCTGTTGTCTTGTGAATCCTTACAGCAATCTTTTTTTTTTTAAGATTTATTTATTTATCTTAGAGAGAGTGGGGAGTAGAGGGAGAGAGAGAGAGAGAAAGAGAGAGAGAGAAAGAGGTTCTCAGACAGACTCCCAGCTGAGCTTGGAGCCTGATGTGGGGCTCAATCTCATGACCCTGAGACCATGATCTGACCTGAAGTCAAGAGTTAGACATATAACCAACTGAGCCACCCAGGGGCCCCTCCTTATAGCAATCTCTCTCTCTCTTTTTAAAAAATATTTATTTATTCATGAGAGAACACAGAAAGAGAGAGGCAGAGACACAGGCAGAGGGAGAAGCAGGCCCCATGCAGGGAGCCTGATGTGGGACTCAATCCCAGGACCCCAGGATCACGACCTGAGCCAAAGGCAGATGCTCAACCAGTGAGCACCTAGATGTCCCTCCTTACAGCAATCTTAAAAGCTAAATATCATCACCCCCATTCTGTGTGTACAGAGCTGAGTGGAATAAGTTAAATGACTCCTCCAAGGTCATGCAGCTAGTCAGTGGGAGAACTGGGCTACTGTATGGGTCTGGAGCCCCTGCTCCTAATCACCCCACTACTTTGATTTCATAGGAAACCTTTGAGGACTCATTGTGATGATGTAGGCAAAGTGGTACAATGGCCTCTAGCGTGTTGTTGCTGTTGTTGTTTTCTATTTGTTGGGTTACTTTGCCGAGAAAATCTGAAGTGTGTTCTCAAGTATGGATCAGATTAAAGAATTATCCCTTTAATCTCTAGAAGTTGCCAGGGGGGGAAAAACACTTAAAGAAGTTCTTTTTATTCTTTTGTTGCCTCTTTCAAGTTCAAATACTATCAGCTAAAAGGAGAGCTTGAATGTTTTAAATATGGGAAGGTTGGCAGGTAGGTTTTATGACCCCCATTTTAAACACGAGGAAGAGGAAGCAGTGACAGATCGCAGGCCCAGTGAGTGGTGCAGTGAGGACTGTCATCCAGGTGACCTCCAGTCGGGCCCCAGCGGGAGGCAGACTTGGATCTGGTAGGAAAGTAACTAGCAGGGAACCTCGGTGGTTGAGAACAGTCATGTCAGATGTTAGATCGTGATCGTTTCGGATCCGATACCTGCACTGTGCCTTTGTCGCTACATAACGATTGTCACAAAAGGGTGGCTTGTAGTGGAGTCAGTCATCTCAGCCCTGAAATTGTTGCAAAGGAGAAGTGAAGGCCAATGACCGAGTTGGTTTGTAAGGACCATGGGAAGTAGCAGCCGTATTATTGAAGTTGACCTTCTGCTCAAACCTGTGGTCATTTCATCAATCACCTGCCGGTTGGGTCTCCTGAAGGTCAGCCAAAGGATTCCGCTAATCGCCCGCTCATTCTCAGGTTCTCGCTTCAGGAGTAATAAATTTTTAAAACTTTTTAAAAAATGAAAAGTTGGGTGACAGGTGTGTATGGAAGAAAAATAATCAGATGGAAGAACAGTCACTTAGGCTAAGCCAGCGGTCAGAGCAAGTGCTGGAAAAAGGGTAAAAATTTTCTCCAGCCTAGGAGGACCTCCCTGATTAACTCACACCATGGTGCCTGGATGAAAGAGAGGTCCTTGGGCCAGCCCAGGTGTGTCACCGGCGCCACTGGGCTGTGTCCTACCTGGTAGCAAGTGTTTCCAATACCAAGTGAGCCATGTCCAGAGCCTCATGTGGGGACCTTCCTTACCGAATTGACCTCACAGATGAGGTCCTTGCCAGTGGCAAGCTCTGATGGATAGGCTCACTTGAAATCAAAGAGCTTTCTGATCCCCTTCTCACTCGTCATCTGAAACATCAGCCTTTCTTTTGTTGTACAACTTACTGGGCAAAACAAAACACACACACAAGAGAAAAACTGCTCTAGTGTCAACAAGTCTCTTTGTGTGCAAAAGAGATGCTGGTATTGCAAAGATGGAGAGAACAGAGCTGCTGAAGGGAAGCACTGAGCAGGGCATTGCTTGGTCACTTGGTTGAAAATACTCCAGCTGTTCCAAGACCATGGGGCTCCATGTTGGGAAGACACTAGCTGAGTCCCCATCCTGCACCATTAGCTGTGCGACTTTAGGCAGGTTGCTTAACCAGTCTGAGTCTCAGTGTCCTATTTTGTAGATAGGGGTAGTCACGTTTATCCCTTAAAGCAGTTTTAATGCTTCCGTGAGACCCTTTATTCATTCAAAAAATGCTTATTGCTGCAATAAGCATCCTGCAAAGGCACAGATCCTAGAAGAAGACTGCCTATGCTTGAGTTCCGGTTTCACCACTTACTTGGACAAGTTACTTAAAGCCTCTGAGACTCACTTTCTGCATCTATAAAAAAAATGGGGATAATAAGATACTTTGATGAGGGTAGCTGCCTCATAGGGTTGAAACAGCAGAGGTAAGATCATTGCCCTTCATGGAACTCCTGGTTGACTGGGAGAAGACCAGAGCCAAGGTACTATGGTATAGAGCCTGGCATTTAAGTATTCAGTAGGTGGTGGCTGTGCGTATCATGGTTATCACCTTATTTACTTTGGCTTGAATCATCAGCTGACTTGGAAAGCCAGAGATTAGCGGTAAGTCACGTCTCCCCCATACATCATGTCTCAGCTTACTTCTAGTTCCTCCTCTTGCATATGGGGTGGATGTATCCTTTGAGAGGGGCAGGGAAATGGAGGCGGCTTCCCAACAGTCCACTTACCCGTGCTAAGAAATGTTGGTGTCTCCACCCTGCATGGGTTGGTTCAGTTGTCCATTACCTGGGCTGGAGAGAACACAGAGCGTAACATGCCAGAGAACCTTGAATGATTAACTACATAACCGTTCAGTAAGGAGTTGCTGTTAAGAAACATGACCTGTGAGGCCAAAGGACCAGGAACAATAAAAAGGCCCAACCAACAATGTCTTCACATAGGCCGTGGACACATGCCTGCCAAGTAGAGTATTGAGTGAAATGAAACCTGAATTAATGAAACCTCATTAATTCATTGCATGATTGGAGATTAAATCCAGTGAAAAAATAGACTCCAAAATCTCTAATTTCCATAGAAATGTGTGCCATAAGAAATAATAAGGCTGGGTATTGTCTTCCTAGCCAACATTTTCAAATAATAGGAAAGGCTTTTCTCTTTATCTGTCCTTACCCCCTTCGTTTCTTTTTTCCTTCTTCCCTCCTCCCCTTCCTTCCTCCTTCCTTCACTACCTCCCTCCCTCCTCCTTCCTACCGCCCCTCCCCCACCCCCACCTAAGTAGAAGAGCATTTCAAGACACAAGAGAACAGGGGCCCCTGGGTGGCTCAGTCGGTTAAAGATCTGACTCTTGATTTCAGCTCAGGTCGTGATCTCAGGGTCGTGAGATCAAGCCCCATGTTGGGCTCTGTGCGCAGCAAGGAATCTGCTTGAGATTCTCTCTCTTTCTCTGCCCCTCCTCCCCCCAAATAAATAAACAAATAAATCTGAAAAAACAACAACAAAAAAGACACAAGAGAACAGAGACACACCTAAGCTGCCAGGATACAGGTCGCAAGCATATTTCTGAGAACAAAAACTGTGATCTCCTGCCCTTTCTGCTTCCTGGGAAGTTGGTTTCTTTATTTGGCATTTGTTTAGCATTTATTTACGAAGTTTAGGCAGCAGCTGTGACTTCAGCAGGTACACAGAGAGAAGAGCTAGCAGGTTGCCAAATTCCATGAGGACAAATCAAATGTGCTGCCACGTTCTGTGAGTTCTTGGTATTATGTGAAATTAAACTTTGGACTGTCAAGGTGCTGTGTGAGAAGGGACGTTTCCACTGATCTCTGCAAGCCAGTGGTCAGCATTAAAGATGAGACGTGCGTCTGGCTGGGATGCATCGGGGCAGTCCTGCTTGAAAGGGGGCGGGATGTGTGGGGCATTGTTGTAGGGGAAGAGCGGATGGGCTGGATATTGGCTTTCTGGCTGAATTGGGCTGGGTCTCTCTAATAATAGCTCTCAGAGGGAAAGGCCAATTTGCTCTCCTGCTGTTTTCTAGAATGCTTAAATTCCTTTTTCTCAGTGGCCCAGTTATGTACCTTAAGCATATGGGAACTCCAGCAACTATCTGCCCCAAATCACACATCCCGAGCACATTTCTAACAATGTGCCATTTTGATGGGGAGTGGAGAGAAGGGGAAGGGGAGGCAGAGATTGCCCCGTGGCAGCTGAGAGGGGGAGAAGCCAGCCACCCTTGCAGAGGGACTGCAGAGGAAGTTTCAAGGCCTCAGGGCATTGTGAGTGTCAGTGGAGCTTTGCCACCATCTGTGGCAGGAGTGGGGAATGAGGAGACCATGTGTGAATCAAGGCGGGAGAGTCTGCCTGGTTCTGGCTGGTGGATTCTTTGTTTGTTTGATTTTACTTTTTTTTGATTTGGAGAGCTAGACACAACGATAACAAATGCTTGGCCTAACTATACAGGAGGAGGATTTTTTTCTGTCTCCCCACTTCCTTTCCCCATTACTTTCTCCGCCATCTTGAACGCCTCCATGTCTTCTTTCTCACCGCCAAATTTCTCCCTCACCCCATGACCCAAGAATGAGGTTACAAGGACCACCCAATAGGCTCATACGCTGTCTTTCTCAAGATGGGCATGAAGTCATGAAACCTCACTTTGCTCTTCGCCCACCATTTGGTCAACTTAAGGCTTCTTGTTCCTCTGTACCACTTATTTATAGTGAGAAGAGCAAAACCAACCGTGTATTGGCTCAGTCAAGCCAAGGCCCAGTTTATTGTTCCAGCGTGTTGGAAGGGAACAGAATGTGGTTTGTGCCACATGGTCAGATCACAGAAGTGGAGGGTTGGAAGGCCAAAAGGGTCAGATGGGGGAAAAACCGTGGCAAATTTTGCTGGCCGATTGAAGTGAGAATGCTAACACCAACATTTTTCTCAGTCCTGCAAGCTTTTCTTCTTGTTCTAGGAACACATAGTTGCTATTTGTCATTTTTGCTGTGGGGAAATATATCTGGAGCTCAGCTGCTTTAGCTCAGGGACTGACTTTGTGATCGCCAGGAGCAGACACAGGGGAGGATGTTTGGTCACTAGGAATGGCCTAGGGGAGGTGAGGCTTTTCTGTTCTGGAAGCAGAGGCTCAGTCAGACATGTGGGTTGACTGCTAGGTGCAGACAATTTTTTGGTGAGGGAAGGAAGTAAAAAAAAAAAAAAAAGATTAAAAGGACTTTGTCCCTTTCCTGATAAAGCTCACAGTGTGGGGATTTGTTGCTTTGTTAAAATCAAAATTGCAACACAGCGTGGAAAGTCAGAGACTGGCCCTCAGTTGGGAACTGAGAGAACCCAGGGGAGGAGTTGGTTGGAGGTCTCTGAAGGTTTCATAGAGGACAGACACATCTCTGCAAGATTCGTGAATGGCACAGAGGACTGGGCCCTTGTGCAGTGTAGGGATTTTTGGAAAAAAAAAAAAAGATGATTTTTCCCACCACCTGTTTTTTCTTGCATGTCATCTTAAGTGTTGGTACTATAACCTTTTAAATTTAGAAGTTGAGCCTGGACAGTTGCCAGAACCCAAGACAGAGCCTGACACAGTGTCGCTGCTCCCTTGAATAAAGGCTAAGATCTTATGGGCTGTGACTTGAATTTGTGGGAAGTAAGGATGGATTTTTATGGGGGTAGATAGCTAATTCTTTTGTTCTACTTTTTGCATGAAAAGAAATTTTATTTTAGTTTAATTTACTTTACTTTAAATTTTTTAAAGATTTATTTATTCATTCATGAGAGACAGAGAGAGGCAGAGACACAGGCAGAGAGAGAAGCAGGCTCCCTGCGGGGAACCAGATGCAAGACTCAATCCTAGGACCCTGGGATCATGCCCTGAGCCGAAGGCAGGCAGATGCTCAGCCAGTGAGCCACCCAGGTGCCCCCCAAAAGAATTTTAAATGAAGAGAGGGGCCACATCTAACAGCTACCATTTTGAACTCCTAATGCATGCTGATACATTATGCTTTATTGATCTCAATCTCCTCGCTCCCGTGCAAGGGAGTTTATTATATTTATTTTAGAGATGACAAAACTGAGGCTCGGAGGGAAGCCACTTGCTGGGGACATCTAGCTAGTGAATGGCACCGGGAGTGTTTGCAGTCCTGGCTCTCTGACCCCCCAACCTGTGCTCTGTCCCCGTCCCCCTGTCATCTCCCGTTAATGTTCATAACTGATTGGAAAGCCAGTCTTTAAACAAGGGAATAAATGAAATGGGGGAATTTTATTTCCCATCAAATTTCATCTCTCTTAGAGAGATTTATGTTCCTAGGTTATATTTCATGGAACCTTTTTACGAGGCGCTAGATTTATAGGTAATAATCAATAGAGTGCTGAGCTGGGTTTCTGTTGCATATGTATACCCTTCACAAAGAACAGGTAAAAGAGTTCGGGGAAGGGAGGGCCTTCCTGCTTCCCAGACATCCTGAGGGAGCTGACACCAGTAGGGTAGGAGGGAGACAGAATCGACGCCAGGAGGGATGCTGAGGAAATAATGGGGGTCCAGCTGTGTATGTGGAGAAGGCCAATCCTCAGAAGATGCCCGTCTGCCAGGAGAGAGCACACTCTTACACCAGAGTCCTCATGTGTATGTTTTTGAAAATGGAGACTGTGAAGGAGTGCCTGTTTGGAGCTGAGTACATCCTGAGAACATAGTAGGGTCTGAAGGTGAATTCTTTAGGATGTCAGACTGTACTTGGCAGAAGGAGATCAGGCCGGATGCCTGGCCCTTGGTACCCATGCATTTCTCAGAGTTGACATGGGATCACATGACCCAAGTGTGTTTATTTAAATGTGCAGGACGGAGTCTCTTCCTCTTTGATACCTTCCTTTTTATGGGTCACTCTCTGGCCCTTTTGGGGAAGCTTTGTTTAATTTCTGCAGGGCTTTAGTATCTAACCAGTCATCAGCGGGTAAGAGGACTTAAGCTCTTTCTTCTCCTAGGTATATTTGAGTTTAATTTCAGTACCCTTGGAGACCAGGAAGCCTTTAAAAGGCAAAAGAATGAATCACTAATTATGGGATTCCTGGATACTCAGAGAGCAGTGTTGTAATAATTGCGGGGCAAAAGGCTCTTCCCCGATGCCTTTCAAATATGATCACAGAGGCCACTGGTTCCTAAACTTCGAAGTACATCAGAATAACCTGGGGACCTTATTAAAAATACGGGAGGTCTAGAGGAGGGCTTGCCATCCAGACATGCTGGTTTGGAATAGGACTCAAGGACTTCAGTATTTGAGACTCTGCAGCATAGACAGCTGCTTATTTTGCTTTTTTGGTGAGGATTAGAAGTTACCACTGTGAGAGGGACACACACGTGTTTGTGAGGTGTGCAGCTGGGTGCACACATACTTCAAGATCTAGAGCCAGATCTACCTTGAGCTGCTACCTAAGCTTTCAACATGGCTTCTAGCTCAAGAAAAAGCAAACGGTAGGCATCCCTCTTAGTTCCTGGAGAGATTCAGGTGCTGCTGCCCTTTCTCTGAGTCTTGAGAACTCTCCTGTGTATGTACAGTCAAGCCTCACTAAACTTCAGGTCATCGCCTGGTTCTTGGATGGCCAGGAGCATCCAGGGGTAGGATGTAATTATGGCCTTGCAGTGTTTTTATATTTATGCTTTCTTTCTTTCTTTTCTTCTTTTCTTTTCTTTTCTTTTCTTTCTTTCTCTTTCTTTTTTAGATTTATTTATTTATCTTAGAGTGGGGTGAAGGGCAGAGAGAGAGAGAGAGAGAGAGAGAGAGAGAATCTTAAGCAGACTCCCACTGAGCTCAGAGCCCGATATGGGGCTTGATCCCAAGACCCTGAGATTGTGATCTGGGCTGAAATCAAGAGTCAGATGCTCAACCGACTGAGCCACCAGGGTGCCCCTATGTTTATGCTTTCTACAGCTTTGCTTCTTCAAATGTCATAGTATTTTTGTTCGCTCCTTTCCTTCTTTCTTTCCTTCCTCTCTTCTTTCTTTTTCTTCTTCTTTCCCTCTCTCCCATCGTTCCTTCCTTCCTTCCTTCCTTCCTTCCTTCCTTCCTTCCTTCCCTCCCTTGCTCCTTCTATTTCAAGATAAGGAAATTAGCATGAGACTTAGTATTCTGAGAAGCGTCTCCATAGTTCTTTCCATTAGTCTGTGTGTATTATATACATGCCCATCACTTGTGCATTTGTATTGGCAGTGTGTGGTTATAAATGCTGTCATAAACTCAGTTCTCCCATCCAGGATGGGAATGGAGTTGTTAAAGACAGTTGATGAGGTGGCATCTGTTGGCCAACAGTTTTATGCTGCAGTAGCTCTGAGCAGATAACATTAATAGGAATCACATTTTAAAGTTGTAAATTTGATGTAAAATACTAAATTTGACAATAATTGCATTATAAAGCAAAAATTCTATTTATTAAAGGGCTCCCGTCTCTCCATCGTGTGAGGGGCTCTGAAATTCTTGCTCATACCTGCCCTTAGCAATTATCATGCCTTCTCTAAAATTCTGTTTTATTTTTCCATTTTCATAACAACTACATTATGATGTGACATATTTTTTTCCAGATATTTTGCTTGAATAAATAAATAGGATATTAAATTCAACTGGGGTATTAGATTATAAATTAGTTCTGTAATAGGCGTCATAATGTTATTTAGATTTTCAGTTTACACAGACCTTGTAGCAACTCCCCAGAGCTATGCTACAGAATTAGAAGTAGATAGAAGTTGATGTAAGAAAATTGGTTTTTGTAATATGCTGATGCCAGTGGAGTTGTGTTGTGTGGAAAGGTATTTAAATGGAGAGTTCCTCCTTACTTCCTTGTACAGACAAAAGATTGATAATGATTTGTTGGTGCTGATATTGACCACACAGGAAACTAAAATATATCTTTCCAAAACTTAAGCAGTATTTACACATGAAAGCTAAAAATCCATCAGGAGATCTCTTATCAACTATCCCAGGGACAGATGCTTCTTTCATCTAATGGGTATAGTAATGACACCATCTCACAACTGTTTCTCGGTGACCAATTAGCACTTTCAGTTATATTTCACATCAAGGAAGACACTCCACCCAGGAATGCCGTGTGATTATCAAAGTCACTAGTGAGCAGGATACAACCTTCCTGAGCCAACGTCCATCACACACTAATGAAAATCGTGCGCATTTAATAAAAACATGTGGATTCACCAGATGAGTGCCAATAGTGAGTTAGAAAGAGAGCAGCTGGGTAACAAAAGGGGTTCATGTCTGTAGTGAGTGTTTTCATAACTCTAAACCGGGGCTTGCCAAACTATGGCAGGGATAAAACCGATCCGGCCTTTTGCCTGCTTCTGTGCAGCGCACCAGAATGGCTTTTGCATTTTTAAGTGGTTAACAAAAAAAAAATCAAAAGAAGAATAATGCTTCACGACACTCGAACGTTATATGAAATTCAATTTCAATGTAGATAAATAAAGTTTTATCTGAGCACAGCCATACTCATCTGTCTACATCATGTCTCTGGCTGCTTTTGCGATACAGCAGCAGAGTTGAGTAGTTCAGAGACCAAATGGCCTGCAAAGACTAACATAGTCACCATCTGGCCCTTTCCAGAAGAAGCATGCTGACCTCTGCCTTATCCCAGAACCAGGGTAGCCTGTTATGCTGTCATTGTCTACAGAAAGCCCCATATTTGGGGGGCAGGGGGGAGATGAGTAGAGAGTGGCTGTCTTCCACTTGGGACTCTGATCACTAGTGAACAGTGGCGCTTTACTTAAAAGGGAGAAAACGAGTTAGCGAATGAGAAGGAATGTACTCTTGGGCCCTAAGTTAAGAAAAAAAATGCCAAATGTAAAATCAATCCAACTAACTTCTGTGGCATGATTAAAAATATCCTGCTGGGATGAGCTCACTTCCAAGTTTTATGGAACTTTTATCTGAATACCAGAAGGTTGGTGCCCATGGGATTTACGCAAGTGTCCTGACAGGACATTCTACTTTAGAGCCTTGTCAACCAGACGGTGCTAGTGAACGGCACTGGTTGACAACCTGGGCCTGGTCATCTCTGCCCCTCACCGGCCCTGACACTGGGAAGAACTTGTTCCTGCTCAGACCTCAGGCTCTTCCTCTGTGAGCTAAAGTGGCTGATGGCAGTGACCGCCAAAGCCCCGTTTGGCTCTGAGCTGACTCACTGGCATCTCTGACAATGGGAACAATCGCTATCAAAGGAACACCCGAGTCCCAGGGAAGGAGCCTCTTCTTTCTGGCATCTTTGTAGCTTCCTCTTGCCTCTAAAATGCTGCATTTCATTAAGGGTTCACAAGTCTTGACATGTTTGTAAAGAAAGACACTGCAGGAATTCATATGCCTCGCCTTATAACAAACATGTTGTGAATAACCTATATTTGGAATACAATTTGTCATAGGGATGCAGGCAGGGTTTTAAATTTGAGCAGCTTCTGAGATGCATGTTTTATTCTTCTCAAGCAGATCCCTGAGCTCTTCCACTTTACACCTTGAAGGGAGTCTTTATTGGAGGAGCTGCTCTCCATTTCCGAAGAATGGGAACATTTGCATTAAACAATGCAAGAGATGCCATTGTAATTTCATGAGAATTACCCTTTCCAATGAATGTTAGATTAAGAACCAAGTAAAATCCCTTGAAAGTGGCTGGAAGATAAATTAGAGCTGAGCTGCAGTTAGGTAGAACTAAATTTTATTCCTTCTCTTTAAAATGGTTTTTAATTGATTTGGCATACTTTTTAAGTTAATAATGAATACTGTACCTGGGCCTGCATGATCACTCCGGTGAATTAGATCTATTGCGCTTGAAACAGCTTTCCCTTACAGAGGACAGTGATTTTAATGAAGAGTCTTTGCTTATTGCACCGATGGAAATGTGGTTCATGGTGGTTTCAGACAGTTCTCTAATTAGCAGTCCAGTCTGTTCCCCGGGATGTTTTACCTGAAACAGTATGGAAATGTGGACAGGAAAGGTGCTTTATCATAATGCTTGGAGTTCTTCCCCACTTTGCAGGTGACCGTGTAATGCGTGGAGATCTTGGCGCGGGGAGAGTCCTGCAGAGATATTGCAAGCAAGGCCCAGAGGTCTTTGAAAGGGTTGGAAATAGGTAACTCTGCTTGAACAAATGTTTTTTTTTTTATGTTAGAATAAAAGCATGGTGTGAGGGGCTCTGCAGAGAGGGGGAGGAGGGGCATTAGATTCCTATATTAGGGGCTAGTGATCAGATTTTGGGTATGTCAAGGAGTCATGTGGGTAGAGTTGGGCGTCTCATGGCTCTTACACATGCACTTGTTGGGGAGTGGAGCTTCTTGGCGTCTCTCTAGTGAGTGTTGTCATGAATGGAGTGTGGGCTCTGTGTTGGAGCCATGGTTGGGGCCATGGTTAAAGCCAACATGGAGAGTGAGGCCAAGCAAGGATGAGCCAAAGTCAGACCTTCCTGAGAGGTGACATTATAAAGAATAGAGTCTTTCCAGTGACTCACATGGAGTGAGTGGAAGAGTGAAAAGAAATGGAGAAATCATGGAAGGAAAGAAGACGGGAGATTGATGAGATTCTTTATTTTATTTTATTATTTTATTTTATTTATTTTATTTTATTTATTTATTCATGAGAGATACAGAGAGAGAGGCAGAGACAGGAAGAGGGAGAAGCAGGCTCCCTGCAGGGAACCTGATGCAGGACTTGATCCCAGGACTCTGGCATCACGACCTGAGCCAAAGGCAGACGCTCAACCAGCGAGCCACCCAGGCGTCCCAGAATGATGAAATTCTTAAGAACATAATGTACTGAGGGATAGGAGCTAACATTTGGCATATTTCTACTTTATTCTTTTTTAAATTTATTTTTAAGGATTTATTGATTTATTTATCATTTTTTTAAAAAGGTTTATTTATTTTAGAGAGAGAGAAAGCTTACAAGCAGGGGGAGGGGCAGAAGGAGAAGGAGAAGGAGAGGATCTGAAGCAGGCTCCAACTCCCCACTGAGCCGTGAGCCAGATGCAGGGCTGGATTTTACCACTCTGAGATTATGACCTGAGTGGAGATCAAGAGTCGGCTCTCTAACCCAAGGAGCCACCCAGGCTCCCCAACACATTTCTACTTTTTTTTAATTTATTTTTTAAAGATTTTTAAAATTTATTCATGATAGACATAGAGAGAGAGAGAGAGGCAGAGACACAGGCAGAGGGAGAAGCAGGCTCCATACCAGGAGCCCAAGGCGGGACTCAATCCTGGGACTCCAGGATCGTGCCCTGGGCCAAAGGCAGGTGCTAAACCACTGAACCACCCAAGGATCCCCACAGTTCTACTTTAAATGGGATATTTGGTCTTATTTATTTATTTATTTATTTATTTATTTATTTATTTATTTTTAAGATTTTATTTACTGATTCATGAGAGATACTGAGAGAGAAGCAGAGACACAGGCAGAAGGAGAAGCAGGCTCCCTGCTGGGAGTCTGATGCGGGACTCTATCCCAAGACCCCGGGATCATGCCCTGAGCTGAAGGCAGATGCTTAACCGCTGAGCCACCCAGGTGCCCCTGGTCACTATTATTAAGCCCATGGTCTGAAAAGTTTGGGAGAATGATTGACTTGGTTATTAATGTTAAGTGATAGTAATAACCAGTGGTATTTACTGAAGACTCAGGGTTCCAGGTGCTAGGCTAAGTGCTACAGACAGAATGATCTAGTTTAGCTGCTTGTCATCACTCTCTGAGATGGCACTCTCTCTGTTTTTCCATTTTGTTTATTTACTTGTTTTTATTCTTTAAAGCTTTTATATTTATTTTTATTTTTATTTTTATTTATTTTTTAAAATATTTTATTTATTTATTCATGAGAGGCAGAGACATGAGACATAGGCAGAGGGAGAAGCAAGCTCCCTGTGAGGAGCCTGATGCAGGACTCGATCCCAGGACTCAATCCTGGACCACAGGATCATGCCCTGAGCTGAAGGCAGACGCTCAGCCACTGAGCCACCCAGGTGCCCCTTGATTTATTTTTAAATCATCTCTACATCCGGTGTGGGGCTCTAACTGACAATCCCCAGGACCCAGTTGCATGCTCTTCCAACTGAGCCAGACAAGCATCCCTCTTTTCCATTTTAAAGATGAGAAAACTGGGGCGTTGAGAAATTATCATTCACCACATTCATATGGCTAGAACGCGATAGGTTTAGGATTGAAACCCAGGAGGGATGACTCCAAACCTCATGATAATACCGATTCTGCAGAGGGAGCTAGGCTCACCATTTAGAGGTGGAGAAAGAATTGCACATCTTGAACTCAAGCCATAGGAGTCAGATTTAGGGCTGAACGGAAGAGCTCCTGGTTCCCCTAGTGTACTTAGAGCTGTGGTCTGCTGCATGCTATCTTGCTACCCAACTGTAATTAAAATTATCATACAGTATAATGATTTCTAATACATTTCAGAACAAATCACCATCTTAGATCTGACATGTTGTTAATGTTTACTACCATAATTACTAATTTGAAATATAAGGCAGCAATTTTTATTAGTGTTTGGTTATGTGTAATTATGTCAAATACAAGACTGCAATTTAGGTTGAACTGTATTAACAGTGTTCATACTAAACGATTATACTGTATATTTGACACACTGGATTTTTATGTTTCTATAGATTTTTTTTCCCTCCAAACCATAAAGAATTATTTAAAGACCATCCAAAGGTTATTTATAATGCTTTTTATTTAAACAGTTTCAGAATGTGGGGATATGCACACTGAAAATGGAGTATACGGAGTCATTATTTAACAGAGAGGAATGGAAGCCACTATACGTATGATGTTCCAGACCCTTTCCTGGACATGTTGCTCATCTAATTTCCAGTCCTCACAACGAGTATACTATTTTCCTGACCAAAACCAGACCCAGAGACCTTGTGGATCATGGAACTGAAATTCATGTTCATGGTCTTCCTGGGACTTTTTATCCTGGGTGGTTACAGAAGAGATCCTTTGATGGTAGATTATTGACAGAATGTTCTTTCCTAGAAAAGTACTAGTGTTCTGTATTAAATGAGGTGATGGATGTGCTGGTCCTCCCTCATATATTATCTCATTAAATGAATTCTATTAGGTCCATTTTTGAGTTGGGAAAACTGAAAATTGGAAGTTTAAAAATTTTGTTGTACAAGTTAACACAAGAAGAGCTAGAACCTAGCTCTTTTCTTCTTTCCTAGTGTTTTCATAGGAAAGATTGTTACCAGCCTCCTCTGTGGTTTCTGCCAGGGTATCTAAAGCTGCTTTTCATGACAACAGACTTTGAGTTCTTTTTGTGATGATGGTGATGATGATGATGATGGAGTGTGATAATGAAGGCAGCTGACAGCAATCTGAGACTATGTGTAAGCTCTCCACATTTATATACTCATTCATGATGTGGATGATTCTCTTTATGGATAATGGAACGGAGGTGTAGGAGAGGTTTTCAACACGTGATTATGGGGCCTGGACTCAAATATAGAACTTGACTAATTCATAGGTTAGCTCCCCGCAGAGATAATGATCAACTTACTTCTTGGAGTGAATGACTTTCTTATCCTTTCACAAGAAGACCGATTTGCCACCTCTCAATTTATTTTTTGCTGTGTTTCCCTGAACGCTCTCCATTTTATAGGATATTTCAAAAATTTGATGATCAAAATTTCTCTGAATGTTAACATTTCAGAGATCAACAAACAACAAAGAAAAAAGCCAAAATCCAGAAAGATCACTTCCCGATCCTGGTGCATAATCAAATTATTTAATAATAATAATAATAATAATAATAATCAATAAATGTTTTAGATTTTAAAAAGGAATAAAACTGTATTAGACAGAGAGGAAAATGGCATAGTTACATATCTCAAGTCAGTCACTAATGTGATTTGGTGATTTTTTTTTCACTCAATTATTCATTCACACATACTTTAAAAAAAAGACAGTAAGCTCCATGAGGGCAGGGACTAAATCTTCTTTGTTCGTCATGCCTGGTATTTGATATAGCACTTAAAATATGGTAGGATCCACTAATATGTGCAAATTAAAGAATCAATCCATGAAGTATAAACAGTTTGTATTTTGCTTTTTGCTTTTTTATTTTGTTGGTTAGGATGTCATAGACATTTTTAACCATAATCCTTTTAAATCCTGCTTAAAATTAAATTTACAAAGTAATTGACTATTTGTGGACAAATTTGCATCCTAACCAAGAGTGAGATTTTTGTCTTTAATTCTCCCAAACTGCATCTTGCTCTTTTGGATTGACTCAAAACTGAAGTAATATAACTTGTAAAGCCAAAGATTGTTCTCTCTGGGGTTCTATTTGGTATTCTTAGAAACTCTTTAAACAAATCTCTCCCTGCATCCATGTTTTGTCACTCATTAGTGAAGTTTGTACCCAACAGAAGGGCATCTATTATGAGCTTTTTTTCTGCCAGTGATGAGAGTATTGCTGGTTCATCCCTATGAGCAGGATTAGCCATCACTGGGTTGGTGACTTGCACTTGCAAGGCTGCATTAAGAACTGGACAAGGCAGGAGATCCCAGGTGGCTCAGCAGTTTAGCGCCTGCCTTCGGCCCAGGGCGTGATCCTGAAGTCCTGGGATCGAGTCCCACATCGGGCTCCCTGCACGGAGCCTGCTTCTCCCTCTGCCTGTGTCTCTGCTTCTCTCTCTCTCTCTGTGTCTCTCATGAATAAATAAATTAAAAAAACCTTAAAAAAAACTGGACAAGGCAGGGTTTGACCATGTGTCATATAAGAGTGACTGGACCAGATCCTGATTCAGTGCACAGCTGTGACCTTGGCTAAACAGGGGTCTCTCTGACCCATGGACATCAAATCAGATCACACTGAAAATTAACTAATCCTTACAGCCAAAATGGAAAAAAGAAAGTATTTTGTCTCTGATTGTTTTACTCGACCTTATAGTAACAGATTGACCTTGCTTGATTAAAAAATGTACATGTCAACACCTAGAACCTTACATTTCAGTAAATCGAAATCACATTTTTGTGGTTGTTTTTTGTTTCAAGTGCTCCCAACATCACAGGGATGTATGAATAAGTTCATTATGAAAGGTTCATCATGAAAAAGAGACTTATAAATCCTTTAACCCAATTCCAAAATTGATCCCCTAAGAAAAGTTAAATATCACTGTTGTTTGTAGATTGCTAGATCACCACAAAGATAATTCTTCTATAAATACAGATGGTGCTCTTATGGAAATTACATGACAGTAAGTAGATGCCAATAGAAAAAAATGACACATTGATTAGCTAATAAAATGGTGTTCAGTGGAATTATGCTTCTTTGTCTAATTTATGGCTTATTTGAACTGGTGATGCCCTATTTTCATTTTGGCTTTTAATAAGTGTTCCTTTAAAAACTTTTAAAATGTAAAATAATATGAATTTGATTGTCATGAGCATAAAATGCTCATCATCGATTAGTAGTGAATCATGGCTATAAAGTTTCCACCTCCTCACCCCTTCTCACCCCAAGCCATTCTTGTGAATCAATTGCCAGCAGGCTGAAAACATAGCACTAGATTGACAGGTATAAAAAATGAACCAATGAATAAGTTATTGGCAAATTATTGATATAAAATCAGTATTCCAGGTTTTGGCAGGCAGAGGGGAGGGGACGGGGCAAGCATTTATATTTACTTAGTGCCTAATATGTGTCGGATCATAGAAACAACTTCATCCTTGGGCCCCTCCTGGCACGGTCTCTGAGCTGTATTATGCTGAAAATAATCACCCCCCTTTCCTTTTCCAGCATCCATCAGTTAAGAAAGAGTGCAGAGGAATTTTATCATGGTCTCAGGACAAGGAGGGCATTTGAATATTAGCATTACATTTTCCACTTTCACTACTCTGTTTGTTGGTGGGTGCAATGTTGAGAAATGTTGCCCAACCTCTTGGAAATGGCACGTGAATAATCCTGTAATCAGCGTAATATATTCTGTTATGGGAGTAATCAAATCATTCAGCTTTGAAGTAAGATCCAATTTTTAAAAAGTGGCTGATGAATGCAGTTTCAGGTATTTAGAAGAGGCTGATGTACCTGGCCTCTTTGGGTCTTCTGTTGGAAAGTACCTGAGGAGACGGAAGTGGACCATTCTAAAAATATCTGAGTTTCAGGACGTATTTTCCCTAGCAGGCATAGTATGCAATTTGAGATCTTAAAATTAAACATATCTGTGTGCTTCTGAATCTATCATGGGTGAAATCTGAGTTGGTTGGAAGAGAGATCCCAGCAATGGTGGCCCAAGCTACCGGAGAGAGAACCAGCCATCCTCTTCTTTTATACTGTTCTTTCTCCAGAGCTTGTAGGGTCAGGGGTCCTCCTTGTCCTGTAAGCCTTTGCTTTCATGCTCCTTCCTCAGAGCTGCCTTTCCTGAGCAGTTCCCCTTCCCCCAGCACAGATGCCCTCTCTCCCTCTTTCCTTTTGGCTTTTCATCCTGGCTCTTATAACCAACAGAAATTCTTGTTTATTTGCTCGCTCCCCCTCCTCCGGGAGAATGTAAGCTCCTTGAGAGCAGGGACTTGGTGATGTTCATCACAGTGTCTGCAAGACCCCAGATGGTTCCAGACACTTTGGAGGCACCGACGAAAGACTGATGGAAAGAGTGAATGTTTGATTCTCAAACAAAGGCCCCGAGACTCCTTGGTTCAGAGGGTCCCCCTCACTTCCATTCATTTGCATTGCTCCCCTCTTCAACAGTCCGGCTCATTCTCCCTGCTATGATGACATGAAGCAGCTCCTAGGTGGCACACCCAAGGGTTAAAGCCACCTGGTGGCTTCTGTCCCAGGTGGGAGGCTGCTGCTAATCGGGCAGCTCTGGTTTGGTCCCAGCCAGCTTCCCAGCCAGGCCTCCAGCTGGCAGCAGCCATGCAAAATGCTCTGAGTGTCCCTGCGAGTTAAGCGTCCTATTACTTAAGACATCCATTTCAAAAATAACTCCGGCATCTATGGTTATGTTCTGTACTTGGTTCTCAGGGCTTTAGCGGTCCAAATCCCATTAATGCCAGAGCCCTTGCACAAAGCCTTTTGTATTGACTTGGGTCAACTTAATCTCTGGGCTTGTGTTTCCCCTCCCCCCCTTAGGCTTCTCAACAATTCTCTTGCTTACCCCCTCTCTTGCCTTCTCTCTCTCTCTCTCTCTCTCTCTCTCTCTCTAATTCTTTCTCTGTTTTTCCTTCCTTCCATTCTTCTTCCCTTTCTCTCTCTCCCTCCCCCTTTCTCTCTTTTTCTTTCTTTCCATCTCTCTTTTTCTTCTCTTCCCTTCTCTTCTCCCCCTCTCTCCTTTTTCCTTCCTTCCTTCCTTCCTTCCTTCCTTCCTTCCTTCCTTCCTTCCTTCCCTACAACATTCTCTTCTCTTACCTCAGAGGATGTGAGTGAATCACATGGATTCTCTCCGTCTGCTGTTGCATTTTAAGCCTGTAAGGAATAATAATCTTGGCCTTACCGTCTTCTTTGTTTACCACTTCCACTTCAGATCTATCTAGTATTGTAACATTAAGTAAGATCTTCATGGAAAGCCCCTATATAAAAATCTTCATGTACAAGTAGGTAATTTTCGCACTAATCATGGTATATCAACACATCCCTATAGAATTTCTTTTCTTTTTTCCCCACCATTGATTTTCTGTTTATGAAAGTCATGCACACTCACTGGGAAGCATTTGGATGATATAGAAAACCCAGGGTGACTTTAAGCAGCAGGTTTCCCCAGTGTAGCCAGAAGAGGTTTTGGCTTTCAAGAGAATAATTAACAAAACTCGTTTTAAGAGCCCATTTATGGCAGAAAATAGGGGAATTACCTGTCCAAGGGAATGAGAAGTGTTCAGATGTTGCTGACACTTCCCTCCTATGCACTGTGGCCCCAGAATAATGACTCCTTTAACTGGAGAGGAGAAGTTGCTGTGGTCCAGTGGATAGGAAACACTGCTACCAGGCTTTCTTGGTTTGCGAAAATATGCCCAAGTCTGCCTTTTCAAAGAAAGCCATCAGACCACAGCCAAACCAAATACAGTATATATTCCTCATCTTTGGATTCATTTGTTCTTAGAGTAAAGCTATATTTCCCAAAGTCCCTTCCATTGAACACTGTCACATGTGATTTTCCATGTCAAAGGGTTCCACAGTTAAATAAGCTGGGAAACACTCATCCCATTGCTCCTATTTCTTGGAGACAAGTGATGCATATGAGCACGTTACAGAACAGGAGGGTCTGAAGTAAAGAGACTTGTGTTAGTTCATTTTATTTGTTGTTTCTAAAACTTATTTGATTGATGCCACCCCCCCTTTTTAAGAGTAACATCTGCTTATATTTCTTTGAGCCCCTTGGCCACAAAAACCAGAAGACAAATAAGCAAAAGCAGTTACTGTATACTTACTCTGGGTACATAGTCTGTTTGGAGCTGTTGCATTTCTGGTATCCTTTTTCCTTCAGGATGAGCCAAGGAAAGCAATCACTCAGATGTCAGATTTGTGCCAGGCATGATGCTGGGCACTTTCCTTGCATTACCGCTTCTGAACTCCACAGAAGCCTGATTTTCATTTTGTAGAGGTAAAGAGGCAGCGAAACTTGCCTCCATCCACTCAGCGAGGTGAGTGTTGGAGCTGAGCCAGGCCTAGGGTTGCCCACCCCATTCTTGGGCTCTCAGTGCTTCGAGCACTCATGTCCTTCAGCAAATCAGACATGGTCTCCACTGTGCCATGCCCACTTTGGGGGCCCCTAGTGGCATTCATTGGTGGCCCTTTCAAAGAAACTGCTGTTGGCAGTGTGGCATCACACACAGACCTCTCTTGGTGAAGTCTACATAGCCCTCATGTGAAAAGAACTGGAAATCCAGCGAGTGGTGTGTATGTACCGATGTCCACATCCATCTCTCTCTCTTCATTGATATGCTAGCTTCCCCAGAATCCATCCCAGGGCCCTCAACGTAGCAGGAGCTTGGTGACAAATGTTTATTGACATGGCATGGAGAAATAAATGCTATGTGAAGTGTGGGTTCATGTCCTTACACTGCCTGGCCTCCTGTGCTTTATTTTTCTCCATAGTGTTTCTCATGACTGGACATCTCTGTTTACTTGTTTATTGGCTTACAGAGTATCTCCCCACAGTTGGATGTGAACTCGTCGGGGGGAAAGTTCTTTAGGTCATTTATTCACTCCTGTAAACCTGGAGTAGGGGCCCAGAAAATTTTTGGTGAAAGAATAAATGGTCAAATGCAAGTTTTTACCATTGCTTCTACTTTCCCCAAATTCCTCCGATTGCTTTGTTTTCACCTGCTTCTCTCTCAGGAGTAGTTAAAAATCTATTTAGGGCTGTAAATAAAGGAAGTCTCCATCCTTAGCTGTTCTAGCACAGCAAATATTGAAGGACTCCGGGTTAATGGGCACAGGGGCTGTTTACAAGGCAGAAACAGCTACAAAGTCTAGCGTCCAGGAAGGTATAGAGTCACAGGGACAATATGAAAAGTCTCCACTCTGTGCCCATTGCTGTCACAGCACAAATTTCTTCAGTAACAGAGTAGCACAGGACCCGCCAAGAATGCAGAGCGCCGCTGAAAGGCCTTCTGCCAGAATGTTTTCCTACGGACCAAAGGGTAGAGATTGCAGCATGCTCAGCCCTGATCGGGTTACCACGGCCACTTTAATCTCCATTGCTGCCCCTTGAGGTGGGGACAGAGCCCGGGACTGGGGAGGTGATGATGGAGATACGTGTGTGCCATAGGGGCCCTGGGAGACTTGTGTCTCCTAGCTGTGGGGCTGGTGGGGCTGGCGCTGGGAATATGAAGCGACTTGCCACACAGATAAAGTAAGGGATTCTTAAGTATGAGTCTGTTGATAACTTTCCTTTAATTTGGATTCTGTTGTATAAAATCTTTGTCAAAACAGGCTTTTAGCCCACACAACCGGGTGGTGGCAGATTGTGTCTCAGCGGCCGGTTGTACTCAGGGAATAAACCACAGCTTCATGGAGGGGTCCGCTTTCATGATGGGTGTGTGTTGGAGGTGGGGAGGTGAAGAAAAAAAAGAAAACTGGATGGTTAAGAAAGAAGAATTCCTGTAATAGCCCAAAGCAGCAAAGTAGAAGGAGAAAGGCACGGAATAGAGCGTGAATGGAACAGAATAGCCAGAAAAATAGTCTTCTCAAAATGAATGGTGTTATCCAATTAAATACAGGTTACTAATGCTAAAGGACTTGAAAAAAAGCCTTGCCTTCGAACAAATTTATTTTCTTAGGCCCCACAGAATGAAGCCAATCATCATAGGTTCTGATTAATTATATCCTAGGTTTTTTTTTTTAAAAAAAGGCCGAATAAACAGTTTTTCTGCCTGTTTTTCTGGTCCAGCGTCCACATGTAAGGAAAGGTGTCCTGTGATTAGGGATGTAGGTGTTTGTCCTGAGAGAGACCATATGACCCAGGAGAAGGGCCGGAGGGGATCTCTGGGAGGATTCAGAGAAAGGTGTGGATCTGGGAAGGTGAAGACTCTGCATGGAGTCGTCTACATTTGAGGCTGAGGAAGAAGGAGAGCCAGGGCCAGTATGCAGGGATGAGGTCTGAGGGGAGGTACAGATAGATGTGCTCAGCATTGGCTGTTTAGATGCATTTAGTTGACCACAGGTGAAGGCAGGAAAATGGAAAGCAGGCAGAGTAACAGTGGAAACCTTCTCTATTACGCAGAGACTTTCTCAGGCAGAAAAGAAAGGGGGAGGGCGCTGATTTCTGGAGTGATATTTATGAAAACAGGTCAGGAAGACTGACAAGGAGGCAAGTGTAGAGCTCATCAGGATAAGAATGTCCGTGTCTTTCTATGTACAAGGGTTGTATGAACCCGTGTGCACACAAGTAAGTGGTAAAAGTTATTGGGGAAGCGTCAAGGTGGAAATTCATAGCTGTTATTTTTGTGGCCTCTAGCTACAAGAGCTAACAGGTGAAGATAGTCTAGAGACCCAAAGCGGGGAAAAAATGACATTTTAACATTTTTGTCAGGTAGGCAATTTAAAAATAAACTTGAATTCAATATATACCATTAATGCTAGGGGTTGTGTTATAACGATGCAAAAATGCCTTCTTTTCGGTAGCAGTTAAAAAAAAAAAGTCTGTTGTAGGGTGCTAGGAACCATATATAGAAGAGGCATATGTGACTGTGCCAGCAGCCTCACAAAGCCGCTGAACACATACCAGGAGTCTGCCCTCCAGAATTAACACCATAACCTATGTCAGGGGCTCACTATTATCCTAATATCTGCTTTTGGATCCTGTCCAGCCCCATTAGCGATTCCCATGTTGATTGCTCTGTTACTCGTGAATGTTAATTGCTTCTAAATCTCTTTGGATGTTCAGATGCTTGGGGAAAAAAATTCTGACTGGTGAAGGTGCGAGTTTTATTAATGTGCAAGTAAACAAGAAATCTGTTTAGAGACCCCAGTGAAGTGTGTGTGACTCAAGATGTCATAAACAGCTGAGGTGGCATCTTGCTTTGCATGTCTGTCGTATGTTCGTGGTGAGATAGTGGGGGATGGGGTGGGAGACAGGTTCTCAGTGCTATCCATGGTGTTTGTCCTAAATCGGCATGCTCGTAGATATAGTCAGATAATAAAATCCTTCCCTCTGGGATTCCTGCTTACTTAGTATGAAATGACCGTGCTACCTTTGAGATAAGCTTACACATGGAAAGTGATATTAAGTCAGAAGATGTAAAAACATGAATCTAATTTGGCCCATCACCTATGTGTCAATCTCCATAGTTTCCGAACCAGAGGGAACCTTGGAAATGAGCTTCTGAAGCTTCCTTATTTTATCACTGGGGAAGAAAGGCCCAGGGGGCTGAAGAGGTCAGGCTCACAGGAGCACTGGCCAGAGAGCAAGGTTACCTGACTCTTGGCCTAGTGCTTGAGCAATCAAGAGAAGGGAAGATGATAAAAACTGGTGTTTATTATATTTTCCAGAAACATTTCCACGGGTGTGGAGTTTTTTTTTTCTTTTGGGTGAGAAAAATCTATTATGATCCAGTATTGAAATTCATTTATTAGTAATTATTTTGGTATCCCAGTGAAGGAAGATATAAGGGAAGGGCGCAGCACACAGTCCAGCCTTGCGAGTCATCCATGCAACCAATATTTATGGAGTGCCTTGACCCTGGGATTTATTAGTGAGCAAAAAAGTCACTGCTGTTACGGAGTTTATATCCTGGTTGAGGGTTAGGGGGGCATAGAAAAACAAAGAGATGAACCATTTGCTATTAGGTGGTGGTGAGCCTCATGAAGAAAGAGAAAGTTATAAGGGGACAGAGTGGGACCAGTTGTAGCTATGGTAGACAAGTGTTTGGGAGAGACTCATTGAGGAGGTATATGAGCAGGGGTCATGGATGTGTCTTCAGCAAGATTGTTACAGGCAAAGAGAATAATTGCAAGGGCAGAAGTCCCGAGGTGCGAAAGCTCTTGGGTATTTGAGGATGAGCAAAGAGGCCAGTGTGGCTGCAGAGGTGAAGGTCATGAGACATCAGGACCCTCAAATTATGGACTTTGGGAAGACTCTGGGTCAGACATTTGGAGAAGATACATCTTTTAGCATTTCTGTAGTCCCAAATAGTATGGCTCATAAACAGAGCTCAGACTCATCTTTTTTGAGACTATTCCCCGAAGGAACCATCTTTCTGGGACTGGTGTCTATGACTCACCAAGAGTGTCCAGAAACTGTCAGATCTTTCTGGAGAGTTTTAGAACAGAGTGATTGTCACTGTACTAAAATCATTACACCATAAAACTGTAAGTTTCCTGATGGTAGGACCTGTGTCATACACATTTTTGTGTCCTCCGAGAAACCACACGCAGTTCTAAACTTAGATGTGGTAAGAACATATTAAATATCGATTATTTGTTCAGTGCGTGAATAAATGGCCAGAGAGTGGTAGAAAGGATGGGGTGTCCTAGAAAGGGTTGTTAAAAATACACCCTTCTAAAAATGCTGTTGGCGAGAGTACTTCTGAAGCATTCTGACTTCCTTGGAATCATTTTTAAAGACAAGTCCATATGCTGACATGTGAACATAAGCATGTAACAAACTGAACAGTAGTAACATTATTTTCAGGCCAAATTTTAGTTGGATGGTTGTATTTTGTCAATCTAAATTTTTTTCTCCATGTTTTAAATTGGATATGGGAAATTTTTCTAACCTCTCCTCTGGTATCAAAGGAGTATTGGTGTCTGGGCTCATAAGACCAAGGGTTACATTCAGCACTGTCTTCTGTGGGCAAAAATGTATTTAATATATTGAGATTGTGGTGGAAATTATGTGGGAAAGAACGGTCCCCCAGGGAAAGATGGGTTACATTGGGATGGGGAAGGAGAAAATTTATAAATCTTGTCCTCTGTTATTGAATTCTCTCATTGTAATGGACCAATAATTTATTCGCCTATTGCATTTCAATATCCCCATCTGCAAAGTGGGGGTAACACAAACCTACCCTCTGCCTTTCAGGTTTTTTGCGAAAATCAGTGAACTAATATTGGTAAAATTGGAGCCCCATGGATGAAGGGTACTTTGTAAGTATAACACATTATTGTCATGTTATGTTCTATTACTCCAAAGTGCAAATACCAGATGTCTGCTCTTGCCATATTAGGAAAACAGTAACACCAAGTTTCACACCCAAAAATTGATAATCTGACTTCCTTTGAGGAATTTAATATTTCTGAACTCTCTAATGTTGTTGGATGTGGAAAAACCTGACTCACCTCCCCAAAATATTTTGGCAATGTTTTCCAGACAATTTGGAAGATTACATGTCTGCAAATGGTGTAAACATGTTGATATAAACTCTGGATATGAATGCAAGGTATCTTTCTTTCTCTTTCCTCACCTTTCTCCTTTTCTTCTTCTTCTCTCTCTCTCTCTCTTTTTGATTATGCATTTAACTCTGTATTTTGAGCAGTCAGTGTGTGTATCAAAGAAATGATTGGTTTTTGGAGAGAGACTGAATGTTTCATTGAGGTGAGCGATGTTTTGTTAATGATGAAACTAGGTTAGACATCCCTTAGACAAGTTGCGAAGTATTGTGTTTCCAGACTTGGGATAAAGGAAGGAGGCCAACTAGCAAGGTGAGTGAAGTGTGGATCACGTCGTCTGGATCACGTTACAGCCCAGGTGACTTGGGAGTGGCTTCCTGCCCACGGAATGGCCAAGGGTTGCAAGCCACAAAGCCAAAGAGCAGGCAAAAATGGAACAATGCTAAAGCAACTGCTTCATCTGATTTTCCCCACCGAATGGTACATCTTTTTATTTTGCTAGGTCAGCCAATGCCCTGGCGTTGTGTGAAGGAGTAGACTGGTCAGTGACATGCCCAGTGCTTAATCTATGGTGTCTCTTTCTTTCTTTTTCCTTCTTTCCTTCTTTCTTTCTTTCTTTCTTTCTTTCTTTCTTTCTTTCTTTCTTTCTTTCTTTTTTCTTTCTTCTTTCTTTCTTTCTCTCTCTTTTCTTTCTTTCTTTCTTTCTTTCTCTCTTTCTTTCTTTCTTTCTTTCTTTCTTTCTTTCTTTCCTTCCTTCCTTCCTTCCTTCCTTCCTTCCTTCCTTCCTTCCTTCCTTTATTTTTTTAAGAATAGCTGTCACCACTTAAAATCTCCTCACAGAGAGAGTTTAAAAATGGTTGTGACTGCTTATTAAAGCCTGTTTTACTGAGATTCATGGAGTTGTAAGATCTCATGTCTGGAAGGGTCCATACATGTCCCATCTAGTGCTGTTTCTTGGCTGGTTCTAAAGATTCCATCTGATGGTGCCTCAGAACCTCTATAGGAAGATTTACTACCTCAAGAGGCGACTCCTCTTTTCAGTTTCAGGATTCTTTCTTGATTTTAACCCAGACTACCCTCATGGATCTTCCACACAATGGTTCTAGTTTTACTATCTGCATCTGCAAGGAATTAAGACTTTCTCCTCCAAAGTGACACCCTTTCCACTATTTGGTGGTAGTACAGGGGGTCTCCTGAAGGTGACCTCTTTGTCAGTTTCATTCCCTCAACAGCTGGACCTCGCGTACCATGACTTCCAAACTCTCTACCCCTCCGGAAAGGCTCTCATGTATCTATATCTCTCTTAATGAGCAGCGCTGAGAATCCCCTTCCCCAGGCCCCATTCTGCATCCCAGAGTCAAGGGATCTAATCAAGGATCCAGAAGAGAATGACCTCGAAGAAATCGCCAGGAATCATATGCACCCATGGATTGGTTTGAGTAATAAGACAGCAAAGCCCACATCCCTCAGTGAGGTGCAGATGATTGACAGGGAGAAAGTTGTTTTGGTTAATAATACAATCTACTTGCCTCCTGGAGACACAAGCAGTAGCCTACTAATTCGTTAGAAGTGAATTAAGGTTGTTTACCGATGTTTTAAAGTAACTGTCAGAGTGAAGAAAAAAAAAAGTTCGTACTAGATGAACCCACTCACCTACTTCGGAGTTGCTGTTTATTTTAAGCTGAGTACATAAATAATATATTGAGATACGAAGGGTGATTTCAAGCATTAGAACAGAAAGCCTCCTGTTTACTAACTGTCATTGGGCTGAAGAGAATTTAAACAGCCCTGAACCTTTTTGTCTGTGAATGCAAGGCATGAAATTAACTTACATTTCATAGTTAGCAGAAATCATGATTAAGGCAGTCTTGTTGATGTGTCATCTGCTGATCTGGGTCTTTTTTGCTATGCAAGACAAGCTTTGGCAACAAAATGCTTCCCATGTCTTGTTAGAAACAAGACCCCCCTCCCCGGGCACCTCCCCTGCCCCTCCGAAATAAGCAGGGATCCGTCTGGGTCACTGAGTCAGTTTGTTCTGGATATAAAGACAAGCAGTGGATGAAGACTAGACTAGGTTCCAGGAGTTCTAGTCCTGACTGCCAGAACCCTCTTTGGATCTCACTTTCTTTACCGATAGAATGGGTACAAGAGCATCTGCTTCCATTTCTTCACAGGAACATGGAGACCCCAGTGAGGTCATTGTTGTGAAGTGGCTTTGAAAGGTATCAGGTGGAACAAGGTGACAACTGTTAATGCTATTAATAACTTATGTGCATGAACTCCTTTCATTCCCCCAATAACCCTATGGGATGGGTCCTATTATCATCCCAATTTTACCACCACAAAAACTGAAGCACAGAGAAGTGAAGGGATTTGCTCCATCATCTTATAGCTAAAAAGTAGTAAATTGGAATTCAAAGGCCAGGCTATAATCTATGGATTGAGAGTTTGCTTCTTAACTATGACTTATTTGGGAGAATAGGTTTTCCCACCTATGACGGTGCCTCTTGGTCATGCTCCAGTAAATGAAACATTGTTCCTAATGGCCTGGACCAAATTTAGCTTGAGAAAATGCAGGTATGGCTTCTTTATGAGTGATTACCAGCAAGGAGGCTTCCCATGGGGTAGGATGTAGCCAACTGTATGGATTAATTATGTTTTATACGTAAAGAGCCTGGTGATTCTGAAATAAAAAGGCCTAAGTGAAAAGACTTATAATGCTTTCAGAAACAAGAAATTTGATTCACTTTTTGTCCCTATAAACTTGAAATTGTGATAGCCTATTTTGGAATAGAGGGAGAGCGTTCAAAAATGAATAGAAAATGTATAGAATGTTTAATTTTGCATCATTACATTTAATATTTTCCAGGGTAACTGTGGCAAATAGAAGTGCATGATAATACCACAGTATACCTATTTCAGATGGTTTGATGAAATACGCTGGCTTTTGCAGCGTGATACTTGAATCCTTTGGGACAAGTCCCTATTAGGCAAATGAACAAGAATGTATTTGTGTTTGCATCACTGAAAATATGTAATTTGTATAAGTGTTTTTTATTTATATTTACATTATATTTATTTGAATTTGAATTTCAAAAGAGGAAAGAGCCTGAAATGATTAATGAAAATAAAAAGGACGTGAATTTGCAGACATTTCCCCCTGAAATATGCTCAGACTGTAGTGGGGTCATGCTTCAAAGTCGGAGTGGCAAAAGTGCCGTGTGATTTGCTTTGGATTTCTGAATGAAGCGGTTCAGAAACAGGATCATTTCCAAAATCCCAGAAAAATGGATGGACTCGTGAGAAACAATCAGCTGAGGGAAAGAATAAATTCTGTACTTCTCCACAGCAAAAATCTCAGCAACCGCTGCTGCTGCACCCCAGCACTTGTTAATACAATAAGATAATTGCATAATTAAATACACTATGGAATTTCAATAATTGGAAACTTTGTTTTCTCATCACAATATGCAACTTGCTGATGTTGGAAAGCATCGCAGCGTTTTAGGGAGGCTGAGATCAATCTTTCACATCACGTCCCCTGCAGCCTTCTGCTGCTCCTCTGGCGGTTCTGAGACACTTTGCTTTCGGGTTATTTTTAGGTGGTTATATTTAGACAAAGTGAAATTAAGCAGGAAGTCCCCCAAAGTCTGACTTGCCTGCCCAGGCGGTGGGAGTTGAGGCTCATTTCGCCGAGAGCGTCCCTGGTGCCCTCTAGATCTTTCTAGGTAATAATGGGTGAAGAGCAAGCTGTGGCTGAGTGCCCTTTGGAGCTGGGAGCAGCTCTTTGGGTCATAATTTCTGGATGGCTTAGTGGAGTTGCTGAGATAGTAGACTCCAGAGCTGGGCCCCTCGATAGGATCCTGGCCTGGCCTCTTGCATGCTGTGCGACCCTAGGAAAGATACTTAGTGCCTCCCGTTTGCTTACCTATGAAAGGCGAATCTTAGCCTTGGTGCAGGGTGGAATTGAGTGAACATATAGAAGGGGCTGAGAAAATACAGGGCAAGTTGTGAGCACCCAGTCAACGTTAGCTGGCTGAAAAAACAAAGATGAATAACGCCCATTCCCTGTCCTGGAATAGTTTAATCAAATTGGGGCAACAGACATGTAAAGGATGATGCTGATGCCAATAAAAATGATAGTATGAAGGCGATGGCTGGCAGACGGGAAGATATTTTAGCAGGGACTGGCCTGTCGTCACAGTGTCCCCAGCACATAACACGCAGATGATTAAATGAATGATGCAAATTTGGCTGAAGATTATTTCATCTGAGAGTCAAAACGGTTTGCGAGCAGAGTGGGTTCCTAGCTGAGTAGTCACGTAGCACGTAGCTGGGACTCGGTACATGTTTGGAGGATAAATGAGTGAATGAATGCATGGATGAAAATGACTTGAAGCATTGCTCCCCAGGACTGCAACAATCAGTTTGAGAAAACAGATTGAAAATATTAGGGCCAATCCAGGGCAAAACAAGTAAGACACCTAGGGTATGACATTTAAGGAGGCCCTGGCTCTCAGAGTCGTTCCAGCGCCAGGGACGACTCACGCTCAGGGTTCCCCCAGCTACTTCCTTAAATTTTGCACCTCAGATGCCTTCCTTTCTTCACCCTAGTCCAGACCTGTTGAATATTTTAGCCGTATGTGTATGCCTGCGCTTTATTTGTATCTGCTTTTGAACATCTCCCTCCAATTTTATTTTGACAAATTGCAGAGCTGCCAAAAAAAGTGGAAAGATTAGCATAAGGAACACTCTGAACACTTTTTTTACCTATATGAATTAATTATCAATATTCAGTCACATTGACTATCTCTCGCCATAGATAGAACTTTGAACCTTGTCCTAATTTACCAGAGAAATCACACATACAACATCCTCCCTCCCACCTCTAGTGCACATATGTTATATTTACTTCCTCAATTCTGCACCTCAAAATTATAAGTTTTGGAGGAAAAAGCCGAAAAGAGCAGCAAGAAAACTTGGCTTAAATTTTTTTTTCAAGTTTAAAAACCAGTGCTTGAAATTTATTTTAAGACTATTCATATACTAACATATTTAGAACATGGCCAATATAAGATATCTACAATTTTAAAGGTTACAAAGTTTTTCTGGATGCTCTGACATTCTCTTTCACAGAAGAGAGATTTTTTTTTTTTGAAAAGGCAAATTCCCTTGACCATGATTTTTCTGAGAGCCTTTCAAAAGTAGACGGTAGTCCAATTACTAATACAAGACCATCCTTTTCCATGTAAAAAATACCTTTAAGGAGTGACTTTGCAAGTACAGTATAGGGGGTATTTATAAATTTGGTGATATCTTCTCCAATAAAAAGGAATACACACTTGACTTTGGGCTACACTGACAAATTCTCATGGAAAAAATATTTTTCTGATAATCTTGAATGTTTATAAAAGATAAGGTATCTGTCTCTGAAGTTGTGGCAAGATCTGCCAGAAAGTTGCATTATTTCTGTGATTTTGAAAATGCTCTCCACGAAGTGTAGGGAATCTGGGGAGGGATTCAGTGCCCTCAGTGCCACCATAGGTGGTAGTGATGACGGTCAGTGGCGAGAAAGGAGACCAGCGTTGGACTCCAGGCCAACCACTCATGTTCCATTGGGATAGCTCTGGGTTGTGTGTTTTTTATTGGCATCTTCCTAAAAACCAGTTTTCAGTGAAGTGTTCCAGGGCTAAAAACAGAGTTTGGAAACCACAGCATTGGTGGCTAGAAGATAAAACAGGGTAAATTCATGCAGCGTTGTTGGTTGGCAGTGAGGAATGGTAGCTGTCGACTTGCATGGTGGGAGAGGTCAGGAGCACCATGAAAAGCAGACACAAGAACTAAAACACAGTCAGTGTCTAGAAGTTTGAAGCGGGGTCAAAAGCCGAGCCATTGCCTGAGGCAGTTATTCTGAAACTTGAGTGACTCCTGGTCCTTAACCCAGAGATTCTGAGTTAGTAGCTCCAGAGACGGGCTCGGGCATCTGTTTGTTCACAGTCATCCTGTAATGTGCAGAGAAAGGTTGCCCTCAAGTCACATTTGTGTCAAAAAACATTATTATATTTGGTGTTGATAAAGATGACTGGAATTGTAGGGAAAAGGTTATTAAACTCAGCTCCGTATAATGCAACTCTTTTTCAAACTTAGGGAAATTTCAAAATGATTTCCTCCCTAAAGTGCTTAACATAGAAAAGACTACTCTGAATAACAGAGGGGGAAAGACAAACAGGTAAGTAATTATGTTATAAAGTGGTGACTAAGTCCAGTGGGGGAGGTCCTGCAAGGGGAGAGGAAAGAAGGCTCTCTCTGGCTGGTTGCTGAGATGGGCCCCTGGAAGAGGGGCTCTGGTGGTGGGGTCTCATGGCTTAGGAGGCTATGCTTAGGCTGGGATATGTGGGTGGACCTGGGTTTGAATCCCGACTCGCCTGCCTACTGGTTGTAAGATCTTAGGAAAATCACCTAATCTCTTTAAGCCTGAGTCTTCCTCATAGAGGAAGAATAAAGAATAAAGAGGAAGTTAGACAGTTGTACTCAAAGTATTGAGCACAGGGCCTGCAGAATAATAAATGCTCAATAAGTGGTTGTAATTACTCTGATATCCATTTAATGCGGACCTTATGACAGGTTGGCTTTCAGGAGAGCAGGGATGAGAGTGTGTGTCCATTGGTTTTGTTTCTGGTTTTTGGATGAAGGGGGAGGGCCCAATAGAGCGTTGCAAAGCAGAGGAAGTATGTAAGCTCATCTCGAGGTAATAGATGGTGTACGCTTCCGTGCCTTCAGTGTTCCCAAAGGTGATGTTTGTGTAGAAGGTTCTAGATGGTATAAATGTTTAACACATATTAACTAATTTATTCCTTACAGTGGTTCGTGAAGTAGGTGTTTTTATTTCACAGACCATGAGCCCAAGGCACAGATCGGTTAACAAACTTGTCCAAGATCACCCAGCTGGTGGTGCAGAACCTGGATTTATTTGTCTATCTATCTATCTATCTATCTATCTATCTATCTATCTATCTATGTATCTATCTATCTATCATCTACCTATTTATATTTTTATATTTTTAATACTTTATTTAATTAATTTATTTTTTTAGAACCTGGATTTAAACACAGTCAGCACCTGTGCTTCTAACCACTGTGCTATGCTATTCTAGTAATAATGATTTATGCTAATATGTATTAGGAAAATACAACTAGCACCATCAAAACCATGCTTTTGCAGATGTTATTGCCTAGAACAACAGTGACATTTTTTTTTAAGAGTACCTTGATTTAAACGAGTCCTATAAACAGAATAATAGTGGGGGCAGCATCTAACACGATGGCAGTCCTGCCGGTGGCCCCCACGTGATCTTGACCTGGGAAATACTGGGGCAAGGATCGATTGGAGCCACCCCTGGGGACTCTTGCCTCCAGCCATTGCTGGGAAAACCTGCAAGCTCTAGGGAAGAAGCAGGTGGGGCGTCAGGCAAAGGGAAGGTGGGGTAGCTTGCCAAGCTCACTCCTATATCCTGCAGTTCTTGCGCCTGAGAGTCTGTGGAGGGGCCAGACTGGGCTCTTGGCTATTTTAGAAATTTTCATTTTCTCTCCCCCTTCCCTGCCACCTTTTCCTCCTCTTCTTCTTTCTGTTGTGCGTGAGGACAGTTTTCAAAGAGACTGCGCCCCATGGATGCCAGTGCCTAATGCAATTCAGTAGGAGAAAGAGTGTAATACCCTAACTGGCATTTGAGTTTATCTTCAGCTTTCCAGGATGGCAGTTGCATCTGCCCCTGTTTCTCTCCTTTGGATGTGGCCAGAAAAATCTAAAAGCCCAGATAATCCTAAACCAATCCATGCGTAGGCTTTTATGTGTACAGCAGACTTACCTTCCTAACAATCTGTTTGAGGCTAATATTAAAGTGAGTTTGCCTTCTTTGGGCAAGTGAGCCTGGGAGTTAGTCTTCATGTTGCAGGAAACCAGAATAAAACCAGCCACCTGTGGGTAAGAAATTTTGGGTAATTCCAACAGTCCTCCAAAGCTGGGAGTGGGTGCCCACCCCTCGGGCTCCAGATCTGGGCCTTCTGTCTAGAAATGACTGGTCTCCTAATCCATTCCCGTGGATTTCCTCTGTCTTGTCCTGAGAAGAAGCATCATATCCATCCCTCTTGTCTCTCGATTTCCACCAGTTGGTGCTTGGCAGATGGTATGCATTCATAAATACCCGCTACCCATTGGTTAATGAGCGATGTCAAGAACTCAGCATTTTCTGTTTGAAATTACGTTTCCACAAATCATTATTGAGCATGGACTATGTGATAGGTGTTGTGCTGGGGGCTTTTGATTCTTACAATGGCCAACTTCACATGACTGTGGGGGGAATTAAGGCTCCGGGAGGTGAAATGAGTGAGCTAAGATGGCACACTCTTGGCCCTGCATGGCTCAAGGCCAGGTACTCCAATGTCCGAGCTTAGGTTTCTGTTTTCTTTATACTTCTCTCGCAGGCCCTGCAAACATTGGGTGGGTTTCCCCACCTTCTATTGAACTAGAATTTCCTCTTGGCCGGTTCCTAGGATCTCAGCCACAGGTAGAAGGAAGGTTTCTCCCTTTTTGACTGTAAATAAAGAACCTGTCTTCGTGCCATGAGACCCTGGGTGTCATCAAATGCTACTGCCCACAGTGAGTCCAGAAACAGAAACTGCTGTCAGAGTTTCCAGCAGGGGCTGCCCGTGAAAGTTGCCGCGGGATTAGACCCGTAAATGTGCCCCAAACGCTGTTTCACAGATGAAAATAGTTGTCACAGTGACTAGAAAATTGAATTGGTTAAACCTTCTGGCTTTAGATTGTTTTTGGAGAGTGAGTAACTCTATGATTTTTACTTGTCACAGGCTAAAAGGAAAAAAAAGTAAGAGTGAAACTTCATAGCTATTTTTCTTCCCTGTATGTTCATAGTGGTTATTTATATCTGGGAAGTTTCCATTGGGATTTAGTTCAGGATATAGACTTGGCAGGGTGGCTTCAGCACTCCGTGGTGACATTTGACAGACTGCAGGCAAAGCAGGATGGATTTCTAATATCTGGATGGATGGATTTGGGGGTGAAGTGTTGGGATTGTACTGTATTATGAGATGGATTTATTGATCTGAATCTAAAAGTGGCCCGGTGCCTGTCAATATCAGATCTGTATCGATACGTTTGATAAATTAGGGCTCCCAACCCTTTGCTTTGTTTGCCTTATCAACCCTTCTTGGCTATAACAATAAAAGACTCCAGGTGGTGGATTGCGAATGGCTTTTTGCACTCCTCCTGTGTGCTACTGACCTTAGGGCCCCGTTTTGCGATGTGCATATGTTATAACCACCCAGAAGTGCACTGCTGTGCCTGACTTCCTCCCCCCAATCAGACACTTCCCCCCGCAATGTTGCATTTCAGTATCAGTCTCATGCATTAACCTTGAAACACTGTGCCCGTGCTGTAGGTAGCGTCTTCATTCCAGCTGAAGAAATTAAGACACTGTGAGGTTAAGTAAGCTGCCCAAGGCCACATGGTAAAATTTCTAATACAACCGGGTTCCAGGCAGAGGTGTGATGGTTGCTGGGTGAGGATGGGGCACTTTCCTTCTTTGTGGCCACAAAGTAAAAGGATCTGAATTTGCCAAGAGCTTGCAGATGATGCACTTTCTCTCCAGCTATGGCAAAGCTGCCATCTTATCTCTGAGTGTCTGGGACTAGAAATCCATGGTGCTGTATAGGAAGCAGAAAAATGTGCTTTTTTTTTTGGCGAGGAGGTCTTTGTAGTCATAGACCACAGTTGGGTCTGACCCTCATGACATGGTTCTTGTCATGCACGTGTATCTTACAGGGGCCAAGCTATATGCCCAACCAGATGTTAGGTGGAATGGGGGGGGGGGCATAGAGACAGGAGCCATATTTCTTCCCCTATGCATACATTTTAGTTGGTGGGACAGTTGAATTTGGGCACACTAGTCTATGTGCCCAAATCTGTTCATCTGTGGCAGAAATCTTAGGTAGATGGAACAGGCCCCGTGACTCCATTCACATGACCACAGCCATAGACAGAATAATAATGAATGAGTGCACTGTGCTAGATAAACACTCTGAATACACGTATGCAGCCAATCCTGGCAACTGCCGGAATAAGGTTAATAAAGGTGTTTGGAGTTGGCAGTCCGTCTGTGTGCCAGGGTGGGGGGTGTTCAGGTATGATTCTGAATGTATAGCTGATCCCTTTGGTGTAAATTATGTTACCATTTCACTTTAGAGCCATCTCTGGAACATTGAATTAAAGTCACTTTACTCTGTTATCCCAATGATGATAAGCAGGGCTAGAAAACCAAAGAGATAGTTAATTGTTTGGCAAAACAGAGCAAAACCTTTAAGAACCAGCATATTTGGTAGGTAAGTGGAGTTTATCTAGGAAAACTTTTTTTTTGCTTTGTTTTAAACCTTTTTTGTTGAAAATTTATTCTAAAGTATATCATGGAAACATGCTGGTGTCTCTTTTTGTGCCTTGGTACACATGGTATCACTCAGTTTTTTTTCTTTTTTGGAGAACTTCAGCGTAGTCATTGTGAGGACCAGAACTTATTCTGTAGGTTGAGAGGATGTAGGGCATTAGCCAACTAATGATCTTTAGCGTGAAACTTTTGACATTAGTTTATCTCAAACACAGTGAGTTAATGAGCACATTTTCCACAATCTCATTTACATCCCTTGTTCCAGGGAGTGTTGTCTAATAGTATGTTTTTGCTTTCTTTTTCCTACCCTCTCAATCCATAGTCCTCGAGACTCAGAAAATCACTTTCACCTGCAGTGTTGTTAGATGTGCAGATTCCCTCAGACGTTCAGATCTAATCGGTTTGGAATGGCAGCTAGGCATCTCCATTTCTAACGAGCATCCTGACAAGGGTCTTTATTTCTAACCAGCAGGCGTTCTGAGGCCCAGACTTTAAGAAGCAGGTTAGAGACAGAGGAGTTGTCTCCTGAGGAGATCCCAGGTGGAGTGGGAGAGAAGGTATGCATGGGATTATGCTGAGTGAAATAAATCAATCAGAGGACAATCATCATATGGTTTTACTCATATGGGGAATATAAGAAATAGTGAAAGGGATTATAAGGGAAAGGAGGGGGAACTGAGTGGGGAAAATTAGAGAGGGAGACAAACCAGGAGAGTCTCCTAACTCTGGGAAACAAACAAAGGGTTGCAGAAGGGGAGGTGGGTCGGGGGTTGGGGTAAAACTGGGTGACGGGCACTAAGGAGGGGACGTGATGGGATAAGCACTGGGTATTATTCTATATGTTGGCAAATTGAATTTAAATAAAAATTAAAAAAATAGTGAAAGGGAATAGAGGGGGAGGGAGAAGAAATGGGTAAGAAATATCAGAAAGGGAGACAGAACATGGAAGACTCCTAACTCTGGGAAACGAACTAGGGGTGGTAGAAGGGGAGGAGGGCAGGGGGTGGGGGTGACTGGGTGGCAGGCACTGAGGGGGGCACTTGACAGGATGAGCACTGGGTGTTATTCTGTATGTTGGCAAATTGAACACCAATAAAAAATAAATTTATTATTAAAAAAATTAAAAAAAGAAAATTAAAAAAAGAAGGTATGCCTTATAGAAGAGTGTCCTTTCTTCCAGAAGACAGTTTCATGGGTGATTTGGTTGTGGTTTTTTAGTCAATGACCAACTAGTTACACAATTTGTAGGAAATTCAGATCATCTGTCTTATTCCAAGTTCAAGTTTACAAACATTTATTGAAGACATACTCTTGGGATCCCAGGATCCAGATGAGAAACAGTAAAATACTGATCACTGGGAAATATATTTATTATGCAAAATGTTTTTTTTTGTTGTTGTTGTAAGGAGAATTTCTTTCATGCAAAGAATATATTATTTGATTGATATTATCAGATTAGAGGAAGTCTGTGAGAAAAGAAACAATAACACCAGCAAATTATCACATTAGAGTTATTCATCCAGCCATTTGTATACCATGTGAATAAGTGCTCTTCGAAATCTTTCATTATTCTGTCAAATAAAGTATTCACCGAAACCATTTTCATGACTTTCAAAGCAATAGTAGTGTGTGTGTGGTGTGTGTGTGTGTGTGTGTGTGTGTGAGTGCTCACAGGCCTTGTGGGGCAGATATCAGCAAACAAACCAGGAACTAGTATTAAAACAACAAATTAGGAACAATTTAATTAAGCACAATTTATGTCAAAGTATCTGAATAGGGATATGATTACATAATTACATGTAAAAATTTGAGGGAAAGAGTAGACATTTTTTTTCTTCTATTCCTCTTCATATTCCAACCTTGTCCAACAGCTGTTTTTTGAGCTACCAAGCTGGGTCATGACTTGGGCCCAACCGTTTCCAAGGGAAGGGTCTGTGCGGAGCTGGCCGGCTGGCGGGCCGTCAAGCTGTGTGGGGTCCTGGTGCCAGCAAATTAGTAAATCAGAGTTATAAGTTGCAAATGTGCCTCAAATTAACTTCTGCATAGTAGGGAATGAGCGTCATTTAAAGTCCAGCTCAGTGACAGCCTTTTCTTGCAGCTGCTGAATCAAGGAGGTGATGGAAAATTAAGGCACGGTGGGCCTCGGAGCTTCCACAGGGCATGAACTCAGTGTACCGCTCTCGAAATGTCACATTCCAAGAGGTCCTGGAATTAGCAGGCTCAGTGTCATATCGCGCTGTGGGCTCTGTTCACATGATGCAAGCCTTTGCTTATCTGACCGGGAACTAAAATAAGACGCTCCAATGCTTTATTTATGAGCTCCGGGCCACCCAGGCCCGGGATGTAAGTAACCTTGGGGTACGCAGCATTTGATCACTTCAATTCTCATTAACTACCTGTTTCTAAATGGGGAAAAAGCATTTACCCAGCACATTGCGTTATTCATGAAGACACAAAAGCAGCCTGTTGTGCTGTCACTGGGGCTGATTTCCATGTAATGTGACCCAGCTGTTGAATGCTGCAGTGGAGGTTCCTAATGTTAGTTTTCTCCTTCTCTTTTTTTTCTTTTTCCTTTTCTTTTTTTCTGTTCCCTCCTCCTCCATTCTTTTTCATTCTTGAAAAGAATTGGCCGGTTCCAGGCATTATTAAGCATCTAACTGTGTATCAGGAAGTTACGGGCTGTTCCCTTTTTTAACGCAGAAGGCAGAGACACGTCTGCACCTAACATGTTGGTGGCAGAGGAACCCATTGTACATAATAATGGGGGCATTTAGCGCAGAGGGCATTTCACCTTTGGCACTCTGAACACCTTGGACCTGGTCATTTTTTTTTGTTGTTGTTGTCGGGTTGTCCTGTGATTACAGGATGTTTGGAGCATCTGTGGCCTCTTTTCACTAGATGCCAGTAGCACGTACCCATTTGTGACAACCCAAAGAGTCGCCAGGCCTTCCCAAATGCCCCCTTAGGAGCCGAACTGTGCCTGGTTGATCTAGTGTGACAGCTTACTAGGTCTTCGTTAATGAAAAAAATCTCAGCGACTCTCTCTGAGGCTGTACCGATGTGGTTGTCAGATCGGGATGTGGAGGCAGAGAAGCTGGGTTTGAATCCTGGCTCTAACACTAACTGGCACTAATTGGTGTACTTTGGGAAAGATATTTAGCTCATCTAAGCTTTAAATTCTTTACCCATTAAATAAGGATAATAATACCTAACTAATACGGTAATTGAAAATCAGTGAAACTAATATGTGTAAAGAATATGGCATATGATGCATGCTTAAAAATTGATGATCTGACTGCATTGATGAGCTATCTGATTGATGAAATATGATGGTTGTCAACTTAGATGTGCAGTGAAAGAAAAGGCCAGTCTGTGAACCCCTTTAATCACGTTCTGGTTTTGTCCTCTTCCCCTTTGCTTCTATGTCCCAGCTGCTCTTATATTCCAGAAAGTGACTAATTATGGCCAAAGATGTGAAACTGGGAGAATGGAGAGACGTGTTGAAGGGGGGTGGACGAGAACAGTTTTCTGGTGGGATCATTCTATTACAAAGCCCCATGAAGAGGCGTGGGCAATTCATTTAGCTTCTCGAATGCAAAAATACTGAAAGATTGTAAAAACAAAGAAACCCTCGATGCGCCATTAATCCGAACCCCCTACTCTGCACTCCACAAATGCCAAATCCACCTTGTAGTTTTTGCTTGAGGAAAAAGTGAAATCGCTTTCCTTATTCAGGAATGAGGGTGACAAATGTTAAATCTGTTTTCTTGGGAAACAGCTGAGAAAACAGTCAAAATGATTCCATGTGACTAGCACAATTTTCTGCCTGGGTCTTCAAAGTCTGAGTCCCTTTTGAGCTGTATCTAAATCTAGAAAGCAGGGCCAGGCTAAGAAGGAAGAAGTAGACGTCAGACAGGGAGTTAAGACTGTAACCTTTGACATCTGTCCTCCAGCCGTCACACGCATGTTTTCCAGAACCTCTCCGGTCTGCTACCTGCCAGCAGTTATAGAAGCCTTAGCAAGAACCTCCTCATCCCGTTTGTCCTGAAACTCTCCTGTCTGGGGAGTGTTACAGTTTGCCTCCTGTTCTACAAACCTCCCTTTCTCTTTCTAGCTCTTTCTAGTTGCACCATAGAACATGAGGTTTGGAAAGGATGTGAGAGATCAAGTCCATTGGTTGAATTACTTCTAGACCATTCCTGACACATTCCATCTGTGCTCTCCTTGAATGATTCCAGAGATGGGCAGCACGTTGTTATGAGGATGCTCCAATGCCAAACCCCCCCACTCCACTTGTCAGAGGCACAGAGATCTGCCTCTCTGTATCTGCAGTCAGTACCCCTTCAACAAAGGCATCTGAGGATTCCCTGTGTGCTAGGACCCGAACATGAATAAAATTTAGCTTTGGCCCTTAAGGAGCAAGCTGTGGTTATGGAGATGTGTTGCATGGATGTGAATCATTCATTCATTCAGCAAACCCTTACGGGCAGTTGTGATGAGTCAGGTACTTCACTAGGAGCTGGAGATATGATGGGGCAAGAACACTATCCCTGCTACCAATGGAGTTTGAGGTCTAATAGAAGAGAAAGACATGAATCAGAAGTTCACGGTAATCAATATATAATAAGATTGCATAAATACAGTGACGTAAGGGAGCTTGGTTCTATGTCTATGTATATAACCACAAAAGCCACTCAAATTGAGTAGAAAGAGGGGACTGAGGAATACTTCTCCACCCAGCAGATGGTTTTCTCTGAGTTGTGAAGAAGAGTGTGCATTAACAAGGTCCTGAGGTTGGAAGGGGAGCAGAGGGGGGTAGCACCCCGATCAGGTGGCTTGCAAGGGCTACAGCATGGGGCAAGCATGGAGCCCCAGGGAGTGATAGAGACCAGCAGGCCTGGAGTCCAGAGAGCAGGGCTTCAGGGTCTCTAGATTTTGGCCTTTTTCTTAAGATCAAGACTATTGAAGGGATTTTAAGATCTATTTAGCGTGTAAAGTGGACAGACTGGGTTGTGGTTAGATGTGGACCAGAATCAGATCCATGGGTGGAGAGGAGACGCCGAGATAAAGGCCATAAGGGCACTGAAGATAGAGCCACTGAACCTACTAGCGGGGCTGTCGGTCGGCTTCATGCTGACAGTAACATCTTAATCCTCTTAAGGTAAGAGAGGGCGTCTTCCAAGCTGGTGTTCCAGGTCGGGAAATTGCAACCACACAGGCAGGCAGGAACATTCCAGAACACAGCAAGTTATCCCTCGTAGGCAGGACCTCAAGACATGATGCAGGTTGGGTGCGGCCAGCTGCCCAGGAGCCCTGCAGACTCTGCCCTGGTGCTGGGCGTCGCTCTGAAGGTGTGAGGCCTTGGGGAAACACTGAGGGGGAGGTTGAGGTCCTCAGGGGGAGCCAGAGGAGGACCACAGGGCTGCTGTGTAGAGGCCAGAACTCGTGATGTACGGGCCGTGCGGTGCTCAGGATGAGGATGAGGAGTGAGATCTTCCACCAGGGCAGCCGTGATGGGCTGGAGCTCCGAAGGGGAGAGGATCAGCGGTGCCGCACATGCCCTGACTACTGCTCCCCTGATGGCTGGGGAAGTGCTGGCGGACGTTGGCGTTCCTCTGTATGAGCGTGGCTTGGAAAGCAACTTTCCGGAGCAGAAAAATGACAGGAGTGAAATATTCCACTGCGTACAGAAGCAACAATTAGTATTTCCCATTTTATCTGCTCTTTTGGATTGCCCGTGCACCTGTTCGTTTTCTTTGTCAAAGGCAGAGTATTATTTATAAAATGCTGTGTCTCTCCCCCGCCCCCCCAAACATCTGGATGTTTGGAGATGCACAGATAAAACATCTGTATTTAGGCCTGAAGTTTTTCTTCCTCTTCCAGATGTTTGGGGTCCCATTGACAAAGCCCGTGGGTCTTTGTGAAGAGCCATCTCATATAACTAGGTGCTCAACAGGGCTGGAGATGCATTTGAAGGGGTATAAGGAGGAATAACCCCCCAACCCCCCCCCCGGGGAAAGGTGCTAGAAAATAACCAGACTAAATATGGCTTCAAGGCAATTGGGGATTTTTCTGGTTGACCGAGAGGCATATAAAATAGTGTATTTAGGTTTTGGGGGACTATGGTTTCAGGTGATTATTTGCTTTGAGCCACTGGGAGTGGGGAGGTCAGGGGAGATTAAAATGCTGTGCATATGGAGGGGTTCTCCCGCTGAATGAAAGTCTGTCATTTAACTTGGCTGGCAGACAAAGAGCCAAAGAACTGGAAGGTTGAGTTCATTCTTTCCTAAATAGCACTTTTTGTTACAAAAGCATTTTCTAGGCTTTTTGATTAACCCCTTGTGATCTTTTGTAAAAGAATGATCCATGAGGGGTTGGGGGTCATGCCTTAAATATGCGAATCATACCCGAACTTCAGAAAAATACAGCTCTGCTGTAATATCTGGGGCAGGGTCATCGAGCGAGAGAATATGCAAACATGTTAATAAATTGGGAGGGAACTGCCCCGGGCATTCCTGGAACAGGGGGCAGGTGAGTTCGTGTTCTGCAGCCCCCACCCCCCAAGCTCTCTGCATCCAAGTTCCTCTTGTGTCTTCAAATGTTTGCATCTTTGGACGGGCGGGAGGCGCGGTGTGACAAGTCAGGCCGCCGATGGTCCCAGAGTTCGAGGAGGCCGCTTGCGTGGACTAGGACCTGCCCCCCCCCCACCTGCCTCATGAGGGTCCCGCCCGAGAAGGGTCTCTGCTGAGAAACCACTTACCCTTTCCAGATAGAGGGGAACTGCCTTACGGCCAAGGGGTGTATCTGATGAGCGACATTCCTCTGCTAGCACCGCCTCCGTTTGAACTACTGTCAAGGCAAAATTGCTTTATTTTCTAATTTTGATGATATTAGCAAATACATGTAATGGGAAATAAAATTAATCAGTTTGTGCTTGTGAAATTGCCTCCTGTTTACCTCAGCCTTGTAGCGATTTTTTCCCCCTCCTACAGGGGTTATTTTAATTAACAGCGTGAATTTTTGGTAGTTTAATTTATTTTATGATTGTGTAAAAATACTCCTTTGTAAGGGTTTATATATAACTAGCCAGCTAATTAGCAGTAATATTTTAACAACAGCTGTAGAAGCAGGGAGTCCCATGAAACATGGCTTCTCCCTTCAGACCGCCAAGATATTTATTGGTGTCTTTCCTTATCAGCTCTAGCTGAAGGCAACAAAGGAGGGTAGTGTGAGCATCAGATAATTAAAAGAGAAGTAAGCATTCAAATCCTCTCACCTGACACCCACAACTTCCTAAGGATTTCTGTGTCTCCCAGCCTCTGATTTAAGACTCCGTCCCCTTGGCTTCTAGTTCTTCCTAAGTCTATTATATATTCCTGTGGGCCTCAGCATAAGACCTACCTTTCTGGAAAATTATGGGGAGTCTTTTAATGGCACTAACTTCAACTGCTAATAACAGTCACTGGCATTTGTGCTACGCCTCCCCTTGATGCAAAGCACTTTAACGTAGGGTGAATGCCACCTTCCGTTCATTTAGCTTCCTGGGGTTCAAGACTGCAACTGGGGAGAGGGTGGGGGGAAAGCAGGGTCGGGGATGCAGAGAAACCCAGGTAGGGAGAGTCAGAGGGACAGAGGCGACCTCTCCTTCCATAGCGGAGGGAACCCCCCCAGTCTGCTCCCTTCCCTTCCTCTGCGGTCACCAGGCACCTGTTCCGCTGCTTTGGGTTTGGGTTCAACGACAGGCAGGTGCACGCGGCGAGAAGGGTGCCCACGGAGAGCCTGGTGGGGATGGAGGTGCCCTGCGAGGGGGGCGCGGGAGACTCAAGGCTCCCACGGCTCGGTGTTTCGGGGTGTGCACTCCTGGGCCACCCTGGGTGCGATGCCAGGGCTCTGAGAAGAGCGGCCTGTTTTCCACACCGCGTTTTCCTCTCCCAAAGGCAAGCCAACTGCTTAGTGTGGAGCTCAGCACGAATTGTGCCTACGCGACTCTTTTCCCCTTACGTGCGTGGATTTTAGATGCTGGCTCCCGCGGAAGTGTTTGAGCCTCACAGCCCTGGGAGGGCGGGTCTCCTTGGCCTTATTTCATGTCCTTCACCTTACTGTGAAGATAAGGACACCAAGGCCTAGGAGGGCCACCCAGATCTGTCCAGGACCACAGGGGCGGCTGGGACTCCTACCCGTCTGGGGTCTGTTTCCGGAAAGAACACTTGGAGAACCTCACTCCATTTTCCCGGGGAGCGCACACCCGCTCCCCTGCACTCCACCCACAGCACCTCACCTCCACTAGAGCACGGTCCCAGTCTTCTCATCGTGGTTCATTTGCACACTTGTTCCCCTCTCGGGGCTCTGAGGCATAGGACGTTCCTGCCCAGGGTGGCCCCTGGTCCAGGGTAGGTGCTCAATAAATAATTATTGGTGGTTGAGAAAAGCCGCAGGGAGCTGAATCTGCCTTTCCAATGCAAACTTCTTTAGAGTAAGGAGTCGAGATTTCTGATGAAGTTCTTGATGTTCAACTCCTTTTACTAAAAGCTGTGTCTAAAAATTCTCCACGTGCCGTGGTGGTAGCAGTGCCTGAAATACAGTAAGGGCTCAGGTGTGTTAACGATCATTATTTTCTCCACGTTGGTAAATTATAGGGAAAGTCTCTATAGGAAGTGCAGGGGGAAAGTTTCCAAAGAGTGTCAAAGTCAATAAAATACAAGGAATCCGTAATCACACACACACATACACAGCTTGGCTTGATCAGATTCACTCAAGGGGTCTTCTGGACTGGGAAAAGGATGCCCCATGGAGGGTTAGGTAAACGGTTCTTACAAAAGGGAAACCTTTTACTATATAATCACTCCCATGACCAATATAATGACACGTATTTTTTAAAGATTTTATTTATTTATTCATGAGAGATGCAGAGACACAGGCAGAGGGAGAAGCAGCTTCCTGCATGCAGTCCCCCAATGCAGGACTCGATCCTAGGACCCCGGGATCATGCCCTGAGCCGAAGCCCAACCTCGGAGCCACCCAGGCACCCCAGAAAAACAGAGACACGGAGAATGAGAGAGAAAAAGCAAGACAGAGACAGTCTCTTCCTCCAGAGCTAACGCATACGTCCCGTCTGCTCCCTTTCCCTCCTCCATTGTCACTGGGCACCTGTTTTGCTGCTTTGGGTTTGGGTTTGAGGGCAGGGCTCGGGAGCAGTGATGGGGCGTACCCAGCCTTTAACGGGGCCTGACACATGGGAGCTCCGTGTATGTCTGATGAACGGCTGAATGGTCTTATTTGGCTTTCATCATAACCTTCTGAGCTGGGCATTGTTATTACCGGTATTTGGCCAATGAAGTGCTCTCAGAGAGTTTAACCATCTTGTCGAAAGTTCCCCAGCTAATCGATGGCAGAGCCAAGTGTCAAACCCACGCCTTTCCATTCCAGTCTATGCTTTCTTTTATTTATTGTGAAATAGCACCACTAACGGTGTATATTCATTGACGTGGGTGTGTGCTAAGTATAAGGGCAGCTCATGGTAATATTGCGAGGAGAGTTCTGTGTGGTGGTTAGAGGTAAGGCCCTGTAATCAGACAAACAGATTGGAGTCTCGACTCTGCCGCTCCTGATCGGTGTGTCTTTGGGCAAATTATGTAACCTCCCCGTGCATCAGTTTCCCTGTCTCTAAAATAAAAGAAGTATTAGCACCTACCTCATGTCTCCGGGACTGTGGGAGATGTTGCCACTGGCTGGATGTTGGGCACCGAGTCAGGGCTTACTGGTAGCTACCCAAGAAGTAGGTGACAGTAACAGTAGCTGTCCCTAACTGCGGTGTGATCTTCCGGGGTCACAGTATCCTCATCTAGAAAATGACAGGTTGGATGACATGATCTCCACGGCCCCTTCCAACTCTAAAGTCAGTGATCCGAGCATAATTCTGTGGTGTTTCACATCTCGTGTGATTCCCCTCAGTATTTCTAAAACGTTTTTCATTCTCTGACAAAGAGAGAAAATAATAACATGAAGTGGAAAGAGAGAGGAGAAAAGAGGAATTGTGAGAGCCCCGGTACGGGATGGGTGAAGGAGTGGGTATCATATGACAAGTAGCTAAATTGACCATTACGGGTATTGAACTCCATTTGGTGTGTAATAGTAGGTGAGCACTCGGCCATATGAAACCCTTATCTATATATCAACTTTCCCCAAACACCATCTCAATTAATGAGCACTGAATGAGGAGTGGAGATTTGGCTGGGCAGAGATAAGGGTAGAAAAGATGAGAAATATAAGGATAATACTGTAATTAAAGGAAAACTGATGTGACTTATGGCCTCCCTCTCAATTCCTTTTTTCTTTTCCTGTTAAGCAGCATAAACTAGGGACCGTTATGGAAAGTAGATAGAGGAAGCACCATTTCTTTAAAACTCTAAAAAAAAAAAAAAAAAAAAGAAAAAAAATCCAAACTTGGGAGTTCTTTTGATGGGGGAACAATAAAGTGTTAGATAGTTCTGAAGTTCTCACTGCAAGAAAACAATAATTGTATTTTGTATTTTATTATAATAATAGGTTCCCGGATAAATGCACAAATCTAATAAAACCATAATACCAAGCTACAATGGGCTTCATGAATTGGAAATGGAGCGAATTTAAATGTTTTTGGCACCTGCCACCCAGTTCCCCAATAATAAGATCTATAATTTCCTGATAAGGGCGGGCACAACTCATGTGAATTCAGGTCTAGAGAAGGGCCAAAGGCCTATTTTCAGTGTTCACGTTCATTTCTTAGTGGTCTTGCTAGGCTCACCCCTTCATCGCTAACCCTTTTGCCATTTAAAAGCATTGAGAGGGACGCCTGGGTGGCTCAGTGGTTGAGGGTCTGCCTTCAGCTCAGGGTATGATCCTGGGGTCCTGGGATCGAGTCCCACGTCAGGCTCCCTGCAGGGAGCCTGCTTCTCCCTCTGCCTGTGTCTCTGCCTCTCTCTGTGTGCCTCTCATGAATAAATAAATAACATCTTAAAAAAAAAAAGCATTGAGGGTACTGAGATAGGTTTTGTGACTTTTGAAGGGATTTTTGAACATATAATTAGCTCTACAGGACCAGAGAATGATGAGTCATCTTGAGCTTATTTAAGAGTGTTTCAAAAGCACAGGGTGTCACTTATATGCATTTAAGGAACACTGTGTGTTTGCAAATGGAGCAGGAGAAGTTAATATGCATTGGTAAGGCTCAGGACACAGTGGAAGAAGGCTGCTCCTTCTTTGATCTGAGTGATCAGATGCTGTGAAAGTTCAGTTCAGTTTTCCCTCGTGCAGGTTATAGGTGTAACCACAGCTTGGGGTGGATGTGGGGAGATTTCATTTATCTGCATAGGCTCTTGTTACCTGATGAGGCCTCTAGGCTAAAAGCAGATGCTAACTGGGCTCTTGCAGCATTTCTGTGTTCAACTCGGGGTGATGCACAGAATCCTTAGAAATCCCCTTTCTTCCAAAAAAAGGGGGGGTGTCATCATTGCTGGGGCAGGCGGTAGGTTGGATCCCATTTTATGACTCTCCTCATGCCAAGTCTTGAAGGAATTCATGAAGAAGCCCCCAGGAGTATCTTTTGCCTGTAGATGCATCTTGTGTACCCCTCCCAGACTCACAGGTATCACAGACTGATGGAGTGACCCAAGCTGGGAACTGTAGTCTTACTATAAAGCTTCTCGGTGCATGCAAGAGCTTTCAAAAGTGTCGGCTCACCGTTAGAAACCAGTGGCAGGAATGTCTCACCACTTCTGCATTTAGCTCGTGTGTCACCCCACCGCCAGGGTTTGGTTCTTTTGGGCTCCTGCTGACCCTGCGGATGTTGACGGCAACTTAATGACTAGTGGTGGGACTTTGAGATATTGAGTGCATACAGTCCCAGGATGAAGGAAAACACACCTCTGAAAAACTTGCAGTCCCCCCGTGTCTTCCAACTCCCCCTGTAACACTCTCTGCTCTCCCTCCCGGCTTGGAACACGCAGTTCAATTGAGCTGAGTCACCTGCCTCTGATCACTTCCTTATCAGCTGCGGATGAGTCTACCTTGACTTTGCCCCCAGTCTCATTTAATTAGATATAAGCCTACCTCAAAGTCAATTCATTCTGTTTCTTAACATTGACCGCAGTTTCTCTTTTGGCTAACTCCTCGCCTTTCCCTGTGATTGAAGCAGTGGAGGTTGATAATTCATTTTGTTCCGCCATTATTGATTTGGTGGCTCTGGTCCAAAATTTGAAAATTTCTCTCCAGGTTGTTCTTGCCCTTGGTTTTTACAAAGACATTGCATAAAATGAAGGGTGTAGGTCAGAAATAGAAGCATCAGTGGCTACTTTAGGGTATGAGGGTCCACTTTCAATTGTGAAAGAGGCTTATTGTTAATTACAGAGATTTCCAAGGGCATCACACACTTCTCATGCGGTGGCTGGGAAAAAAATCCTCCTTACAAATGCTTTCTGAACTGAGAATGGATTTGAAAGACCATTGTCTGCCCTAGCTCAGAAATTATTCCCTCATAAAGGACTTGTGTAAAGGTTTTCAAGATACCTTTATGTGAAAGATAAACTATATTAAGGGCCCCAGAGCTTCTGCTCACCACATTTTTACTGAAGGTTCCCTTTCTTGATTCTTATAAATGTCAGTTTCACCGAAGAGTTTCTTAAAGTCATCGCCTCCCTTGGATTAAGGATTCCATACCTGAAAGTGGATGCTTTTCTGTCACCTTTTCTTTTAATTCTTGGTGCCTTGAGGGGGATGCCAAGTGGCCAGTGGAATTTTTCTGCGTGGATCATAATGAGATCATTGGTGGGCTCTTATGTTTCCTTAAAAGATCTTCCCTAAATGAGCATTGCAGAAACCCCAGGAACCAGGAATTTGCATTGTGGGATTCTTGCTGAGGCTTACATTTCTCCATTATTCCTCTAGCACGTGATGTTTTATTTTTATATTGCAAATAGTTGTAATAAAGGCCTGTCCTTACGAGGGGGAAAAAAAAAAAAGAAGGGTAAAAACCCTATCTTTCTTTGTTTCATTTTGTCCAATTAGTATGGCAAGCTGAGTCAGTGACCCCTAGGGTCTGCGTATTGTATTGTAGGAAAGAGCAGTGGAAATCAACAACATGCATTATTTTCCTCAGGTTACTTTACTTCCCAGGGAAGATGGGCCCTTTGAATTAGCTCAAAACCACAGTAGTTTGTAAATGTCTAACTTTCCTCCTCTGATTTTTCTGAAGGCAGAGACAGAACCCATGACATTGTCTTATATCTTTAGAAAACTGGTTGTAGATGCCTTCCAGAGACACTTACTCTAAATAAAGCTCAATTCTTCCCCTCTCCTCCTTCCCATCTAATTTGATATCATGGGTCTCTATAAATAAAACAAGCCTGTGATGCCAGCTTATCATTGGCGTACAGATCAACTCAGCCTTGACCTCATCATCCCTGTAATGAACTCAGTTTCCTGTGATCTGATGGTTGAAATCATGACCAAAAAATATGTTTTCCTGAAACTAGATTGAAAGCTCAAAGCCGAAACCACCATCGAAGGACTTTTAAGATGTTTCCCTTCTGTCAGTCACGACTGTTATAAAACAGGTAGTGCAGAGATGTTTATAAGCCTCGCCGGCTGTCAGCTACCCAAGTACCCAGCCAAGATCGGGGGAAACTCTCGCCGCGTTAAGTATTCTGGCTCGATGCAGCAAAATCCAAATCTGCCCGTTGTGCTTTCATTTCCATAGGCCCTCTAGATTCCTAATTACCACGTGGGCTAATTATGCAGTCAAAGTTCTGAACCACACTAGCTTTGCGCCGCACGTCTCTCCTCCTTCCTCCTCCCTGGCATTACTGTATTGGTTTTCCCGACCCTGCCAGACTGAGATTTAAATCCTTAACCTGACATTCATTGTGTTCTGTGTCTCAGCCTTCCCTGCCTTTCTGAATGACGTGCCCAATAAAGTTCTCATTACTGTCATAGGTCAGGACTTGGTCTTTTATAAATTCTGAGGCTGGGACCATTTAAATTCTGTTTTTGATTTTATCCTGCCTCTTCAAATTATTTGCCTTGTAAGCGCTTTAACTTTTTGGTCTTTAGCCCCAGCTTCTTAGACTATTAATTTTTTTTTTTTTTAACCTGTGTGACCATTGAAACAAGTTGATAGAAAAGCTCACTGACAATGAGGTGGCTTCATTCTGGAGAGAAAAGAGAAATGTTTGGAAGGTCTTCAAACGGGAGTATTTGCCAGGCTTGGGGTGTGTGTGTGTGTGTGTGTGTGCTCGGTACAGGTCACCCCTGGAATCTCCAGCTATTGGAGCCTCTTGAATTTGGCATGTACTCTCCATCCCTGCTCTTCCTCCAGCCACTTCTTTGGATGTTTGCCTGCAGTTTCCTTGGGACAATATCTTAGCTTCCTCTGAATTCCACTGAGAGGAAGAGAGAGGGAGAGCGGGAGGGAGGTGGGCCAGGGGGGTAGGGGGACAGGGAGAGGGAGTGCTCTTTAGTACAATGTGTGCAGTGAAAGACTCAGGATACACGAACAGGCCAACACATCACATTGTAATTGCTTTTTTATTGGGTGACTTCTCAGAATATTTTTGTTTCTTTGTTGTGAGTTGGAGAGGAAATTCTCCATCTCATTTTATTTGCATTAGCCTCCAAGTGAGACTTTTTGGGCTGTGCCTACAATTTCCAATGATACATTGGAGACACGTTGTTTCTAGGCTTTCCTCAAGAAGAAAGTGTACCCAAGGCAATAAGAAATGCAGGCAACACCAAACCTCTCTAGCCCCAAGGCCCCCGATGCAGCCTTGGGGCACCTTTTGTGAATATTCTAGCCACCACTGGGCATTCTTGGTCAACCCTTCCTGCCCTACAGTCCCTCTCTGTTCATCTCCTGATCACACTTACCTGTCTCTGACCCCTCTCCTTGAGGAGTTTCTTTCTGCCAGCTGAATCAATAAACATATCCATGCAAATATGTTCAAAACAACTAATTACTCAGTATGTTATCGCTTCTAGATAAAATATTTGCATTTTACCAGAACCCTTCTAGAGACAATGCCCTAAGTCAAAAAGATGGTACTCGTGGTAGGGATTTCATTTGATCCTGTGGGTATTCCCCAATCAGGCCAGGCTCAAAGCCAGCTTTTCTGTATTAGCACAAGAATAAACCAGTTCTTAGTAGCAGCAAATTTTGGTGATTTTTTTTGAAAAAGCATATGTATTTTATATATATATAAATACACACACACACATATAATGTGTATATATATTTTCTTCCCCTGAGTGGATAGTTTATTGATCCCAAGAGCTGTTGAATTTTTATATGCCATTTATGATTGTTCCTCTGATATAGTGAAATATCCAAGGCAGATTTGATCTGTATTTCTTAAAAAGGTCAAGTACTTCTATGTAACTTTAGTCTGAAGACATTCCAGCATGTTCCCTGCCCGTCCAAAGGGAGTTGGACAGGTATATGTAACTAATGGAGTCACAAATTGGAGCCTGGCAAAGTGGTGACACAGGAGTTTAAGCAAACCTGGTTCTGCATCAATAGTTCTACTGACCTGAAATCTCTCGGAGGAGGGAACAATGTGATTCCTCTGGGTCGCTTCACTTGTACAAATAATCGGGTGTGATCCTGTTCCAGGATTTTTTCAGTGATTTCCACATCCCTGTCCCCCCCCCAACTCCGCACCTCCCCATTCAGGAAGTAAAGAATGGCGTATGATAATGGTAGCAGTCATGTCACATGCCGAACTGTCTGATAATTTCTTTGTCACCCTGAAAGACAGATTGAGACATATTTCAAAAAAGTGTTTCATGGTGACCTGAAAGGTTACATATTCGAAGACAGCCATAGACAAGCAGACAGTGTATACCATTTTGTGTGAATTTGAAAAGTTTTTCTCTTAAATTGTGGGCGAAGCAGGAAAAAAAATGGCCAAATGCAGGGCTATTTTCTTTGCTAGAATAGTTGTTACTTTTTTTTCCTCTGGAAAATAAATAGGTTACTATCTAGGTCTTTGTGTTTCTCTTCCTCAACTTTATTGTATGTCTTGTCAGTTTCACTCTCCCAGAATTACATTTGACAAGAAAAGGACTGGATTTTGAGTTGGCAAGAAATAAAAAAATAAAAAGCACATGCCCCAAATACCCAAATAATCTTTAGTGGCACCCTCAGTCTTTGTGCTTCTTTATGGAAATACGATTTTTCCCTGAGTGGAAGTTTCTGGAAATAGGCACTTGACTTCCCCTACACACTGCTGCTTGACAGCTAATTTGGGGGAGGATTAGAGGACTCTCTTCAGAGGCTTTTGTAGCCTGGGTATTGTCCTCACATGGAAACTCCAGTTCCTAAGATATATGGCATGGAGCCCTTTGGGCTGGGCCACGCGGTGGGTATGATGACAGATCATCCGTCCCGGGAACCCTTAGGAGAGCGACTGGATTAGATTACATGTATTTGAAGTGTTGGCTATCCGGGCTCTGAAGGGTCTGGAATTTTTAGTGGGATGATGGTCCACGATCTGAAGAGATACGCTGTGCAGGGCAATACGGTGGCCACCCTGGTGTCACCGATGGATGAAGGGTAGAACCTGGTTTTCAACTTGTGGCTTTGGTAGAAACCACTGACTCCTGTGCTTCATTTCAGGTGTGCAGCCCTGGTCCGTAGGTGCAGAGAGCATTTGGCTTGTGTGGTGTTGGAAGAGGAAGCTAAGGAGCTGGGCAGGGGCTGAGTCCTAGAAGGACGTGGGTTTTAGGCTGTGGTCTTGGCCCCTAGACTTTCTCTTGACTCCTTTCCCCTATAACTGCTTACCTACATCTTGCTTTGGATCATTTACTATTTGTTGTCGGTTCAGCTTCCATATCTGAAAAGAACTTTCCAATGATAAAGTTTAGGTGACATCATCCCTTATCAAACAATAAAGCCTTCCCTTCTTTTCTATACATTTGATGATCTGTGTGGCTCCTTAGCCCTTCCCATGCCTTTCACTGAGAAGTACAATGTTTTGATCAACGCTCCTCCCCCATGTTTCTGGATCATCTTTTGAAATTCATATTGAGCCGATTTATTTGACACGGACAGTTGGCAGGTATCTCTGTCAAGCTCAATCACGTTCGCCTCAAGATAACAAGATGCAAATAGCTTTCTTTGTTTTCTTGCACTTTTATTTTTATTTTTTAAAAAGATTTTATTTATTTATTCATGAGAGACACACAGAGAGAGGCAGATGCACAGGCAGAGAGAGAAGCAGGCTCCCTGTGGGTAGCCCGATGTGGGACTCGATCCCAAGACCCCGGGATCCCGACCTGAGCCCAAGGTAGATGCTTAACCACTGAGACACCCAGGCATCCCTCTACTTTTATTTCTATTTATTTTTTCTTCCACTTTTAGATCTTTCCTGGCTTCCACCTCGAGTCTCCTTTCTCTTCTCACACTGGCCAGTGTCATCCTACCATGGAATATAGCCTACAGGTCCCAGATTTCCTTCCTTCCCTTGGGGTCCTCATGGTGCAAGTTAGAGGCCAAATCTTCTGGCAAAAGAAGGCATTGTATAGGGTGGGTCTAGGCAGGGATTAAGAAAGAGTATGACTGGCTCGTTGCTCTACCTGTAACCAGCTGATGATTTTAGGCAAATTAATTTATATCTCTGGTCCTAACATCCCTCATCTTTGAAATGGAGCAGTCCCTATAAGATGGGAACCGACTTCTATTAAACTGGGTCTCAGAGCCTTGTCCTACCTGTGCCTCTCCCCAGAAGGAAAATCTAGAAGACCAAAAGAATCCCTTAAAGGGAAGGGACTTTCTTGTTTTGGATTCATTTCACAGGCAAGTTAGACATTTGAAGATGATCCCGCTCACCCCAACATGTGTGTTAGTTTAAATATCAGGGCTTGTTTGTACACATGTAGTCATGCGAGAATGAGTAAGGATGATAAAATTGGAGCGTGTTGCTAGGAGCAGCACAGCGCTTGATAGGATTGCAATGGTATTAACACCAGTAGGTCTAGTTAAAGAGATGTCAGTTGTACTTTGTTTGAAAGTGAGTTTCAAACCACAATGGAGCAAAGTGGGGTGAAGAGCTGGGCCCTACAGTAATCTACAGTAATGAGCTTTGGTGCTGGCCTATGACTTTGGGATTCCAGTCTGTTTAAAAAAAAAAAAAAAAAGGAATGCCTTCAGCTGCCCTGTTGTCTCCTGCGGAGAAATGGAGACTCCACAGACTGGGAGAAGGGAAAACTTCAACAGCAATAAATGCTTTATGGAAGATTTCTTTTGAATTGCTATACCTATAGGTCTCGCCCAGGCTGCACCTTAGAATCACCTCGAGAACTTTTGAAGGCCCAGATAGTCAGGCTTCATCTCTCACCAATTACATCTGAATTTCTGGGAGTGGGAAAGCAGTAATCAGTATGTTGAAAAAGCTTTTCGGGTTATTCCTTGCAGCCAAGGTTGAGAACCACTAGTTATAGACCTTGCTTCCCAAAGTCTGGGAAAACTTTGAGGTGCTTCTAAAAGACACGACTACTGACTCCAGAATCCCAGGGATTGGAGGTAGGGTATCTGCATTTTAAAAAAATTCTCCAGGTCACCCTGACAATAAGAGTCAGAAGATAAATCCACTGGTAAACAAAGAGATGAACTATGATGACAAATATCTACTTTGGATGACACAAATAATTAGAGTCTTATTAATTCTTATTAATGGTGATGTGTGCAGCGAGGCAGCCTTAGAGCAAAGGGCAAGGCTGACTTTCATTGTCAGGGGCTTCTGAGGGGTCCTACCTTTATTCCTTACCTGAGTTTTGAATAAATTGGGAGATAAAGGAATCAAAATGGAGGTTACGTCTCATCTTTATTTCTACTGGAGCTGATACTAGGCTTGGCCAAGAGAGGCAAATGGCCCACCACGATAACCCAGATAATCCATCTGGTCGTCCAGACCCCACCAGTGCTTGCTGGAGTAACCAGGAAGGCAGCTATCTGAGGGTGGCTCATGCCCAAGATGAGAAGAATGGAGCTGAGCTGAGCTCAGCCTACTGAGTTATTCCTACCAAAGTCAAGCAAATGAATCATTTTACTGCCCCACAATAATGGGGGAAAGGCAGCTGTTTCCTAGGGAAATCTCTCCCTCACTGGGAGAAGGGAAAAGGTCTTTCTTTGACTTATTAGGCAACTCTGTACGTTGTTTTTTGCCTCCCACCCACACTTTGTTGTCTTGGGTCGAGAGGATCCTGGAGAGATCACACCAGGCTGGGGTTTAGATATCTCGAGCCTGATCTGAGGTTGGGGGTGGGGGAAGGTGGGTGCTCTTCCAGCACTGGGATAACTAACCCTCCAACCCTCTGTGTTAAATCCCCACTGTTTAAATAGCTAGAGTGATCTCTGTTTTTTTTTTTTTTTTTTTTTTTGAGTGGACCATGACAAACAGTTGGTGCTTTACATTTATCATCTCATTTCACCTTCCTGGCAAGCCATATATCTCCATCTCATTCTATGTCCATTTTACAGATGAGTCCATGGAGACCTAAAAAGGTTCAGTGATTTGCCTAATTATTTCTAGAAGCATCAGAACCAAGAATTGAAACCCGGTTCTGGCGGGATGCAAAGGGTATGGTTTTCCCTTGGTTTCACGTTCCACTGCTGTGAGCAGCATAAAGAGCCAAGGTAGAGGTTTTCTCTTTTTGTTAAGGATCTCATAAGAAGTTCCACTCTGAGAAGGTGCAGGAGGGTGACCGAGCACATCTGTTCCCTAAACTCCTGCCCTTGTGCACTTCACTGTCTATAAACATCACGCAATCACAGACCTGAGAGCTGGGAGGGCCTGAGCCGGATCATCTGGCCTGGCATCCTGCCTTCTGGAAGGCAAATGCTCATTATCTTTATTTTTCTAAATGAGACTGCTGAGCCCTGAGAAGTTGTGTGACTCGCCCAAGATGACACAGTGAGTAGCCCGCAGTGCAGGCTCAGGCCCTGGGACATCTGAGGCGGCGGTGGTGGGACTTCAGCTCTCTCCAAAACGGCCAAGGAAGTCAACAAAGGCTTCGAGGTCCGGGATCATCCCGAGGAGTTAATTCTGCTTTGCATCAGCCTGCCCACCTACCTCTGGGAGAGCTGCCATCTGGGGAGCCTGGGGCCTCATCCACCCTCCTATCCACACCTTCCTCCTTCTCCTTAATAATAAATGGCCCTTTCCAGCCAGCCTTAGCTCAGGGTGTGGGGGAAGGACCTTGGGACAGGTGTGAAGCCACAGCAAGCAGGTATGGAGACGATCCATGCAGAGTTGACAGCATGTGACGCAGAAAACGGGGTGCCTCTGCCCCACCACCAGCTTTCCAATTCCCGGCGGGAAGGAGCACGTTTCAGACAGACTTGCAGGAAACCCTCCTGTCACTGACATTTGCAGTGTCAGACAACGGCAGATTCGGACACCGGCCTGGAGGAAACCCAGTCCTCCCCTGATGGCCGTGGGCGCCCTGGAGGCTACCAACCCCCGACGACACAGGCCAGCCCTCCCCTCTCCTCACTGTCTCTCTTGCCTGTTTTGTCTGTGTCCTCCTGGGTCCTCCTCTTTGACTCCTTCTCTTTCTATTTTGTTAGTAGTAGTATCTTATTTAACCTTTCTGTCTCCTTTCTTTTGGTCCTATTCTCAGTTTTCATTGTTCATTTCTTCGGTCCTTTGACCATTCGTTTGGATATTGGCTTGACCTAAAACTCCAGGCCACTGGACAGTGCTGCTGAAACATCTGATCATTTCGTGAACATATTACATCCCCAAAGTTGACTCTGGTTTTTTTTTCAAGATTTTATTATTTATTTATTCATGAGAGACACAGAGAGAGGCAGAGACACAGGCAGAGGGAGAAGAGGCTCCATGTGAGGAGCCCGATGTGAGACTTGACCTCAGGACCCCGGGATCACTTAACCACTGAGCCACCCAGGTGCCCTCCCACCGCCAAAGTTGACTCTTGCTGTGTTCCCCCCCAAATCTCCCCCTCCTGTGGCCTTTCTCATCTCATCACACGGAAGCCCTGTTTTCCATTTGTTCTGACCAAAAAGTCTGGCGTCACCCCTAACCTCTCTCTTTCTGTCTCACAGCATATGCAGATCATTTGCGAATCTCCTGGGACCCATTTTCAAAACATCCCCAGAATCCAGCCCCTTCTTAGCACATTTCAATTATCACCTTGGTCCAAGTCTCTTAGCTGGATTATTAAAACAGGCTTCATACTGCTTCCCTACTTCTCTTCTTTCCCCGATGGACTGTTTTCATCACAGCCGCAGACCCTGTTAAAACTGGTCAGATCACGTCACCCTTCTCTGGACTCAACTGGCTCCCCATTTCACTCATAAGAAAGGCTTTGGTCTTAAGATGGTCTCTGAGTCCCCAGCCTCTCCACTGTGTCTCCGAGCTCATCACTCCGCTCCATCCACATTTGCCTCCTTGCTCATCTTTCAACATGCTCGGGACACAGGCTCCCCAGGGCCTATTTTCTCTCTCTTCCTCAGCTCTATGTGTGGATCACTGTTGTGGTCCTTTAAGCCTTTTCTCAGGCTTCACTTCTTGGTGAAGTCTTCCCTGAGCCCTCCATTTAAAGTTGCAAGCCTCTCTCTGCCGGTCACTCTCATCCACTGGACTCTTGCATTTCCGCCACGGCACACATCATGGTCTAAAGTTCCATGTACCTTCTTACTTGTTTATTATGTCACCATCTCTACCACTCTTCCAACTTGCCCCATCTCCATCAGAATGTAAGGCCCCTGAGGGCATGGATGTTCATCTGTTTTGTTCAATACTTTATCTCCATTATTAGACAATTGCCTGCCATGTAACAGATGCTTAATACATATTAGTTGAATGAATAAATGAATGAATAAGTGATTAAATGGATTATTGAGCATCTACTATGGGCCAGGAGTGGTGTCAACCTTCAGGCATGTCTATGTCCTTGCTTCATTATTTATTGCTTTTACAGATACTCATTGAAGGCCTGTAGGATGTGTCTTAGGATGTTCTAGTACATTCTCTTTTCCCATGAACTTACTTCTTCCATGGCTCTGTTTTTTTCCTACCTCCACATTAACCTCCATATATCCTTCTAATTTCCAATACTTGCACTGTTCCTACCATTCTTTCTGTGGAGCCTGACTTCCTAGTGTGATGTGGCAAATGTGACAGCGTCTGAACAGGTCCCCTAAGCTACCATAGGAATTTGGTTGGCTTCAGGTGTCCTCCAAACCCAGCACCTTCAGGGATGGGTGGGTGTACTCAGTGTCTGGTTCTCCCCATCTCTGCCACTATACAACCCCTACTGGAATGTAAGGACAGTCTAAGGATTAAAAACTCGTAAGTTTCTGGTTGTACAACAAACAGTACATTTAGACAGCGTTCACTCCCATATTGTTTATGATATTTCTGCCCAGGATTTCATGGCAATTGAATCTCCGAGTAGATATTTTTTCTTTTTTTTTAATTTTTTAAAATTTATTTATTTATGATAGTCACAGAGAGAGAGAGAGAGGCAGAGACACAGGCAGAGGGAGAAGCAGGCTCCATGCACTGGGAGCCTGATGTGGGATTCGATCCCGGGTCTCCAGGATCACGCCCTGGGCCAAAGGCAGGCGCCAAACCGCTGCGCCACCCAGGGATCCCCTAGATATTTTTTCTTAAGAAAAAAAAAAAAAAAACAAAACCAAGAAATGTTAACACATGCATAATATCATAGTAACATTAACGGAACTCTAAGGGAAAGGAAGAAAAATATTACTTGGAAATCAAACTGCATTTGTCTACATTTCCTTTCTACCCTAGCCCCCAATCCTATAAAATTTAATGTGGTTGTATTCTATATTCTCATGTTTTTATATAACCTCAATAGTTACTATTTTTAATGACTGCACACTACTGCATTTTCTTGATCATAAGATGTTACTGATTTTAAAATGCACCACTGCTTTCATAACGGTTTTTCAAAGAAAATAAATGCTACGTTGAATGCAAGATGCAGTCTAATTTCAGAAATGTGGAAAATTTAGCAAAAAAGTTCTCTTAAAATGGAGAAAAATAGTCATAGTATGTATATTTATTTTACGTTGGCATTTACATTTGTATTTTCATGATTTACTACAAATCTTTGTGCCTATAGCTTTTATCTCTGAATTATTTCCTTGGTATAAATGTATAGGGATGCAAACAAACATTTTTATGGTTTTGAAGCATATTGCCACGATGTTTTTCAAAAGGGTTAAACATTTTAACCGGTTACCCAAAATGTATGCCTGAGTATCTGTACTTAATGGGAGCTCTGTCAGCATTAGGTTTTATTATTTTTTGTTTGGTTTTATCTTGTGCTAATTTTATATGTAGCTGATTTATATTTGCACTGTTTTGATTATTTGGGAGATGGCATAAAATACATTGATGGCAAATTTAGCGGTTGTCTAAACTGCTAGTAAAATGTGTTGCTGTTTCAAAGTGGTATAAGATTATCTTCCTTAGGTGACAGAGACTAAAATTTGTTCTTCAGAGTTCCGGCCTTTGGCTGGAGTGGAGGAGAAGGTCCAATTAATAGAATTATTGAAAAAAATCAATTTTTGTTTCTGAGAACAAATCTAATTAGACTTTTGCCATTTCCCAAGGACCTTTAAAGGAAGGTACTACAGTCTAACTTTGGAATTCTCAAAAATTTCTGTTGGGAACTTCGGTGCTGCATGTTTCTGTTACCGAAGGTAAGGAATGTATCATTCGCATGCATGATAGTAATAGCAATAAACATTTATATATAGCATTTACCATCTGCTGGACAAAGTTCCAATCACTTTCTATAGTCATCAAATTCTCACAATGACCCCGTGGGACAGATATTATTCTGATTATTCCCATTGATGGATGAAGAAATTGAGACATAGAGAAGTTGATGTATCTAGTAAGGTAAAACCCTGGGAAACAAGGCCAAGCTGCTTGGCTTTGAGCCTATCCTGTAAACCACATCCAGGTACTGCCGTCTACGGGCATGACACATTATAGGATAGACGGGAGGCTGGAGAGGTTGGTGTACATGCTAGATCCTCTCTGCTAACAGGCTCACTTTCCATGTCTAGGATGGGAGGGTGAGATGTATTCTCTTGCCAGAGGAAAGCACGTTCTCCAACTGCCTCTGCTTCTTGACTCAAGTCCAGAGCCAATCACCCTGATAATATCTTTTGCCCTTGGAGACGGTCCCTTCATTATGCCCTTCTCTTATACCCCTTCCCTCCTGTGTTATCAATGGGTGTCTTTGAGTGAGGCAGATGTTCGAAACACTAGGAATTGCTAAAATTAATGTAAACATTCCAAATGCTGCCGCATCTGGGATGCTTCTAGAACATTTTATTTCTCTGCTGGACAGCGTGGTGAACTTGAGCAAAGAGAGGTCTTTCTTTTGTTTTTGGAACAAATGAATCATTTCCACTAGTTAATTTAATAACAACTATTCTATTGCTTTTCAGAGCTTATCATTTTATGCATTTCCTCTGTGCTTTTATGTCCTATGCAAATACCAACTCTGTGCTTGGTTGTCAAGAATTAGTTATATGTCTTATTTGTATGAATTTCTTTTCTTGTTTGGAAGATAATTTGGTCCAGTGATAAGAGCACAGGTTTCAGAGTCAGAGAGACCTGGATAAAATACTAGTTCTGCCCTCTTTCATTCTGTGACCTTAGACATGTTGTCCAATTTCCTCAGATCGGAAACCAGGATAATGTCATCTTACCTTCTAGGTTCATATGTAAAGGTTAAATAAAGTTAATGAGCTAATGCTTATAGAGTACACAGATAGTACATGGTACATACTGTGTTCAATAAGTTAGCTATGATGATGTATATATAATAAAAATTTTAATAAAATGTAATACACTTTTAGGCATAGTCCAAACTTGGAACTCTTTTGGGAAGGGTTTCATTATTTTCCTGTTTCTCTTTCTCTAAATGAATAACCTCTAGCCTCTCTCATTGCTTAATTTTGTGATCTCTCCCGTCTAAAAATTTTCTCTAAAAAAATAGGATGAATCAAGATTTATTTTGTGGAACTTCTTAAAATTCTAAATAATGCCACAGTTTTGTTTAGTTTTTGTGAACATTAGAGATATCCTCATTCCCACCCCACCTCCCCCCCAATGTCTGGAGGTAGGATATCCAATTTCTTTTAGTGGACTTACTTCCAAGGAGTGGAATTTTCAGACTTCATGTTGAAAATTGATCCGAAGAGAGAAAACACTTCTCCTTAAAGGTGGGACCCCATTACTCAGTGTTATTCTCAGGAAGGACCCCTCCAGGGAGCCTCTCAATAGGAGAAATGGGTGGTGGAGGTGTGACGACCCAGATTCTGGCGATGGCCTTTGTGTTTGTTCCTGTCTAATGGCCTCCAGTATTGGGTCCAAGGTACCACTCACAGAGCATCAAGTACCCAGACATCATGCCTACCCTTGCATTTTTAAGCAGTCCTCAGGGCATCCATATTGGGGGGGGGAATGTGCCTCTAGGGACCAGCCAGTGGTTGCAGGTGTTTAGTGAAAACAGATACATTGAGGGAATAATGGAGACGACTCATTGATTGTTAAGTAAGCAGGACCCATCCCTTGAGGCTTTATCTTGAGTGATTCTCACAGTGCGGGGGTGGGGGTGGAGGAGGCAGTGATGCAGGTGGTGACAGAAAGATGACCCCATCATGGAACAATTCAGGGGAAGCCTAGTACAGCAGAGCAGATACTTGGTTGCTGTTGTTGATGAGATTCTGCTTGGGATCCCAGCTGCAGCTGCTCTTGGCATTAGTGAGAGATTCGGGGGGGCTGCTGCCAGGTTACAAGAGTTCAGAACATGCCGGCCCAGGGGTGACTCCCCCCGCTGTCATTCTGGCACTTGCAGAAAAGCATAGCAGTTTCCCTGGCTCCATTTCTGAGGGTCATGGGGCCACGAAACATCTCCAGGTCTTTTGGCGAGGTACCACTCACCCTGCATGCTCACTTTTCTGCCTCAATACTTCTGAGTCAGCTGACAATTTAAACTCTAAGGGGAAAATAAGTACCCCTCTCTTGCTCAACTCGGTGGAGTTGTTTTAACGGAGAGAGGATTGTGTGTTCCTCATCTTGGACCTGATGATAGTAACAGAAAAGGACAGACCTCATGGGTCTCATCTCAGCCAAAGTGGGGTCCCAGGTGGGGCAGCAGGGCAGGTCACTGGGGCACCCCTCTGGAAAGGACATTAACATAGCACTGAGAGTGAAAGGAAGACAGGGTCAGATTGATCAGAACTCTACTCAGGGCAGAGACAAAACTGGTTTGTCATGATTGTGCTGCTTGGGATGGGAGGCTGATCATCTCAAGAGGCACGCTGAGTAGCAATGGATGCTTCCCGAACTGCTTCCCCAGGAGGATGGAAGCCACTGACTGGTTTGCCGAGCAGGATGTGGCAGTCTGGGCCAGGGTTGGATCGCTGGGGACATTATAGAAAAGATCGAGTACGACCACCTCTTCCATCCTTCCTGTCTGAAGCTCTCAGCCGCTCTTCTAGATGAGCACTTGGCCAACATTTTAATGCCTTTGGGAGAAGATGACAAGTTGTAAGTCTGTTTGAGGCCCCACATGATGTGGTCCAGCCCTTCGTCCTGGCTGGCATAGGCGACAGGAGTCACCTCCTTTCCTTCCTGGTTGCCTCCTTGGGTCACTGCTCATTACCTGCCAGTTTCTATATCCTCCAAAGTGTGAAGAAACTTGTGTGCATGGTTTTGTCCAGGATTTTTCAAACTCATCTGCAATCTCTTTCTCCTGTGACAACCAGGGCTCTTTAGACTTATGTGTACCTGGCTTTGTAAAGAGTCTGGTCTAGCTGTTGTATGTGGTGTTCCTTAGTTCTCAGAGCTGATAGTCTGTACGATTATTTTATTCTCCTGAGAGGCATTTAGCGTGCACTTGCTATGTGTCAGTTGCTGTTGTATGTCCTACCAATATTTCAGATTCAAGTCTCTGGATAAATCTATCACCATCCTCTTGAAAACTTGCTTTTCTGGATTTTTCCAAGTGTGTATGAATGGCACCAGCATTCTCACCCAGGCACTCAAGATTAAAGTCTTAAGTAAACATTAATTCCTTCCTTTTTGGACTATGTCTCTTTACAAATTTTTAAGAAATGTTGTTATTTTAATAGAAATGTTACACACTTGTTAATAGAAATATTAGTACATACATGAAAAAGTTACTTGCCATTTCAAAACAGTAGCCAAGCCCTGATGTTTCTGCCTTCCTGTGTTCTCTTGTATTACGCTTCTTCTCTTTTCTGCATGGTCACTATCCAGTACCTTCCACGCACTTAACTTCTCATATCTGAATGATGGCAAAAGCTCTAACCAGGTACTTTCAGCTCTCCACATTCTAGTATCCATGGGACCCTATCATGGGTCAGTAAAAGTCATATGATTGATAGTCAATAGAAGACCATAGGATCAAGAATGAAAGTTAGCTTCTTATATTTCCTCAATAAATTCCTTTTTTTTTAAAATAAAGGATTTGTTAATTTTATTTTAGATAGCGAGCATGAGTGGGGGGCAGGGATGGGCAGAGGAAGAAGGAGAGAGAGAATCTCAAGTAGACTCCTTGATGAGCATGGAGCCCAACATAGAGCTTGATCTCATGACTCTGAAATCATGACCCAAGCTGAAATCAAGAGTCGGACGCTCAACTAATTGAGCCATTCAGGCTCCTCTTTCTTGGCAAATTCTTAATACTTTCTTCATATCTCTAGTAGTTACAGCAAGGTCACAGTTCTTTAACAGATTTAAGGATCTTTAGTTTTTTACGAACATGAATGTACTATAAACCAGTTGGAGTTTTGCTTGAGATCTCTCGGAAAAAATACCTGTGGGACAATAAACTCTCCATTCCTGTGGGCCTGTTCTTTATACTGCTCCCTGCTTCAACATATCACATGCATACGTGCACACATTACCTCCATTCCATACTCTGTGAGGTGGGGCCCTGATGCTTGCTGGGGACCTACTACGTGTCAGGCACTTTGTGTACACTCTCTCTTATGTGGTCTTCACAATACTAGTAGTTATATTTTTTTAAATTCTTTTTTAAGATAAGGAATACACAAAGACTTTAAACAATGCACCTACGATTAGTTTCAAAAGTAGGTCCTGGTGATCAGTGAACTCTCCCTTCTCAGGGACAATCTTGGATGATTGGAAAATCCAAGGAGGCACTTCCTTTTTAAAAAATATTTTATTTATTTATTCATGAGAGAGAGAGAGAGAGAGAGGCAGAGACACAGGCAGAGGGAGAAGCAGGCTCCACACAGCGAGCCCGATGCAGAACTTGAATCTGGGACTCCAGGATCATGCCCTGGGCCGAAGGCAGGCACTAAACCACTGAGCCACCCAGGGATCCGCTAAGGGGGCATTTCCTAATGTAAACCCTTCTGGGTAAGATTTTTTTTCTCCCCTTTATCTGGTAGTGAGGTTTGTCTGGTACCAGGTAGGTTCTGGAAACTCTCCTTTTTAAATCCACTCAAATATTTAAATAAAGAAGCAGCTGGAAATCCTGAGGTTTTTCTTGTTTTGTTTTAAATTTCATGGAAGAAAACAATTTGGATCAGGAAAAAAAAAACTGAAAGGCAAAAAAATTCCCAGTGGATCTTTTCAACTATTGGAGAACCTCATTATCTCCTCCTGAAAAAAAGCTGATTGTGAGTGAGTCAACTCCATGATGTGCCATCTTCTAAGTTAGCTGCAGATTGGACGGGTCTGCGCTGTGAGGTCCTTCCACCCAGTAGAGAGGTCTGGTCAGACTGGATAGGTAATGCCTGCCTCAGATACGCCTGGCAAAATACCTGCCTCTGAGGTTTACCCACACATTTAAATAGGTGCGAGGAAAAAGTTGATTGAGTTGCACCCATCCCCAGCACCCATCCCCATGTCTAGGATATATGCTTCTCTCACCTTATTTCTAGCCTGAGACGGGCTACAAGGACGAAGAAGACATAGGCTTTGCCCTTTTTCATGGAAAGTACATTCTCACCCACATATCCCAATGTATGATAATCAATCTGCTTAGTACAGTAAGTGCTCAATAAACGTTTCTTGTTTTAATTCAGTGTGGATACTTCCCCACTACAGGCTACAGGAGGGAGGAGAAGCATGGGCTTTCACGTGGCATTATCTCATTTTCCCTCCCACTTCTTCCCTGCCAAACCTAAGTTTGTTTGAAAACTTGTTTATGTACGTCTCCTTTTTCTGTTTGTAATAAGTGCAGCATCGTCTTCCAGTTGCCTGTAAATCCCTATCAGAGGGTATCAAACCCCCGTTGATGAAAAGGTGGACTCAAGTACAGCGAGGTCAACTGGTCATTAGCAAAGGCAAGATTCACTAGTAGCATCGTCTGATTCCAAACACTTTGCTTTTCCTCTCTCGAGAAGGGCCCTAGTGAGTTCTAACAGTCATTTCACGCAGGGCAGCAAAGCATTACTTCTGTCGGAGAAATTCAGCTTGGGTCTTCCCAAGCCCATCCGGTCCTAGCACTCTCCACGATCCGTGCAAGTGTGCACAAACCGTTCTCTCTGTGTGCAGCTCTCTGTTGCCATGTGACATATGAGTGGACAACATGCTGGTGGGTCTGAAGGCATTTGTCTACTTACAGCCTGGACATATCCTGGGGAGATTGACCCCCTGTTTCCCCCGGCCTAGAGCCAGTGGTCTGGGGAGGGAAGAGCCAGGGGGGTATTTCCTTAGCCCTTAGCTCTCAGATTTGCTGCCATCAAAAGGTGCACTTAGAGCTCTCTCTCTAATGACTGGGGTTCTTTTTTTCCCACTGGACTTTTGGTGTGAAACCGCAGACTGGGAGGCCCAGGGTCCAGAGCCGTTCAGGTACACGCTCCCAGGGAGCGAGGGGCAGCGCACCTGATGCGTGCGTAACCACCGAGGACCTGACTCTCGGGTGTGATTTCTGTCCTGTAGCTGGTTTGCCTTTTCCCCTCTTTGCTCCCAGGGATTGCTTGGCTTTTCTGCTTTCAAAACTTTACCTTCTTCGGGGTGAGGATTTCAATTACGGCAGGTGAATTCGGGAGTATTTTTCTGTTGCTCGCGCCCACTGCCCTTGGTGCTCTTGCTTTCTTTTCTGTGGCCCAGGGACGGGGCCTCCGCATGCACCGCAGGCAGCCTGCAGGGCTTGGAGGGTGAGGTCCAGGAGCAGCAGCCCCCCGTCCAGGGAGCACTTGCAGAGGAGCCCGGGGACCTTGGTCTTGACCGCCACACACCTGTCATTCGGGGTCCGTCTTCCCCCTCTCGCCTCTCACATGGAACTACTACCCATCCCTTAGGTTTTTATGCTCTCCTCTTCCTCCTCTCTGTTGCTAAAATCCTCCGGAGGCCTTTTAGAAAAATCCTCTTCTGTAACTCTTCCCACTCAACTTTTATACACAGGGCAAGGTTGTAAAAGGCGTAAAACCCCCTCCGCCCACTCCAGCTTCCCGAAATCCTTAGAAAAATAATGTGCAAGAATGCTGTTGTTTTCGGGGGAGCATGTCATTTGTTTTACCGGTCTGTAGTTGATTAATTTGCAAATGATATTCCCAATAAAGTGCTTAGAAGTAGATAATTACAACTATATTAACAGTTCCCGGGGAAGCAGATGGGATTCCGAGGAGCTGCCATGTAGCATTAGTGTTGATGCTGCACTGTAATGTACCATCCACCCCAGAAAACCACAAACAACAAGCGCAAATCCTGCTGATATTCCAGATTGGGAGGAAATTGTGCTTTTGCCTCACATTCCATTCTTATCGGAATTTTTATGTGTGTTTTCTTGATCGCTACAGTGCTCAGTGAACTGGTACATTTTATGTTGAGTCCCATAACTCTCCAACTGTAATTCTGAATTAGCCCCATATTAAGCCTGCACGAAGCAAGTTTTTAAACCGTTCATCAGTGTTCCTCCTACCATGCCAGATATTTTTAAGAGTAGATTATCTCTGTACAAACATATAATTTCAATTTCCTAAATTACCTGAGCCAACATGCCATGTTAGATAATCAATTAAGAATTTTTGGATGCAGACGAACCTCTTCCTCATTCTTGCTCTTTCTGTGACATACACACATGCACACATTCACGCCTGCACATCCACGGGCACACATGCACGTGGGCGCACACGCATGCATGTGCACGCACTCACGCACTTTTGTCAAGTTAGCATCATATTTTATTAAGCTGCCTGATAAAAAGGGATCACTTTTCAGCCTGTAGCTCTCAGGAGGAAGGTGACGATGTCATGCATTCCCGTCCGCACATCTACACGTCGGTCCCTCTTAAGTAGGCTGGAGTTATGTGTGTTAATGCACGACCAGGCATGGGAATTAGTCAAATATGCATTTGTGCTCTGGTCAGCTGAAGACTGTTGGGCCATGGAGCAAAGCCTGTGGGTCATCAAGAACAGGAGGTTAAGTGTGACGTGGAGCCTCTTTGGTGACCACTGCTGGATCTTTGCTCTAGGTCAGGCTGAGAGTAGGCCCCCAGCAAAGACTAGACTTGTCATATCAGGGTTCTACCCTTCATTTGCCATGATTGCTGAGCCACTGGAGAGGCTCTGCTCAGGCCATGGAGTAGACCTAGAATGACCACTCTTTTATTTGCTCAAGTTGATAATCATTTCTGTGAAGAGAGTAGGGAAGGATGGTGACCATTGTTTTCTCTGCTTTCCTTAGTTGAGAATGGGCCGGGGGAATATGTGCGGGTTGCCGCGTGCTTTGTGCTGATTTAAAGCTGTCTCAGAGCATATGCTCACTGGCTTTTCCAGAGCAGGCCTTGTGGTTCTTGCCGGGGGCTTACACATTAGGGGGCTTAGTTGGATATGCAAGTAGGCTCCAGGACTCCCAACAAGTGGCCCAATTATCACCATGAGCCTTTTTACTGTTGATGTACACTGGAAGCTTTTAGTTTCAGCTGCCATTTTTGGGAGCACCAAGCACCGTGAGAAATACTTTGAATATATCATCCCCTTTAATTCTTACAATATGCTGTAAAACAGACAATGGCTACATTTCACCAAAGAAGAAATACAGCTTCAGAGAGGTTAATAAATGTGTCCAAGGTCACAGAGCTAATAAGTGTCAGAGTTGAGATTGAAACTCTAATCTGCCTGCTACCAAAGCCCAGGCTCTTAACTGTGACATTATTCAGCATCAGTTATTTTATGAAATTAATTAGATGAATGTAAAAAAATCACCTAGAGTGTTTTCATAGTTCTGTGCAGATGCATGGATAGGTGAACATCACACATCCGTGATTTTCCATAGGCCGTGTTCAAGGGTCAAGGAAGTAGAACGTGCAAAAGCATGGGGGGCGGGGGGGCAGTGTGGCTTGAATGGAGGCTGGGGTTGGATGGGGAAAGGTCTTTAGGGTCATATGATACGGTTTGGGCAGCATCCCACAGGTGTTAGAGATGTTGTGGGTGTTTAGGCAAGTGAGACCCATGATAAGATGAAAATTTTCGGAAGGGTTTAGAAAGAGGATGCTTCCGAGAAAGGTGGGGTGGTAGTCAGGCCTAACTAGATGTTAGGAAGCCTTTGGAACATTCTTTTGAGTGATGCAAAGGTGCTGGCTGGCCTCGATGGTGAAACAGTGGGGAACAGCACCACGAAGGAATAACAACAGCTGCTGTTTCCTACCCAATGACCGTGTACCTATCATTGTCATAAGCATTAATGAAAAATGCATGAACTCATTTAATCCTCATGACATCCCTATGAAGTAAGCCGTATCATTGTCCCCAGTTTACAGAGAAGTTGTGGGGATGTACAGTGCCCAAGGTGACATCATTTATAAGTGACTGAGCAGGATTCCATCTCCAGCCCTCTCACCCCAGATCTTGAGACCTGGCTAGCTTGGCTTCAGACCCTGCATGAGGTGGCACGGGGTCCAACACATTTTTTCCTAGACGTGCAGCCATCCGGACACATGGAGTGTCTACCTAGGACAAATTGCATCTAGGCGCTTGGGAATGGAATTGGCATTAGCGGGTATGACCATCTCTGCTTGTCCCCTTTCTATATCCTGGCAGCTCTCTCAAGGCTGTACTCCGAGGGGCAACATTCGGCTTTCTTTCTGCTTATCTCACTTAGGTAGGATTTACCTTCTCTCTTGTTGTCTCTGGTAATGTTGAGATCGGAAACCTGGGTTTAAGACTCTGTAACTTATGAAAAGCGTGTTTTAGGGCACATGGCTTCTCTGATTTTTGGACATCTTATGGTTAACACGAGGATGATAATGTTCACTCATCCAGTTGTGCTTTCAAGAAATGGGTAGCGAGCCCCCCAGTGTGAGCCCTGCATCTACTAGAGAGGTGCTGGGGTTAGCAAGACACAGAAAAGTCACAGTGTGTGCTCTTAAGGAGTTCAGAATCTTACTTCTGATACAAGTACATAAATAAGCAATTGCCATTCAAGGAGATAATATTCATGACAGCTTTTAAAAATCTGGAGTGCTTTAAAATGCTGTGCTATTATTATTATTAACTCTATTAGGGAGAATGAGAGGAGAAAGTCAGAAAATGCCAGAAAAATCTGGGTCGGGGCTGTGCTCCTTGCATCTCCAAGGCTCCCACTGGGAGAGGTTCCAAGAGGGCAGGCCCCTCCAATGAGGGCTCCATGGCTCCCGCCTGCTTTTGACCTTTGTGGAGAGTGCTTGCGTGAACACACGTCGTTTTCAAAAGTTTAAAAATACGCACTTGGAATTGGAGATGATCAAGCATGAATCCCGGGCCATAGTGTGTGGGAGAATTGTGCTGATCTGGGGGTATGCAGGGCCACGCGCCCCTATGAATTGACGTCAGCACCGTCCAGGAGGCGCGCGGCGTCTGGGCCCCTCTGCGTGGTCAGTCTGTGATGCAATGTGTTCTCATAGCCTGCGAATCAGTTCCCTCTAGGAAAAGAAAAAAACACACATACACGCACACCATGCTGATTAGCTGGATACACCACTGTTGAAATGCCTGATTTTGCAATATTTAAGCACTTTCTCAGCTAAGATGGTGAAATAGGGTAAGCAGAAAAGAAAAAGCCGCATGTATTTATTAGAATCAAGCCCTTTCCGTTTTGAATGTTGACCTTTGAGTTTCCAAATTGGGCAAGGGAGTAATTATCAGGAATACCTTGATAAAAGGTTGGATGATTGCGATTTGGGAAAACAACTTTATATTTATAAATCCTTTGTATTTTGGGGAGTGTTTCATATCAATTATGATTTAATCCTTCGTGCCAACTCTGCAAAGTAGATGGAGCATCCATAATAAGATGGTAGATGAAGACACTCAGGACAGAGAATCTTTGGCCTGTCCAAGGCTCTTCTTACACCTAAGACAAAAGAAAGAAGGAAGGGGATAAAGGAAAAGAATAAGGAATACTTATGGAGCACCTGCTACGTGCCAGGAGGTAATACACAATTGAATTTAATTTTTCACACAATCCTGGGGTGGTGTGAGTATTCTCACTCCCATTTCACAGACAGTTAAACTGAGGAGTTGTACATTTAATAATGCGAGTTGGTGGTGCCCAAATCTCCTTGGTTCCAAACCTGTCGTCCTTTCTCTACATTTCGAACCATTCTCTGATTATATGTTCTTACCAGTCAGCTGTTCTGAGCATTTAGCTCCAATAAATGTGTATTTGTTCACCTACAAATTATCTGCATGTACTACTGTATTGCTACTTTATGAACATTATAAAACACACACAGGAAAAAGAAACATAAAGATGCATACATAGGAACAGAAGACATACAGTTTCCTTTCTGCACCCAATTTTAAAAACTGCCAACAGGGCTATGGTTCTTTCTTGGAAAGTTAGGAGCACAAAGTTCAATCCTATGGCTTATTTTCTTAGAAAAACCCACTAGACAGCATAGGGATACTTTAGGGGAGGATTTCTCAACAACGGCACTATTGGCATTTTGGATCAGATCTTTTTTGTTGTGAGGGGCTGTATGTTGTAGGATGTTCAGTGGCCTCCCTGGCCTTCATCCACTAGATTCCAGTAGCAACCTCTCCCCAGTGTGACCACCAAAAATGTCTTCAGACATTGCCAAATATTCCGTCTTGGGAGTAAGGGCTGTAGAATCACCCCTAGTTGAGAAGTACTGTTTTAGGGTAATTAATACAAATGAGTCACGTCTTTGCTGATGCCTGAAGAAGAAAGCCTCAGGCAGCAGCACCAGTTTAGAAGATGTTTTTTTCCCTTGCCCATTGAAATTCATCCAGAGGACCCTTGGGCTTGCTTCCAACCTATATCCGGCAACTCCTGAGGTTGGCCCATTAGAACAGAGGTCCAGCTGTTCAGTGATGATATCAGCCTTTGGATGGCTTCTGTCCCCATGCTTATCACTTCTAATTTTAACATCTTGCACTTCACTGCCAATGGACTTTGACAAAGCCCAGTGTGGAAGACCATGGTGGCCCAGCGTGGGGTATGGTGTGGCATGGTAGTTAAGAACATGGCCTCTAGAATCAGGTAGACTTGTGTTTGATTCTCTGCTCTGCCATCATTACCTGTGGTTTTGAACAATCCCTTCGACCTTCCTCAAGTCTGTCTTTCCTGGTCATGATAAGACTTATAAGGAAGGAAAATACTTGTGACATAGGGTTGCAGTATTGGGCATGATGACTGTTACCGGCTCTTAAAAAGAAACAGCTATTATCTCGATTATGATGATACTTATTAAAAACACTGAGACCCTCGCCTTGCTTATACTAAGCATGCAATGACTGATATGTATTATCATAACATATAATGTGAACATAGCTTTCTGAGTTTCGTGCATTTGGCTGCAGATTCCATGAAATAGGGACCAGACCTGTCTTACTCATCACTTGATCCCCATTGCCTGGTGCAGCCAGTCTGTACTAGATCATCAGTGATTGTTGGTTGTGAATCCATGTTTTCTTCCCCCAAGCCAGCAAAAATTGCGATCACTATCTCTTTTGGGAGGCTTTAATATCACACAAAATGGCCCTGGCTGATGCTCCCTGAAGTTCTCCTGCTACTGCAACTTGTGCAGCTTCATGTGAATACATATATTTGGCTCTACGTGGAAGGAGGGAGGGAAAGTGATTCAAATGTTTCTTCCTTCAAGAAGCTTCAAGGAGAGGGAGTTCTTCATAATTTTATCTAGTCAATGGAAATGCAGAACCTTAATCATCAGGACGGTCTAATCGTTCCTTTGGATTTGACTGAGATGCTTGCTGTCCTGGTATTTTCCTGAACTCCATTTCATAATGCAGGTTTGTGTATCAGGTTTCAGATTTTTTGATTTATTCTTTGTTTCCTCTGGCTAGTTTTAGAAAAATTAGAACTCTTTGTGGTTTGAGGGGGAAAAAAAAGATAACTTATAAGGTTGAAGACAATTTTTTTATTGGGAATACATCAAAAATCATCAATAAATCAGGCATAACAATGCTTGATAAAGTTAGGAGAAAATTGATTGCAGTAGCAATAGCTGATTTAAACTAATGCCTGGTTGCATCATTACTCAAACCAACACAGGAGCTGCATCAGTTTTAATTTCTGTCTTGTTTAAAAATGAGCAAGTTTCTTTTCAGCAAATGACTGTTGATGATCTGTATCTTTACATTGAAAAGGGAAAAAATTTCCACCATTTCCTGACTTGTTGGTGTTGTATGTTCTTCAAATTTTCAGTACCTCAAACCTATCATTTTCGGAATATGTTTTATAAAAGCAGAATTAGTAGTATGGGCTTGTTTCTGTGTTTGTAGGGGTATTGGGAGTGAGTTGGAGTACGTAAATTTGCGTGTGGTTTTTGTTGTTTGACCTAAGTGAGTGAGATATGTAATTGGAATGTTCCTTTTGTTCAGAAAGCATGTATTCACAAAACATATTGCCTCTGAACTTCATCTAGTGCCCTCTCTTTAGGTATTAATGGAATGAGTGAATAGAAGCTTCCATTTTGCCTTGTCTAGTATCACTCAAAGACTGATTTTATGTTAAATTATATGTAATTGCTTAGCCATGTCAAAATATTAAAAAAAATTGAGAGCAAGAGTAACCAGCCCCATTATTCCCACTGTGTCTGGGAAAGGACGTTGGAATTCAAAGGAAGTAAACAATCAAGACCTGAGGAGGAGGTTCAAGTTTCTTTTTTCTCCCCAATTATGAAAATATGTGAAAAATGCAGAAATTTTTTTAAAATCAAAAGAGAATACTTAAGAGTTACATAAAGGTTTGCCATCTAATTGCAACCACTGTTAGCATTTTTAATACAGTTCAAATAAAAGAGTGAGAGAACAGTGTACATAGATTCCAGTATCCTGATTTTTCCCTTATGTAACTTACAGTCATATTTTTGTGCTACTGAACATTTATAGCAGTTTAATATCTTCATCGGTGAGTAAACCGTAATTAACTGCTCCTCTATTGTTAGATATTTAGGTTGTTTCCATTAGTTTTGTTGCACCAAATTGCAGACTTCTTAATTAGGTAAGTGCTCTGGCCCAGATATTTATTTCCCTCCTCATACTTTGTGATTTGCTTACACCTCCTTCTGTGGCATCTTCACTTGGCTTTTCCCCTAAGCCAAATGGCCTGGTCTATTTGGCCCTCCATTTCTTTAATAGTGTTTCCACTCTCAATGAGGGGCTGGTCTTAGGCAGACAACACCCAGGTGATTCACTGCCATTGGTCTCTGAGTCTTGACCCCGGTGTGGAAACATTCTGAGCCTGGAGAATGCAGCTATAGTTGCCTTCAGCCAAGAGACGAACTTGGCTGGACTTGACCTTGCCTCTTAAAGCTAAGTTTTAATAATTGAGGGTTTTCTTCCCCCCATATGCATCTTAAATGTAGAATTGTCAGAAGTTTCTTATGTTTTGCCATGTATTGTCCTTACTGAGCATGTGTTACTTTATACAGAAAACGTATGGTTTGTTGACCATAGTAGTCGACTTTCCAATATGAACCAGTTATTTGGCAGTAGAGTGGTTCCCAAACAACCTGACTCTGACTTCCGTGTTTTCTACATGGATATTGGTTCCAGCAAAAACTGTACCATACGCTGATCATATTTCTGTGAAGAAAAACCTCGGTCGCCCTGATGCAGGTTGGAAGCATGGAATCATATGTGTGTGTGCCCGTCTGTTGTTGGGAAGGGTCAAGCATGAACATTTTGAACATCTGCTTCTTTAAGTCACCTCTTTTTCTAATTTCATGTGGTCATTTTAATGACATATCATTTGCCAAATGTGTATTATCCTAAATCTATACCTGCATACCTGACATCTCTCCTTTTGATTGGTAGTTCAGTTTTTCGGCCAGTGGTATCACCGGTTATGTCTTCCCTCTGGTCTTGTTGGCTCTCCTGATTACACTGATGATAACTACTGTTAGTCTAGTCTGAAAGGTGAAAGGCAGTTGCGATTCATTTGGAAGATATGTATTGAGCTCTTGCTGTATTCTCAGAGACTGCAAATATGAGTAAAATAATTTAGTACGGGATGTGAGGGGCTGGGTCATGCCTTTAAGATGCTCTGGATTGACATCACTGAGTGTAGACATGGCTCACCCCATCAAAAGATGAGAGGAAAGCATGATGTCTGTTGCATGCGGTTTTCTGAACTCAGTTCCAAAATTGCTAGGTCCCTCTCTATGTCTCTGCCAGGCCCTGTTTCTCAATGGGCAGCATGAGGTAAACAAACTCATCAATAACTAATAAGGTACAGAGTAGTGGTAAGTGCTACAGAGGAGCTGTGAACAAAATGGCATGGCATTGTGAAAGGGATAAATGTGGCGCTCATGCCCTGACATTCACAGCTCCCCTGGCAGCTCTTGTTCTCTGCCTCTGTCTTTCAAGATGCTATGGGGTAAGTAGATATGGGAAGGAATCATTTCCAGGAAAATTATCTGGAAGAAACTATTCACTGAAGAATGCAATTTCCTCTCTCTTCTTTTCTTCAAGCCTGCCTCCCTCCCTCCCTCCCTTCCTTCTTCTCATTTATTGTATCATTTATTCAACAAATATTTTTGCAGCTACTGTTCACCAGGTTGGAAAGACAAGTGATGACAAATACAAAGTTCCTTCTCTCAAAAAGCTGATATTCTAGTGGACCAGGCTGTTGGCGCCCATCAAAGGACCAACTAACAGCACTCTATATGCAAATGTTTCCACTGAGATCAAACCTGTCTTCTCTGGACAGCTCCTTTTGGGACCTTCAAGTCCTTTAACTCTTTGTTGGCCCAGTGTGAGCTTTATTAGCATCACAGTATGTTCATGGCAGGCCTGCATTAAGCACTGCTTGATCAGTGTTTGGCCAATTCTGCATTTCCTAATAGATATTCTAGTTTTCCTTTAAAATTTAGTTTTCTACATCTTTGACTTATGTCACTTCCAGGCAGAGTCTCTGCAGGAGTTGACTCAGTGATGGTCTCAGTTATACATCTATAATAAGCAAATCCCTTAAACATTTATTTTTAGAGGTTATGCTCTACTCTAGCAACTTAATTTCACAGTAACAACGACAATACATTTTCCAATGAACACTTCAAAGCACCCATAGGCATAGAGTGAAGTTCACTGCATTCAAGTAATCCAGAATTTAAACCACTCTAAGTCAGTTATTTGGCACACTCTTTTTCTTTCAGAGAGCTCAGAGCAACTTGCCTGCTTTATCTCCTTGATCCTCCTGTTATCCATCAGACATTCACGATGGGGTTTCATCATTGCCTTACCCTCTGTGAGTCTGCAGGCGAAAGGATAGATTTTTATATTCAAAGACATTTTATGCTTTTGTATTTTAAAGCCAAACTCATAAATACTTCTTTACTCTTTCTCTGTTTTCTCTTTTTCTTTCTCTTGACTCTCTTTCTCTTTGTTTTTTTTTTTCTTGCTTCACTCTCCTTGCATAGTTCATTATTTCTCTGTTGAAAGGATGGAACTCAAGAATTGCCCATTCTTAGGGGAAAAAAAAAACAAACAAACCAGCCATAGGAGGGATTTCTGGCCCCTGCTGGCTGGTAATTCACCCTTCCCTTCGATCATGACGTCTTCCTGTGTGTGGACCACAGGTTGGATTTTAAAAGCCATGCCCTGTTAAATTGATAATGGTTCATTTTCAGAGCTGCCTCTGTGGTTATGGATTCCCAGTCTGTCTTGTAAGCCCTTTCTGGGGCCAGAAACCTTTTTGGAGAGAGAACCTCTTCCTGGAGAGGGGGCAGATACCTCCTTGGCCTCCTCCCTGCTGATTTGCTGACTTGGCCTCTCAAAAGGTTGTGCACACGGTGGATTCTTTAAAGCTTGTTTATCTGGGGAAGGGCTTTAGAAGGGAGATTGAATCCCTGCTGTCAATGACTCTTCTGAAACAGGGCCAGGGAGATAAGGAGAGTTCATGTTGCCAGGTAATGACCTTGCCTGGACCCACTTGAGAGGAGCCTGGCAGGCATCTCCTTTGCGGGCGCCTGGACTATCTGCCCAGTGGGGAGAAGGCTGTGTCGTCTCTGCTCTTAAAGGCCAAGGAAGAAGAGAGTTGATTCACATGGACAGTTTTCCAACTTTCTGCTACAATGCTTTGGTTTATTCGAGTTGTTAGGGTCATTTAATATTTATTAAAGTGTTTCCTATGCCCAAGATGCCAGTTGTCAGCTTTTCCCCAGCACATTTCACTCATCAGGGGAGTGGAGGTGGTGGGAACCCTGAGGTCACAAATGTGCTCAATTCATGAGCATCTCTTGAGTACCTTGCATGGGCCTGGCTCTGCATTAGGTTCAGTGGAACCATAATAAAAACATACATGACATTGTCACTCCTTCCTGTTTGAATCATATGGGGGTTCAAGGCAGAGATGAAACTGCTAGAAAATGGTGTCTGGCTTTGTAGAATTGAGCTTCACAAGGAAATTAGTTGCAGTATTGTTTAAAATCACAATGAAATTAGAAACACCCTTGATGTCCATCAGTAGGAGAATGCTTAAAAATAATGCTATAACCATGCTGTAGAATATTCTTCACCTGTTAAAGAGAATACTATAAATAGAAGTATAAGCAATGACACTGAAAGATTGCCAAGACTACAGTATTGTTAGGTGAAAAATAATTTACTTTCATTGTTAAGCCATCTATATCAAGAATGCATATATATGTTCATGAATGTAGAAAGATGCTTTGAAGGGAAATTTCCATAATATTACATATGGACTTGTTTCTGCTTCATAAGGATAATGTATTTATATATTTCTTATTTAATGTAAAAAGTTAATAAGGAAGCAGGTACTGAATTATACAAGGTCAGAAGAGAGGAGGGATGGAGTGAGTGTTCTCCCCTTCTTGACTGTGGATATTGAGCTACTTTGCTATTTGAGCAGTTGAGCAGAAGACCAATGGCCTGGCTGGAGTTGCTTCTTCGCAGTCCTGGCCTGGGGAGTAGCCGCAGTAATCAAAAAGACTTATCTTTTCCCATTCAGTAAGATAGACTTTTCATTATTTTAATTATTTCCTTCACTGTGCATTTTATATATTAAAGAAATTTAAACACACACACACACACACACACACACATATATGGAATACTACTTACCCATAAAAAGAATGAAATCTTGCCATTTGTGACAACATGGTTGGACACTGAGGGTAGTACACTAAGTAAGATAAGTCAGACAGAGAAAGACAAATATCCTGTAATTTCACTTATATGTGGAATCTAAAAAACAAAATCAGTGAATGAACAATACAAAACTCAAAGACACAGAGAACATATTGGTCACTGCCAGAGAAGAGGGAGTGGGGAATAGGTGAAACGGGTGAAGGGGATCAAGAGATACAAACTTCCGGTTGTGAAATAAATAAGTCATGGGGATGTAATATGCAGCATGGTAACAATAGCCAATGATATCATATTGCATATTTGAAACTTGCTAAAAGAGTAGATCTGGAAAGTTCTCATTATAAGGAAAAAAATTTTTTTGTAACTCAGTATAGTGGCAGATGGTAACTAGACTTATTGTGGTGATAATGTTGCATGTATACAAATATCGAATCATGATGTTGGACATCTGAAACTAACGTAATTACAATTTATTGAAAAATGGCCGACTCCGCATGTGAAGAACACCCAAGGAAAGGGATCTCTTGTGTTTTCATTTTCTCCTTCCATCCCATGTGTTTGTATTAATGGGAGTGAGAGCTGGCAACATGACTTTTGGCTCTTTGTCCTCAAGAAAGTCAGACCCTGAGGTGTAGGGTCCCTTTCTGCTTTTTTTTAGATCTTGACAACTACTGAGGATATGAAAGAGCTGATGTTCTGTTTATGGTTCCAATTTTATTTTACACTGATACTGGCCACACGCTAATAAAAAATAAGGTGCATCATGGTGATGTAGTTTTATGGCTTTTAATCTCTGTATAATAGAGATTAGGTGCTACTTGAAGGTATATGTCCTTTGTCCCTTGATAAATTATATACTCATTGAAGTTGGGGATTTTGTCCTTTGAGCCTATAGGTATCCTCTATAGTTACATAGAATGGTAGCTTTCTCCAGAACAGACACTTAATAAATGTTTGTTGATTGAGTAAATGGTTGAATTAAGGAAGTAGTAAATAGTCTCTGACTTTTTGTTTTAATACCGAAAATAGAGTCAACTTAATAAAAATGAGGCCATGGACTGGAAACTGTAAGATAAGTCTATCTTTCAAGTGAAATTTATTTGACCATGAAAATGAAATGTTTTTAAATAGCATGAAAAACACAGAGACTAATGTAACAAATGCCTAAGAAACACTCATGTGTCCAACATCCATATTTAACAAATGCTCACACTTTGTCATGTTTGCCTCTGATTTTTTTTTTTGCCTAAGAAATAACACATTTTAGATATATTAAAGCTCCATTTGTCCCCTTTCAAGTCCCATTAGCTTCTCTCACCTCGAAGGTAACCACTATTCCACAGGAAGCTATTCCTGTTTTCATACTTTAACTTTTTATGGAAGAGTATACTCTACAAACAGTCTAGAGTTTTGTGAGTTTTAAAATTTATACAACAGTGTCAGATGCATGTAGTCATTTGTGACTTGCTTTCTTTTCTCAATATTGTAACAGATTTCTCCATGTTGATTATGTGAATCAAGTTCATTCAACTCCCCTCTAAATAAATACCATGATTTATTTGCTGCCTGAAGATACCCATTCCCCTATTGATGGAGACCTGGATTTCCCTCCAGTTTTTCACAGTTATCAATAGTGCTGTTAAATACAACCTCGTGGATGTCTCCTTTGGCTTGTAAGAATGTTCCTCTTAGGTGCGTATACTGAAGTGAAATGGCTCAACTGGGGGGAATTATATTGCTAACCTTATTAGACCTCAATAAAATGCCCCTTCTAAAAGGTTGGCGCTAATTGCCATCCCCACCACAGTGTTAGAGGATGTCTGCTTCTGTACATTTTCACTAACACTTGGTATCAGAGTCCTTCATGCTTCATTTTTTAAAGAAATTTATTTCTGGCTGATGAAGGCCATGTTACAAAGTTCAACCCCTGCCAGTATGCTTCATGCTCCAGATTTGTGTGATGTCACACAGCTATCTGAACGTCACAAAAGCCATCGTCTTTTCCGGGAGTGCATATATTGCCTTTGAGTGGCAAACTCTTACTCATTCTTCAAGACCCAACTAAAATGTTCCTGCCTCTGTGCAATTTTTCTGATTTCCTCAGATCAATTGTTGTTCCCTCTCCTCGCTCACACAGCTCTCTATACAGGTCTCACTTGTTGCATTTATGATGTTATATTATCATTACTTTTTGTGGCTGTGAGATTCTCCAGGACAGGGGCAATAGACATAGAGCTTAAGGCAAGAGAATTTTTTTTGAGTATCTTGCATGGGCCTGGATCTGTGTTACATTCTGTGGAACCACAGTGACAACAAAAATGCATGACATAGGCTCAGCTTCCGGAATATTGTTTGACTTGTAATTAGGACCCAAGGCAGAGGTTTACGAAGTAGAGAACAGAACCCGGTCATATAGAATTGAGCTTCTGTCACTTCTGATTCCCTAGCACTTATCCCAGGTATAGCTAACTCCACATTTACTACACAACTACATGGGCAAATAAATTAATTCATCCAACAAAATCTGCCAAGCACTTTTCTAGGTGTGAGGCTTGCAGCAGAGACCTAACCTGTTAACTCTGTGTCCTCACCGAGTGTACACAAATGTGTTTGTTAGGATGGGAGTGGGAGAGGGAAAGGGGATGGACAACAAACAAATCAACATATCATATATACTATGGAAGCTTAGGGAAAATAAATCAAGCCAGGTCATAGAGAGGTAGCAGACACTGATGCTACCCTGCACCTCGTCCCTTCAGGCCACCTCTGATTCAGCTGCAGCTGGGGAAGAGGTCCCTTGCTTACAACAATTTCCCATCTCTGTCATTTCTTCCAAAGCTGAGAGGAGGTGGCTCTCCTGGGAGGAGCAGCCTTCCCTCCTCCAGGATTAGCTTCGCTGGCTTTTTCCTTGCCCAGTTCCATTTCCCTACTTGTTCTCTCTGGCTTCCTAGAATCACCTTTCTTTCTTTTCTTTTTTTCTTTTCTTTTCTTTTCTTTTCTTTTCTTTTCTTTTCTTTTCTTTTTTTTCTTTTCTTTCTTTTCTTTTCTTTCTTTTCTTTTTTTTCTTTTCTTTCTTTTTTAAAAGATTTTATTTATTTATTCATAAGAGACACAGAGATAGAGGCAGAGACATAGGCAGAGGGAGAAGCAGGCTCCCTGCAGGGACCTGATGTGGGACTCGATTCCAGGACCTAACAGATCATTTGACTATTTAGAAATTCCAATTCGCACAGATCTGAAGGGCGGTTGTACTTCACGAGACAGTGTTGAATCACAACCAGCTATTCTAGACAGGACTGGTTGGATTCCACGCTTACATATCGCCCAGGTTAGCTGCTGCCAGAAGTGGCTCTGCTTCGGTAGGTCTGTGAAGGAGGGAGATGCAGGGTTGGGGCAATAGGAATTGGATGACACTTGGGTTTTCCATTGGTACTGAGGATTTGGAAAATGATGTTCGAAGCTGCAAAAAGGTCACAGATTACTTGTTGCTTTGGGATGAGTGGGTTCAAGTCAGCATGTCGCCTGCTGGCAATGTTTTCCTGCGGGTGGGCTGTGAGTAAAGGTAAGCTTCCTTCCCGAAACCCAACTCCACAGCTCAAGGGCACGTTAACTAATTTGTCAGGTTTGTCAAAAACTGCTAATTGGCAGCACCATTACTTTTGCGTTCCCGGTGGCAAAGCCACGCAGGTCTGTTGGGTTCCGTAGCAGTTCCTCCTCCTTTGCAAAGTGGCACCTTCCTGCTCTATTGCTGGGAGTTTTGTAAGAGGTGTTTATGGTATTTATTTACTGCATTGTTGAAAAATGAGCACCCGGATTGGATCACAGAATGAAATGACTTGGAGAAATGATTTCCCTTCCTCTTTAAGGCTTGGGAGCAAAAGGGCCTAGTAGTGTAGAAATGCAGAAAGACTGTGTGGAATTACTCAGGCCAAGTGGTCAAGGTGTGGGCACCAAGCCACCACCTGGAGGAAGGAGCATGATGAAAGTTCTAAGGAAAGAAATGCCCCCTTCCCTTGTAGACACTCAGGAATGAATAGTCCACCACTCATCTGCCTTCTTCTGGGCCTTGCTGTTCATTTGCTCTGTGCGCATTAAATTGATCATCACTGGTGTGGTTGGAAAATGGAGGTCAAATTTCAGTTTGGCCTGAAATGTGATAAAAATGACCTGCAAAAGGTAGATGATAGGTTGTTATTTTATGCCCTGGAAAATAGCAAAGAACAGATAGGGCTTCCTCTGTGTCCTCTTTTTTTTTTTTCTTTTTCTTCTTCTTCTTGGATGGCTGATACTAACTTTTCTTAGTAATGCATCATAAATGCACACCCTGATTTGTTGGAAGGGTGGTCAAGGTTTAAAACAAGAACGATCTATTTCTAACTGGCAATTTCAATCAGTACAGGTTGACTAGGCACCTTTTGCTGTGCGAGTTCTTTATGGAACCACTGACAAGTCATAAAAATATCCAGAGCACAAGCGTGACATTCAAACACACTGTCTCTTCTGCTTATAGTTCATTGACTCCCAGAAGTCATCTATTTATAGCAATTAATGATTTCTAAGCAATTAGATCCCCCTGTTTCAACAACTATCATGTAGTAGGATAAATCCTTCCCTTCAGAAATGCGTGTGGCAGGCAGTTTCGGATATGGGAATTGAGGCCAAAGTTGGGACATGTGAGGCAGGGGAAGAAATATTTTCCTCTAGCATTTGGGGTGGGTAGGAGCCACATCAAATAAGGACCATCAAGAATAGTCTCCATGTCAGGAATTTCTTAAACTTAGATTAGGATTTTTTTTTTTAACCTCCACCTAGTCTTGCCTCCAGGGGCGAGCGTGATAACACCTGCCTGTCCGTCTCACAAGGGACGATGGTCTGGCTCCTGCATCGCATCCTTCTCCACTGGAGGTCCTTCCTGAGTCAGTACTACTTTTGCTTTGCTTTGTAAAGATCATTGCAAGGGCTTATCTTGGGTAAATTGTTATTACTGCCATCTGCATTACGGTATAATTACCTTTCCAAAATGCTAGATCTCTTTAGCTGATGTTTAAAGATAAGTAATAGCCAAATAATTGCAAAGCCATTGGATATAGAGCAGGAGCGCTGCAATAAGAGGTGGGCTGTGTTTATAGCACACTTTTCTCTCTCCTGTTTTTATTTTTCCTTCTTTCCCTGGAAGTGGTAGGAGAGTGACTGATTTCCCTCCCTAGCTCTCCCTTTATTTTTAGGCAGACTGATGACTAAGTCAATGTTGTAGAATTTATCCTTTTCCCGATCTGATATCCGTCCTACACAACCGGCGGGATGTGGATTGTGGCATTCAATAAAGTTAACTTTTGTTAATCAGAAGTCATGACGGGTAAATTCTCTCTCTATTCCCAGGGACCGAATGGGAGGAAGCAGAGATGGATTACAGAAAGGCCCCATGGCCTCGTTGGATCAGGCAGGCAGATTTGGTGGCATCTCTTCCTGACTCCTTAGCTTTTCAACAAGCTGTTAATTGATATTTCTTTCTTCATGGCCTGTGAGGCTCTGAGGTTCAGGCTACAGTTTGGTGATTAAACCTCAAGCATCTTTTCTTTATTTAGCATGATCCGTCCGTAGAGCCGTAGGTACATAGAACCTGGTGCTCTTGCTATGAATCCTACAGCATCTAAGATACAGAACTATGGGTGGCGAAGGATAATGATGAGGAGAATGGGGGAAAATGGAGAAGATGGAGAGAGAAATATGGACTGATGGATAATGCAGAGGAAAAAAAGGATAGCAATAGTGTGAAGGTTTGCGTAAGAAACAGTCTTGAATTTACAGTTTTAAAATCGCTATTTTAAATTCTGCTTGCTGCTTGACATTCTAGTTTTTCTGGAATTTCATCTGAATTAGCATATCTGGCCCAAATATTTACCTCTCTAAGTTCTTAAACAAGTAAGGCAGATGAATTACTTTGAGCCATGTGGACTCAAGGAGTAGGGACCATATGCTCACAAAATTTGGGGTAAGTACTTGCTTGTAACATATCATCAGTCCCCAAACTCCTCTTTGCAGAGAAAACTTATGGAAGACACAACAACTATTATTTCGAAGATACTTAAACCTTGCAGGTGTTGGAGAGTGACTTTGTGCCACCACCCATACTAGGCTTTTTATTAGCAATTTCTCATTTAATTACACAACCGCCCTATGAGTAAATTTATTATCTTTTCAATTTTACGGATGAGGAAACTAAACCTTAGAGAGTTTAAACAACTTGTCTAAACTCATGTTAGTTAGCAGAGCTGGTCTGAGAGTCTGTGCTGTTACTTACTTACATATGGCATATGCGCTACCCTCATCTAGCAGACTAGATATCTGTGTCTATGTCCATAACTACATCTATATCAGTTAGAGATTTATATATGCCAGGGTTTATATTGGGCAAACTAGGAAGGATGCTAGTTGTTTTTTTTCTTTTTCTTTTTCTTTTTTTAAAATCTCAACCGCTAACCATATTCTCCTCTCTAGTGGAGAGAGTATCCTGGAAAACATTTTGGTGGGGTTAGTATTTATTTGCAAGGCTGAAGATTACCCTGTCATCAGCTGCAATAGCATCCCTTCTCTTGCTGCATTCCCACCACCAATTAAACAATTTCAAGGCATTTCATGTAGCACCGTTTTAAGAACTGCACCCACCAGAGCTGACATTCAAACAGGCAAACTGTGTAGCTTCCTAATTGTGCTTGTGTGCGCGCGTCTATAGGCGTGTGTGCGCGTGCATGTGTGTGTTTTAAGGCAGACTGAAAATGTGCTCTACTCCCTAAAATACATTCCTGGCCTACCAGTGTCTGAAATTCCTCTGTCAGATTTTCGTTCTCTTGGCACAACATTTTTTTCCACGTTCACGGACAGAACTGCGGGAAGGGGTGCTACAGTAAACCCTGCCACTTATTGTAAGCAGTCTTATCAGATGTTTTTCAGAGAAGCAGACCTGGATGAGGCAGGCGAAGAAGAGAGCATGGAGACAGTGGAAATGTCATGGGCATTGGTGGGGGCAGGGGGTTGGAGGGATGGTGAGGGAGATAAAGGCATTTCTCATCTACTTCTCTGTTTTGCATTAAACTGGCTCTAGCTCTGGTTATTTAATTGGATTAATCAAAGAAAGGATTGAGTTGGGGCCCCTGGGAGGCTCCGTGGTTGAGCATCTGCCTTGGGCTCAGGGTGTGAGCCTAGAGACTGGGGATCAAGTCCCACATGAGGCTCCCTGCAGAGAGCCTGCTTCTCCCTCTCTCTGTGTCTCTGCCTCTCTCTCTGTGTCTCTCATGATTAAATAAACAAAATCTTAAGAAAAAAGAAGAAGAAAGGGTTGAGTCAGTGCTGCTGCTTTAACAGAAGTTTGCATACTTAGCACTAAGAAAATACATTTTCTAGTCGAAAGATGCCCAGTCTATGGTCTTTCTTCTTTTCTTTTGCTTATCAGTGTCATGTTGATTGAGTGTCCACTTTGTGGACACAAGCAGGCAAGGGGCACCCTGCCTGCCCTCACAGAGCCCCTAGCCTGGGTGGACAGCCAAAGAGTCAGAAAGCCCTACGCTTCATAAAGCTCAGGCAGGGACTGACTCAGTCTGGAGTAGTTGGGATTGATTTTATAAAAGATGCTGTTGAACTCTGGGTCCTGAAATACGTATGCAGGGAGGAGGCAGGGTGTGGAACACTTCTTTGGGAAGAATCACTCTGGAGGCTGAATTTCGGCTCCCCGTGCAGCCTTGCATAGCCAGCAAATAGTAAGGGTAAAACAGATCAGTTTCTGGGGAGCTGCCCTGTAGGACATTGCTGGCTGGAAGGCACTTCCCTGGAAGGCTGGGGAGAGGTAGGCTGCTGCTGTTCCCTTTCTGGCGCATCCCTCTGGCATCTTCAGAATTGATGGTAACTGCATTTCAGAGCAAAGGTACCTCTCCTCTGTGCTGGAAATCTCAGTCACTGAAAACTGGCCTCACCTTATACATTCCCAGCTTTGCCTCTTGCTGTTTCTTTAGGATTTACCATTAAGGGACAGCTCAGGTCAGGGGACCTACATCCCAAACAGGGAGTTTAATGCATTTTAAACAAAGAAAACCAGGAAGGCCTTTAAAAAAGTGAAAAACCAGATAGTTTGATAATTTTGAGAAAAGTCACTAACCGTTAGCTCTAAAATTTGCATTACAACTTAAATCCGCCGAAGCTTTTGCTTTTATAGATTCAGTAATTGATCTAGATATCTCTTCTTTCTTTCTCTTTTCTAATGTTCTGGTGCTCAGAAAAACAGCATTTCTAATTTACATGTCCAAATTAGTTTCAACTTACTTATATTGAATGATAATAGATTTCTTTTTCTTATAATTAATGTTGTCTGAAAACATAATACAGATTTAACTTATCATTGTAAAGATCTTAAGATTTTAATATTTTTGCAGAGGCATAAATACAGTGTAGCTATAATTATTTCATTATGTATGTATAAAAATAGGATACGGCAAAAAGTACATGCTTTCCCTCACTGATTACTCTTAATGTCTCCCAAATTTCCTGATTTACAATATTCTCTAAGGATGTAGATTTTTCTAATTGAAGTACAGTAATTTGCATATTTTTAGACCTTGTTGACACAGTTAATTGATATGTCATTACTTATATCATGCTGAATATAATTTACACTCTTTATTCACGGCAGACTTACAATGCTGTCCTTTTGGGGAGGAATTCACAAAGTAGTGTTCTTTGTCTTGCTTTTTCTCTTTTCCTTAGCCAGGCTTTGCCCAAGGAAAACTAAAAGGAATAATGGCCAATTGGCAGGGTTTTCTGACGAGCCAAATATTAACCATTAACATAATAATCTAATAAATTTTAATATTGGTGGTAAAAATGTATATCTTTCTAGAAGGCTGCTAGGAAAGCCCTTTTCAAAGGACTTTCACATATGATTATCCCAGTTAATCCTTTACGTAACACTTGAGCTAGGGATCATTATGTTTCTCTCACCAATGAGCAAAGGCCAAGAGACTGGTGCAAGGTCACATAGCTAGAAGGTTGTAGAGCTGGGATGGGACATAGTTCTTTTGTCTTCAGGACAGGCTTTTTCCCGCTGTAGTGCCCATCGCACTGGAGAGGCAAGGAACTAGGACTAGATAAATATGAAAGAACAGGAAAATGAGGAAGAAATACTAGTGGAACGGTGGACCAAACACATAAGCTTAGAAGCAGGGGATAGTTTCATGTCAGTGGTGTCTGTCTAGGTGTGTCTGAAAAATTGAATGCTCCTTGGTACAGTTGTCCATTTTTTTTCTTCTCTCTCTCTCTCTCCTTGAGAACTCTGAATGAGAATGTTGTGTCCTCCCTATGGGTTGGGCTAAGCTTTTTGCTTCTTTGTCACTCCCACAGTGCTTTGCCGTGTTCAAATGAGGCACTCAAAAATAATTGTTGAATGAATGAATGGCATTCTTCAGAAGTCAGAGTTATAGCCTCATTGTTCCCATGATGGGCTGAGATTATATCTGTGCCAGCTTCGGCCACCCACACCCTCCAAATCCCACAGGCCTCCTCTGCGAGGTGGAGTTACTTTTTGCCTTTCTCCTTCTCCTTTTCTTTCTTCCTTTCTTCTTCTTCTTTTTATTTTTCTAAGCCCCATTACTCAGGCTGGAGAGTTCTCTTGTTAAAAAGATGGTTGGAATTTGGCCTAGCGTTTATGTGAATTGCTAAAGATGTAGGATCTGCTTTTGGTGGATTTCCAAGTGTGCAATCCATCCAAGCAGCTGAAAATCACAACAAATGGAGTTCAGAAAGCATGCAAAGGCGAGACATTATCGTATAATGGAAAAAGCATCAGCCCAGGAGTGAGGCAGACCCAGGCAGGGGTCCAAAATCTGCCATTTGCTAGCCATGTAACCCCTTGAAAATCACCTCCCTGAGCCTCAGTTTACTTTTCTGCACAAAGGACTCTAGTTCATATTGCCCTCTGAAGGTGGGTCCATGATAAGGTATGTAAAGTGCCTTCCTCAGCACTGGGTGCCTACGGGCTGTTATTTCCCTTCCCTCATTCATGTTCAGGCTGATGTTGACCCCATTTAGATGAGATGTAACTTCTGCTCAGAGAACACATACAGCTCAATTCTTTACTCATGTGGTTTTCTCATGCCTTGTTAGTGTCATGGATTTGTGTTGACAACTGTGGAGCCCTGCCTGCTATCCACCATGAATGCAAGTAGAGGGGCTGTTGCGGTCTTCACCTACCATCTGTGGGCTCTGCTCATCTCATGGAATCTGAGGATCACTGCACGGCTCCATTTTATGGAAGGGGAGGTGTTTGGGAATCCTGAAGGATCTTCTTGCTTGAGAACCATGAAGGGTCCTCTTTCCTGGGAACCATGAAGGATCCTTTTGTTTGGAACCATGAAAGATTCTCTTGCTCTTTTTGGAGAAGCTCTTTTTTCTGATGAAAGATGTACTGATCTTCCTCTTGGTGCTGGAGCTGTTGATTACTCTCCATCAGCAGAGGGAGATATGCTGAGCTTGAGAAGAGAATGCGGGCTGGCCACTGGCTGTCATTTTCATTTATTTCTAGAGGGATTAGGTGGTGGAGGAGCAACAACCCAAGCTATATAGACCTGTGGCTGAGTCCTGGCTTTGGATTTTGCCTGCATGTCATGTAGAAGTCACTACCTCTGTGAGGCTAAGTTTCCCCCTTTGTGAAGTGGGGCTAATAGTAAACGTAATCTACAGAGCTTGGAGAGGATTAGAAACTGGGAGTTAGTAGGGGTTCAGGAAATAATGGAGATAATTATTTTTATTGTTTTCATGACATGATTTATAGGTCAGTTGTATCCATGAGTGGACTTGGTAGCCACTCATATGTGTGATTTTACCAAAGACTGTCCTGTAGCAGAGGACAACTGGCCAGGGGTTCACAATTCTTATAAGCCTTTTGCAACTCTGGGCATTTTTGATTGGGTTATCATATGAAGTCACCTGTGAGAGAACATCCTTAGCGAGGTACCATGTCAGCAAGGATTTGTTTATTGGATCATCCAGTTTCCACCCCTTATAGCTTAGCAGGAACTGGCAGGTCATGTGAAAATAGGATACAGAACAGGTGTGTTTGGGAAGAGGATGCTGAGAGATGGTCGAAGAAACAGTGCTGCCAGATGGAATCCATTGATCAGGAGCCCAGGGCAGTCTGGTTGGGACGACTGTGGGGTATATGAGGCAGTGAAAGAGAGTTAGGGCTACTCATGATTAAATCCATTAAATCAAATGCATGGAAAGTGAGACTCCTATGTGCCAGCCCCAGTGTCAGGTGCCAGCAAGGAGAGCTTGACTGGCACCTAAGTCTGTCTCTGTTCTCAATGCGCTTACCTCCAGTGAACAAATGTTAAATGCAAGTCAGAATAAGACAGCCACCTATGCAGGTGTGATGTAAGAACTATAGGTAGTCAAATGAGTGAGTTCTCACGTTTAGCAAGGGCAATCAGAGAAGGCTTCTAGGAAGAGGTGATATTAGAAGGACCTGGAAGGTTGAAAAAAACAATTGTCAAAGACTTACTATTTCCCAGTCTTAACAGACGATGAGCTAAAGCACTTAGCCAGGGCTGCCTCAGAGGTGCACCAGAAGTTCTTGGTGGATTATAGTTCTATTCACAAGATTGTCTCATAATCCATTGATAATGGATTTATAGTTCTATCCACATGGGTGAAGTGAAATGGAAAGTCTAATCAGCTATTTGGATCATTCAGATCTATTTTGAAGCAACATTGGAGACTTTACTTGAATTATCCAGGTAGCTGTTCATTTTTTCTTTCTTTATTTTCCCTAGGATGTCCCTATTGGTGAAGAGAATCATGTACTCTTCATTTCAAAAGTACTAATGGGGCTTGGGGTTTTCTGAAGAGTTAGTATCTTTTCCTCATCTCTATACTCACCTTTGTTTCCTTGAGGTGGAGGCCTTGGAGATGGGGACAGGGAAGGCTCTCCTACTGTGGCAATTAGTAGAATTCTCCTGTAGCCTTAGGATACAGGACCCAGATGGACACAGGCACCAGTGACTGGCCTTTGCCTGCCTCATCAGTTCTCTTTGGTGCCCCTTTCTCCCCTACCTACTGCGTCTTAGCTGCATTGCCTTTTCTCAGTTCCTGGAATATTTCATAGTCTTTTTCATTGCTCAGCCCTTTTGCATGTGTTTATCCTTCAACCTGGAATACTTTTCCTGTACGCTTGGACTAACCAACCTCTACCTATCCTGCAGTCCTTATTTTAAATATCATTTCCTCCAAAGATCCCTTAACCTAAATTGGGTCATTCGTGTCATTCTTTTTTGTGGGACCCTGGCACTCGCCCTTTAGGTCATGTATGCAAATTTGTATATTTACTCGTGTGCTTATGTAACCCTTAGCAAGGTACCAAGTCAGCAAGGATTTGTTTTTTGGATCACCCAGTTACCATCCCTTATAACTTAGCAGGAAGTGGCAGGTCATGTGAAAATGGGTTACAGAACAGGTGTGTATTTCCTGTGCTAGACTGTGAGCTCTAGAAAGGTGGCAAACACATCTATTGGTTCTTCAGTCCTATTGTCTAAGGACCCATACAATGCTTCTAACATAGTAGATGCTCAATCCCCACATATTAGTTACTAGATGAACAAACAGAACCATTGAGTTGTTGATCTGGAAGAGACCTTTGCAGACAACTGATGTAAAAGCTTCTCTGTCTTAGAGGAAGACATCAAAACTGAAGGTGTGAAGTGACTTAAACCAGGTAAGGTTAAACAGATGAAAAGCTAGTTGGGTAGAACCAGGACCAGCACCTGAATTCCCTGGATTCCGAACCAATGATTTTTCTATTGAACAATTTTCAACGTAACGTATTCTGATGGTTAAGCGTGAATATTCTGGAGTGACTAGCTGTGTAACCATGGGCAAACTACCTACCTTGTCAGCACCTCAGTCCCTCCTCTATATAAATGGGTATAGGAAAGGTGACCCATCTCATGGAGAGGTTGTGAGAAGTGAGAGAATCTAGGTAAAGCACTTAGACAAGTGCTAGCTCACAAAGAGTGCTCAGTCAGTGCTAACCATCATCATTACGTCACCACTGTCATCATCATCATCAGTATAATTGTCATCATCTTGAGTCAACGAGGGCATTTGCAGATGACAAATGACATCGTCTTAAGATTAGGCAAAGAGGACTGGGATCCATGGCATTTTATTGCTCTAACACCCAAAAGTCCCTAGAGATGCAATGGGAGCTGCAGTTGCCTGGTCCTTTCTTTGGGGGTGCTGTGTTTGGCAATGAAAAAAGCGGGTGTATTTAAAGAAAAGGCACACTAAGCTTTTCTGCAGATAGATGCTCATCTGGAAAATAGCTCTGGCTGCACATTCTGCAGCAGCCTCTGTGGTCACAGCAGGTACAATTTTTTTTTCCCTGACAGTTAGCTCCTGTCCTTCCTCAGTAGCCCTGCCGTGGAGCTGGGGAGCAGTGGCACTGAATGGGTTGGAAGAGCAATCATGCCCCCATGCAAAGGAGCACATGCTCAAAGTGGCTCCAATGGCGTATCAGCCTCTTTGCAATTTTCCTTCAGAGACTATTGTGCGATAATAAGGTGTAACAGGAGCGGATGTTTATGGAGTCTCTCCTTACTGTGCCGGCCACCTTTCTAAGCCCTTTCCCTGTGTTCAGTCATTCTGACAACCCCATGAGCACGGCTTCATTTACAGAGACTGAGGATACACAGACACGGAGAGTGTGAATAAGCTGCCCAGGTCACATGTGGCATGAGCATGTGGCAAATTATGGATCTGAATCCAGGGGGCTTGATCCAGAAGCTCCCATGCTCTTCATAACTGCGTGATCCTTCCTCAGGAGGCACAGCTGTAGTAGGTGACAGGTGGCATTACTTGAAGCCCAAATACTTATTCAGAGGTGACTTGTCTTTTACTTAATGGCTTTGCAGAAGGGTCCTCTTTGCATTCTGAGACATTTGGCACTGTGTGAGCCTCTGTCTCTGTCTCGTTGTCTCTATTAATGTGTCTCCTCTTTCTCTTGGCCTCCGTCACTCGCTCTCCCTCCCCTTTCTGGCCCTGACCCTGCTTCCACCTCCTATGGGGTGAAAGTCTCCAGTCTGCACACTGGCTGATAATTGACATGTTTAGCAAAGGTATGAACAGGCCACGAATTCATGCACATTCAAATTGAACTTGCTGTACATGAGTAACCAAAGATTAGTTTTAAGAATTTTTTCCCCTTTTTTCTCTACCGCCACCCCCAAAATATCTGTAAATAGAATCTGGTCCAGGGATGTCTCCTCATACATATAACGTTTTTGATGCTTTGAAGGAGAGGAAAAAAGGTAAAAAAAAAAAAAAAATCCCAAAGCCCTGAAAGAAGAAAGCAATATTCTCAAACTAAAAAAAAAAAAAAAAAAAATTCTGTTCTTTCCAGCTATAAACATGCAATAAATCACCCATACAAAGAGCCTAATCTGTAAACTGAAAGTTGGCAGCTGTTCTAACTTGTTTTTTGGTCTGGTGAGGGGACAACACCAGTGTCACTACCTTTGAGAGGGATCGGGGGCTACGTGCTGATTGTGTGCTTTCAGAATACCTCAGTTTTGTAGATGAGCATTTCTGGGGTTCTGGAGGCTTGCTCATCTCAGCTCTTTTGGAGGATTCCAAAGAGTTTGCTTTGTAAATATCAGCCCTGATTTAGTCTTCAGTTTTAAAAGGAGAAAAATCATCTACCTCTCAGTTTCTCTTGGTTTCTCAGGTATATGACTTAAGAATTTTAATGATTTTGAAATTACATTGTGACAGGCTGAGGGTTTTTTTTTTTTTTTTTTTGGTGGAGGGTGGTGAAGGACATAATTAGCCAAGTTTCAGGAAGTATCTGGTATTTCATGAGGGAAAATGTCAACATTTGGTACATCTGATGATTTCATTTTATATGTGTGAAAACAGAGGCAAATGTCTGTATTTGAGGAGAGTAATTGTATAGATCAGTGTCTGTACTTCTCTCGAACACACAGTTAAAATAATAATTAAGCCTCCACACCTGTTAGACTGTGAACAAAATCCGCTTCTCAGAGAACAGTGCCTTTCAAGAAGCTCCCTGTATCACTGGGATGAGGCTAGGAATGGTCCACAGCTCTCCCGTCTCTGATTCTCTGTTTCCCCCTCCTGTCGTCTTTTCTCCGGGCTTCGTTTTCTTCTTCTGCCTGTTTTCATCACCTCACCTCCTCCTCCCTTGCCACTCTCTTCTGGGGAAAGCTGTTTCTTGACCCTAGAAAATGATTTTAGCTGGGCTCTCTCTGAGTTGCAGTGGGATTCAGCACCTCCTTTGATGTTTCTTGAGCCAAGTGGAATTTCAAGTGGGCTCCAGAGGACAAAGAAAGAGGTGGCAGATGAAATCAGAAAAGCATCACCAACACCAAGGACAGCATCTTCACTTTCATCTGCCCCAGGCTGAGGCTAGGCACAGGGGAGGCAACTAATCAACCAACAGTCGTTTATGGAGCATCTACCACATGCAAGGCACTCAGCTAGGTCCTGGGGAGGCCTTTCTGCCCTTGGCAACATGATGGGATTGGTTGTCACAAAACAGAGGTGCCTCCCACAATATCAGGTATGGATTAAGCACCTGCTAAGGGTTGGTTGATTAATTTCTCAAACACCTCTTCAGTGTGAGTTTCGGAGTTCTTTAAAGACCCAGGGAGGTAGGAAGGAAAAACGTAGTTCAGTGCTCACCACTGGACCATCTGTTGTCTCACCGGAAAATAGAATATTCTTTTCTTTTCCAGTAATTTTACATATTCTTCTTAACAAGCCAGTTTTCTAATGTCCAAATTGAGAGAATAGAAGTACCTAATTCTGAGTGGAAATACTTAGCGCAGTGCCAGACATGTTATTTTGTTCAATAATTATTAGCTGCTATTATCATTGCTGTTATAGGCCAGTGCTTCCTAGAATTTCATGTCACCAATTCTAGGTAGCTCTGCAATACTTTTCCAGCACCACACTCCATCTGATGGTGTCAGAGGGCAGAAGTACAAGTAAGAAAGTTGGACACAGATGTCAAAGAAGTTCATTTTTCTTTTAAAGAATGCAACAAAGGAAAACTCAGCAGGTTTTGTTGTTGTTGTCTTGTTTTATTTTTGTTTTTCTATGTATGTGTATGTAAGCAAGTATTTTTTCATACAGGGCCTTACATACATGGAGTTTTATACCTTTCCTTCAACTTACAAACTGATTATTTCCCAGCAACTAGACTCCTATAATATTTTATTAAAAAAAAAAGCTCCGTTAGGCAAGGTACTAAGTCGCATCTTGCATTTTTTTCTTTTATCACAAGCAGGTTCTTTTTTTTTTAAAGATTTTATTTATTTATTCATGATAGACAGAGAGAGAGAGAGAGAGAGAGAGAGAGAGAGAGAGAGAGAGAGGCAGAGACACAGGCAGAGGGAGAAGCAGGCTCCATGCCTGGAGCCCGATGTAGGACTCGATCCTGGGAGTCCAGGATCACACCCTGGGCCAAAGGCAGGTGCGAAACTGCTGAGCCACCCAGGGATCCCCAAGCAGGTTCTTTTTAAGATTGGATGTTCCTGATATAGGCAACAAGGTCACTGAAGGGAGAACGAAAGGGCCGAGTAAGGAGCAAAAACCGTGCATGCCACAAGATTATTTTGTATCACGGGAGTGCTTTCCCACTTGCTGCAAGTATGTTCTGAATATAAACATGAAATTTCACCACAATCTTGTGCCTAGCAGGGTGCTGGAAACATGCCAAGTGTCCAGGGACTGTTTGTTGATTGGTATGCTTGATGGAGCTTCCTAACCTTGTTCTATTTCTGTCTTCTGGTCTACCTCAGAACACAGACACTTGATGAGAGGATCCTTCAGTGCTTGGAAGGCATAATAGCCAAGAAGAGTCTAGGCTTTGGAGACAGGCTGCCTGGTCCAGAGGCTGGATCTGACTAGCAACTTACTATCTGATCACAGGCAACTTACTAAGCACCGTGTGCCTCAGTTTCATCAACTATAAAACGGGGTAGAAAGGATTGCTACCTGACAGGTGACTTCATAAATGCAAAGTGCTTGTAGCAGAGTCTGGCACCTCAGTAAGTGCTGTAGAAATATGTGCTTGTGTTATTGTCGTTACTACTACCAGCTCCTGAGTCTTTTACTATGTGCCAGGCTCTTTGATAAATGCTTTACAGGTAATGTATCATTTTATCCTTTTTTCTATCTGGTCTTCTTCATATTATTTCCACTTAGAGTCATTTCCTTAGAAAGGCATTGCCATCTTGTCTTCTTTGCAGAGCTTCTGAGGGCCTGGAGTCATTGATGCTGTTTGATTACAGGTTTATTGTGTGACTGTCTGCACTGGGATGTGAGCTATTGAGAGCAGAGGTGCTGTCTGTCTTGTTCACCATGTGATTCTTGGGGCCCAGGACAGCTTGGCACATAGTAGGTGCTCATAAATGTCAATTGATCAACTTGGTTCTCTTGCCCAGGGGAGGTATTCCTAAGACCATTAGCCATTTCTTAGGTGACTTGGGCTCTACTCTTTCTCCAACCTGCTATTTATCTTATTCCTCTTGAAACATCCTACCAAGAACCGAGCACCATATGCTAGAAGTGATCTTGTCAGCCTTGAGGGCTGCAGAAATGTTTCTTCTCAAGAAAATGGGTTTCCATGTTGGTCGGGGTGATTCCAGTGGCTTTTTCATTTCTTCTGCAGGCATGTAGTGCACATTATCAACTGGCCGACCAGACTTTAGGAAGCAAGGTTTTCCTGACATGACTGTAGTTGACTGTGCAGGACTTTGCTTTTATACTTGGTAAATTAAATTTTCTTGTCCTTGTGCGCAATGTTCTATTTGTCAAGGCATCTGGGAACTTCATTCTGATATCTATGGTATGAGATCTATCTATCTTCATTACCCATACACAGTTAATCAGCATGACTTATACACATTCCTTCCAGGGACTGACAGATATGTGGAGCTGGGTAAAGCCTATGGCACCCAAAGTAGAACATCCCATATTGACATAAAAAAAGAAATGATCAGAATTACCTATACAGTAGTAATAGCTAGTGTTAATTAAATATGTAGAACCTGAGAGATCTTGTTCTAAGTTTTGAATGAATTAGCTCATTTAATCCTCACAAGGACCCTGCAGATAACCACCATTATTATCACTATTTATACATGGAGAAACCGAACCAAACAAACAAACAAACAAACACAAAACTGATAAGAGAGAAATTGAGTAATGTGCCCTGTCTGGGATTCAACCTGAAGAGGATTCGAACCTGTGGTTTTCACTCTAACAAACTATCCTATGATCACTCTTGTAGAAACTAATCGATTAGTCAATACTTCTTGGTTATAGTGATTTTTAGCAATTAGTAATTCATTTAAGTCTGCCATCTTATTTTCAAGGAAACATTTTATCCAATGTTTTGATTAAGATTTACTGTGTTTATGGCATTTCCTTGATATTGTTTGTGAGCAGTAATGGAAGGGGCAAAACTATGTTCCCTGGCTGGAAGCTGGTTTATTGTGGCCTGGCAGCTATCTACTTGGATGAGGCAGAGACAGCTTCTTTGTCCCAGAGAGGTCATTTTTTGAGTCTTGATTTTATAAATGACACAGAAATGATAGCTTTAAATGCTTTTACTTAAAAGCTTGTGTTGAGGATCAAAAGTATTAAGAAAGGGTGTGGGGCATTGGGAGTAGTCCAACAGCTCTTGCACATTCATCTTCTAGTTCACATGGATGAGCGTGAATGGTTTCATGGCCTCAGAGCCACCTGAGGACCTGGTGATATTTACCTTGTCCTACCTCATGTTGCTTATTCAGATCATGAGCACTGAAAAGAGTCAAAAGCTCAGTGGGGATCATGGAAATAGTGTCTGCTTGTTGGGCCAAGGGCTAGAACACTTGTGCATGGTTCTTCAGATGGCAGAGAGTTGTCTGAGTAAGTGCCCAGTGTAACTGTCATATCTATTTGAGTTCCCTTTGGCCTATAAAAGCCTTGTAAGTTGTTTTTTTTCTCTTATAGCTGGTATTCAAAAGACTTAGAGTTAATTGGATATCGGTAATGCAGTGTTTCTTAGAGTTAAGCAAGCAGGATGATTTTAGGTGGTATACAGATGAATATATACATTTTTATTTTAACAGTTATGTAGAAAAATATATAATTAGTTTATAAAACATGTGATCTCATGCTTATTATCACTTAAGATTAGGCAAAGTAAAAATTATGAGTCAATTTGAATTTCATTTAAAGAAAAATATTCAGTAAATAACAATATAGGTAGTTTGCAGATTAACAAAGATTGTGAAAGTGATATGTAAATGAATAAGGTTTGGAGAATATTGGGCTAATGCAATGTTAATTAAAAACAAAATGTTATGTATGTAAATGCCACTAAAAGTTTTTCATGCTCATTATATTTTCAGAGCTCAAATTGGGCATGTAGTCACAGTGGATGCAGTCATTCAAGTAAGTAAGTAAGGTAATAATGATGGTAAATCCTAGAGAGACATCACATCTTGGTAGAATGGTGGGTAGGATCTGATAATGAATCACACACACACAGGAATAATTAACCCTACTCATTGTCTAAATCAAACAATTTCATGTTTTTGTCTTTTAGTGTTGCTTTAACCCTTCCACCCTCAACATTTCTTTTTTGATTAAAAAGTAATCTAGCTTTTCTGTAACAAATAAAAAGCATATCTGTTGAGACAGCATGGACTTTTGGAACTCTGTTCTCAACAATGCCACTGTGTCAGTCAGCTTTTGCCATGTGACAAACTGCCTTAAGTCTTAGTGGTTAAAATAACCACCATTTTTTTTTTTTAGCTCACAATTTGGTGGTTCCACAGTTTGGGCTTGTGTCATCTGGATTCATGCACATATTTTGCAGTGAGATGACGGTTAGCTAGGCGGCTTTGATTTGGTACCTGGAGACTGTCACCTGGGCCAATGGGGATGGCCGGGCCACATGTCTCTCATCATCCATCAGGCTAACATGGGCTTGTTCTCTTGGCAGAAAGATTACAGAGAGTGCAAGACCTCTTGAGCCAGAGAACTGGTACATTACTGCTTCTAACATGTTGGATTGGCCAAAGCAAGTCACCAGGCCAGTTCCAATTCAAGGGGAAAGAGACCCTACCTATTGATGAGAGGAACCACAGAGTTATACTGCAAAGGAGAGTGGTCACAGGGAAGGGAAGCATTGTGGCCAGTGTTTTTTTGCAGTCTGTTATAATCACTTGGCAAACACATCATCTTGGACGAGTCATTTCAGTTTTGTAGGCCATGGTATCCTTGTATCTAAAAAAGATAATGTGCTAACCTCTCAGACTCTCAACCAGGCCACACAAATCAGACCAGCTATGTCAAAACACTTCGAAAGCTACAAAGTCCCTTAAAAGGATGGGATATTTTTGTTTGTTTGTTTACTTTGCACAAATTCCTCTGTAGAACGGGACATCATAATAGAACTCACCTCATAAAGAAACGTGAAGAGTTGGTGAAGATGAAGACCATGAACTGCTTAGCCCAGTCTGGTACAAAGAAGGACTCCATAAATGGCAGCAGCTCTTTTTATTATTAATAAAAAAATGAAGATAAGCTATGGGTGGAGAATACTGAGTAGGTTGTGATTAAAAAAGAAACAAAAACCAAAAGACAAAACAAACACATTGTGGTGAAATATGAGCTTACCCAAAATATCTCCAAGTGCTTTATTATAAAATGTATTTGTTCAACACCAGTTGATGGCTTTTGAAATCATTTATTTTTATTGTCTAACAAAGGGCACTTTGTTGAGTGCTTCATTATCTGTAGAAATGCTTTAGCATTTGCACCAAAACCCTGTGCTCAAATGCTGGCGCTGGCAATACCTCTTAGTGATAATTTCCGAGTTAAGTATTATGCATCAGGTAAATGGTTGTGCATATAAATGGTCATTTTAGATTGCGCATTAGCAGGTAGAAATGGACAATCTTTTCCAAGAAATATTCAAGTCCCCCCTCCTCCTCCAGTTAACCGCTTCAAGTAAAATTGTCAAGCATGCTGTGATGTTGTACAAAAGTCAGATTAAAAAGAGTAATAATAAAGATCTTAAAACCATTAGCTCTTCTAAGAAAGGACTTGGTACATTTGCTGTTTCTTTTTTTTTCTGCTGTCCAGCCCCACACATGTTTATGATGTTATTTGAGGAATGCTAATACAATATAATATGCTAATAGCAATGTGCAATTTAGAACTTGTGGCTCTTACTCATTACAGGTGTTGTTTCAAAATACAGACGCCTAGATATCATAATGGCACACGTCTCTCTGTAGCAAAAGGGCTTCTTTGCTTTGCTGTTTCTGGCACTAGATTGTATGGCTCTGGGAGACATGGGTTGAATTTTACTTAAATCTTAGTTGCAAATACATAGAGTCAAAGTAAGTGTATATTAAAATGAATTTCAGAATCTTTATGAGGCTATTTTCTCACATTTCTCCAACTTTTTGATACAATCCTGCTTTGACTTTCTTTTTTTTTTTTTAAATCCTGCTTGACTTCCAACAAGAGAACCTAGCAAATGAAGAGATGCATTTCAATTAAAAATAAATGAATGAACAAATGATGGTGGTTTATCGAGAACAGTTCTACCTCATTTATGAAATACTGTAGAGGCTATTGTAATCAGAATGTCACATTGTTGATTAAAGACTCAAGAAGACATCCTGCTAAGGACATTTCCAGTTGTACCATTTTTTCCCCATGCTGTTTGCAGGAGTATACTTTTATAAGATAATCTGTAGATGATATACAGAGAAGTCAATTCTCTTACAAGGTAACCTGTAGAATTGTGGATGATTTCTTGGAAATGGAATCCGTATCATCACATATAAGTGATGGTTCACTCATTACATACTTCTAAGACATTACGTCATGGATGTCGTTTACATAGCCTGTTTGTCTATGGGTCCCCTTCTTTTTTTTTTTAATTCTTTACATCATTTTAGTGTTTTTTTTTTAATTTATGATAGTCACGTAGAGAGAGAGAGAGAGAGAGAGAGAGAGAGGCAGAGACACAGGCAGAGGGAGAAGCAGGCTCCATGCATCGAGAGCCTGATGTGGGATTAGATCCCGGGTCTCCAGGACAGCGCCCTGGGCCAAAGGCAGGTGCTAAACCGCTGCGCCACCCAGGGATCCCCTATGGGTCCCCTTCTTTAGACAATAAACTCCTTGAGGATGAGCAACTATTTTGTATGCTTATCAGCTCTCAGCAGGCCTGGTGTCTATTAGGCATGAGGAAGTCTAAGAATTCTTCAAGCCTGGAGACACTGCTCAAACCTTACCCTCATGCAGCTTCCCATCTAGTGTTGAGGCAGCAGAGGGTCATAAAAGTTGGGTTTGAAGACCCATTTCCTAAAATCATGACCTTTAACTGAATCCTTGTAGAAAATGTAAAACAGAGCAAATTAGCATCACACCAGGGATTTGACATGTGTAGCTTATACTCCTCTCCTCTGGAACTTTCTTCTTTGACTCTGCCTTCTTGTCTCCAGGTTTATCTTTTCCATGTGGTTCTCTGAGTTGGCATCATTATTATTTTCTTAGTCTGGGGTTATGCTTGTCTGAGGAAGTGGACAACCAGGAGTGTTGTGGGTCCTTGGCTAAGGCAAGAGAGATCTTATCTTCCCTGTGTCTCATGGAGGTCTATCTAACACAGAGATTTGCATTTTCCACCTGTTTGGGAAATACATTTTTCAAAATATTTTATTTATTTATTTGAGAGAGAGAGAGCATGTATGGGCAGGGGGAGGGGCAGAAGAGACAGGGGGACAAGCAGACTCCCCTCTGAGTGGAAGCTGGACATGAGGCTCGATTCCAGGACCTTGATATCATGACTTGAGCTGAAAGCAGATGCTTAACTGACTGAGCCACCCAGGTGCCCCTCAGGAAATCTGGGTTTGGCTGTTTTCTGGTTCCTCATGATTATAATTTTCCTGACCCTCTTATGCCTTCGAATAGCATCTCTTGCTCTCCTTTGCCCCTCTGTCCACTTGAGGATGACTTGCGGTGTGTTCCTGCTTCCCTCCTCCCATTAGACTTCCATGGTCTGGCAGAGCATTGGAGGATGATGGAGGCTCAAGAAGTAAAGGCCATATAATCAAACCATTGAGGCATGTTGCAAAGGAAAACAACAACAACATCTATAAAGGTAGTTCGACTGTGTGTCACTGTTGTAGGTGCTGGGACAAAGTAGTGGATGGTAGTGGCTGAGTTATAGGATGTTAAGAGTTGGAAGAAAGGCCCTTTTTATACAACACATGTTTATCACCATGTCCTCAGAGTGCCAGGAACTGGGGTAGGTTCTGGGGATGGAGGCGTATTCTAGTCCGAGGCACTGAAGAGTGGCTTCCTGGGGAGGAGGCAAAGGCCCAGCCTAGTGATCCTCAAGACTGGAGATGACTACAGTGAAGGTTAAGTCCTTGATCTTCACTGTATTTCTGCTTGGACTCCCCAGAGTGGTTGCATTTGAGGATGGGTCAGTTGACTCTGTGCCTGTGGCTTCGAAGCTTCGAAAGGCCCCGTGAGATGAGAGGGTGCCATATGCTGCCTGTTTAAATGGTCATTACTGTAGTCGTGAAATAAATGAGATTTCGGAGGATTTTGCGCTCCCTTCTGCTAAATAAAGCTCTGAATGGGATTACAATGAATTTCTTAGGTATTTCATTATTTATGGTTGGCTTGGAGCCATTAGCTATATATAAAAGAAAAGAAAAGCAACAAAAGGATTTTTGAGAAGTCGCAGAAATCAGAGTAAGCTCAATGGTTGTTATCGCAAAATGGGATCATCTCTTTATCACGGAGAGCAGGGAGGACCTTCGTGCCTCCCAGGGCGGTATTCCATTTTCTCCAGTAAATAATACAGGGTTTCCCCCATAATTACCTGATAGACTGGAATAGCTCCTTGGGATCCATTTCAGTCTATTGGGTAAATGATATGTTTCCTAATGACATTTTTACCCAACGGTGAAGCTTGTGAACTAATGATATATATGGAGAGGCCTCTGTGGGGAACTGTGCGGAGGCAGTAGTTACTTTTATAAACTTATACATGGGCCCCAAGCTACCAGATTCCAGGGAGACAACGTTTGTATTTAGTATTACCGGAGAAAATAAACACTTTGCAAGAGCATTCTTAGGGCATTTTCACAGGCTGCGTAAAGAGGCCATGCGTTGGGCAGGGTGCCATTTCCAGCCAGTGACATCCCATTTGAGATGCAGCTGCTGTTTGCTGCTATGAAAGACATGTCAGAATTAGTCTGGGAAGATCCCATGACTAGTCCCATATGGCTGCCTGGATCATCGGTCTTGGAGTTGTTGATAGAGGAGTGATTTACATTACCGCAGCAACCGTGAGATCATGGAAAAAGGCCCCCAGTGGCAGTCATAAGACTGTGTTAGAACCCTGCTCTGACACTTTCGGAGCCAGTCACCTTGCTGAGCTTCAGTGTCTGTCTTTAAAATGGGGATAACCAGCACAACATCACACAGAAATGGGGATTCATGCCTCAAGTGCATCCTTATAGGAAGGTTCTGGCATATATACCTGGCTCCCAGCGAGTGCCTATTAAAAAACCAAACCAATGATGAGTGGTTGGGTCCTAAGACAAGTGTTTTCGAGACTTGCCTGCCCCCATGAATCCCCTGAGATGCTTGTGCAAATAGAGATTCTCCGGCCTCCCTCCTGACCTATTAACTGAGACTCTCCGGAAGAGTGGCCTGGAAACCTGTATTTAATAAGCATGCCAGCCGATTCTTATGGTCAGACTAGGTGGGAAAGCAGTAGTGAAGCCAGAGAACCTGTGAAGGATTCATCTGATGGCTTTTTTTTTTTTTTTTGGGTCATTCATAGGGCTGAATTAGTCACATGATGTATCTGTCCCATTCACATGGCCCTTAATTTCCGCAATTAGCAATGTAACCGACGATTATGGTCTGTTACGTGTGGATTCAGGTGCTTGTGCAGATGGGCCTGTGACTCTGTCATGACCATCTCAAGTGGCTTGGCTGCATTTCTTTGACAGAATGAATTTTTTTCTTTTTTTGCATAATTTCAAATTGCAAGGCACACAAATGTATTCTCAACTTAAACTGAATATCAATCCAAGAAGCATGATTCCCCAAAGAGATAGAAATCAGAGTGACGTGTCTGCACAGCCCTCTCAGAGCTGACCTGGCCCACTCCAGGCAGTTCCAATGCAGGTTGTCTGATGGTGTGGAGCTGTCATTAAAATGGTGTCCCTGTAGGTGATAATGAACCTTCTGAGGCGTCTGCTTAGGCAGGCATCTTTACAAGAGACCTAACAGGTGCCCCGTGGCTTAGGTCTGTGGTCAAGCCAGCTTGGAATTTTATCTGGGGCCACACCTCTCTAGCACAGTTTGTGGGGCACCTGTCAGTTCTTTCCATGCTGACGATCTAGAACATTAGACTCTTGAATGGCATAAGAATGAGTATAATGAGCCCCGATATCTGAGAGGCTTCATATGTACCAGGGACCATCCTGCTTTTCAAGTTGAGCCCATTGAATCTTTATAACAACTCTCTGAGTTATTCCCATTTTACAGATGAGGAAACTGATGTTTGGAACTTGTACAGGATGGTTAAGCCACCACAGTCGATGGCAGAGGTGAAGCTGGAACCCAGTTCCAACCTCAAACTTTCAGTTATCCTGCTGTGATATTCTCCTTATGGTTTACTCTGACATTTCAGACTCTCGTAGCTGCTGTGTACCGATATGGTCCCACTGCTATTCATGCAGTCAGGGGCTCCACTTCCTTCACTTCGGTTCCTCTGGTCTTTGACAGTCTGTCTCTCTCCGGATGTTTCTGAAAATATCCATGAGGCGGGGCCTGATTTTTCCAGCCCAATACTGACCAGGGCTATTTTTGTTTTATGCTGTGGCTCTATTAGCCCCATTGGAATAACGGGATCTCCGAGTTAGAAGGGGATTTAACGGTCATCTAGACCATCCTTTGAACAATGGTAGGTAGGTAGGGAACACGGCCTCTGACAAGTCCCAAACCCTCTGTCTGAATTCCTCCAGGGACGGGGCACTCGTGCCCTCTGTCATGAGCCTTCTGGAATACCTCTGAGCCGACAACACAACCTGCTCACATTCGTTCCCGTGTACAGGCTTCTGTTGAGCTGATGGGGCAGCTCTAAGGTACTAAAACACAATCTGTAGTAAGTAGTGGTTGGCTGAATTCAGAGCACAGGAACCCTGGGTTGGGGAATAGTCACCTTCCGTGGGTAACGACAAAGCGACCTCCCATCAGAGCTGAGGAAAAATGGTTAGATGGTGAAAACTGAAGAGGCTTTGAAGTCACCAAGGGGCTGATGTAAAGGAAACACTGCGGTGTTTTCAGGATTGAAGAGAGAGGGTCGAAACCAGCAAGGGCAAAGTGCCATGTTTGCATTTTATTGATTTCCTACCTATTGATTTCAACGGATGAACTGTCTGCCTGAGAGAAAGAGACTGACAGTGAAGCAGAAACCCAGACGGCCCTTCAAGGGAGGGAGGGAATTACATATAAAACACCCCAGGCGCTCACTTCTTTCAGGGTCAACCCCATGAGCACATCCCAGAGCTTTAATCCTTCTCCTGGAATCCTGGAGGGAGATAGATTTGTGGGCTGGCCTGAGCTTCCTCCACTCTCATCCCAGGAACCTCAGCTGTGGGGAAACCCATGAAGCATCTCATCTGGATCTTACCGAGTGAGCCTCGGGTGCCAGTATCAGAGCTATTCTGGGCTTCCTTGTGTCTGATGCACCTGCATGTCGCCAGCACCTAGCGGGTGATTGCATTGTAGGGTGAGCACAAAGAGGTGCTCAGTGAATGTCTTGAAAACTGAATGAATGAATGCTTGATGAACTGCTCTCTTTCTTTGGGGGTTCAAGCATTAAAATGTCCTTAAGTTGGGGATTTATCTGAACATCTCATTCCTTCCAGTTGGGAAACACCCAGAGGGGTGGGTCCCGCTCTTAAACTTTTTTTATTCAGTGCTCTGCTGTGATATATATCTTGGGAGATCTTGGGCTCAGTATCAGCCTTTTCTCCCTTTGATAAGAAAAGTGGTAGTTTTGCTCCGTAGAGGATGGCTGTTGGAGGCTGGCTTCCTCTGCCTCTGTACTCTGTATTGACTCAGAACACAGTGGTAAGATAGCTTCTGGAGGGTTCCTGAACACCCCCCCCCATTTTTGAATATCCTTATTGAGATATACTTAACATTCAATAAACTTAATCAGCTTTAAGCGTGCAAGGGATTTTTTAGTCAATTACATAATTGTGCAGCAATTCAACTTTAGAATATTTTTTATCACTGGCCACTTGTAGTCACTGTCTATTCCTGCCCTGAGCCCCAGACAACCACGAATTGATGCTATGTCTCTATCAATTTGCCTTTTCTGTACATAAGGGAATCATATACTTTGTGACTTTTGCTTCTTTGCTGTAGCGTATGTTTTGAAGGTCTAGCCATGTTGCAGTATATGTCAGGAGATCAATTGTTTTTATTGCTGATTGGTTTTCCATTGTGTGAATGCACCACCTGTTATTTTTCCATTTCCTAGTTGGTGGACATTTGCATTTTTTCGGACTTTTTTATTCCTATGCTACTTTGAACATTTACGTATAAGCCTTTGTATGGACATCAAAGGACAGCAGTGTGCTGGGCTCTGAGTGGAGGAAAGGAGGGGACAGATGAATAAGGAATGAATTTCACTTGTATTTTGAATTTCCCACTCAGTCCCTGATAATAAACAAAAGAAACTTATGTTACTATCATCACTTTTAATATGCAGGGTGATAGTATTTTCTATACCAAAAGCCAGTCTTAAAAAATACTGGTCGATAAAAAGTTTATAATGTTGTAAAAGTGGAATGCCATATGCACACATATCATGAATTAACTTTTTTATAGGGTTGGTATATAAGGATCCTATAAATATGACTTGCTCATTAAATAAAAAGTTTGCTCGAGGGTTAAAAATTTTGTTGTTCGTGGATTTATATGAATTTAGTCACAGACAGCCATAGTTCTGAGTGCTGGGGGTACATCAATGAATAAAGAACCATGGCTTCATGGAGCCTATACTCTAGAGGGAGAATAAGAGAATTAAAAAAAAAACAGTGTTAGAAGGTGATAAATGCTGTATGTAGGAGGGTGGAGTATTGGGGTGGATGTGGGAATGGGACAATTTAAAATGGTCAGGGAAAGCTTCACTGAGAAGGTGACATTTGGGCAAAGACATGAAGAAGATGAAGGAGCAAGTCACATGGAGGAAAAAGCAAGTGCAAAGGCCCTGAGGCCAGAGTGTGTATAGAGCAAACAGGCAATAGTGAGGAGGTCAGATGGTTGGCGTAGAGGGAGTTAGAGTCAGAGATGACATCAGAGAAATGGGATGCAGCAGGGGCAAGGATGCCCTCAGAATGTGCCTTGAAGGGTGGCAAGGCCCTCGTCCCAAGGAGAGGTGGAAGGAGCTCTTGACAGGAATCCTATGGTGATGGATCCGGTGTCAAACAATCAGCTAGATGCGATGGCTTTTCAGGTCCCTTGCAAAACTGAAATGGCACTGTGAATCTTGGTGATAGAAAATGGCTGTTCCATGCTATGTCTGATTTGATGGGATTCAAGCCTCTGCTCTGTCAGTGAGCTGATGGGTCATTGCCCTGGCGTTGGTTGCAGGTGGGTGTTGCAAAGCAGCCTCTGAGGAGCTCAGCACAACACCTCATTTCACAGACCAGAGTCTTACTTGGGCTCCTTCCCTGCCACGCATTGCCATTTAGCTCAATTTAAAAATCAAGAATTCTTTTGTCCCCCCTCAGTAGATTATACCCTCTTGGTGTGTAGGTAGGAGGGAAAATAATTTAGTTTGTGAGGCTCCAACAGGTACTCTATAGTACATTAATGTCCACTTAGCTGCCACATGGATTGCTCTGTCAATACCCAAGGCATCTAAAGTTGCAATTTTAGGATGTCTTTCACACTGGCTACAGATACACTTAAGCTGAAGCGGTTGCCTCTTACTCCCCCAATTGTGAGTGACTAACTGATTTTTCATCCTTCACCATCACTCAGTAGAGGACTGTTGGGGCCAGAGTCAGACAGCCCAGGTGGTACCACCTGCTGCACATTTTTGTTTTTGTTTTTGTTTTTAAAGCTTCCCTTGATTCCTTAGCAGCTGCTGCCTCTGGTCTGTTGCTAGTTTGCTCAATGGTGAGGAAGGATGGCCCCTAGATTACAGATGCTCTTATGATTTTTTAAAGATTCATTATGAAACATTTAAGTGGCTGAAGCCTTTGGGCTGCTATGAGGACCGACGTACAGAAATCACAGTTAAGATTCCTTGTTGGCTCTGAATTAAGGCCCATCCTTTGAGCGTGTAAATAGTTTATGGTGTCATGTATACGATTTTGGTACAGAGAGGTGATCTTTTTTGTTTAACAAACGTGTGATTTTAAAACACTTTTAGAATTATAGAAAAATTGCAAAGATAATAGAGTTGCCATATGTCCGGCACCTAGTTTCTCTGTTATCAACATCTTACATTAGTATGGTTGCATCAGTTACAATCAATGAACCAATACTGATACTTCACTGCTACCTAAAGTTCATACTTTATTCAGATTTCCTTCATTTTTTTTTCTTCTTTTTACCTGATATCCTAATTCTGTCCCAGGATTCTATCCAGGATCCCAGACCATTTCATTTTCTTTCTGACTTTTTTTTTAATAATAAACTTATTTTTTATTGATGTTCAATTTGCCAACATACAGAACAACACCCAGTGCTCATCCCGTCAAGTGCCCCCCTCAGTGCCCGCCACCCAGTCACCCCCACCCCCCCCGCCCTCCTCCCCTTCCACCACCCCTAGTTCGTTTCCCAGAGTTAGGAGTCTTCAGGTTCTGTCTCCCTTTCTGATATTTCCTACCCATGTCTCCTTAGGTACCTCTTGGAGGTGACAGTTTCTCTCAGACTTTCCTAGTTTTTAATGACCTTGATGGTTTTGAGGAGGTTGGTCAGGGCGTTTTGTAGAATGTTCCTTGATTGGGATTTTCCGATGTTTCTCCCATGATTGTTTTAGGCTTACGGGTTTGGGGGAAGAAGACAACAGAGGTTACATCATATGAGGGTGTGTATTATCAACATGACTAACCACAGTTGGTGTTGAACTTGTTATTTTGGCCAAAGTAGTATTCCTCAGGTGTCCCCACTGTGAAGTTATTCTTTTATCTCCCCTTTTCCCGTTCTGTACTCTTGGAGGAAAATCACAATGCCCAGGCCACACTTAAAAAGTTGGAGTTATGCTCAACCTCTTTGAGGGAGGCGTGTGTACAGAAAATATTTGGATTTGTCTCCTCTCTCTCATTGTTTATTTATTCAGATCATTGACTTTTAGCATATGGACTCATGGATATTTATTTTATACTGCAAGTTATAATCTGGTGCTATGTTATTTATCTTGTTCAGCCTTGGCAATTAGTTCTTTCAGTTGGCTTCTGGGTCCCTTTGACCATCTCCCATCACTGTGTGTGTGTGTGTGTGAGAGAGAGAGAGAGAGAGAGAGGAGAGAGAGAGAGAGAGAGCACTTTATTACTTTCTCGCACTGCAAGATGCTTCAGGGTTATTTTGTGTCTTTCTTGCCTCAGCCTGAGATTCAGTCATTTTTGCCAGGAGCCTAGGTTTCTTTTGTTGGAAAATGGTATTAGAAACCAAAAAGAAAGTGCTAGGAGTCCTCATTATTACTGAGATGTTATTGCTTTTGCACCCAGAGAAGTTATCTTTAGCATAAACATTTTTTTTTAATGAATGAAATTGTGATATGGGAAAAGGGTCTCTGAACTTGAAGCTGCTCTTTGGGGGCCCCACTAGCTTGCACGCCTGCATGTCTGTATGTGTGTGTGAGTGCAAGCAAGGCATTTCACCTGTGAGGCTCAGTTTCTTCTGAGATATATAAAATATGGACCCTGGTAGCTTGGCCTTCTCTTTTTGTAGGGTTGTAACAAAGATCCAGAGAGTTCATATCATTTGAAAATGTTTTGCAAATTGAAAGATTCTATGCAAAGATTTATTTTAACTTTCCTAAAACTTCTGCATATATTGTGCTTTGCCATTGTTATAATTTTAGTTTGACCAAATTACACATGCTTTCGAGTACAGGATCCTAAATACCAGTATTAAATTATTTTTTTTAATGAAAAATAAATTATTTTAAACTTTAGAATGTATTGCACAATATGCCATTAGAAATTTCTGTCATGAAAAAAGTTTTTCTAATATTTTGCTTTAATTACTTCTGTTTCCTCAAATGCCTTCATGTTCCAAGAGGTTTAAAAAGGAGTCAAGTAAGTCAAGTACTAACCAAGAGAGAACTGTAGTCGTTGTGTCAGAGTAGCTTGGAGGGTCTTCGAGCCTTCCCTCTCAGTGGGCTCCCCGCCTACACCCAATGGTTGTGCTAAGTTGAAACTGTGCACTTGCCATGCAAAATGTCACCCTGAAACAGGTCCCCCATTCCAACCTGCTTGCCCATCCTCCTCCCCCTTATAGAAATTCTGGGTCTGCCAGTGTGTATAGCCAGAAGGTTTATTTACCCTCCAATCTGTGCACTAGGAACAAAGCAAAGACTAAATCATGCTTTCCCCATGCGCTGCAAGCTATGAAGGCTGTGCATTGTATGTAATGTGGTAGAGCTTTCAGTAATTTTAAAACAGATTCTCCAAGGCAACTAATTTGAAAGGGTACAACAAAATCAAATCAACCTCTTTCTGTTTGATGTCCCTTGTGTAAACCAACTAGATGGCACACGCACACGCGCGCGCGCACACACACACACACATGCATATACACATATGGCACCATGGAGATACAGTCAGAATGTGAGGACAGGAGGAGGCTCTGCTCAAAGCTGTCAGTGTCTGGGTATTGCTCCCTGGCCTGGCGACCCTGTGGAATAACCCCCAGCTGTGGGCTATAAATGATGTAGAAGAGGCAGTGAACCATCTCAGCATGAAGGGAGACACATTTTGCTGGCACTGCTGTGGTTGTGCTGCTTATTGGAATTTTAAAACATGGTTTTATCTGGAGGAAGGATCCCCTGCTCTAGCCTCACAACCAACGATCCTGAGATTTTGCTTCTGCGCTGGGTGCCGGCTCGACCCAAGCTCCTGCCTGACTCAACTTCATTTTCCTGTGCATGGAGCTCAGCTTGTTCATAACACCTGTTTAAATCAGTTTATTTGTCTTTCTGTTTTCATTAAGAGCTAATGTCAGAGAGAGGAAAGAGATAAACATGCAAGGAAGATAGTTGCCCGTTGTACTATGGACATAATACAGAGATGCGCGTTTTGAAAATGAGAATTATTTGGTCCAAAGAGGGTTTTGGTCGGTCTAAGGCAAAGTGACCCAAAAGGAGAGGGCAGGGCAGTGGAAATCCAGACTGCTTGAAGATGCGTTTGTTTAAATGATAGTCATGATATTTTCAAGTCTGATGTGGGAAGGAGGCCTTCCCGTTGGTCTGGGAAGGGCTCCCGATGGGCTGTTCATCTCAAACACAGCCTCACAGAGTGCTACTTAATGAGAGAGATGCGGATCTCAGATTCAATTTTGTTTCTAACTGGCTAAAGCACGTATTTAACTTTGATCTGTAAGTAGGAATCAGGAGCATGATTGGCTAATGTTTGACTTCCAGTTGGCCTAATGAGATTTATGAATATCAATATTGCTACAGCATCATGATGCATTTGCCGGCTTTTTGCGGCAGTGAAAAAATATTGCTGTCTCTTAGTCAAATAACTAGATTTCATAACGCCACAGTAATTATTCTGATTTCCATTTGGTGAGTGTGGGACAACAGCTTCTTAATGCTGGGGGAAGTCAGCATATTTTTTTAATTGATGCTTAGTTTGACTACATCTAATGTTAGTCAACTCTTGTTAATAGGCTCTATTAGAGCACAAAAGTGCTGATATTTTAAATGTAGTTGGTGAACCCCAACAGGGCTGTGAATTCAGGACTGCTCTACAAGGTTGCATTAGTCATTCTGCAGTGGTACCGAATTTAGGTTGTTAAATTCATTTCAGCCATTGAAACTTGACAACTAATTTTGGATAAGAATGATTGGAATTGATAAACTCTTATTTTTGGAAGTGGCTGTTTTTCAAAACAAATCTTTTATCTAGTATGGCACATAATTTAGTGGAAACATATACAAATTAGCATTGCTGTTGATGGGGGGTGGGGGAAGCATTCGAATCATTAGATCTTTTATTTTTCAAGAAGAAATAAAGAATATTGTAGGAGATATTCCTACAATAAAGAATATTGTAGGAGATATTCCTACAATAAAGAATATTGTAGGAGCTATTCCATGATGCTTACCCAAAACAGTGCACATATGGCAATAGTTTGTAAACCGTTAATTTTTAGATAGAGAGTTGGAAAAAAATACACTTGCTGTCTTTTCCACAAGCCTTCTCTTACTACATTTAGAGGAAACACAATGCTTAGACCTTTCTGGCATGGCAGAAAAACCCCAGTAAAAGGGTAAAAGAGAGTCTGCTCCACGAGCGCCTTCTCCTATAGGAAAGGCTCCTTACATATGTATCCCACTTAATCTTTACAAGAACTCCGTGAGGTAGCTAATATTAACCTCATTTTATAGCTAAGGAAATAGCTTTGGTGAGGTTGAATCACTTGCCCAAGACCAATTGCTAAAATATGGCTGAGCAGGAATTCACTCCCAGATGGGCCTGGCTCCAAAGCCCATTCCTTTTCATTAAATTGGAAGCTTCATGAGCGAATGGGTCATATCATTTTTGTTCACCTCTGCGTCTCCCAGGGCCCTACGCAGTAGCTGGCACTCAGTGACACGATAGCTCCCTGCCAATCCCTTCTCTGACCTCCAAATTTACCATCTGAACCTCTGCAAACTACTTCTTTCCCTTAGCTATTCCTTCATATTTTGTCTCCAACTAAATCACCGCCCCCCACCCTTGTAGTGCTGATTTATAATTTGCTACCTGTCTGGCCTCCACTTCCCTTCCTAATAGTCCTGGTGTGGTATCTCACTATAACCTCATGGATGAGATAGTTCCTGTTGGCTTCATTTTGGAGGTGAGGAAACTGGCTCACGGGGTGCAGTGGCTTCCTGGAGGCACACATCTCATCTGGCACTAGATTCCAAATGTGCCCTAATCCAAAGCCTGGGTTCCTCTTGCATAGGATCTGAGCTGGATCTTGAAGGTGTGCGTGGAATTGTGTTGAATTGGATATTTGAGGTGGAAGCAGTCTAGAATGCAGAGGTATGAGCAAAGCTCAGATGTGTGAGAGCCTGTGGCCAGTCCTGAGAAGAGGGACTCTTCAATAAAGTCATTGGGATTCTGGTGTTTTGGATTTGTTTGTTGAGGGAGGACCTGGGTCTTTTTATTTTATTTTATTTTATTTTATTTTATTTTATTTTATTTTATTTTATTTTATTTTATTTTTATTATTATTTTTTAGGACCTGGGTCTTTTAACAGGTATCTGCTATCTATGTTCCTTCTGACCATTGCAGTCCTGAGTTATGCTCTTTCTTCTTGAGGATCAGCCAGCATAGCTCTAGTGCTTTGACAGATCGCTCTTCCTACAGCTGCCTCTCTCATGTTTGAGGGTCCACACCCACGCCTTTTCCATCAGTGCCTTCCCCTAGGCAGGTAGGAAGATTTGGCTCAGTTTCCACGTTGAGTTTTCCCTCTAAGGCACAGCAAGGTGCCCTGGTTAAAACATCCTTGCTGCCTCCTGCCACGTCTTCCACAGCTACTCCTCCCGGTGAACACCTGGTTTTGGCATTAGGAGGGAGCACATTTGACAGAGCCAGAGATTCTCAAAAGCCCATTTCTGATGAAACAGTTTTGCTTTTTCTTCTCTCATGCTGTTGTGAAGTTTCAGGTTTCTGTCTAGGGAGCCCCTTGAAGTTAAGAAATTAGACCACAAACAGTGTCACTGCTGAGTTCCCGTGACAAAGTGGTATAATATGAAAGCCCAGCGATATCAAGCTTGTCAAATGTTTATTTTAGATCATGCAACAAAGAAAATCCTTTGCTGTTCGGGTCTTGCGTTGCTAAGCCAAGGGAAACAGGGGAGCCCTGTTTCTAAATGTTCTCACCCAGCAAAGGCTTCTCGTGTTGGCCATTTTGTCCATGATGAAAGTTACCTACTTTCTTCTCTCTGTCCCACTTCTTCCCTATTGTCATGAGAATCAGGGGCATTCACTGCTGTTCTTAGCAAACAATTTGTGATCTGCTCAGGTCTCTGGGATGAAGACCTGCCATTAGCTCCACCTCTTGTCATGAAACACCTTCCTCCCCAGTGCCTTGAAATGCAATGCAAGGCAGATCTGAGCTGCCCAGTGCCTTTGCTCATCCTTTTCACAAAATTAGTGTCTGTCGCATGCTAGCTGTGGTCTAGCCCTGGGTGGGCATGCAGTGACTAACAAGATAGACAAGGGCCTTGCCCTGCATAACCTTTCAGTTTACTCTCCCTAGGGGACTCCTGCCCCTTCAAGACTCACAAAGCTACTCCTGTGCTATTTTCTGAGCATTGAGTAGCATTGTGAACTCTTTCTGCCCCTTTATTCAATCAGCTCAACATTTTATTAACCTGAGGAGTTTGTTTTGCTCAGCAGAGCTGGAGAATTGCATGCATACTTCCATTTAGATCATTTATAAAAGTATCAAAGAAGGCCAATATCAGTGTAGCCACTGGGGCTCCCCCTTGTTGTACTCTGTTGTGTCTTTATGCCAACTCATCTGACACAGGTTAGGTATATAGTACACGTTCAATAAATTTCTTGTTGGTTCATTGATCCCCTTTTGTTGTCAGGCTAGTTTCCACAATCCCAGCATGGCTTAGTGTTTTAATGGCTGTGGACTTGAAATATTGTCAGAGGTCTTTTTTGAGGCTAAATAAACCATATGGATGCATTTCTCCTAGTGCCCATGCTTGCCTTCTCAGAGGAGTTCCCTGGTCAAGCAGACCTGAATTCATTGCCCCCTACCTCAATTCTATTCCTATTCTCCCATTGGTTTTGTTGTCTTCAGTGTTCAGTGATCTGAAACCTTTGATTCTAAGGTTTGCTGGTCTCAGAAGAAAATGGAGTGATTTGTCTCTCCAGAATCTGGGAGCCAGCCTCTGTAAGCTTTGCCAGCCGTGCACCATATTGGGCTGCTGGTAACAAAAATTTGGATGTTTTGTTCAGGGGGGGTCTCCAACTTAACCCTTGCATTTAACATGTTTATTAGTTGTAGCTGATACCTCTTTTGTTCATTTATGCAAATATTAAGTACTAGGACCTGGTCTAGGTACAAAGAACAGTGGTCCCCATGCCCTGGGAGCTTACATTCTCATGGAGGATAGGACAATAAATAAGGAAACAAACACATTTAAAAAATGAAAATATCAGACCATGGTGAGGGCTCAGAAGCAAATAACTAAGGTGAGATAATAGAGACCTGGGGCCAGGCAGGAAGGAAGAGGCTGGTTTAGACAGTATCTCCTCTTTGAGAGGTGACACGGGACTGAATATGGTGTGATGATGAGGCAGATATATGACGATCTTGGCCAAGATAGTCCTTGGCAGAGGAGATCCAGGCATGGGGGCCCCAAGGTGGAACTCTTTAGTGATTTATGAAGAATTTCTGGGCAATTTTCAGCTGGACAGCAGTTCAGATCATAGTATCTGATGTGAATACTTTCATTTTTATTGCTTAATAATGACTATTATTTATGTATCACCAAGTGATATGCACTCTGCATCCATTAGCACTAGTTGCTAAAAGGTAAGCCAGATGAGGGCAGGGATGTTTATTTATTTGCCTCAGTGATGCACACCAATGCACAAAGAAAGTGCTCAATAAATATTTGTGAACTAAACATGTCATTTCTGCAAGCCTGCAGAGGAATAGCACCTCCTTTAATTTGGAGACTAGAAAGCTAAGTTCTGAAGATGTTAAGGAGAGCTGGGGTTTGAGTCCAAGACTGTCAGCCTCGAAAACCAAAGCATTTCCCACTGTGCTCTACCTCCCTTGCTCTTTCTAGAATAATCGACCCATCTGCTTCCAAAGCCTAATCTCATTAGCGTACTCTGAGTCAAGACTGAGGCAGGGAGTTGATTTGGCTGTTCTGCTCTCCCTGGTTCATCAGGGAGTGGTCTTTCGGCAGCCTGATCATTATATGGTCCCACTGATTTCCGAGCTAACTTGCTGCCTTTGATATGGGCTCTGATCTTTTCAAAAAGCCAGACCTCAAACTCTGACTACCAAAGCTTGCCCTCTAAGAGGTTTTACATAAATCATGGAATCAGAGCACGGTTCACGCTCTCACATTCAGGCAAATGTAAAGGAGCGGAGAGGAAGGGAACTCACATGAATTGGACACCTGCTATGTGACTCATTTGTGACGGGCATTTTGTATTTTATGTACAGAACCTAATTTAATTTAACGATTGATAATTATTATAGCAGAATGGTGACAAGAATTGGTTTGGAGGTCATGTAGATCTATATGAAATTCTGGAATCAAGCACTTAGAATCTCTATGAGTTTAGAAAAGTCAATCTCCCTGTTCTTAGTTTCTTATTTATAAAATAGGCTTAATGTTACCTATCCTATAGGCGGTCGTGAGGATTAATATGATAACATTTGTAAATGCTCGCCTGAAGCCAGGATTCAATGAGTATAAATTATAATAAATTACTGTATTTTATTGAGTCTAAGATGCCATATACTAAGTACCACTATTTTATGTCACTAAGAAAAGATGCTGCCAATTTAAGTATCGTACACTGATCAGTTGTGAGATACGTTCTGATACCAGAGATAGAATGTGGGAAAATTGTTCATTTTTAGAATTGGTGAAATATAGTGTATGTTCTAGGCTATATAACCCATTAATAATGACAATAAATTAACACATTTTTGAGCATCTAAGGCAATTATTGGGTATTGTTTATCAAGTGCTTTAGAAATCAAGTGCTGACACCTTTCTTTGTAGACTCTCAATTATCCATGACCCTCAAAATACAAAAGATTTTCCTTACATCGAGTCAAGCTGTCCCACAATTGCAGCCTGCGTCTGCTCATTTACTCCACTCTGCAGATAACAAGTGGTCAGTGTTCTCAGAACACTCATTCATCTGCTTGTTAACTTACAACTTAAATGCCTTTCTCTCAGACTAATTACGATATAATTATCTAGGCCTGCGAAACATCTCACCAATGTAATGTGGATGAGTTCAGGGTGTTAAGAGATTTTAAACATTTGTTATTCATTCATTCATTCAGCAAATATTTATGAATAATCTACCTTGTGCCTGGTCTTTTTCAAATATTGGGAGTGGAACTATGAACAAAGTGCCTGTTGTCACAGAATTTGGGGGAAGACAGATAAAAAACAGGTAACAAAGAAATAATATTTCAGATAGGGATGAAATCTATCACAAAAATAAAGCAAGCTTATAAGATAGTGACTGACACTGAGGCTATTGTAGGTAGAACAATAGGGAAGCTTCTCTAAGGAGGTTATTGCTGAGCAGAGACCTGAATGGTGGGAGAGGAGAGAGAACATTCTGTTCAGAGACGATAGTGCTTGCATAGACCCTAAGAATGAGCTTGGACTATTCCCAGAGCAGAAAGAAGTGGAGAGTATAGGAAATGTAGGGAAGCTTATGGGAAGGAAAGTGGAGAGGTGGGCGAGACTAGGTCATGGTGGGCCCTGACAAGGCCAGGAAGAGGAGAAAGGAGTTTTATTTGAAATGTGAAAAGGACACCAGTGGAGAAGGGTAGGTCCTGGAACTGGTGAGTGATAAGATCTAACATAATTTTAAAATTTTTTTCTGATTTCTCTGGCCACAGAGTAGAGAGCACATTGTGGGGGTAAGGAGCAAGAACACAATCAGGGGACCACTTAGAAGGCTGCCATAGAGATCCTAAGCAGGATACAACAGTGCACATAAAAGTGGAGAGATGTGGCCAGATCAGGGAAGATTTGGGAGGTGGAGACCTTGTGGTATGAAAATAAATGGTGTTTGGAATGGAGGGAGCAGATCGAGGTCATTTTTCTGCCTTCCCTTTCAGGTAGTTTTGAGCAATAAAGGCCACCAACCACTACTCACGTCTGATTAAACAAAAGTCAACAAACAAACAAAGAAACAGAGCAAAGACTGCAAGAGCAAGTGGCAAGCTTAATCTTTGGTATTTAGAATGATGAAGAGAAGCAATATGTGGAATCCACTTAAAATATGATTTCATGTTCTAATATACATTTTGAATTTATGGGGAACTGACTTCTGCCATTTATTCAGAGAGCAAAAAAATGCATATGCTGTGCAGCTGAACTTATCATACCATAATGGGACACCTAGCATTTTTCACAAGTGATTGATCTTCCCCACCCCTTAACAGTCCCTTCCTAACTGTTACAAAAAATGGAATACATTTCAAGCTTCTCTTGAGTCGAATTGAGCAGAAAGCCAAAGAAGCCACAAACATTTGCCAGCTTCAGTAAGGGAAAAAAAAAAAAAAAAGAGGTGGGGGTGAGGAGAGTGTCTCCTTCACATTACAAAAAAGGAAGAAAATTTCAACTGGGAGAAACACCCCGGGGGTGGATATGTTAATTGGAATATTCCCCACTAAGGTTAAATAGAACTTAAACCCTGTTTGAAGCCTATGTTATACATCCCAAAATACATACTGAACCAGGAGGTAAAGAAACTGGGTTTTATTTCCAGCTGTGTCGCTGATTTGAACAAGTTGTTTAGCCTGTCTGTGGAGCTCAGTTTATCCATCTTCAAAATGAGAAAAACAACGTTTGCCTCTACCCAACAGAATCTGAACGCCAGGTTTCATATTCAAAGCTCAGGGTCCTATTTAAATTTGAGTTTTAAGGTCTTTCAAAAAAAAATGTTCAGAACCCTGAGAATAGAAAGAAAGAGAAGGTGGATATAGAGGTCTAAAAATTCCTTATTTTGCACGGATCCTCCCTCCACCTGTTATCCAGGTCCTAGTGCTAGCTCCTTTTGTGGAGCTCTTATGAAGCTCATCACTTGCGCTTCACCAAGAGGGTGACCAGCTCCTGATGGTTTGCCCACAACTTGGGAACTTACTCAGTCTGGGTCAGACCTGGGTGATTGGTCACCCTGGTCTCCGTTGAGCCGTGTGCCACACTTGCCTTGGTGTTCGTGTGCTTACAGCTAGACTATAAGCTTCACGAGGGCATGGAAGGTGAAATGCACTGATTGTTCATAGTCCCCTTGTAGTTTTGGTAGTGAGTGTTGGACCCGTGCTAAGTGCCTTTTGCAAATACTTCATTGATTGATTTCTTTCCCAAATGTACCTTAAGGTCTTTGGCCTCAGCCTTTTGCAAAAACATTTTGCCAGGCAGTTTCAAATACATTATCACATTTATCTTTTTTTTTTAAAGATTTATTTATTCATGAGAGACACAGGGAGAGGGGCAGAGACACAGGCAGAGGGAGAAGCAGGCTCCCTGCAGGGAGCCCAGTGCGAACCAATCCTGGATCCTGGGATCGTGCCCTGAGCTGAAGGCAGACGCTCCACCGCTGAGCCACCAGGCGTCCCTACATTATCATATTTAATGCAAAAGTCCATAGAGGTTAGCGGCAATCTTCCTATCTATAGATAAACTGAGGTTCAGAGAAGTGCGCCATTCACACAGGGTCATCCATCTTATAAGTGGCTGACTTCAGACTAAACCATAGATCAAAGTCTAGACTCTTTTACTACATCATACTGGTTCTTCTTTTTTGGCTTGGAACATCCTTGCCTCTTACTTGATGAGTGGGCATCCAATACATTCCTTAAGGCTTAGCTCAAGACTCAGCAACTACTACAAAGGCTTTCCCCAGTGCCCTGACTGTGAAATTTCTCTTTTATTTGAGTCAACCTCATTCTGTTTTTCTTTGGGACTTAATCTCACCCTTGCTTTTATAATACTGTTTTACACCTGTGTGTTGCTTTATGTTTCCTGGGTGATTGTGTGCTTCGTGAGGGCAGAGATAAGAGCTTCACTCCGTTCGGTTCCCAGAGACCTGTGCCTGTTTATTCACTCACTTACTTATTCATTCAAGGTTGGATGACTTGATTAGCATCTTGATTGTGACTAGAAAGGGGCATGCCCTTCACCTGGTTTAACAGGTAACATTTGACAGAAGGAAGCAGAGAGGATGTCTTTCATCAGGTTGGCTGGACATGTATTTTGAGTTTTAGTCATGTCAGACCACCAGGACTTGCAGAAGACTCTTCCCATAGCGTCTGCCCCAAGTTTTCTTGCAATTTTTTTTTAAAGCTCTGCCAGTCAGACAATGAAAATGTTCAGATTCTGTGAATATTAGAAGAAAGTCACTCGCTTGATTAATTTATTTGATAGGCATATTTTTGAGCATTTGCTGGGTGAGGGATGGCATGTCCAGGTCCTGTGGGGGAATTTGAAGAGTGTGAAGCCCAGCTCTTGCCTTCTAGAAGCTCTTGGGTCTGGCTGGAGAGTCAATACAGACACATTAATCACTGTGGTGGAGCACAGCTTATGAGTTCGCAGGATGAGGGGAAATACATCTTGCAGGTGGTGACGCTGGGCAACTTCCTGGAGGAGATGGAATTCAAATTGGGCCTTGAAGTTTGAAGGAAATTAAAAATAACAGCATTTATCACTTTCAAGTGTCTTAATGGGAAAGCTGGCTCCTGAATTTGGGTTTATGGGTTCCTTGTCTTTGCCTCGTGATCCTCTCTGTCTTTCTTTGTGAGAACATCTGGCTTTTCCGAGATGATTTGTCCTCTACTCACTTTTCCTTCTCCCCCTTTCATATATGTTCTCTACTGGTATCCACCCCCCACCCCCCACCCCCACCCCGGTCATTTGGAGGGATCTGTTTTTGTGTGGCAAGCTCAGCATTCCTCTCTGGGGCCAATGGCCCAGTTTTGTTTCAATTTCATCTTGTTCCAGGCTTGTAGTGATAGAAATTCTACAGTCCAGCCCATGGAAATCAGATCATACCACTTCCGTTCAGCAGCAGAGTCGCCATCCATCCCCATTACATGGCATGAAAATAATACCATTAGATTTTCATGTGAATGAAGAACATGGGGGAATGTGTATGGTATTTTATGAAATTTTTATGGACTAAGCAGTGATTGACATGTTAATAAACAGCAGAAAGATATTTTGGTGTGCTTTCTAGTTATCCTCAAGATTTCCTATTGGAAATCCGTTGTCAACCGGCGTCTGTCTTTCATGCCCAGTGTACACATGTCTGTTGATAATTGCTATTTATACTTCATTTATAAAGAAATCTTGGAGGAATATTGGAACACTAATCTGTACTATCTAGTTTCATTTTTATTCAGATCAAGTCTTTTGGTTACTGAAAGAAGGGGAGGTGCTAATACTTGGTATTTTTTTTTGAAGCATGCCATTTTTTTGAGATCTTATCTAAATTATTTTTATTTTTGGGAGCTTGGGAACCTGGCAAGAAGAATTGGATTCTTTGTGATTGGTGCAAATTCTAAAATCCATCGATCAGGTTCTTTGATCAGTATTCCTGTTTCTTTTCCACGTGGCTGTATACACTGAACGAGCCAATAGTCGGTGTTTTCAAACATTCTACGTGCCTCTTCAGTACATCTTTCACGTCAGAGCTCATTTTGCCTCCTGTATCCAAAGTGTCTCTCTGAAAACAGAGTCAGTGCTATTATTACTGTTGCTAACAATAGCTCATGTCCACAGCAGGGAAGAACAATTAACAAATTCATGAATTGTGTTTGTTTACATGTCTGAGCTCAAGGCTAATTATTTAATTAATGTCTTCTGTCTTGAACAGAGTGTTAGCACATGGAAGTGTTGCCGAGTGGCAAACAAGGTGAGATTTGAGAGGTTCCACCTTATTTGTGATATGTAAATAGACATTTATTCATTGAAGAACTAGAGTTAGGGTAGGAATGTTTTAACCTGCACAGTTACCTGTAGGAGTGCTTGGCAAAGAGTTAATTAATGACTTCAGGTCATTCTTTCTTTTCACTGGAAGGTACTTCCTAACTATGACGTCATCATCATCATCATCATCATCATCATCATCAATGGCAAATGATTCAAATACTTCAACAAAGGCTCTTTTGCATTTCGTGTTGTAGCATTAGACAAATAAATCTGACTCTTATGAACCTTGAAGCCCCAACTCCATCCCTCATTTTTCTGTGTTTTCCCATAAGTCCTTATGTATATTTTGCACATGGTGGTATCCTTTGCATTATGTGAAACGCTACCTTCCCTCTCTATGGGTGTTAACTTCTATCTTGCTGTCCCATAATAACTTGCACTGTCTCACACATTTCAGGTGCTCCATAAACATTTGTCTGAATGGAAGGCTGACTTTCAGAATTTCATTGATTTTAATACCAACCCAGGAAATAGTTTGCCCTTAGTGCTGCCTTTTTTTTTTAAAGATGTAAGTACAGATAGAAAATCGAGACAGTTATGAAGCCTTTGTAGTTAATGAAAAGCTTCTTTTAAAATTTATCTTTATGTTTTTGGGTAGAAGTGTCTTAAAAAGAAGAAAGGAAAACCTTGAAGCATCCAGCAATTCCCTCAGTTGAGGAGCGATGCTTTTCTTCTTGGGTTTCCTCAACAAAAGACCGACTCTGGCACCAGGCCATGCATTTTCCCTCCCTGTGCCTTATTGTTTAAACAAATGAACCAGATGCTCCCTGCCACCACAGACTGAGTTTGATTGAATTTGATGATTCCAACTACTCTGCAATTATTTATTCATCTCTGTCTATGTCTGAGGCACTTCTCTGTGTGCTCTTTTAGAGGATGCCATGGTGTCAAAGTTGAGAGGGTGATCTCTGGAACCATAGACCTGTATTCATTCAATAGCTTCATGATGTTTGGCTCTGTTATTAACCACTCTGTGCCTTCACATCCCCATCTGTAAGAAAGGGAGAGTACTAATACTACATAATAACCCTATTCATAGGATTATTGTAGTGAATAAGTGAATGAATACATCTAATTAATACAAAAAGCTTGGTGCAAAAATATGTGCTAATAGATAACTAGGTGCTATAGGCTGATATTCCTTCAAAATTCATATATTAAAGGCCAAAACCTCCAATGTGATGGCTCTTTGGGCGGTGATCAGGCTTAGCTAAGGTCATGAGGGTAGCGCCCTCATGATGGGATTAGTGTCCTTATAAGAGAGGAAGAGACCAGAGCTCTTTATCTCTCTCTCTCTATCATGTGAGGTCACAGCAAGAAGGCAGCCATCTGCCAACCAGGAAAAGACCCCTCACCAAGAACTGAATCTACCAGCACCTTGATCTTAGACTTCCAGCCTCCAGAAATGGGAGAAAGAAATGTTTGTTGTTAAGCTACCCAGCCTGTGGCACTTTGTTATGGCAGCCCAAGCTGACCCAGGCCCTAGATGTACAGTTTTTGCCCGCAGGCAACATATAATTTGTGGCAGGGAGGAGAAGCAAAGTAGAGAAATGTGAAAGGGTGACTGATGTTAGATGTAGTGGAAATGTCTTATTGGAAGCAACAAGAGACCGTTTAGGGGACACAGAGCTACAGCAGAACTTTGAGGAGTGGTAGAGGGGATCCCAGAACCAGAAAATTACATGTGGAAAACTGAATGTTTTCCAGAGCACAAGGCACATTTGGGACCTTAAGGAGATATGTGAGGATAGAGAGGAGAGGCATTGGAAATTAGAATGGGCACACTGTGGCTGGTCATCCCCATCCAGAGTGTAATGCATAGGAAAATGGGTTTTGGAATCAGACTGACCTGTTGTGAGTCCCAACTTTGCCTCTTTCAATTGTATGGCCACAGGCATGTCGCTGTACCTTTCTGATTGTCAGAGTCTTTTTTGTTTTTTTAAGATTTTATTTATTTATTCATGAGAGACACAGAATGAGAGAGAGAGAGAGAGAGAGAGAGAGAGAGAGAGAGAGAGAGGCAGAGACACAGGCAGAGGGAGAAGCAGGCTCCATGCAGGGAGCCTGATGTGGGACTCTATCCCGGGACTCCAGGATCATATCCTGGGCCGAAGGCAGGTGCTAAACCGCTGAGCCACCCAGGGATCCCCTGATTGTCAGTCTTCATCTATAAAATGAGCATCACTTATATAAGTCCTAATACTTTAGGCTCTCAAAAGATTACTATGATTAGCACATCTCCTGTGTGTAGTGCACATTAGAGTTTTTGCAACTGAGGAACTACACTCCATCAACAATCTTTTAGAGTTAACTGGCACAGGAAAAGAAAGGACCCCTTGGTAACATTTCAAAGGAGTTGGGGCTAATTGGGGTGGGTGAGGCCCTCTGGTTTAAATGTGAAGGGCTTAGTTCTATGTTGATAGGTTTTCTTCTGAACATCACTTAATCAAAAGCTAAAGCAAGAGGTCTCATTCTTGCTCCCACGAGAAGAACAGAAGCTTCAAAGCCACCACAGTCCTTGCTAAAGGAAGTTTGTAGAAGAATAATACATTAATTGACATTTATGTAGAGTGCCCTTTTATGTTCCACCCACTTGTCCTTTCTGCGTTGCAAATCCCACAGCCTGTTGGTCTCCACTGACCTTCTTACTCAATAGCTCACAAGCACACCATCCTAAGAGCAATTTTTAACCACAAAACACAGCCCGGTGTATCTCTTCAGTTCGTGACTGAGGATGAAATAAGACTCTCTCATCTTGTTTGCACTGCTGATTTGTTAGCTTTTTATTGATTAAAGATTGCAATGCACAATTTGTTTTTCATCTTAAGTAAGGATATTCTGTATCTGTCATACTGTCTATGAGTTATTGATTTACTATGATCTGTAAAAACTCTTTTTTTTCCCAAAAGTTGGGCGCACTCCACCTTTCTGAAGGGTTTTGGAAGGATAGTCATCCATCCTATTCCAAATCAATAAAGTTCAACTTCTCCCATGAGGTTTGCTGTAAGTTAAGGAAAAATTAGATTTAGATTTAGGTGAAAACAGTCAAGTCCAGGAAGGCCCCTCTTAATTTCTATTATTTCATAACTGGCTTATTGTGGGAGGATCTATAAATACATATAACTGCTGAACAAAGCTTCCACACGGCTCAGTATTTTTTCCTGTTTATTGAGTAGTAGGCATTATGGCACCTCTGTTCTACTTGCAAACACATTTTAAGAACATGTGCAGCTATTGGGCCACCAGAGGACAGCTTGTCTGAGCTCTGACAAACTGCATAGCTCGTTCACACCAGGAAATGTGTGTAAATTGTAAAATATTTGAAATCCCAGCCTTTAATGGCAGCAAATTGATTCCTTAAATGAACAGAGCAAATTAGAAATAAAACTGGTAACCCAATAGGCCTTGTTGCTTGAACTCTAGCCTAATTCCATAGACACAGGTTCTGTCTTTTTACTGCCAACTTACTGTTTTTGTTAGCAGTTTGTCATAAAGGATGCTAGATATTAAAATCTTTTTAAAACTTCTAAATCCAACAACTCATTAATACTGCTTACCTTGGTCTTGTCTGTTAGAAATATTGGCTTTAGGAGCAAATAATGAATTATGGAAATACATACAGGTGGCATATCTTCATTATTCTTGATTTACCATGCAAGATAGATAGAGCTAATAATAACTGTGCTCATATAGAAAAGTCTTGATCGGAACTACTTTATCCTTTAATTCCCTGCAGTTATGAGCATTCTCTTTGTATTTTGTCAATTTTATTTTTGTCATTCATTCAAGTGTGCTTTCCCCCCCATTTAAAGATAAGTGTTGTAATAATTTTTAATGGAGATGGTGAAAAGGAAAATGAGCCAGAGATTAATATTTGGACACAGCATGATTTGAATGCAGTCTTTGATGCTACTGAGCATGTTAACCATTTTGATGGATAAATCAAGCACATGTGTTTACATTGCATTTAGAAAGGTATTTAGTCTATGTCATTAATGGGTTGCCTCAGCTACTATTTGTGACTGGCCTCACTTATGAAGAGGAAATATTTTTCATCATGTCCATGTCTACATGACAGAAGCATTTCTAAGAGCATTTTTTTTCCTGTGTTGTACATATACCTGTAGCTTTGATATGGTGAACAAATAAATTTTTCCACTGATGTAGCCTGTTTGAACTTAGGATTTATTACAGACACAGAAGTTAGCAGTTCTGACCTTGGACCTACACAGGAGACCGCAGGGCTCCCTGCCCATTTGTTGCTCTGTTTAGTTCTTAACACTTTGTGCTGTGACTTATGTTGATGTGCTAGTTTCTTGTCATCTTGCTAGTTGCTCCTCAGGGTCAGAGACCATGTCCCTCTGGTCATCATATATCCAGAACCTGACAGAGCACAAGATAGATGCTCAACACGTAGGAGAAGGAATTTCAGTAGATGCCACATGGACTGTGAGATTATGGCTGATTTTGTAAGTGGTGGTGGTGGTGGGGTGACCATTTTACTGGGGCTCAAAGAAGCCTTTAAAAAGCAGGTAGATTTGGAGCAAGGCCCTGCAGGAAGGGTGGAAAACAGAATTCATGTGGAAAGACCTGAGAATGCAGATAAGAGAACAAGGTGCCAGTCATAAATGCCAATGCATCTTTGATCCAAAGTAGGTGTTTCAGCCAAGCAGAAGGAGGAAAAACCATCGAGGCTAATTGAAGTGAAGGGGGTATATTTGGAGGCGTAGGGGGTAGACTCACCCATATAGGAATGAAAACTGCTCAGACCTCAGGCAAATTGGAGTCTGGCATCCGCTAGCAGTAAGAGCATCTCTCTGGTTTCAAAGAGGGCGAGGCCTGGCTTCTTGAGCTTCTTAACTACTGAAGCCACATAGTATCTCTTTCCTGCTTCTCTTCAGCTGACTGTACTCTGATTGGTTTCCTTCTGTTCCTTTATGGGCCAATATGACTGCATGCCCTGACTTGTTAAGACCTCACAGTTCTATGGCCCATGGCCAAGGGATGATGGTTTCTATGACTCTTAGATATTCCCTTGGGATATTTTGAGCTGACTGGCCACTGGTTAGTCAGGGGGGTGGCTAGCTGTGACCTGTAAAAGATTGGATAAGGGGGCCGGTGACCCTACCAGGGTGTTTGAATTATTTAGTTTCTTCAGAAAGGGCTATGGTCAGGGCAATAAAATATATCCAGTGCAAGAAAAGTCATAAGGAAGGGTCCTCTCAAGTGTTCTAAGACTTTGACTTGCCCTCGTCCCCAGAGTGCTGGTACAAATGCTTGGCATTGTCTACTCTGATACAAGAAGCTGAGAAACAATTCCTGTTGAGTCTTTCTTGAAAGCCTAACCTCTTGGTTAGCATATGAGCCCAAGGACACAGGTGCTGTCTACCTCTGTACCAGAGTTCCCCCTTATTCCCCTAGAAACTTCCCCTAGACCTTTCCTTCCTTCTCTTGCCCTGGCTTAGGTTGGGGCTGATAGGAGTATAAGAAGGAGTGACAGTTGCATCAAGGTAGTGCAGGAGATTAAATCCAGAGCTTCCCCTACCTAAGATAGGGTTCTGGTACCTGAATTGAAGTTTTCCAGAATTAGAACACTCATTCAGGGCTCAGTGAGTATTTATTGCATGGTTGCATTGTTCCAGGTGGGTGGGGGAAGGGGGTATGGTGATGAATGTGATGGATTTGTCCCTGAGCTCGTGGAACTTATATTCTAGTCAAGGGGAGACAGGCAATACAAAAGAAAAAATAAAATAATATTACACAATAAGTGTTCTAGAAAGCCATGGTGGGGAAATGGGCTGAAGAGGCACTAGGGGTTTTTTTTTTTTTTTTTTTTTAGACAAGATGGTCAGGGGAAGTGCTTTCTGATGAGAGGGCACTGTCAGAAGATGCTGAGGTCTGTTGCATGAGAATGCTCTCTACCCCATTTCAACTTGCTCCATTCTGAGCTCTGCTATAACGTACAGTATTGGTCCTTGTACTGATCTTTTGGGCCTAATTTAGGCTGCATGTAGCTTGTCTCCTAATAATGTGGTTTAATGTTGGGAAAAATGCTGATGCTGGTTGGAGTTTTTAATATGTACCTCCTTTTAGGATCTAATGATGCCAGGGAAGCATCATTAGATCCAAAGTATAGGTATATTTGAGGTCACATAAAAATTTTGGCTCACATTGATGGACAGGAAACACCCATGTAATCTTTTGAGGTTCTTTGTTGAAGCTTCGAGTCTCGCTTTATTGAGTGCTTCTCAGTTAGGACTTCATGTTTGCAGAAATGTGCATTCACAGTAACATGTGAATCCTCAGGAGTGCCTACAGCCGAGGACAGGCCACTTTGCTCGGCTTATGCTTACCATGGCTAATGCTAAGTGATGAACCAATGCATGTTCCGTTTATCCTTCATTATGATTCAAATATTGGCTTTTGCTACAGCTTTTTTTTTTGATTCAACATTCATTACACTAGTGTTTTAATGACCAATAATAAGAGAGGTCCTCTTGGGAAGAAAATATCTTTGGTTAATATTCAGAAAATCTGACATAGTGTGTCCCATCTTGGAGATTCAGAGGACACATGAACACTTTTTACCATGTTAGAGATTTTGAGGCAAAACAAGTCATTTAATTCTCTTTAACGCATATTCTTCAACTTGTTTGGCCTCTAGGCTGCTTTTGGGGGCATAATATCAAACGGTTGTTCTAGGCGCATGAACAAAAATACTCACTGGACCTGCATCTCTCAACATTGAAGGCTTGGAGAAAGCTACATGTCCTTGTGGAAGTTTCAAGCACATTATCACTCACTTACAGGCACTAATGACTCTGATAATGTAGTGAAGTTTAGCATAAATAGGCTCATCATTAAAGTTGATGGCAGAAGTATAAACAAGGCCCACACTATTAAATTTGCTATTTGTTCGTTATGCATCTGGAATTACCCTCCTGTCTCTCGCTGTCTCATACTGGGTGTTTATAAACCTAAGAAGAATGTGGTATTATTTTGTTTTTCTGTGGGTGACTTGAGTTCTTAACAACTCCTCTCCTACACATGGGCTTTCCAAAGCTGGGAAGGACAGATTTTTGGCTTTTCCATGGTGGCATCTGTCCTTCTGGTCATAAATCCTTTCACAATACCAGGATTTTATAGAAAGAAACTGGGCAGAGGATTCAGGGAAGTGGATTCAGGATCTGAGGGTGTGACAGTAGCCAGAAGCACTTAGACTGGCTAAATGTTTGTGCCATTCTGTGTCAGTAGAGATGGCAAAAGCTGACTTCTCTACCATGAAGGGTGGCACAAATGGCATCATGTTGTCATAAGTGCAGCTGGATTTGGAGCCAGGCTGGCTGGTCGTGGCTGCTGGTACTAGCTGAGGGACTTTGGGCGAGGCACTTCATCTCTTCCTTCCTCTGTAAACTGGAGTAACAGAGGAGTTGTGGGGATTAAGTGTCTAAATACTCCTAAAGTGCTTAGGCCTGTGCCTGGCACAGATGTATATTTTAATATATATACATCAACAAATAGTAGCTTTTACAACAAAAGAGACTTAAAAGGGTGGAAAAGTATGGAGTCGTACAAGATATTAATTATTCCTGTCCCTCAAGAATCCAGAGTTTTGAAGTAAAAGGAAGACCCCGAACCATGTTTATTACCCTCACAGAGCTTGCAAGTGAAAACACACACACACCCCTCGCTGAGACGTGAAATAACACTTGGGATATTTTGCCAAATGTCAACATCAGAGGAGGGCCAACGTTTATTTGAACGGTGCCTCCATTTCGTGGGGATGCTGGCTCTGCTCTTCCAATGTCTGGATGAGGTGACAATAAAGGTTCAGAGGAGGACAAAGAGAAAGGGAAGACAGAGGTGGAGGTGGAGGAGACAGGCTGGTGGGGCCGAGGGGAAGGAAAGCAGATACCCATTTCTGGGAGCTCCTGTTCCTCATTGTAGTCTCCCTTCCATGCAATTCTCTAAAGACAGGAGCGAGGTCCCCTTGTCTACACCTACGGCCAGTGTCCATGAGGAGAAGGTCCCTGAGGGCCTTGCAAATCTGTGTATTGAAACTCCAAGGCTGCACTGAGCTCCTGCTTTCTTTTAAAACTCCGCTCCAGCATCCCATCCCTCGGAAGCCATCCTTAAAGCTCTCATGCAGACCTTTCCCTGTTTCTTAATCACAGACCTGTGTACACCTCCATCAGAGTGCTTGTTAGGCCACTGAGTGTCCTAATGATAATATACGCCTTTGTGGAGGTAACATTGTACGTCATCTGTGCTGGCGCTGGTTAGGGCTTTTGAACATGCATGTCTTTGAGGAAGTCAAAACAGTTAACATCTCTCCACCCTATTTGCTAAAATACACGCTAATCATCCCAAAAGTGAATGTGCAGAGACTTTCATGGGATGCTCTGTATACTGTAATTGTTTGCCTGTCCATCTCATCAAGTTGGCTGCTAGGTACTTCAGGGCAAACTTTCTCTCACCTTTTTACCTTTCCCTCTCCCCCCGGCATCAGCATTACATGACATGTGGTCAACAGGGCTGGTTGAGTGTGAACACGAATGTGAATAAGAGAAAGGCACATACACTCGCTCAGTCAAAAGCATGCTAAAGAAAACCAGTTTAGTTGCTATTTTTGCTTGGAGTTTGTGGCATACTTGGAGTAAGACTGCCAGGTTCCTGAAATTCATCACTGGCTCTTCCCCAATTTGCTATAATGCCAAGTGGGAGCTCTGAGATCCTGGCTTTGCCTCTGATTTGACTTAAGTCTTCCTGAGAGCAGGAACCATCTCTGTGTTATTTCCAGCCTTATTGCTAGCACAGGTGCTTGCGTATAGTAGCTGTTCAACAAACGCTTGTTGAATGAATAAGTGATCACAATACTTGGCATAGTCATATAACCACGTAAGACTAAACACACCAGTTTCCTCTGCTATCCAAAAACAGAGCATTCCTATGAGACATTCCTATGAAACCTTTTGCCAAAATGTTTTAAAGAAGCGATTACCATACATTTATATGGAAAATTTTTGAATGTTCCCAGACACCCCCCCCATAACCCCTCTTAGGCTTTTCAGATATCATAGGACACATCTTGCTGATGGATGCACAAAACAAATGGAGATAAAGCACAGATGCTCATAGTCACAGTTCAAAACCATGGTGACTTGATGCTGATGGACTGAATGTAGTGCCCAGGAAGGAGCTTGATGGTGCCACTCTCACTGCTTGGCGTGAGTGCTGCCTCTATTATTGCTAGGCTGACTGTAGAGCTAAGGCTGACAGCTATTTTTGCTTCTCCCATTTTTTTTGAAAACCAAAAACCCTCTTTGGATTTCTTTCAGTTAGCAAAAATGGGCACTAATACAGGCCTTTTATAAACATGAAGTGACAGGACACTTGGCTCAGTTGGTAGAGCGTGTGACTCTTGATCTGGGGGTTGTGAGTTTGTGCCCCGTGTTGGATATAGAGATGACTTAAAAAAACAGAAAGTTAAAAAAAAAGAGTATATTTTGAATCTTTAAAAAAATAAAAATAAAAAAGAAGAGGCATGTTGTGAGCTCTCAAAAAGTGGGAGATGCATTTATGCATATGCATTGTATTTATACATACACGTTATAATATATATATTTTGTAAATATATATATACAAGTTACTCATATTCACACCCTCTCGTGCTATTCTAATTTACATTTCCACATTTACTATACCTTTATTTTAGTTGCTCAAACAGGCCTCTCTCCTGCCTTAGGGCTTTTAACATATCCCAGTCCCTCATTTAGAAAGCACTTCCAGCTACTCTTACATGATCAGTTCTTTTTGATCCTTTTGGGCTCCACTTAAGTCACTTCCTCTCTGGGACCTTCCCTCACCACTTTCTCCCAGCACGTGTCGCAACGTGCAAGGGTCTTTGCCTATTTCCTGTTATTTACACTATTCCCCTCTCCTGTTAGCGTATCAGTTCAGGAGGGAAAGGCCTCTGTCTGTTGATTCACCATTACCTGTCCAGTGTCTGGTATGCAGCACACTCTCCGTAAACCTTTGCTGAGCAAACCACTGAAGGAATCAAAAAGAAGAGAACAAAAGCCACTCGTTTCATCTTCATAATTCTCTCCCCCTCAAATAACCACTGTTAACATTTTTGGTGTATTCTCTCCTATTTTTTAAAAAACACTTTATTTATTTATTTATTTGAGAGAGAGAGGGGGGGGGAGAGGGAAAGGAGAGAGAGAATCTGAAGCAGCCTCCACAATGAGCACAGAGCCCCGCCTGGGGCTCCATCCTGTAGCCACGAGATCATGATCTGAGCTGAAACCAAGAGTCGGACCCTTCACAGACAAAGCCGCCCAGGCACCTCAGTTCTCTCCTATTTTTAAAAGATGCATATTATGCATCTATCTTTAAATAAACACAGCCTCCTATGCTGATATTTTCTTACTTGCCTTTTCCCTTCCCATAATACTCACTCCATTTTGCTCCTCTTTCTTTGTCGCTATGACCAAGCGCACTAACACTTTATGACACAGTGGTCTCTTTGCTGTTCCTGGACCATCCCAGGCATGCTCCAGCCTCAGGGCCTTTGCACATCCTACTTCATCTGTCTGGAAAGCTCTTCCTTTGGATACCCGCATGACCAATGGCCTCATTTTCTTTAGGTCTTGTTCAATCATCACTTTGTGTGACTTTCTCTGACCATCCGCTTCCCCCTCTTAAGTTGCTATCCTAGCACTCTTCTTTTTCTCTTCCCTGCTTTTTCTCCACAGTACTTATCACTGTCTGATATAATATACATTGTACTTATTAATTAGTGCTCCACTTTCACTCCTCCTGAGATACAAGGTCCGTGGGAGCAGGGGATTTTGTCTGTTTTCTTCTTTGCTGCCTCCCTGGTACCTAGCACAGTGCTCGGAATACTTTATTGAGGTTGGTCACAATAAATCTTTGCCGGATGAACTATTCCTCAAAGCCATCCCTTTTCGGTGGTGGGACTGTGTGAGCCATGGTGATTTAATTTGTTGAGCGAGTGTAATACTACATGCTGACTCTCTTACGCTAGAATAATAGGAACGTGAAAGAGTTCTTGGAGCTCCTCTGGGAAGGATCGTAAATTGGTTTTATGGGTGATCGTTTTTAGCATATTGGCCTGGTCTTTGAGCCACTGTTTGGTAGCCGATTTCTTGCCCTGATTAGAAGCATGGTCCCTTTTCCTGGTAGCTGTTCTTAGAACCTGTCGACCTGTGGTGTCTTATTTTCACAGAAGGAAACTGAATGTTTCTTTCTTTGCTTCAGATGGGCACATCTTTAGATCCTGAAGCAAGAGATGCAGCCCGTTCTCTCAGGAGTCCAAATGCAGCAACAGATTTTGCCTCCAAGCAAGTAAGATATGCCATAAAAACAAGCGACTTTCCTTCACCAGACCATTTCTCATTTGAATTTTCGATGCCTCGGTGGTCATTTCGAGATGAAAGCTAGTAGTAAGAAAGTCTGCATTGGAAGGTGGAAAACAGGCCCCACTTTCCCCAGGGCCTCCTGCTTTTGCTTGATAAAGTAATTCTTTGGATTCCATATTCTCTACCTCTAGCCACTTTGCCTGGAATCCCTGCTGGTTCCTCTGAGAAATGTGTAACTTGGCATAGCTGGTTAGTAAACCCCAGATCTGGGGTCAAACTCCATCCGCTCAGCAATTCTTGAGCACGAGGTCAACGCTGAAGGTGTTGGAGGGACTTCACGGCTGCTGCCTGTGACGTCTGTGGAGATGCTTCTAGGAACGCATCCCCTGAGGAATGGACACACTCAGGCTAGGCAGGGAAGCGATTATGTGGACTCTGAGGCCAGTTGGCCATTGTCTTGCTCTTTGTGTCTCTTCAGCGTACCCACCATCTTAGGGATTAGAGAAAGCGTTTTGTCAGAGTCGTGTAGCAGTTCTTCTGGTGTGAGGGATTTTGTCTGTTCCTTGTTTTTCTATTTTTCCCCCTAAATCACTGTTTGGAGGATCCTGCCTCAGTATCTTCTGGTGCCTCTAATGTCTACGAAGCCTGCAGTTAAGGATTACCCCTTCCCACAGTTCTCCCAACTCCTATTAGTCCTTTTGTGATATGGAGAATTATTCAAGATGATTCAGGGGAGGAAAAAACAGATAAGTCTGTGTTGCCAAAATCACCCTCCATCATTTTTGGGTGGGACTTTATCTTTGCTCTCTTTTGGGAGGTTCTGGGTGGCATGAGGACAGTGTCTCCTACTACGTTAAAGATCTGGTGTCTCGGTGGTTCTGTGGATAAGTATGTTCATCAGGAACTGGGGTTTTGAAAGAATCCTTGTAAGTCATGCTTCTCTCACATTTGGGACCACAAAGAAAGAGACTCACCTTTCTTTGTCTCCTTTTTTGTCAGCAGAATCCTATTTTTAGGCCTTTGGCATCTAGTCCAGCTTCCCTTACAACGGGGTCCTGGCATTCGTTTTAGGAATTTCTGGAGCCATTAATAGTGTGTGACCAAGTTGAGGGCAGAATGTATTGTCTCAGTCCTCTTCTGGCAATCCAGACGTTTGAGGGGCGTGCTATTTTCAGAAAGGTTCAGTGTAGTCGTGTCCAATGATCAGGCCATGAAATCACAGATCCTTGGCATTGTCGTGAACAAAAGAAATTCCTTGCTCCTGTTTCAAGGCAATGTGATTACAGGGCCCGTGATCAGATAGGTGACCCAAGATGGATGCCTTCCCGAATGTGAGTCAGGTTTATCTGTACCTGTCCCCACCTTTATCTCTGAGCATGTCCTTTGCATTTAAAGATGACTTGCCTTGCATTTACCCTTGGTGCCATGCTGAGGGCAAATCAGTCTCTCACCCGTGCCTTTGTGGTCTAGCGTCTCACACAGCCAGATGGCAGACAGGCATCGCGGGCAGTTTTTGGCTCCTAATGGAGGGATGCTCTCCACATGACCTCTGGAGGAGCAGGGCAGAAGATGGGCCTCCCTCTGCTTGTTACCTGGAGATACCCCAGCGCTTCTCCATTTTCCAAGGGGAAGGAGCAAGCCTGTTTCGTTTGTGTGTTTGTTTTTTGGAGAAGCTTCTAGTTGGGTTTTCAGATGAACTCCTTTCAGAGATTTTGCCTTTAAGGCTTAATCCTGTGGATAATTGAGCCGTAATGGACCAGTTTTACAGACCTCCTTTTTGGTGCGCTCAGTTCCAGTATTTAAGCTCACAAATGAGCACTTCCCTCGTGAGTTACTGAGTGTGCAGTTTGCCTGATGCTTGCGCTTTAAATGCTTATCAATATGTGGGAAAGCAGGACGTGTACCCTCATGTGGAGCCCTCACAAGGTCCTACCAGGCCCTGGTGAGAATCCTCAGGTATCCCTGGGGCCACAAGAAACAAGTCAGGAAGACGACAATGACCTTCATGTCGGGATTTTGTTTGTTTGTCCCTAAATGAGATCATTTAGACAGTATTTCATCAATGAAGAGCAAAAGTCTGTTTTTCTCTCCACTTACACTCTGTGAAAAAGAAAGGGATGTTTACTTAAGCAATCTGTGTATTTCACACTTGGAGTCATTAATGTCAGTTGATTTTTTTTTAATTACCATTTAGCAAAAATTCACTAGTAAACATATGTAATTAAAAGTTTGTGATGGGGGAGAAAAACAACTTGGTGACTTGTTTCTTTTGAAATAGGTTAACCCACTTTGCATCCCCCATCGATTCAAAGGAAGAAAAACTGCCCTGGAGAACCCCACGGAGTTTACAAGGAGACGTTACTAATGGAAACAAGCTTCTCTCAGTAGATCACAATATATGGCCCCAAACACAAAAGTTACAAGAGGTGCTGGATAGAGGCCACAGAGTGTCTCGTAGGTTAAAGGAGCAAGTCTCTAAATCAATGCTCTTGCTTAATAGCCAGTCTCTGCAGTGTTTTTGGGCAGGGTGAAATGTACTTGCATGCACACACTAGGACCTTTGCATTCAGGTGGATTTCTCTGATGTTTCCAGTCGAATTGAGTTGGTAGTCTGAAGGAAGAGCTGACTATCTTCACGGCTACAGGCCTTTGCCTTTGTGAGAAGAGGCACAATTCTACCCTTTTGCTTCTTAAGAGGAACAAGCAGGAACTGAATCCTGGTAGGCCTGGTAAGACGAAAGCGATTTGCAAAAGAGAATGCATTTCATGTGACCGAGCTGGTTATTCCCAGGCACATACTTTGGGATTTCACCAGGCCCCAAAACAAACAGCCCTAAAGGATTTATGAACAGGAAGCGTTCCTTCCCTTGTTGACCTTAACTTATATGTTGAGTAAACAAGTCCCTGTTCTGTATACCCTGGTGTATCTAAGGCAGCTTCTAATTTCACTGCAGTTGGACTGCATCCAATTGTCCCTTTGCTTGTGGTTCTTAGAAATGCCAAGAATTGGAGGTTGAGAGAGACCTGACTTAACTAGAAAAACCAAAGTAGATCTGGCTGTGGGTGGGTGTGCACATTTCTCAGGTTGTGGGTGAATTACCTGACCCTCAGGGGGGAATTAAGAGGGGGGCACACATGACTTGGTGGCCCTGTCCGACTGCAGTTTAACTGCAAACCTGGCAGTGCATTTGTTGTTCTAACTTTTAGATGTCTCATAGCTGGTTTAATCTGGTGATCACTCAGCCCAGGGCTGTGGGGAGTTACATATTCAGAGCCTTGGTTTCCACACTACCCCTGGCCTCCTGGTGCCCTGGTTTTCTCTTTGGCATGAAGCTCTTCAGATGCTTTCATGACAACCTATGACTATGACTGAGAAAGTTTTCATAGTCATGTTGGATGTCCTTTTGGGGGGAGGTGGTTAGAACTGGGTTAGTTTTCATCATAAAATTATCAGGTAGTTTTATCTCTATATGGAGGAGGGATGGGCTAGACATTGATTATTTGGATAGCACTTTGGAGAAGGGATTTTGCAAAAGCCGTTTGCTTGTACACAGTCATCTCCCACTGACCCGTTGTTTGTGGCTTAGAAATGTTGCTGTTACATTGAGATAGGAATCTCTCCTTGGCCAGAAGCCAGGAATGTCATGTAGGCCCTTTGTGGGATGGGATTCCCTATGCCCACTGTGCTCCCATTTCTCGTGGGGGGAGGCAGTATGGTCCAGTAGACCCGGCATTGGGTCTACTGGTGTCTGGGTGTCTGGGTCTCTGAATTTTGGAAGGTGACTTCCTCCTTCCTCACTTATATCTCCTGTAGGCAACTCATCTTCATCAATCTGTTTCTGTTTGTGTCTGTGGAATGGGGTCAGGGAGAGTGGAATAGCAACTAAGACTCTCTGAAGGCCTAGCTTTGCTGAGCACATATTGTACCGATGACACTGGAGGCTCAGAATAATCTGTATTAGTTTACCGGTGCTGCCATGACAAACTACCACCGACTGGCTTACACAACAGAAATTTACTTTCTCACAGTTGTGGAGGCTAGAAGCCTGAGATCAAAGTGTCTGCCGGATTAATTTCATCCCAGGGCCTCTCTCCTGGGCTTATAGGTGGCGTCTTCTCTGTCTTCACATGGTCTTTCCTCTGTGTGGATCTGTATCCACCTGTCCTCTTTTTTATAAGTACACAAGTCATATTGCATTAGGCACCCCCATATGTCCTCATTTCACCTGAATTACCTATTTAAAGGTAGTTGTCTCCAAATACAGTCACATTCTGAGGTTCTAAGAGTTAGGACTTCAACATATGAATTTTGGGGATGACACCATTCATCCCATAGCATTAGACCCCTTCGGTGGGACTAATATTACAATTTTTAGGTGAGAAAACAGGCTGGAAAAGGCTGTTTAACCCTATAAAGAGCAGCAGAGCCAAGACTCGAGTCTCCCTCTGATTCTGTGTTTTGTGTTCTATTTTTTTTCTCTGCTTCTGTTGAAGCAGACCTCCCTCCTGGGGATAGTTGGTACAATGAGTTCACAAGTGCAGCGTTTCCATAGCACTGTTCTTGTGGTTCTTCACCTCTGATTCTGACTTTCCAGAGATAACTTAAGAGTCTGCTTGTCTTCACTCAAATCATGAAATTTTAATATGCCTGTTCACATGTTTAGTGATACTTTCTAACTCTTGGTCTTCCTGTGCTCCATTAGAAATCCAGCTACAGGAACATAGATTCTAGAATTTAAAAGGCCATTCTTTGTGAAAATGGCAAATGGACTTGTTATTACCTTTGAATCACCTCTTCATAGCCTGAGTTCACAGAATAAACACTCATTGACCCGGTTGACTCTACCCTTCATAATCTTGAAACAGTTCAATTAAGTGCCTGTACAGTGGCTCCATATGTTGGCTAGATGCGAGGTGCCAATATTTCGACACTGCTTTCTCATTAAAATGATCAGGGCATGAGCCTGGAAGATTCCAGTGTGTGCCTCACCTGGGACCTCCCCAAGGGAAACGTGCCTGCCAAGCAAACCAGAAATAGTGTCAGAAAGGAAGCATACCCCCTCTGCTGGCTCCCCTCCTGGATGGAGTCATTAATGAGCACTTTCTACCCTTGGCAGGACCAGGTAAGTCTGAGAAGTGTACCTCCTGTGGTGTTTAAACGCATTCCAGTTACTCCCATGATAGCGATGCATGAAGAATCAACATATTGACCCCCCCAGAGTATATATTAAATTCTGAAGGATTAATCAAAACTGCACCATGTTGTGTGCAATTAAACCCTTGAAAGGCAAAATAAATTTGCTGGAGCAGTAGCAGCTCTCATACCACTTGTAGCCGGAATGAGGCATTTTTCAGTTCTATTACTAACAGATGAGTTTTTGCTCAGGCACATTTTTCAAGAGGTGGGATGGACCAGAAGGAGGTATCTGCAAAACATTTTACGGATGGGAGGAGAACAGGGAGTCAAGCTCTTCTAGTGTTACCCTCAGAACTGGGTAAACACCGTGCAAAATCCTTCCATCAGAAGGAGCACTGGATTGTGTCATTTTTCTTATTAGAGGAGAAAATGCCAAAAGAGTTGTCTTGGGAATAATAGAGGGAGTAGAACCTCAGCCGTCTGCCAGGGCCCTCCATGGTGATGGGTGTGCCCTGTAAGGGCCACGGGGAAGGATTACTCTGCTCACTTGGCCGTGCTCCTACGTTAATGAGGATGATGATTTGGTGTGCATGTGCATTTCCAAATCAGGTGAACAGAATCTTGGAGAAGAAAAGAGTTCTGGGGGAAACAGAGGTACCTCTCCTCTCCCATTTAAATGTCATGGTGGAGCCATATTGCACATTGTATGGCCATTTCGGTTTATTGTATTTTTTACTGAGCCAATTAGAGTCTGTTGCAAAGAGCAGGGAAACTGTATATTCAGTTGACCAAAGGCTGAAAAGGGAAAAGGTTGGTGTTGGTGACACATGATGGCCAAGGTGTCACAGAAGCTGTACCTCCAAGCTAACTCCATCTGCTAAAGGAGTATCAGAGCAATGTGAGATCTGCAGGAAGGGAGTTAAGTGAAAAGTCTTAATGAAAGCAGGAATGAGACCAGAATTCCATTTCTCTTTGTCCACTTTTGACAGTGTATTTCCTGTGCTAGCCAGAGTGCCAAAGCTCAAGGCAGACTCATAAGGATGAAGAGTGTAGCACGCTGCTAATGGCACAAATTTATCTCCACGTCTCCTGTTTCACCGGGGGAAAAAAATTAGCGTATCAAGATGCCTAAGTTTCTCCCATAAATAATCCAAAACTATATTCATTGCAAGAAAAAATATTATGTAGAACGGTGTGAAATCCTTGAATTATAAATTCAGATGCCCTCTCTGTGTTAAATGTAGCAATTAGAAAAATAAGGATAATATGCTTAATTCATACAAAGTACATTTGTGGGTTTTTTTTCAAAGTTCGGAAATAAATTTTATTGGAAGATGCATTGAAAACTCTCATGACATCTGGAATATGGAGATCTAATTGCTGATTCAATGGCATTGCGAACACGCAAACATATTTCCTTGGTGAAATGTCAAAAAGGCAGCAATCAAAATGAAGCGTTTAAGCATTAAAATGAAGAAATGATGACTGGGTTGATTTGTAAACATTTATCTCTAAGCTTACTTTATGAAAAAGAAGGAATAAGTTTAGGAACATGGTGGCAAATGTGCACCTTCTACGTCCTCAATATTGTGAGGCCATGGAAGTCTCAAGATACATAGTGGGTTCAATTAAAATTTGTATTTCTCTAAATTCTGATAATCCCACTTGGCTTTTTTATGTGGGGTTTATTGTACTTTAATGAACAGCAAGAGGTTGCAAGGGGATTAGGGAAGGAATGGACTTATTTTTCACCTTCAGCTTAGTTACTCTAAAATGGAACATTTCTGTATCTTTGAAATCATCACTTTTTAATGTGTTTTGGAATCATTTCTTGTCCAGTGGTGTTGGTTGGTGACAATATTTACTTTTACCTATGTTATTGATAAGTCAGGTTAGAAGCTGGTCTTGGCATCTTTGGCCTGACCTAGCAACTCCTACCATTCTCTGGAGCTAATTGTTCTGAGGACCAGCTGTCGTTCGTTCTGATTATTATTATTATTATTATTAGAGGCAGATTATGATTTTAGCATACGCCTCAGGTTTGGTTTCTCTTCTGATAGAGGAAGCACCTAACAACTGTTAACTGGGGCATTAGCTATCAAACAAAAATGTGTGAAGCCACCTCACAGAAAAGGCAAATCAACTTGTTGCTCAAATAATGTTCCATCGTGCTTGCTTGTACAAATCCCTACCTTCTAGAAAAGCAACCCAGAAAGAAGTTTCCAATAAAAGGGGGAAATTGTGAAATCCCCCATCAAGGAAGAGACCCACTATGATCATGGCCACTAAATGAATAATCTTTCCCAGATGAATATGTTTTCAGTGTCCCAAATTATACCAACCACATACAATGACACACCGCTTCAACGAAGACCTGATAAATAAGGAAAATCTGCTTGAGGAGTCAAGTTGCCTTCCCCAGAGCCAGCATTTGTAAGGTCTCCACTGTATTGTGCTTGCAAATAACATTTATTTCTGTAGTGTAAATATGCAAGAGTTCATTTTAATAAAAAGTAAGTCCTAAAATAAGATAAAACCCATGACTAGACTTGCATTTGAAGATTTAGAGTGTATTCATCTGCTGGTTTTCGGTATAAATATTCATTGGTTTTGAGCTCTCAGGTGCTGGAACTTTTAATCTGCATTCAGATGGAGGTACTTTAATCAGAGAGTTCATAAAAGTCTGCAACTTCCCCCCCCAAGAGAAAAAAAAAAAACAGACCAGCAGAATACAGGGTGCTAGGGCTTCAACATAACACACCAAGCTGAACTGTATTGCTGGTGGGGGGTGGGGGGCAGGGGGAGTAAACACCAAATGCCATTTTGTACCATAATATCAATATTCTATTAAAAATAAATCTCTTGCTGTTAGACCGAAAAGTCTCAAAAACCTGTCACTTGACTGCAGTCTTCAGAGATGACTGATAATGGGTAAAAAATCCCATAGCATCTGTTTACCATGTACTCGCACAAACTGTTAGGAATGTTTTTAAATGTCAGCAGTAATGTATGCGTGTGTATGAGCTATCACAGAGCAACGTCGCCACCAAGACGGCACCGGGGACTGCTCTAAATTAGGTAGGTCAAGTGAAGAAGGTACCAGAGGAACCCTTGGAAAGGATGTTGTTTGTCTGGAAAAAAAAAAAATTGGAGCAGCAAATGTTAATACGTGAATACCTGGGAAACTTCCTACCAGATTTTGAATCAAGCTTAAATCATGGGAAGGTTTACCAAGACCCCATTGCTAAGGTCAGTTTCAAGAGAGCAGAGGGTGGAGGGAAAACATTTTGCATTCGATGTATTTTGCATTATCAGGCTCTCAGCTTTCTCTTGGTAACCTAAGCACATATCAAGAGAAGAAAGTCACTGAGGTACAAATGCTGACTAAACAGTGTAACGGTGACAGCGTTGTTAGCAGCTGCTGTATTACTTGAGAATGCCGTGCTATTTAACTACTTACAGAGGGAACACTGCCTATTGTCCCAGCAAAGTCATCGGGACTCCGGGCAGTCAGAAAGAGCTTTAGGGCAGTTAACGCTTTCTCCAAAACAAAACACAACAAAAACAGCAACAACAAATAAAACAGAACAACAACAACAACAGAACAAACCAAAAGACATTTGGTAATTGGACTTAGTTTTTTCTGATCTGTTGAAGTTCCATGAGGGTAACCTGGCATATAGATTACTGGAGGGTGTAGGAGTCTGAAAGGACAGAGAATGAAGTTTGGTTCTAACCACTTGCAAGAGCGCAATGTTCAACGTGTTTAATGTTTTCATGTCTCTGCCTCAGTTTCTTCTTTTGCAAAATGGGGATGATAATAATAGCATAACCTTATGGGATCATTTGTTGGAAGGATTCAATGATGCATGCAAAATGTCTCGCTCAGCACTCAGTAAATGCTCCAGACAAATGCAGAGGAAGACCATGTGAACCATAGAAAAACCTAAATTATGCTATGTTTTAACATAAATATGGGTTCATTATTTTCAGGTGTGCATGAGAACTACGCTGTGCCATCTAGAGAGCCTTGCCTTAACGATACGGCGGCGCGATTCGTAATTCACGTATCCGAGCCACTGGCCTCTGCTTATGTCATGAGAGGTGTGCTTAGGTACAAAATGGTTCTTTCTCAGGTACTTGCAAGAGTCAGCTTCCTTTCTGATCTTGTTTTCAATTAGTGAATTCATTTATTAAACCCCTTTTAATAAACAGAATCAAGGTCACCTTTGGAATACCTCATTCTGGTTTATATTTTAAGTTGTGGTGTTTTAACTGATGTGACTTTATTTTGTTTGGTAATCATATACATTGTGGAGGGAAAATATATAGAATCAAAATAAGTGGTTTCTTTCCTTTTATCCAGTCTTATTAGTTGGGGAAATATTCAGAAGGATGTTTAACCTTCTCTCTCTCTCTCTCTCTCTCTCTCTCTTTTTTTTTTTTTTTTTTGTGATCCAGTCTAAAATTTCTCGTCCCATGTGTCCTGTTGCAGTATCATCCCTGATGTAGGCTGCATACCTGTCTTCCCAGGTAGCATATAATTTCTACCAGGGCAGGGACCATGACTTATTTACTGGTACAATATAAAGTCTCTAAACAATGCTTGGCACTTCAGTCATTTATCTTTTGTTGACTGATTATAGTTATAATGGTAGGGTGGTGATGGAATTAGTAGTCAGTTCTTAATGCTTTTAGAGCAACCAGTGGATTATGTCTTGGGTGCTAGATATAACCTTGGTGCTCAGATTAAAACCACTGTCAACATTTCCTCAGCCTCCAAGTTTTCCTTTGCTCATTCAACAGACATTTTTCCACCGAGCCCTGTGTGCCTAGCCCTGTGTTAGATACTAATGCTAGATATGGCCCCTGGGTGCAGCTGACGGAGGTAGATGTGTCAATAAAAAAATGCAGTAAAGTGGAAGAGATGCCATTACAGAGGTGGTGACAGGCTAGAGGCAAGGAGGTGGTCAGGTCTACCTGAAAAGCACAGGAAACATTTCCTGCAGGAAGTAGGTGAGAAAATCTCAGCTGGTTTTGCTGGGCAATGAGAGCATTTGGCTGGGGGAAGAGTGTTCTAGGCCAAGTGAACCAAGTGCAGACCACCTGGCTCAGCAAGCGTGGTCTGAGCATATGAACGAGACGGGTGCTTGAGATATGAGCCTGGAGATAAGAGTGGGTAGGAGGTTGGACCAACTCTCATTGGTAAAGACTGGCTACTGGTGAGTCGCAAGTAGGTTGTGCCATGAGTTAATTTTCATTTATGGAAGCATCAGATGTTAGAACTGGAGATGGATTTAGGATAAAGGTCATCTATTTTACAGATGAGGAAATTCAGGCCTGGAGACATGAAGTAAGTTGGAGGCAATGGTACATAATAGGAAGATTGGGGAATTTCTAGGTTGTGGTCAGAATTAGGTCTGGCCATCTTATTATTTTGTGTGTCATCAAATAAGTCAATCTCTCTGATCCTCAGTTTCTTCCATCTTTAAAATGGTGATAGTGATTTCACCTGCCTTTACTGGTGAGTAGGCAAGTATTGTTATAGGGCTCAGATGAGACAATGCGCGTAAAGGACTTTGAGAGCATGATATACTTGAGGATGTAAATGTTATCTGTTAAAACCTTGGTCTTTGGCCTCAGGTTGCCTGGGATGGAACTTTGACTCCTCTGATTCTGGGTTATACATGGAGATAATAAGAGTACCTACTTCATGGGTTGTAGTAAGAATTAAGTGGTAATGTACAGAAAACACGGTCCCCCGCACATTGTAAGCTCTTAATAAATGCTACCCGTTATTAATGTATTATTTTTGTTAGTATTAGTCTATTATTCTTTCCAGTAAACCCTGCTGCTTTTCTTTGACCCTCTCTAAGACAGCGTTAAAGCCACAGAGATCTTAGACTTGATCAGATGTATTTTTCTAGACATTATGATAATGGGCCCTTCAGTGGGTGATGTAGACTTTGGCTGTTGAGTCCTAATGCCATGGAATGTTGGGCACCACCTGTAGATCTCTATCAAGCAGTCTGTGGGAGCCTTTGGCTCTAAAAAGAGGCTCTCTATGGTTACCCTCATCACCTACGTGCTTCTGAGTCTCAGTGGTTGTACGAAGAATTACAATCTGGAAGATTAAATCTTCCACCTGCCCCTCATTACTGTTCCTTTTGATGGAGTCTTGTCATGTATATCTACATGGTTAGATATACATGACAAGATGTAAATATCTTGTATCTAATATCTAAATGATTAGAACACCCAGTAAGTTCATTTTAACCTTGGTACAAAACGCAGGGATCCTTAAAATATGGAGTCACATTTAATATTGTTGCCATACTTACATGATACATTCCTGTCACTTGGTACCCTATGACTCATTGAAGTATTCTGTTCTTCCTGGTGAAGCATTCTGGGTTGCCCACCTTTTTAGAGGATGAGGAGTGTTTGGTTACTTCTATCATTTTCTGGGTGAGGTTTCATTGGTTGTTAGGGAAGATGCTAATTCATTTTACATCAAATTTTAGATTTTTTTTTCTCACATTTATGGGTGAGGAGTAGAGTCCTATTTGGGGCATGGAGAAATCACCTAGGCTCTTACCTGGGCACACAAAAGAGTTGTAAGAGAGGATGGGAAAGAGAATTGTTTTTGTTTTTCTAATTGCTCTACATCTAACAACGAAATTAAAGAAAAATGTGAAAATAAATGTAGAAACCATCTTCATGCATATATTGGCTTTGGTTTATCATTCATTCAGCTATTGCGGTTATCACCTTCCAATCATTGTACACAATACACACATTAATACAGTGTGATCAGCTTGAATGTTGATTATGGTTTTGGGAGCTGGGATTTGTTCTTTCTGTTACTGACTTGTAACTTCTCAGGATCCGCGATTTACTCATGGAAAATAATAATAATAATAATAATAATAATAATAATAATAATTTCGTATTTAGTAATTATGGGCACTGTTCGAATACATATATCAATTCATTTAATTTTCACAAAACTCTTGTTGAGATATGTCCTCATTATCTTCTCCATTATAAAGAAGCAAAAGTGAATCACAGTGAAGCTAAGTAATTGGCCCAGAATCGTTGAGTTGTAAAGGTAGAATTTGGACTGGATTCTCAAGCACTACACCAGACTGCCAGGTGACAGGGAATCTGAGTGTGCTTCACAGGAAAGGCTCTGCTGTAGCTCTGGACTTTCTGTCACCTGCCCCCTTTTCTACAGATATGTATGGAGGATGCTAAGGTAGCTCATTCCAGTGAAATGCAGACACACAATAACTTGTGTGAAAGGAAGTCAGGAACAATGTGCAGAATTTGTGTTTGGCCTAAACATTATTTACAGAGCTATTATTATGGGCATGGAAGGTAACTTAGAAACTAATCTTTGTATAACTCTATTTTTGGGGACACATTTAGTCCAGTATGGCTCCTTATTGTTCCTTTATGGGTGGATTTTTATATATTTTCTTCTTTCCTTCCTTTCCCCTTCCTTCCTTCTCCTTCCTTCCTTCCTTCCTTCCTTCCTTCCTTCCTTCCTTCCTTCCTTCCTTCCTGGCATCCTTATGGATATACTGATATATTAGCCACATTTGTATAACTCCTTCCACACACACCAATTTTTACATGGCTCAGCATCCTTGATCATGGAAATTTTCTCTCGGAAGAAATGGAAAGTTGTCATAGAGCTTAAGTTTTTATTCAGTTGAATCTTTATCTATGTTTGCTATGTAGTATTATGTATATATCCACATGCATGTGCACATGTGTATATAAACACATAATATATATTTGATATCATATCTCCTATGATTCTTGAGGATTGTACTGAAATTCTAATAGCCAAGGGATGACCCACCCCTATCTCCATCCTTTTCCCCATTAGATAAAAATGTTTCTAAATGAAGAGTTCAATGTCATAGAACATCTTCAAATACAGAATAAAACTGGTGCTTTGGTTTATGATATAAGAAAGGCTCCTAAAAAAAAAAAAAAGAAAGAAAGACTCCTGATCCCCCCCCCATCCCCACTTGTTTTTGTCAACTGAATTTTCTAAGCACAGGGTGCATTTGTAACTTTTCAAACACTCTGGCCATGACAGCTAATGGTGGATGGTGCCATGGTTAGGAGGTTTCTCAAGACTAATCATTTTTCAAAAGAAGAAAAATAAAAACAAAAAAACCCAGTAGATTGATAAAAAGGGCACGATGTTCTTGATGAGGCAGGCAAAATCTCAAGGCATGGCTCATCCCCTCTTTTAATTATCCAGTTCATTTAGTCAGCTGTGATCCAGGACTTTGGGAGGTCACCTGCAGTGCGAAAGGAAGGCATGGAAGCCATTGACCCATGGTCTGGTTCAAGGGTGGAAAATGGCCACCCAGGCTGACTCGTCCTTTTACAAATGGAACCTGGAGAGAAGGGTTCTGGGTGTGATGTGTGGTGGCAAGAAGTCCTCCTGATGCCCTGAGCTTTCCTGAACCTCATCAGAAAAACATAATTGTATCTGAGAAATTGGCTGGTCAGCTAGCATTTGTGATGGCTCATTCACTTGAGCAGAGAGAGCTCCAGAATTGAAAGTTACAGGTAATGTAACTGGAACGCTGCCCTCGGGAAGCCATAATTAACATCGGCACTGTTGTCAGCACACCCCTTCCCTTTACCTCACCTCTGCTGATTATTTGATATACACAGGGCGACGTTCCGGGGATCCCTACCATCATCATCATTAGGCATTATCTTCGGGCAGGAGAAAGGGCCAGAAAATCTCATCTAGTTCCTGTCTCACGATCTCTGAGACTCACTTGTCCTAGGATGACTAAGGAAAATATCCGTTTCATCCTGCTACCAGACTTCTACTCAATGCTCTTGAAGTCACGCATCCCAGTTAAGCCACTCACCATCTTGTAGCTCATTTGAGGTATGTCTTCTCCAAGGAACCAGAGAAATGATTTTGTCCCTCGTGTAACTTTAGACTGCAAAGGACATTACTGATTAGTTGACCTAGAAGACCTTTTTGGTCAATTTACCCATGTAAAAAATGATTGTGTCTGTGTTGTGGTGAGAAGCCAGGCCTGGGCAATGATTTAAATGACTATGTCAACACTCACAGAAGTGGGAGAAGTTAGTCACTGTCAGATGATGCACTGCTGGCATCTGTACCCAGTTGTCGGGCCAGCCAGATCTGGATCGGAGTCTGTTTCTGTCCCTGACAATGGACAGGCACTCCCCGTGGGCCCCTCACCTAACCTTTGTGGCCATCCTTTTCCTTTTCCTTATCTGTAAAGGGGGGATAGTGACTCATTGTGAAGGTTCAAGAGCAGCCTTCATTTCGTAGCCAGCCAAGGGTTGAAGACAATGACACCTCTGAGCTCATCCTCCTCCTGGTTTGGTTTCAGTCTCATAGAGGCAAGAGGAGGTATTCACGGATTTTTTCAAGGAGTCCTGTGGGCCCCCTTGGGAGAGGTGGGTGAGGCAGGCAGATATATGAGCCACAGCCCCTCAGCTCAAGGAACCAAGGGGCTGGTTGCCCTACTGAAGACATATGGCACATTTAGTAAATTTGGGGAACGCACACATATACTCTCTTTCTTCTTATATGAGCCTCTAATATTCTATAAAACTTTTCAGCAACTTTGCAGATTTGATGCCATTATTTGGAAATTGCTGGTCTTTCCTGTAGAGATAATGACAAAGAAAGGGGATTAGGGAGTAGGGAAGGAGAAAGGAGAGGGGCCAGAGGGGAGTCTTCCACTGAAGCAGAAGGGCTTCTGCCAAAAGAGGAGGTGGCCAGCCAGGTATCCTGGGAACTAATAGCAGATGCCTTAGTGGGTATGTGGGGGCTTCTCTGGAAGACTCCAAGGCCAGGAATCCGCAGCTCTGTATCATGTAATCAGTAAGGGGAGAATATTTGCCTGAAGACCACCATGGGGAAGGGGATGGGGAAGGAGCCTCTCTGCATGTTTGCTATCTGTGACAAAAACGAATTTATAGTCATTTTGTTGGCGCTCTAGTGGAGGGAGGACCTGGCAAGTTTCTCGAGAGCCCAGAATGATAATGTTAAGTGGGAGTTAATTATGTGATCCCCATCATGATTAATTTAAGATGTGTAAAATACCATTGTAGGACTCTATGTAGCAGGGGATCATTATTCTGCATGCAGTTTGCGTTGGTCGTAAAACATATTTTGAGCTCTTTTCACAGTGCTGCCCTAACTTCAGGCTGTCTAATCCAATATTTTCTATGAAGCCTTGGTTTCCTAGCTGTGAATTTTAGGAGTTTTCTGGACTCTCATCCCATGTTTTCTTTCATTCAAAGAGGGAGTGGAAAGTATTTACTCTAAGAAAATTGCAAGACCCAGGGAGGTTTTCTGAAATTCTTGTGCTCTCCTGTGTTTACCATAAATCTGAGACAGTGATACGATCAGCAAGCTTATTTATGTCTGAATACAAAACACAGATACGATTTAAACAGAGCAGTACCCCTTGCTAGCATCTCCCATCATGGGTTGAATATGATTCTTACAACTGCAGTGGACGGTCTGTTCCACTGTCAGCTATTGATTAGTAACTTAGTTTGCAGTAAATTGTTCTCTGTGCTAACATTTGCATCTCCTTCCTCAACAACAACAACAACAACAAAAAAAAATGCCTCTCTACCTTAAGAACCCTTTCCAATGTCATTCAAAGACTGTGTCTGGCCAGCAAGGGAGGGCCCCCTCCCCTCTGGCTTTCTAGAGAACAAGTCACTCCCGGGGAAGACAGGTAGCTCAGGGTTTCAGAGCTGCTCTGCAATGGCACTCAGATTGTAGGTCATGCCATCGACTGTCAACGTAAGGTGTGTCCGTTGGCATCGATAGCGTGACTCTTCAGGAAGTGATAACTTTAAAAATGTATGATGAGTACCACTGAATTAAGACAGATGGGCTGATTTGTGTTATTCCTAAAATAACTGGCAAGTAGGTGTTTATCTCATTTTACAACAGGACAGAATTGCTTTTGGAGTGATTCATTTGTGATCCCAGCTAAGCTGTACTATTAATTTACTTTACTTCTGACTGGTGTGTGTTTGCCTCAGTATTTACTGTGCTTTGCATCAGTATTGTCGAACTGTGGTGCTGGTGAGATGCCTCTGCATTTGCATTTAGATGCTGGGGTTATGGGTCAGCCCTGGAAGGTGGTGCACCCAGCTGCAGTGTGGCTGTTGGAGGTGTATTCACAGCCCTCCCTCGGGTTCCGTGTGTGGAACCTTGATTATTGTAACCCCCCAGCAGGTTCTGCTGCGTCCAATCTCTCCCTGTCCCTGTCACCCATGCTGGACACTGGTGCTGAGTGATATGTTTAACATGCAAATTTGATTCCATCACAGCTCTTTTTTTTTTTTTTTTAACAAACCCAGATTCCTACAGGGATCAGGCTTACCAAAGGCATGGACCCAAGTAGGTGTTTTGGGGCCTATGGTGACTAAGCGAGCACATTCCATCCAAAAAGAGCAAAGCTATTCCAGCTACTGGGAAAGTCAGCCCAGCTTCTTAAGGAAAGTCAGAGATGGGTTTATGCAGAATGTCTTGATTCTGAAAACCTCGCATGGGCCAGATTGTATCTGTGCACAGTTTTGACTTTGAATCCCTGACTTATATAGTCACTTGCTGGTCCCCCACTGGACCTCAAGATGATGTCCAAAGTCTTCAGCATGGGATATGCAACTCTTAATAATCAGGCTTTGTTTCTATGCTTATCTTCTGCATTGCACTCCTTTCCCACTAGTCTCTATGCCATTCACTGTGAACCAACTATTGTAAAACCTTCCATAATGCGATGAGTCGGTTCCAGAAAAGTCTACTGTGTAGGATGAGGGGGCAGGGCCACTGGCTATGGAGTGGTTGAAATGGCCAGGGAGAACGTATGCAGCTAGGCACCCGGGCTTCAGAGATCCCACTGCAAGATCCAAATGCATCCCAGTCCCATCTGTAGTTTGGTACCACATGGTGGCAAAGGTCTACTCTGGCTTGGTTATCCACAGGAACCATTCTGGTCGGCTGGAACTCTCAGGGTAGCAACAGTCATTCCAGGAATCTCTAGCTAGTTGTCATCTGTTTTGTTGGCACACTCAGGAGCAGTTGAAATGAGAGAATAGTTGGTATGTGGGACCCGTGTTAACCTCCTTTTGTGTGTGAGAACACCACGTGCGTGTGTACAGATGCATGCACAGGTTATACCAGGAGACACACATGCACACACACCCAGGAAGAATCGTAGCTGTCGCCCTCTGAGAATTGGAGCCAATTCTTAATCATGTCCAAATTCACGTTATTGCATAGGCACATTATCCTGGGTTTTTTCTGTGCCTGTAGTTGCTGAAATGCTAACTCGAGGCTGCGTTTAGTTTCTGGGCCTTTGTAAGGACTCTTGTCTCTGGTGGCATCACCCTGGTTAACTCTTCTTAATCCTTAGGATACAATTTCTATTTAACCACCTCCTTGAAGAGAAGCAGTTAAACCACCTCTTTGCACCCCTCGGAGGAATCAGGTACTTCTTCAGAATCCTTGGTGCATCTGAACAACTAATCACATCTCTGTAATTGGTTCATTCCACCTTGGGTCCCAGGTGAGGCCTCAGTTGCTCAGGCACAAGGACCATATCCTTGATGCCTATTTCTTTTCCCAGTACCTTGTGGCAACTAGAGAGTGTTCATTAAATGACTGGAGGAATGGAAATAAAATGTAGCCAAATGGCTGCAGAAAAGTTTGCCAAGTAGGAACGAAGCCTTTTTTTTTTTTTTTGGAAAAACAAACTATATATTCATAATATATTAATACAGTATATAATAGATAATGAATGCTAATGAAATATAAATAATATACATTAATATATTCACATATGCCCATAATGTGTTCTGGCCCCTACAGAGGCACTGAGAAGTTAGCATACCTTCTTCTCCACCCCCTCCACTGGCAACATTATTCTCCATTTTAGTTTTGCTTTCAACTTCCTGGCCCAGAATGAAGGTCTCTATGAGTGAGGCCTTTCTTGCTGCTTCCTGGCTTGGCCTGAAGTCAGATGCAGCAGAAAGGAACCTCACAAATCGGTCTGCTCTTGCCAGGTCGCTGGCCAAATTGAGAAGTCCTGATATGCTCGTTGAAGTTCTAAGCACACTGTCACCCAACCCAAACCCCTCTGCCTTTCTCTTCCCCTGCTTCCCATCGGCAGCGTGAAGGTGCTCCAGCTCGGCTTGTACCCCTTCAACTTTTCCACTCCCTTTGAGTCAGCATCAGTGACGTCCTCTTCCCAGAGACTTCGAGTCTTGAGTCTTGCTAAAATGAGGTTCTCAGGAACAAAGGGAACTCAAGTTCAGGGTTAAGATGCTAAAATCAGATTGTTCTCCTCTGGCAGTAAATTGGTATGCCACTCTCACCACTGCCGCAGATAAAATTAACCATGCGTTGAAATCATTGCAATAGGCAGTGTCATCAAAGCTTATTTGTAATGAAAATATGATGTTTCAAACCTAAACTCAGGAGTATAATGAATGTAGGACCATATGTTCCCCTCCCACATAGGGCTGCAGAGAGGAGATGCTATTTAAAATATATAGCTGTGGATAGGGCTTGTGGTTTTCTGTGCATTGCTCACCCCTGGTCACCGGTGGGTTGTCCAGGAAGAGTCAGGGGGCAGATCACAGGTGGCCAGGCCCGGCGGGGATGGCTCCTGGGTCTGAGATGGTGCCAGCAGGTGTCTTGGTCCTTAGTGACCTTTCTCCGGTTGCTAGCAGTTGTGTTTAGGCAACTATGATAATAGGAAGGAGAAGCAGGGGAGGACCCAAGGGGAACTCTCGGGAGTGTGACCCCCAAGACCTATGATGAGACTCAGGGTTCTTGAGGGCAGAGTTGGTTGGTTTTCCAACTCATTTGCAACTCAGGCACAGAGGAAGCAAGCATCGTTTCAATAGCTGGAAACCTGTGTTCTCTCATCAGCTTTTTCATGGCCAGAGCTGGCTCTCTGAAAGGGCTGACTACTGTCACGCAACGGTGAGCTTTGGCCACCTCGGTGCTTGGGCTTCCGATGCAGCTGTACTGGGGGTCCCCTGTGTAAACCCCCGAATCCTCACAGTTACCCCGACCGGTACTATTACTAGCTCTGTTTTTCAGTTGGGGAAACTGGGGACCAGAGTTATTAGGTAGCTTGCTGGAATGACGACCAGCAAACTGTGTTATTTCATACTTGTTGCTGCAGGAGAGAGAGTCAAGCAGAGGAGTCCGATGATCCGGCTTGAATCCTCACTTTGCCATTGACTAGCTATAAGATCTTGAGCAAATTACTCATTCTTGGTCTTGATTTTCTCATCTTTAAAAATAAGAACCGTGCTTCTCTCAGAAGTCTTCATGGGGATTAAATGAGAGATGGCACGTAATAGGCCGGAATCAGCACATAGTAAGTGCTCAATCAATCTTGGTTATGAGCATCGTGCTGTTGCCGCTGCCAGGGTCTTTGGAGTGACTCTCTGCTGTCTCTGAACCATCCCTCCCCACATCCCTGCTGGCAAGCCTGGCTGGGGTGGGACCAGATGGTGGTGTTAAATGTCTACTTTAAAAGAATTTTTTTTTTTTTTGCAAAGATTAAAGGAGACAATATATGTAGTGTTCCTGGTACATAGCAGGCATTCCATACTGGTGAGATTTTTATTCCTCTCCTACCCAGAGCTGCCTTCCTCTGGTACCAGCAGGCTCTCAGGTTCCTGATGGTCCATCCCAGGTGTTCCTATAACCTAAGAAGGGGACTGGCGGTTAAGACTCCAGAACTATGTTTCTGACGGAGGAACTCCGAGCCCCCTTTGCAAGCCTAAGAAGATGGTTTGGCAGGTGTTTCAGGGAGAGCGAAGAGCGGGCAAGGTTTGGGGGAAGTTTCAGGGCCAAGGGTTACACATGAGGAGACATGCATGTCTCTTCAGCCCATCCCAGATAAAAATGGATGAAAGCATCCGTTTCTTCTTTTTGTCCTCTCTCTGTTAAAATATGTACTGTATTATCCAAATTAAAATCCTCCAACCAGTTGCTATTTGGATTTTTTTCTTTCTTTCATTTCTCTTCTTCCATCTGAGTATACTATACCACTGTAAGGTTGGCCAGGTCTACAGCTTTCATCAGGCTTGTTAAAATAATGAGGTGCAAATGGATTGGTGACCCTCTTGGGCAGCTCCTTAGAGAAAAGCCCTTCTATCTCTCCCCCCTTCACATTCTACAACTGGAAACTTGGTACATTCCTGCCTTCAAAGCCAGGATTTTCAGGTCTAGGGAAACAGTTGATTTGGGGGAAACCTCTGAGTGCTTCTTTCCCCGGCCAAGTGGTGGCACTGAGACTCAGAGGGGGTCCTATTTCAGCCCTGCCTCTTGGCTCTTAGAAGGAGAGGCTTTGTCATCCAGCGGTGGGGGCAGTGTTTGGAGGTGGGAGGAGGAATATGTCTACAGCTCATCTTCTTGGTGTTCATCAAGTGTCTTTTAAAAAGGTTTCCTGACAAAAGAGCCTCCCTCACACCGTCAGGGAAAGCAGGCTTGGCATTCCATTTTATGTTGAGACAATGCAAAACAAAATCCCTCCCCAATGACTGCCTGATAAAGGAATAAATTGACTGTACAAGGTGATGCGTTTGATAGGTCATTCTCGCCGATGTACTAGAAACACCTTCTATTAAGAACAAAATGAGGACAAATTTGTTATGCACCTTTTGTTATTTTTAGATTGCATTGACATTTTTTTTTCCAGGTTGGAGCCTATTATCCTGAACTTCCTAATAAATAGGAGTGACTTAGAAAACCTTTCATTGTGTTGACCTTTACTTAATTTTCTATGCAAGTGAAAAGAAATCTATTACGGAGGGCCAATCAAACACTTTAAATATCTTGTGTGTATATGTTATACTTATAAATAGATACGAGTAGGGGCTTTTGGGTATATTTTTATCAGCTTGCGTAAGGGTAAAGGGCTTATTTTAAAAAGAAAATATATATATATGTCTCTATATTTATCTGTTTCTGAGAATGGGGTAAAATTGTTCATTTAGGGCCATTGTGGTTCTAGAGATCACATGGCTGCTAAAATGTTAAAACCGGGTAGTGTTCTAAAAATAATAATATTCCTCTGTGGCTTGCCTTTGGTGAAAGCTCTGCGCAGGGCAATTAGGCAAACATGATATTGTGGTGCCGATTTCCTCTTTAGCAGAAGGCAGTGGCCGGCAGCGAAGCTAAAAGTGTTCGCAGGGCCTGAGAAACACAGCGAGGAGAAACACACGGAGAGCGGCACCTTTTAACACTTGGAATTTTTTCTTTTAATTTTCTTCAAACGTTCCAACTGTAGGAGGGTGGGTGATGCAGCTGTTCTTTGTAGCTTCTCTTCTGGCAGGCCGACAAGAAAATCAGAGAGCTGCTGGAAGTCCCTGACTTGGCCCATAAATAGCGGCAAAGTGCTCGGTTTTGAAATGCCTGCGTAGCTCATTGACCGCGCGCCGTGGCGGGGATGCTAATGGTTTATGTGGCCTGCAGGTGACAGGAAGATTTCTGCAGGCAGGGCTTTGTTGTAAATCCAGTCTGCCGCGCCGTCTCCTACCATCAGAGGTGGTTTCCAAGTGATCACAGGCTTTTTGACTTATGGCGAGGGGCGCCGGCATGAATGATGGGTCGGCCTAACACAGCTGTTGCTCCCGCCGTGCGGAATTCCAGAGGACGTGTAAAAAGAGATGGTGCTTTGGAGGAGTGGGAGTCAGAAACGAGGCCCAGCTTGGGTAGCAGAGCAGGGACTTGTGATGACTCTGTAAGACTTGCTTAGAACTTGCAGGCGATTGTTCCAGAACGGCGGTGGATGTGGGGATAGGCCCCTCCGACATATATCCACCTTCCTCATTATTCTTACTATTTTTCGTTAATAGCAATTATGTCCCGTTCCTGCAAGGGACTTCAGTTGCACAATGCTGTCGTATCTGTCATCTCCTTTTATCCTCATACCAAGTGGCGGATATTTATAGAGGGGGGTGGCGATCTTTCCCGGGGAGCCACTGGGCTCCTTTTAAAGTGTGCCAGGCGCTGTTGAAAGTTAATTAAAAAGACGCCTTCTCTGCCCACTAGGCACTTGTGGGCAAGAGAGATGAGAAAACAGCTAATGCTAAACGGGCACTAGCTGTCCTCCAAAAGCCCTTTAGAAATAAGGGAAATAGGATAGGAGTGAAGGTGGTTTTTTTTTTTTTTGTTGTTGTTGTTGTTGTTTTTGTTTGTTTAGTTTGGGCTTTTGGTTTGGGCGCACTTGCTCCTGGAGGAATCACGCTGACAAACGACACCGTGGGAGGACGTGAGGATGCCCTTGGGCCTGTCCTGGCCCGCACGTCGCGGGGATTCCCTCCTTCGGTGCTCCCAGCATCCAGCCCGTGGTCTGACCACGAGCTCTGTTTTACCCGAGGGGAAAGTGCAGCCTAGAATGAGCCCGAGGCCAGGCAGCTGGTAAAGGCATTGACGGAGCTCGAACTTGGGCCGTTTGGTCTTCGTGGAAAAGTGTGCGGCTCTCTAGTTATGGGGATCTCGTTACTTTATGGTCCTGAAAGCCTTCCAGGAATTTCCCTCTTCACTATGGACTTTTGACCAACTGCATTGTGTGGCCGTCCACTTGGTTCTCTAAACCAAGACCCGAAGGGAACCCAGTGGGGAAGGCGGCACAGTCCCCAGGGTGGGCTCCCCGAGGGCCACCCAGAGCGCTGTTGAAGGATGGGACCATCTTTCAACCTAAGTAGAGTAGGGCTGGGCCTGGGGGCGGAGGTGGGATTAGGAGTCTGATGACTTTGAGACTCCAGTGAGGTCGCACAGAATCCTGTCCACGCTTTAGTTTCATCCCTGTAAAATGGGGGCCTCCATACAGATTATGCTTGTTTTCTCGTGTTCCTTGGGCCTGGCGGCTTGTTCTCCCCTCCCGGCCTTCCGCCAAGAGTGTCCTTCCCAGATCTTGGCGTTGGCCGGTAGTCTCTTCATCGTGTTCACAAATCAGCTTCCAGAAGAGTCTTCCTTGGCCACGTGACTGAAGTGTCGGCCCTCTACCCTCGAGCTTCTATTGCATTATTTTTATTACATATTTTTATTATGCTTATTACATTCTTGGTGTGCTTATTGCTTTTAGAAGTGGTCTTCCTACTTGCTTATTTGATCATCTGTGACCCCTAATGCACTAGAGTGTCAGCTCCTGAAAGCAGGGACAGGGCTAACTAGACGATTCCAGTGTCTAGGACTATGCCTGGAAGAGAGGGGGCGCTCAATAAATTTCACCAAAAGAATGAATGAGAAAAATGAGTCAATGAGTGGTCTAGTTGGAGCGTTGTTCAAGATAGAGTAAATGAAAATCACACATAGAGATTGTTGTAAATATCAAGCACAGATGCAATGAAAACAAGGGCGGTAGATCTGCTCAGGATATTTAGACGCAGCCACGGCCTCTCCCAGAAAACTTGCTTAGGTGGCTGTGTAAGGACGTTTCTCCCATCTGCTTGTCCCTGTCCCAATACCTGGGATGCAAGATAATAGCTACCTTAAAGAGCCTCTTCCCCCCTACTCTCCTTATCAGAATGCTGGAACCGAGTAAGTAAATTTCTTGGATGTGTTCTTGATTGGAATTGAATAAAAATCAATGTAAAGTGAAACCCAAATCCTTCCTTTAGATCTTCCTTCAGACTAAATTTCAGGTCTCTGATCTTATCAGGGAGGACAATCAAAGGGAGGATGTGTTGGGTCAGTCTTTGGATAAAAGGGAACTCAAGAATAGCCATTAATGATTTTTCTACTACTTGGTCAGCATTAAAACGCCACCTCATTGGTATATGAAAACGATCGCATTTCTGGTAGCCACGCAGGGTTCTCATCTTACTGGGAGCTGGGTAGAGAATCTCTTAGGCACACTGCCATTTTGCATCCCGTTTTAACTGGAATCGTGTGAATCCTGGTTGGTAATGTTCAGAAGCAGAAAACCCTCCGCCTATGGGCTACGCTTTCAATAAAGTTTGAAACCAAGACGTTTGTCTCTCCACATCACACGTGCAGAATGATGCTCGATTTTTTTTTTGCAAGCCACAGGATTTTCCTAAACATGTGCAACTGCCTTTGCTACCTACCCTTACCAGAAAAATGTTTATTTAAATATTGCACCATCTCCACAAGCACTTTTATTATTTACCGATTTAAAAAAATGACATCATTACTTTTCTTCTGAATTTTTTAAAGCGACAATTGTGCAATTAAATTACTGAATTCATTTATATTTAATTGTGCTTTTGGTTTAATGTGCTATTGGACGACATTTCTTTCTGAGGCTGTTAGTTTTCCACGCAACACGGAGAATCTAAGGCTATATCAAGGAAATATATTACATGGGCAAGACAAAGTCTCATTAGTGTTATTTATAGCATGCTGAAACCTCATTAGGCGAAGGTATGCTGGATTCAAAAATGCATTACCGGGAACGCTTTATTTTTTGTACTGGAGAAATTGCTTTTATTGTGTTTCTTTGTCACAAGCATAGTGGCTACTGGACATTTTGGTTTCTTAAAGTATGAAATAAATTAAGTTAGAAGAAAAGAGTAATTAATCCACTCGCAAGTATAGCCTCATCATATTAGCAGAATGGCCTCACATGGTGCTAAGGAATTTCTATTTACCCACACACCTTACCCTCGACCAGCCATTAATTTATAACTTGTTTCACCTCAGGTAAAAAGCAATATTTTTCAGGGCAGTAGTTTGCATCTTAAACAGTAATAATGTGCTTTTAGCGCATTTCAAATCAGGGATGAGTGAAACCTGAGGTGCAAAGTCACAAATTGCCCAATTTAGGAAGTTCTATTTGTTCTAATGTGAGCCATATATTCCGCCCTGCATAAATACTGTCCAGGAGTCGTGCCGGAGGACTGTGATTTGAGGCAAATGGGAACAAAAGGATGAGTCCCTCAGTTGTCAGCCTTAGGAATGGAACTCATTTGGAGTGTGTGGTTGCCTGATGAGAGGGAGCAAGGAGACGCCAGATATTGCAGTTAAAATTCTGCTTCTTCCCTAAGACCTCACTTTGCTGCAGCGGGAGTCATTCAGACCTGGCCACTAATTTCCAGGCTCTGCATTCAGCCCGACTGCGGTTGTTTATCGTCATCTGTCTTTGGGTGGAAGGCTATGTCATAAGGAATATTTTCCACTGAGAGATGAAAGAAACTAACCATTGTTTGATATAAGTTCATTAAATATTTACTTAGTAGGAGAGGTCAGTGGTCTCAGGGTTTGTTTGTTCACTCAGCTGTGTCATTAAGAATCTAGTTTCTTCCCATCTCTCTTCTCTACCCTTCTCAGCCTTTTCTCTTCAATGCTTATTGCCACATGGTTTTAAGATAGCTGCCAGAGCTCCAAGTATCACATCCTCACACTAAGTGTTGCAAGCAGAAAGGGAAAGTTGGTGAAAAGTCCTGTAATTTTGTTTCTGTAGAAAAGAAGCTCCTCCCGGAAACTCTGCAGCATTCTTCTTAAGTTTCATCGGCTAGAGCTTGTCCATCTGACCTCCTCTTCCCCCAGATAAATTACTAAAGAGCAATACAATTATCAGGATTGAACTAGGGCATGGAGAGGGATTCCTGGTACCTAAGATCAAGGGTTTTCTCTGCAAGGAGAATGTGGAGTTATGGCTATTGGGTAATGAATAACCAATATTTGCTGTCTGACACAATGCAATTCATAAGATTTTTCTGCACAGGCAATATTTTTCCTAGTCCACACTCATGATCATGCTCTCTGAGCCTATAGAAAATATTTTCTCCATCTATTCCTTCTCTTTCCTTTTACTCATCCATCCACCAACCCATCCATCCATCCATCCATCCACCCACTCATCATTCATCCATCCACCCACCTATCCACCTACCAAATATTTAAAGAATAGCTGCCATTTACCAGGGATGTATTAATTGCTTTGTGGGTACAGAGATAAATCAAACAGGGATTCTATTCTAAAAACAACCTTGATATATTTCAGAAATAAGATGTATTTTGGAAATTACACGACCAAGTAATTGTAATTCAAGATAGAAAGTATGAATTAAACTGGGAGTTCAGAGCTAGGAGAATCAGGGAAGCTTTCTGGAATAAGATGAGATTTGAACATTTTATATCTAACATTCATATTAAACACAATAGCCCTTTCTGCAGCTTTGTCATTGGAAAAAAAAATTTCCATGATCCTCTTAGGAGTTATTTTTGACAGATTTTTTCTTGCTCCAGCATCCTGTGACTGCCAGGAGCACATCTAGGGGTGGAGTGGTCTCTGGTTAGGAAAGGAGTCTTGATAGGGCAAAAGATGGGTCTTGACGTTCTTTTACCTCACTTGATAATGAGTGCATTTGAATTTGTGGATGAATTGGGTGGCTGGTTTTGATGAGATTGCTATTGGAATTATGTCACCAGTGACTCCAAGTAATGCATCCAGGGCAAGATCACTACAGCAAAAACCAGGAGAAGAAATAGAAATCATTAGCCACATTAACAGTGATGAATGATCATGGCATTGATGTGGTCTCTCTCTCTCTCTCTCTCTCTCTCTCTCTCTCTCTCTTTCTCTCTTATTTTTCCTTTTGGAAGCAGGCAGCCCCATACCTGGCTACATTTCCAAGACATAGTGACATAAATAACTCCTAGGTATATCTCTACAAATGGCCTTCCTGCCAACTTAGACTTGAAGTCAGAAACCATTTAGAGCAGAGGTTCAGACTTGAGGCTTGTAGGTCAAATCCAGCCTGCAGTCATATTTTGTTGGGTCTACATGGTGTTTCAAAACCAAGAAATTTTAAGAAAGAAAAATTCACATTTGGGGCCCCTCTTTAAAAAAATGGAAAGATATAGAAACTATGTCCACATGCCACCCAGCAAGAATTGCCCAACTGCTTTGGATGGGTTGTGCCCTCTTCAGTGTGCCACAATACCTACCACTCCCTGTTGCCTCACACGTTTTCCCTGGTGGAGAATGGACACTTTGAAATTTGGCATCCCTGACTTAAAGGTTTCAGCTCAGAATTAGGCAACACAGAACAGATACACTCTACTCACTTAGAAATCATTCTACTTTTTTTAAAAATTATTTTTCAAAGTCCTCGGAGAAAGCTTACCACTATCTTCTAAAGGTTTTATTGTTTTGTTTGTTTTGTCTAAAGTCATGAATAACTTCATATTTGAATTGCTAATAGCCCTCTTTATAATGTGTTGACATTTCAGTTAGTTTTAAATGGAGTAAAACTATTTGGGCAGAGTTAATCTAGCTAAGTGTAAATTAATATGTTTCTTTAGAGCTATACTGTATATGTATATGAACTCTCTCCACTGGGAGACATTTTGGAAGGCAATTAACTCTTTCAAAAACTGTCATTAAACTATCCCAAGTGGCTTGAAAGAGTTAACCCCCCCCCCCCCAAGTATGCAATTAACTTCATTGGGGCACAGCAAATTACAATCTCGGAAAATTTGGTTGAGTTATTGTGGTTGTTACTATTGCTTTAAATAGTAGTAATAATGGATTTATGTAGTACCTTGACACCACAGAGCTAAAAACAATTACATTTAAATATCAATTTAATTTAATGTGAAACCATGTTTTGTCTAATCATTGTAGCTAATTGCCACCCTTTAGAAGCAGTTTCTACAACATTTTTATTAATGGTCTGATAGCAAGTTAGCTGCTTGGAAGTTTCTTGCATGAAGTATCATGCAATGTGAATTTATGTGTGTCAAACCTATCTTTTTAAATGTATTTACTAGCTGAGCTGATGTGTACATAATGTATGACCCACTGAAGATTAGAAATGCCAGTGGAATGAACATGTCTTTGATTCAAATATGTCTGGTGAATGTTCATAAAGATAAGACGAAGGCCTCAAATAATGAAGTCAATACACAAAACAATTGAAAAAGAAAGTTGGCCCTCTTACTGCTCTTGTCAAGTAGGAATCCCTATTAACAATCAATAGACGTTCAATAAATACCCAGAGATCAAGCAGTATTATAATAAATAATGTTTGCAGTAATCTCCCTGGGGCCTCCAAGATGTGTGATGTCACAGTAACACTAAAGAAAGATTAAAATATCTTAAATGCTTTCTCCCTTAGGCCCTAAAACAAGAAAAGATCAAATATTCAGTGGGAAATTAAAAAAAAAAAAAGTAAACTTTTTCTATACAATGACCAGACAGAGTGCTTGGGCTTAAAAGTTGGGAGGCCTAGTTTTTAGACCTGACTCTTCCACGTTTTAACTGTGGGAACTTAAGCAAGTTATTAGACATTTATGAGCCTTTTTCAATTTCCCTCTTTTAATGAACAGAGATATGACACATATCTCCTAGGGTAATTGAGAAGTTTAAGTAAGACGGTTTCTGTATAGAGCTTGTATAGTGCTGGGCACGTTGGAGATGTTCTGTGTGCTTCTTAGGTGTTAGTTCCCTTTACACAAAGAATAGCTTTTTTGCACCTTGTGTGTAAGGGATTTTCCAGAAACAGCCAATATTATTGTACCAAGTTTATGAAAATGATCTGCTTATTGCTGTGTTTCTTGCTTTGTCTGAGAATGCCTAGTGGCTGCCAACACCTGGACCTTCTTTTCTGCTGATTTTCCTGATGATTTGCTCATTCTTATTGCTGAGCTGGGGAAGGAGTTGGTAAGTTCGAGGCTGAGATTTAAGGTCCCATAGCACTAAAGTAGGGGATTTAGACAGGTGTTTGTTTAGTATGTTTAGTCCAGGCAACAGAAGAGCGTCCACTTGATGCCACATTCAGGCCAAGCTCTTCCTAAAGGCCACAGGGTTGAGGTATTTGTACGTGAAGCAGGACATACAAGCTCTTAGGTTAACATCTGTTTTTTGTTTTTGTTTTTATCACTGTTGGGCCATATGCAGTGTGGCCCATTGGTCTTCCCACCTGAGACTAAGTAAGTCCTGTGGCTGAGGTGGGTAGGGTAGATCAGAAGGCTGGGTGAGGGCACTGGGCTTCATGCCTAGTGACTCTGGCTTGTGGTGGCAGAGAACAGAGCTCCAGGCAAGCTGAGAAGTGGTGTGGAAGGGAATGCAGTCTGGTTTCCACCTGTAAAAAAGGTGGAGAGCTCGGAGGCCAGAATTGAAGACCCTTGCTGGGAGATGGTTGCTGGGAGTCCCTCCTCCTCTCACGCCTCACCTCCTCTCTAGGCTCCTGGGGCTTCATTTTTCTCTTCCTCCTCTGTGGGGATGCTGAACTCACCTGCAGCAGCTGGAGGGGAGGATCTCTGGCTCTGGGCCACCACTTCTAAGGAGACAAAGGTAGGCCAGGGAATGGGGTTTCAACAACAGGGGTTCCATGCACCTTGTCTCCTCGTCCCTCCCCTCTTCTCCCGCATCCTTGAACTTGCTCCTCCCTCTCACCCCATGCCTCACATCTGCTGTGGAGGTCTAGGAAGGAGAAGAGCTATGGGCTCCTCTACTTTTCAGTGTATCTTCTCAAGGTCGATTGTGGGGATAATAATTGAACAGTGTGTTTTAAATATAAAGTACCATATAAATGCTAAATAGACTTGTAATTGATGGGCACTCTCCTGTTGCAGATACCATAAGGTGGGACCGGAATGAATAGATACAATGGCTTATTCCATAAATATCGTAACAAAGTAACACATTCATTTGTTCAACAAATATTTATTGAGTGCTGGAGTGCTTCTTAGCAGCCAGGTATTATGGTAGGTGCTAGAGATACAGGGTGAGCAACCAGAGAAACGAGAAACCTCTTCTCCACCTCTGCCTGAGGAACTTATGTCCTGATGGGGAGACATAGGCAGTAAGCCAAGGAATAAATAATATATGTGGTCTTACAAAACGGTGCTAAATTCATGGAGGAAAAATAAAGCCGAGACCCTGGGATAGAGAGTTGGGGAGAGGTGGAGTTTTAAGTGGGGCGAACTAGATGTTATAACTAATATTACCTAATAATAAATAATATATTAATATTATCTAATAATAATGAGTTCTAGAGAAGTTTAGATTTTCAAAATTAGAATCTGTTCCAACATAGGGTAAAGAATGCATTTTCTGTTACATAGATAACCTTTCTAGAAATGGCATTTATGCGGGCCTGGGTGGCTCAGTCAGGGAAGTGTCTGCTTTAGGCTCAGGTTGTGATCCCAGGGTCCTGGGGTCCAGCCCCACATCACTGGGGCTTCTCTCACTCCCTCTGCCACTCCCCACCCTGCTTTTGTTCTCTCTCTCAAATAAATAAATAAATAAATAAATAAATAAATAAATAAAGGCATTTATGTTTGTGCCTGTGTGTGTGTGTGTGTGTGTGTGTGTGTGTGAGAGAGAGAGAGAGAGAGAGAGAGAGAGAGAGAGAGATTTTTATTTACAGTCCTAGAGTCAGGGTTTCCACTTTCACCCATTCTTCCAGGCTCCACTAATTCAATAATCCTTTTCTCAGATACTTTCTAGTTTTTTCAGTCTTCCTCTTGCTATCTTTTCCTCTCAACGTATCCCTTCTGTTCCTTAAGTTAAGTGGCGTCTCCTGGCCAAAGTCATGCTTGTATGTGCTCCTAGAAATCCAGATTCAAACTCATAGGCCTTTGAGAACTCATGGAGGAGCCCCAGGCTTCACTGTGCACACAGCTGTGATATAGTGGTCAAGAACCCAGGCCCTAGAATCAACACAGAGATCTTGGGCAAGGTATTTGATCTTTCTGGGGTTCAGTTTCCTTACCTGCAGAGTGAAGATGTGATGTGAATCCAATGAGAGGACCTAAGGGAAGTATACAGCATGTTGCCCAAACTATAATATGCTCAGGAGGTACTATGCTCACCTCCTGAATTTTTTCTCATTTTCAGTTTTGGAAGATAGTTAGTATAGTATTTTATCACGACGATCATCTGGTTTAACAGTTTTCATATTGTCGTTAGTTTTTTTTAATCAATACAAAGGACCCTATATTTTCCAAATGAAATTCAGCATGGAACCTCAGTACATAAGGAAGACAAATGGGATTAGGTTTGTTGAAATGCAAACAAGAAGTCTGGATCCTGCCCACTCAGCCTGTGCCCCTTGAGCCCTCAGTGTTCTCTTCTCTCTCAATAACATAGGTATAAGGCACTTCTGAGGAACACTAGGGTTTCTTGGGTCTTTTAGACCAAAAAACAGCAATTTGTCAGAGAGAGGCTGACTCTAATCTTCTCTCAAATGTTCTTCAGCCTTAAATTCTCTTTGTAGGGATGCCTGGGTGGCTCAGCAGTTGAGCATCTGCCTTTGGCTCAGGGTGTGATCCTAGAGTCCGGGACCAAGTCCTGCAATGGGCTTCTTGTGGGGAGCCTGCTTCTTCCTCTGCTTATGTCTCTGCCTCTCTCTGTGTCTCTCATGAATAAATAAATAAAATCTTTACAAAATAATAAATTCTCTTTGTAAACAGTGGTCAATCTTACCTCCTTCCTGGACAATCTTGGGGTGGGAATCTTGGGGAATCTTAGTTTTGGTTTCTCACCTACCTGCTCCATCTCTTCCTTCTAAGCTCATTCCATTGAGCTTTTCCTTTCCAAGGTCACCAGAGGCTGCCTAGTTGGCAAACTCAATTTTTCCTCCTGCTTTACCTTTATGCAGCATATGCAATTGGCCATCTCATGATGTCTGAAACTCCATCACTTTGGGGCTTCCATGGTGCTGCAGTAAGGGCCTAATGTCTCTCAAAAATGATAGCTTTGATTAGGTCATTCCCTTTCTCAGAAGCCCTCCATGGCTCCCTATTTCCTGTGGAATCAAGTACATACTTGGCAATCAATAATCAAGGCCTTTCATGACCTGTCTGATATAAAGCTTCTTTTTTTAGCCTTAAATTTTATGACTGCCCTGGATTATTGCCTGTACCTGCTCTAGACCTCCCATACTGTATTTTTAAAGTTGAGAAAGTTTGCTTATGGCTGGGCAAAGAAAAATAAGGGTGGGATTAAGGAAGATATAAAAGGAGGGACCCTTCATCTGGACCTGGCAAGATGAGTAAGATTTAAAATGGTAGAGACGGCAGCAAGGGCTTGACATGTTGCCTGCAGTGCATGAAAAGTGAGTATGAGCCCTTGTCAACCCTACTAGATGGAAGTTATTTGAGATTAGGGACTGGCGTGTTATTCACCTTTGGAGCAACCACCCCCCCCTCCCCGCCCCCGCCCCCACCCCAGTACCCAACTCACAACTCTGTTCATCATAATCCTCAGTAAATGAATGCTGAAAAGAAGGAATGACTAACAGAATTTGAAGTCTAGCAAACTTAAAAAATTTGCTCAAGTTAATATAGTCAATTACTGAATAGATTAAACCCCTTGAAAAATGAAAACTAATATAGAAATGTGTTTTTATTATCTAATTCCCTAATGTGCTTTTTGTTTTATAAATGATGCAATTATGTTATTACAGTGTATTTGTGTTCATTAATAATTTTGTCAGAAGAGAGCCAGTGTCCTGTTGGAATTATTTGTATACCTGGACTTTTTATCACAGCTTCTCCAAAGGAAGCTCTATCAGTTATTTATGTATTTATGTATGTTTTTATTTAGCCAAATACTGCTGCATCACAAAGTACTCCAAAACTTAGTGACTTGAAGTAACCAGTATTTACTATTTGTCAGGAGTCAAAGGGTCATCTCTGCAGTTGTGCTGGTTTAAGCCAGGCTCTGATGATCTCAGCTGGGCTCACTCTTATATCTGGGCCAGCTGGTGGGTCAACGAGGGGCTGGCAGGTTGGAGGATAACCTCACCTCTGCTTTAACCTCTCAGGCTGGCCCAGGATTGTTCTCTAGGAAAAAGCAGAGGGAAAAGAGTGGGCAGGAGAGCATAAGGCCACTAGGCTCAGATCACACACATAGTCACTTCCACCATATTTTACTGGCTAACGTGAGACAAAGCAGCCAAGAAGCAAGGGTTGGAAAGATAGATCCCACCTCTCAGTGGGAGTAACCACAGAATGACATGATGTAGCATGTGGATACAGGGTACATGGAGGGGCTGAGGTTTGGGGGCACCTTATGTTGTAGTCAGTCTGCCCCTGAAGACCTACACGCATCATCAGTTTTTCTTAAGATTAATAAAGGGATGAGGGACAATGCACGTTACTCTAACTTGAAAGACCAGGAGCTTGCATTTGCCTCATTGATACTCAAGCTGCTACTTGAAGGTGCTCAGAGTATTGCCATTCAATCTGCCCCTGCAACTGATTTAATTCTTTAAAGGCTAATTCTATATTCCGTCCTTTTCATGCCCTCTTAGTCTCTTATCTTCTAACACAGGAAATGATAGATCAGTTGATTTGTTGCTTTTGTATCTATAATGAGTAGAGAAAATAAAAGACATTGGGAAGTTCATGGGAAGCAGATATGTGGAGAAATGAAAAGAGATATTTTTGGTTTGCCTCTTTCTTTGTTTTTGAAAGACAAAATCTCAAAGAAAGTTGAGTGAAGTCTTGGGGGGATTTTTTTTTTTTTTTTTTGGTTCGGGAAGGATCTAACTAGTTGCGTGAAGGCATCTGTAGGGAGGAAGTGGATGGAAGTGCTGATCTGGAGTATTGGAAGGCATGAGAAAGAAGGGACTGATCAATAGCTATTTTTCAAGTGTGGGGCATAATTTGTGTCAGGCTGCTGAAATGAGTTAGTGCTTCATAGTTAATGGCTGTGAGCACATTCCTGTATCGCAGCACTCTCCAGAATGTTTGCCATCAACAATTCTAAAAGGCTAGGAGTGACTCACAGCCAATGTGAGTAACGCACCGGAGCTTCGTGAGCTGGGGCCTCTCGTTATCTGAAAACCTTTATTGCGTATCTGTACTTACATCTCCGGTTTGGCTGCCCCTCTAACCATCCAGGGCTCTTGCCATCTTGTTTGAGTTGACCATCCTTTATTTGGGGCTCCCATAGTTTCCCCACTCAACTCTTTCTTAGGTCCTAAGAAAATACTGTTCTTTTGCTATTCAAAGTGTCACCTGGGAAGTTCATGAGGTTGAGACCCCACTCCAGACCAACCTGTCAGTCTTCATTTGAATGGGAACCTCAGTGCGTTTGTGTGCTCACAAAAATTTAAGAACATTGATATTCACCCCTCCTATTTCTGTTCCCTCACTATTAACCTCCCTAGGGCCCCCTTTTTCCCTCTTACCATACATTAGAAAAGACTCCTCAACTTTTCATTAACATCTATATGAATGATTCCAAAGTGTCGTGAGCCACACTAGCATAGATTGATATAAAGTCCCATTAAAAGATTTTTTTTCAAGGTTCCGTATTTGCTTTGGTAATTGGAAACTAGAAATGGCTATGGGGCCTTCTTCCTTTTGTAGAGAGGTATGAACCATAAAACAGTCTGAAAATCAGACATTTATGAAAACAAAGGCCACATCATCTTACCCTGGTGGGTCCCTAATTTCAGTCAAGACTTCCTGCCAGCAGAGTGCGTGCTGCTTGTGATTGGAGGCATATTGGAAATATGATTTCATTTAAGTAGTTCCCACTTGAGTGAGTTACATCCATTCATTGAATGTCTCCATGGACCATGTGCCACACACTGAGCCAAGTATCATGTATTCATGATATGATGTAATCAGCACATCACCCCTTTGGAGCATAATGCCCATTTTACAGATGATGAAAGTGAAGCTCAGGGAAGTGAAGGAAATTGCCCAAGTTACACAGCTGGGGAACTGCAAGATTTGAAAGAGGCTGCATTAAATCTATGTGACTTCTCCAACTGGAAATTCCTTCCTTTGGTTCTAAAAGGCTTTTTGCTCTGCATACATTTTTGAGAAGAGGTGTTACCCTAAGCTAATTCCTGACCTTCTTTCACACCTGGGCTCAGGTATTTTGAGTTCTCCATCACCATCCTTGTCTTCATTGTCGGTTTCAAATGCCACGTCCAGCATGACGTCCATTCTGATACCTTCCAGCAAGAGGTCACCTCTCTCTTTGAATTGTGTTGCCTGTGGTCCTCTGGAAGCTTCACTTAATTGTGGAATTACCTGGCACCTTCTCTAACAAGGACGTTCCATCCTTTGCTCCCCTCTGCATCCTTTGCCCTGCCTGGCACTGTGCCTGGCACATCACAAATAACACATATTTGTTCAGTGAATTGGATCCGAGCTGACTTCGCTCTGACAGGGACCTTGGGAGCGTCAGAATGCCGGGTGGAGGAAAGGTTGTTAACAGAGGAGAATTTCTCTACCCAGACTATTTCATGCTTTTTGCCAAGGGCCAGCCCAGATTTCTCTTAAAATTTAGACCACAAGGGATGGAGGCAGAGAAGATGACAAGAGGAGGCAGAGTCTGTTATAAAACCCCAGGAGCCACCTGGCCTGGCCTCCCAAGGAGGGGAGTCCACTCAACTGCTTTTGTTCCTGAAAAATCTCAACTAGAAAGAAAGCAAACATTTAAAACTTTCTCTTGGAAAGCTATTTTGCCTTTGATTTTTCAGAATGTCTTCAAGTGATTTGGGTCTATTTTTAATACCCGTGAGACATGATGTTGTAAGGAGAGCTAAATATAGGGGCCACATCCCCCTTTCTTTTATTCATTGGCCTTAATCTTCCTAGGAGGAAAAGAAAACGCACATGATATTTTGCCATAGAGTTGTGACGTTTGCCCTGATGGGCCCTGCTGAAAGGAAATTCATAAATACTGTGCCGGAAATAAAGATAATGAATGGATTCTTTTTGGAGAAAACGTTAAGTGGGAGTTTCTTTATGTTAAACCTCCCCTGTCTGCTGAAGACTGTGAGATAGTTCCTCTTGTTTTCCTCAGGGTCCTTTGGGGACAGCAGTCAGCCTGTGTTACTGGAGCAAGCTTCAGCACCCTACCATCGGAATCCAGAAGAGTAGGACACTCAGCCAAAAATAACACACGGCATCAGAACAGCAGCTATAATTCCGGTTCATTATATACTTACGAGGCTGCTTCTTCCTCCTCCTTCTCTCCTCCTCCTCCTCCTCCTCCTCCTCCTCCTCCTCCTCCTCTTTCTTTAAAGAAGGCATTAAACTCATGTTAAAAGCAAACAATTGTGTGAGTACCCATCGAATCAGAAGGAGGGACTAGGGCTTCCTGAAGCAGTGTAAGCCCAAGAATCTGGGCTGGAGGGCTCCGCTGTCTATCTTACGTATTCTTTAATGCCTTTGCATTTCCCACACACCTCAGGACTCACACTCTCCAGCTGAGTCTTCAACCTGGTGGCAGGTGCCATCCTGGACTTTAGTTGTGGTGAAGGGTGATTAAGAGGATAGCAGGTGGAGGCATGGCTATCAGCATGGGCTCTGGAATCACCACGTAGTCCAGGTTCTACTCCTTCAAGGCCATGAGAACTTTGGAAAGTTATTGAGCTTTTCCATGCTTCCAGTTCCCTCATCTCCATAGAAGAAATCATGATAACACCTTGCAGAATATAGTAAAGATTAAAAAGCATGGCATGCAGTAAGCACTCGACAGCCTTTAGCCTGTAAATCCACCATTGCCACAAATGGCGGTGCCAAGGAATCTTCTAGACCAGTGACATGATTCAGGCCCCTGGTTTAGTATATTTACTATGTCTTCACCATCTGCAGGATGGTCTTGGCTTAAATTGGTTTCTAAATCTGTTCATGGTCTTGATTCCCAGTGCTGTTTTAGGTAGGGTGGCAGACTGCTTTAAATGAGAAGTTGCATCTACAAGTGTTAGGTCTATGCTCCATGTGGGCTGCCTCTTGGAGGAAAGGTGTCCCAGCCTCTGCTTCCTCTGGTGTTCCTTGATAAACAAGAGCAGCTCACAACCCCTTTTGAGAGATGGAACTAAAATGAAACACTAGATGGTTTCTTCCAATGAGGTAGAAATAAAAAGGTCGCAGAGAGCACTCTTTCTATCCCAATCCAGAAAATACAGCCCCACTCTCCCAAAGCTTCCCAAATTATATATATATATATATATATATATATATATATATATATTAATCTTTTTTCTGTGCATGCTCCTATAATTTTGTCTTTAAGAATGGCAGCTCTCCCAAGGAACGTGCCTTGGTTAAATGCCATTCAAAAGACCATCTCTGCTGATGTTGGGCTTGTCTTTCTCTGAAGGAGACCTTTGGGGAAACAAGGCTCAGGGCTATTAGGTCAGAACTCTTGTCCCTAAATTTCTCTGTGTATACAAATCATTAACTGGAATTTATCAGAGGAGAGTTTATTTGTCTGTGTGAACATCAGTGTGTTGTCGGTGTCCATGGATATATTTGGATTTGGAAATGAGTCTGAAAAGAAAAAGACTCCATAGGTCAGAGTACTATAAAGTCCTGATATTGTTGTCTACGTTGCTATGGAAATATTTCAGAAACTATTTTATTTAAAACCATTAGCACCCAAACCAGTTAAATCTAGATTTTATACCAAGGGTTGGGGCAGGGTCTCCATGTGGCTCTTCTTAAAGGACCTATGAGTGGGACCTCTAGAGTTGAACTATGTTGAGGTAGGGGATGGGATGGTAGTTAGTGCAAGCACATTCCCTTCTCCATAGCTTAGATATTATTTGTAGCTGAAATGATTTGCTTGCTTAGCTATTTCCCCAGAGATGGTGAGGATGCGGATGTGTTTTCTTTCTCTCTTAATCACTAGGATCTGGCACCATTCTTAGCACATAGTAGGTGTCCAACTCATGTTTTTAGTATCCATGAATAATAAAATGATACGAAGACACCACAGTGTAGCGTTTACTTATGAAGAAAGACCCCTGTCTTGATTTCTGTTATAGGAGTAGATTTATCTGTGATGCCAGTTAAGGACTCAGAAAAACATTGAATTTGATTTTTGACATTTGATCTGTCTATACATTTTTGGTTTATTTGATAGCTGTAATAAGAACATGTAAAATATAAAATAAAGTGAATTAAATACATTGTAGAGTTTGTCCCCCTACTCCAACTCTCTAAATGCTGAAAATGCTAAACAAATGTATACTTAGTTCCATGGTTGCTAGGTTAATACCTGGTCAGCATTTGCAAATTGATTTCTTTGTTGTAGAACCTTTAAAAATTATGGCTGTTCAGATAGAATCTAGAAAGTATGAATTCAGCCTTTATTTTGTAGTTCTTGTCATAATGCTTTTCTGGAAAGAAGAATGAATAGCCATGTTTGTAGCAGGTAGCCTCACCTCTAAATTATAGATGTAATTTATGATGGTTCGATTTGGGATTTTTTGACTTTATAATGGTACAAAAGTGATACACATTCAGTAGAAACGGTATTTTGAATTTTGAATTTGGATCTTTACCTGGGCTAGCGATATGGATAGGAAGCTCTCATGGTGCTGGGTGGCGTCAGTGAACTGAGCTTCCACTCAGACACATGATCAAAAGGGTAAACCACTGACACGCAATCATTCTGTGCCCATACGACCATTCTGTTTTTTTTACTTTTGGTATAGTATTCAATAATTACATGAGATATTCAACACCATATTATAAAGCAGGCTTTCTGTTAGATGATTTTGCTTAACTGTAGGCTAATGTCTTATGAGCACATTTAAATTAGGTCAGGTGTATTATTAAGCGTGTTTTTGAGTTATGATATTTTCAACTTACTATAAGTTTATCAGGGTGTAACCCTATCATAAATCCAGGAGGATCTGTATATTGTTTTTTGTGGTTTTTAGTCAAATCCTTGATGTTACTTTGACTTGGTTTTCATGATTTAATTTATTTTAGTTGGTAAAGATTATTCATCACTCATTTAATTCCAAGGTTATCTATTGATTCTTTTCTCCTCATTTGGTATTTTCTGACATTTTGTGGCACTCAAAATTGATTTATACAAAATCAGTCATCTGAATGTCCAGAGGAGGCATCTTTCACTTGTCATCAGCTGTTTTTTCTGAACTAATAAGTAGAACAATCATGTATGTTGAGGTTTCTGAGTGATTGAAGGGCAGGAGTCTTGCCCTTCACACCAGTTGTATCATACTTATAAAATTCTTACATAATTTTGAAAGTGAGATCACTGAGAAGATTCTCTCAGGGTAGCACCAACTAGTTTCTTGGTTGGGGACTAAACTCTTCCTTATAACATATTTTTAAAGGAGTTTATTTATTTATTTATTTATTTATTTATTTATTAATTATTGCATGAACAGGGGGTGGGGCAGAGGAAGAGAGAATCTCAAGCTGACTCCGCACTGAGCATGGAGCCCAGCACAAGGCTTGATCTCACCACCCTGAGATAATGACCTGAGTTGAAATCAAGAGTTGTACGCTTAACCCACTGAGCCACCTAAGTGCCCCAACCTGTAACATATGTCAGTCATTCTGTTCTAAGCTACTCTAAATCTATGTTCCTGATAATAATAAATATAATAATAATAATAAAGCTTGCTGTGCAAATAGGCCTTCAAGTTAAGTCCTAGCCCATTGTTTCTTAAACTTAATGGATTAGCTTTATTAAAATGCAAATGAACTTCTGTAGATTTGGAGTGAGGCTCAGGATTCTACATTTTTGACAAGCTCCTAGGTGATGCTGGTCTGTAATACTTGGAGTAACAAGTCTTTAACTTACCTTGCAACCCAATTCACATCCTAATTCACTCCTATTTTGAAATTATCAAACAGTATCTGAGGTTCCCCTTGTGTTAAGATGTTACTATTAAGAGTAGGTGAAGAAGAAAGAGACCCCAACATCCCCTCTCTCCCTCCTACCTGTGCCAACTTATATTTCATAACAGCAATTAGAACCTAAGTATGTGTTTAAGTATGTAAACCAGTTCAATCATTTTTAATAATCTTCAATATGAAGAACTTGGTGGTTGATAAAGTAGGTTTTCAGGAGTCTTTGAATTCCTATTTTGGAAATTTATTTGTGCCCAAGGAACTTTGGCAGCCCTTCACCTTTTCTGCTCCAGGCCTTTCTCCGCTTCTGAAATTCCCTTGTTCCCATCATCATTCCTTGCCTGGTTGCAAAGTCTTACTCTTCAAGCCAAACTGGAAAATAGTTTGGGACAAAGTGTTAGGAGATCAAGCTTTAGGTTGCACCTCCTAGGAGTAGTTGCAGTTTCATAGATAGTGATAGTAAAGTTTAAAAACTAAACTACCAGTATGACTGGTAGAATTTTTTTTTTTTTTTTTAGCGCCATAATAGACTACTGCTGGACTTTTGAGGGGGAGAGTGGAAGGAGGGGGAGAAAGAGGGAAAGAAATTTCCAGCCTGCCATATAACCTATTTCTCATTCATTTTACTCATAAGATCTACCTTCCCACTCTACTCATTAATCTATTGGTTATTATTTTGAGAGCTTATGACTTCAGGTGGTCTTTCAAGCAAACTCTTAAGAAAATGTTCTATAAATCATATGTGCTTTGTTTAACATTTGCTAAGGTAATACTCTGTGTCTCTGGGCTCCCTCAATGTCCAGGATACCACAAAGTCAGGAACAGTATATAAACATACTGGAAAGGGAAATATATATTTTTTTTTATTGAATTGGGAAGAATAATGTATGGAACATCTTCACCTGGTTGGACTTAGATTTGATTCTTCCCAAATCAGTGACAGATTCATATGTAGAGAAAAATTGAGGTTCTCATCTGTATGTTGTTTTTTTATTACATTATTTTGCTTCAGGCTCAAGCATATCAAAGTAATTCAGACACTGTGGATGAAATCATCTGATTTCCATCAATAAATGTCTACTAAATCCTTCTGATTATAGGCAGTTGGTATTATTACATAGTTATAGAAGAAATGGTAATATCATGCAGTAATTAATTGGAGTCTACGTGCCTCAGATTTATACAACATTTAATGCTTATAGTTATAGCTAGGCTGTTTCTCATTTAAGTGATACAAGTAGACTTGGGTATTGAAGTGGATTCTGTTTCTTGGTTTGAATATTTGAGTCTATTGCTTTCTATCTCTGTTCATTATATGCAGGTTAAGAAAAAATCCTTCCTGGTTTACCATTTTCTTTTTTATCATAGAAGACTTCTTATTCCGTACAATTGAAAATGTTTGTTGACTGATTGATCAAGTAAGTTGCTTAAGTTGGGGGAATCGTAAATCACATATATACACAACACATTTGACTTTTGCTTAAAATCCATAAATGCACATTTATTCACCATTGTTTTGCTGTGGAGCCAAGGCCTTTGCAATAAGTTGTAGGGGTGTTGTTTTTGCATAAGCTATATCCCTAAAGGAGCCTCTACAAATTCCAGTGTCAATTCCAGTTTCAATTTCAGAAACGTTCAGAAATTCCAGTTTCAATTATTTTGACGTTAATTAAGAATATAAAGACAGTGACTAGCAACCCAAGTAGAGAGGTCTGTATAGATTTTTATCCTCCCTGCCCCCACAATGGCAATTTTTTTTAAAAAGCATTTTTTCCTTATTGGGTCTCTCCAAAGCATTTGACTAGTTTTGGTAAAGCAACAATTCTCTCTCTATTGCAACTCACATTTTATAGAAATATTGTTTAACTGAATTATGTAATTACATTAATAGGCTCAACTGGCATAAATAGGGCTGGGAACACATAAGTGAATTTTGGTAAGCGTGCAACCCAAAGTACATGGTATATGAGAGAGTATTTTGCTAGCTACAGTGTTCTACTGACTATAGTCCTGTAGATAGCTCTATTGTTCAGTTTAGGTATTTTATGCAGGGAACAGTAAACATTAATTATTCCAGTGAAACAGTGACCTTGAGACCAATACTTTATTTTTTCTTCCTTTTCAAAATATGACTATAGGACCAGAGTTCATCCATTTCAGATTTATCATTCTTATGATAGCCATTTTTATTTGTTTTTGTTTTGTTTTGTTAGAGACACCTCTGGTGTTGTGGATTTGATACCTTATTATAGTTGTTTTTTTCTTTTGTGAGGCAAATTTCTGAAGACTAACATCTTACTATTAGCTTTCAATTAAGAAACAAAAAAATAAAAACAAAAGTAAATGTTTATAAGAAATATCTGGGATCCCTGGGTGGCGCAGCGGTTTGGCGCCTGCCTTTGGCCCAGGGCGCGATCCTGGAGACCCGGGATCGAATCCCATATCGGGCTCCTGGTGCATGGAGCCTGCTTCTCCCTCTGCCTGTGTCTCTGCCTCTCTCTCTCTCTCTGTGACTATCATAAATAAATAAATTGAAAAAAAAATTAAAAAAAAAAAAAAGAAATATCTTGGAAAATTTTAGTGAGAATGGATGTGAAGGGAGAATGCATAATAAAATGGGTGTTAAAAACTCATAAAAATTCTAGCCCAGCTGTTAAGTGAAAGTGTGTGCAAAATCCTATCAGTGGGTAAAAGACCATCCATTTTTTTCATGCCTGGAGACTCCTTGGCTCCCTACTTATTCTCATCAATGTGCCCCTGCTCTCCTGACCTCAGACTTCCTTTCATTTTCTCCTCTAGAGAGAATATCTGCATCTACTTGAACACACTTATGGCCATATCATACCCTCATTGGACACTGAAATGCATGATTTAATTCACCTGGAAAACTCTTTATTTTCTAGACTTTTAATTCTTAGAATGAAGTATTAACCCATTTTTATTGTATAAACTAAAAGAAATATCCTTAGGTTTGAGACAGGATTGACTGATGATACATTTTGTATAGATTTTTCCTTTTTAAATTTTTTTTTACTATAACTCTTCTGTATGGAAATATTACAAATTCTAAAACTCTATTTCTTATTAGCATATTCTTTTTTTTAAAAAAAGGTTTATTTATTTATTTGAGGGAGAGAGAGAGAGAGAGAGCACACAGTGGGGAGGGACAGAGAGAGAGGGAAGAGAATGTCTCCCAAGCAGGCTCCACACTGTCAACCACAGAGCCCGACACGAGCTCCATCTCCTGACCCTGAGATCGCCACCTGAGCCAAAACCAAGAGTTGGACACTTAACCAACTGTGCCACCCAGGCATGCCTAGTCAGCATATTCTTAATAAGCTGCTTATCTTGAGGGAAAAATAATGATTGGCTGGCAATTCTCGGTGTTGCTTCAGTTGTAGGTGTATCACCCTATCTCTGCCTTCATTTTCACAAGGCATCTCCCCGTGTGTCTGTCTTTATGTACACTTTCAACCTTTTTATACAGACACTGGTCATGTTGGATCAAAGTTCACCCTGATGACCTTGTTTTAGCTTGATCACCATTGTCAAAACCCTATGTCCAAGTAAGGTCACGTTTTGAGGTACTAATGGTTGGGACTCCAACATATCTCTGTGGGAGGACACAATACAATGCATGACATGGGTCATAGTTATTAACACTTGCATTTGAAAACCATTTAAAGAAAAAAAAAAAAGACTCTCCCAGTGGTGTCCCAGAGCAGGTTAAAATTTGTGTCCTGAAATGTCAGTGCTGTGATCTGGCCAGAGTGTTATCTCTACTTTTCTTTATACTTTATTTTCATAGTCAAAACTTCCCTTTAATGAAAACATTTTACAAAGGTGGAAACAAAACTAATTCTTTTTTTGGTTGCTTGATTTAAGAATAGTGAATAAAAGCTATGCTATTTAATAAGTTCCTCTATTCACGTATGTTCTCATTATGTTTACATTTGGGAGACATGTACTTTATCAGTAGCAAATTTATACTGTGCCACATTTATTATTTGATGCTTCATTTTGCTTTCATTAATTTCCTTGCTAAATGATAAGTAGCATTAAAGTCATGCTATTCTGAGTTTGCATTCTGAGACAGAGTGACACTGCATTATTGAACACTTTTACCCTTTCTTTTTAAAATTCATATTTCTACATCATCTGTGGAAATGGCCACGCTTAATGCTACTAGCTTATGAGTAGGAGAAATGCAGGCAGTAAAAGAAGGGGAAATACTGGAGTGGAGAGACATGTGTAGCACAGGCTTGGCTTGTCATGGAATCTATTTAAAATTATATTGCAGACTTACGCAAGGCTTGCGATAAATGCTGTAGGTGGATTGTCTCATGTTATTCTTACAATGACTCCGAATAATAAGAATGCTGTATTGGCCGGGGTGGGCTAGGTGATGCTGAGGGAACAAACAACCCTGAAAGTTTATTTCTTGTTCCCATAGTGTCTGTTGTTGGTCCGGGTTACTCTCCAAGGTAACCATTCTCCATGAGTCAGCTCAGCCGTCCAGTTTGCTTTGGTATTAAGGCACAACTTATCAACACATGCCTCGTGATCACTGCATTATGGGGGGAAGGTGGGCTGACAGTCAAGTGCCAGTGATCAAGGCTTCCCCGTGGGAAGTGATACCCATCCTTTCCCCCATATTTCATTGGTCAAAACAAGTCATGTGTTTATGGTTAATTTTAAGGTGTTTAAAGCAATTCAGCCTTGCTGCGTGACTGGAATAGAAGAGAATCAGATATTGAAAACAATAAAATGCCTAACTGAGATGATAATGCCACCCTTTTTCAGGCATGGAAACTAGGGTTCTGAGGCACTGGGTGACCTGGTCAGGGATCCAGAGCTACATTATAATAGGGCTGCTAATACAACCTAGGTCCTTTTGACTTTAAAGACTGTAGTCAACCACTTTGTGTCCTGCCTTCTATAACAACTGATTGAGCTGCCTTGCAGATGGTGTGATTCAAATGGTAAAACTGATTGCTCCCAGCGTTCCTTATAGGGTCCTGTGGCTAAAGTGTTTACAGAGAGAGGGAAGAACTGATGATTGGTGAGGCTGCCATTGAGTCTAGCATATGGGAAAATATTCTGGACCCTTGTGCTTCTGGCCCATGTCTTTTTACACCTCAGGATAACCTCTGGAGAAGCATCTGAATATTCTCAATAAAAGAGAGAAGCCAAGCGAGTAAAAGAAGGATTTTGCATTTATCTGCTTTGCTAGAGGTGAGGTGCAAAATATAGTCTTGTGATTATTAAAAGGATAGTAATGGCAAGTTAGGCTTGTATGGCAATTTCTAGTCTACAAAACATGTTCATCAATAATCTGAAGATATGAGGAAACCTATGTGCATTAACTGACAGTGACATCGTATCAGTGAAGTGTGATTGTCAAGGCAGGTGATGTGATCCAAGACTGCACAAGTAAAAGGGCATGATGTAGGGATCTAGAACACTGTAGTCAGATCTGAGTTAACACCTGGCCCATAACCTAGGCAGATATCTTTGTCTCTTGAATTCTTCATCTATAAATCAGGAGCATAATGATGACTTCATAGAATCTTTATACAGAATAAATGAAGTAAGGCTAATGAAGCGCTTAAAACAGTGCTGGTCACCTAGTTCCATGCTCAGTAGATGCTGGCTGTTATTATAGTTATTATTATTATTATTATTATTATTATTAGGAGGAGGAGGAGGAGGATTTTCCAGATAAGGTATGTGATAATTAGGCTCTGTGTACAATGGTCAATCACAGCAGAAATACTATATTGGCTTCTGGAATATTACAATCACTATCACCAAAGGTAGTGGAATGTATTGTGAGGCTAGTAACCAGGATGAAAAAATTCCCAAGGGCCTCTCACATGGTTTGCTAAAGAAAAAGAAAGATCTTACCTGGAAAAGAAACCCTTTAGCAGAGGCTTGAGGCATGGACCACTATTGTCCTTGGATCTTTGAAGGGTCGTCCTACAGAATAGTTTTTAGTCTTATTCCTTATAGAATTAAAGAGTAGTGCAGTTATAGAAGTGACAAGGGGAAGGCTATTGATTCATTTGGGGACAAAGCTATCAACCATAGAATAAGACTGTCTCAGGAGGGGGTGAGTTTACCACTTATGATGGTATAAGCATTGCTTGACGGGTTGTGGGGATTCAAGCAACAGAAGAGTGATTAGATTCGAGAAACCTCAAATGATATTCAAAACTGAGTTCTGTGATTTTAATCCTGGGTTCTGAAGGGGATGAAGCTTTGGCAACAGTATTTTTACAAAGCTTTCCAGTTGTTTGTGCTGTGCAGCCAAGTTTGAGAACCACTGTTCTAACTGAAAAGAAGTAGGTGCTATTGACAGTAGCCCCAGCTACACATCTTAAAACTATAGGTAATCAATTCTGAACAGCAGGAGAGGGTCATTCTGTGTGAGAAACCACTGAAGCAGGATAGAGTTTGGTTGGATTTGGTTTGGTTTAACCTCACATTTTGAGGAGTCTGTCCGAACTGAAACCTCTGATCATTTTGGATAATGATTTGGGAAAAGGGTGGTGGTCCATGGTCAAGGTTGAGTGCGGCAAAACATCCCATGGGGTGAAACCAGGGACTCTAGATGCTCAGGATTCAACTATAGGGATCAGTCTATTTTTCACCCCAGGGAGCTTGCTATTTTTCATGTTTACTGGCTGCTGAGTGATTCATATGGTGCTGGGGGAGATGTGTTCAAATGAAATGTGTTGCTTCTATGTAAAGGAGTTTATTACTTCCAGGATATTCCAGCCTATTGATGCAACCCTGCAGAACAATGCAAATTCTGGTGTGTGTGTGTGGGTGTGCATGTGTGTGAGATGTGTGTTGGGGTAAGGAGAAGATGGGAGCACACATAGAAATGCATATTTCTAGGGCATAGAGCATGCCTTCACACTTCCCTTCTCTGACCTTTATGCCAGAAGCATAAGAATGACCCATTGTCCACTGGCTCTGGAGTTTAGTTGTTCCTAATCTCTGGACTCTCAATGGCTGAGCTGGCCTCTCGCCTGGCCAGTTGGCAGCTGTCAGGGTAGCCCCGTGTATCCCAAATTTATTCCCATGTGGCTTCTTCCTGCCCGATCCCTCATCCTCTGGCCTGGCATTTTCTCCATGACAGTCTGCCCCTGAACTGCCTTCGCTGCCGCTTTGGTAAAGGCTTGCAACGAAAGGGAGTAACAGCCACTGGCGGATCCAGTTTGTGCAAGCAGCATCAGCAATGGATGAGACCTCCCCCAGGCTGGAAGAAGACTGGAAAAAAGGCCTTCAGCGAGAAGCGAGCTGGCAGGTAAGTGATGTCCTCAGCTCCAGACGGACCCAGATCTCTCTCTGTCTCTTTCTCTCAACTCTTTCCCCCAAGCGTAGGTAATTCGCATCAGCCTGTTTGCAGAACTGCATTATCTGCAGACACATCCATTTGGGAAAAGTCCTCATTAATTTCCATTTCTTTGTAAACCATGCAAATAAGACTCCAAATGAATTTACTCCATATTCTCAAGCAAGCTAATAGAGTTTTACAAATCTATAGATGTTGCTAAATTTATACTTTCTTAATAAAGGCCCTTGAATTAACAAGTTGCAGGTGTATATCAAAGGAAACATGCAGATTTGGTTTGTGTGAGTACAAGTTCATTGTAATATAAAAATTTAATACAACACCTGTCATCAGACTTACTTTATGGTGTTATAGTGGCTTGGAATAAGGGGCTTGGTTTTAACCTATTTTAATGAGGTGACCATTCTTTTAATGCAGCTTGCGTGCCTTTCTTATTTATGCTGAACTCATAATAGGTAGAAGCTCCGTGGTATGCAGAGAGTTCAAGCTAAAGGATTCATTTTGGTGTAGAGGCAGTTTTCATTAAAATATGCAAAGCAGTAATGTTTATACGTTACAATACCTATTTCAAATTAGCAAAATTATATGCTCCTGTCTCGTAAGCTGCCAACTGAAATCCCTTCCTAAATCCTGTTGAATGGCTTTGATTACTCTTCTTCACATTACACATTACACACCTCTAATGCATATTTTTACGCATCCACTGCATTGCTATTTAATTAGACAACAATATTGAAGAGCGATGCCAGAGCTTTTTTTTTTTTTCTTAAATGCCACTGCCTTATGGAAAAAGAACACTTCCATGCATGAAGCGTTTCTTTTGGGTGGTGTCGGATAAAGTGAAACTGTGATTTTCCATTTTGTCTATGGCAGAAAGTTTCACAGAACAATGGTGATTCAGGAATTAGTTGATTTTCAACATCAATTATAAAAAATAATTCTCTCTTTTTATAAAAAGAGGGAAAGTTTTCATAAAATTTCTCTGCAGGAGAAATTCTAGAGAAATATGGCACTGATATTGACAGGTATGTTCTGTTCTAAGCAATGTGATGTTAAGTAAGGAGCTTCCGAAAAAAACATCCTCCAGCCTGCCATGAAATTGGCGTCCTTCCACTTTGAGTGGGAGCATTATTTAGGAAGTAGGAAGGGATACAGAATGAATCTCTGCATGCTACTTTGAGAATGTCATGTGGTGGGTCTCCAGGGGGTCTAAACAAATATTCAGATATTTTATGGCAGGTGGTTGTGACTTTAGGATTTTTGCCTTTTGTTTATGAGTTTTCCTTTAGAAAGTTAGCATTTTATATATAGTCTTTGCCTCAAGGGAGGATTAAAGAAGGAAGGATGTGAGCAGATGACTCAGAGATCTCTGTAGACAAAATATTTAAATTAGAAACATGAAATCCAAATGTTTATGTAAAAAAGCACGTGTTTTATAATGTCAGCATCCCATGAACCTTTAGCTTAGTAATTTCCCAGAGGCAAATAATGCACATGCTCTCTTTGCTTCTTGCTTCTAAAGATGCAATCCTATATACTGGTCAACCCCTGTCATTGGATAACTGAAGCTCTTCAGTAGGGGAAGTAGTGCTTATGAAAAGGGCATTCTATTCTCTGGTTTGGTCTCTTTGACTCTTGGTAATGCAATGGTTGGAAATGATGTCAAGTATGTCAGCTCCAGCTTCACCTATTTCCCCCCTATTGAGCGCTGCCTGCTGCCCCCACCCTCTGGTCATCAGTATGGCCATGCCAGGTTCCCATATGCACAAAGTCACCCCATTTCTGCTGACAGTCAAGCTGTCCCCAAAGGAGGAAATTAAGTCTAATGGCACCAGATGCAAGAGTTTTGTGAGAATGACTTCCTTTAGCCATCCATGGTAGTGATGAATTTGGGATTTTAAAACAAATTGTGAGTGATGTTGAAGCTTTAGTTTAGCCAAGTACTACATTTCTTACTGAAAATGATCCAATACTTTCCTATCCACCTACTATTTATCAGTCACTGTGGTAGGGGTTCTGTGTGTGAGTGTGCGTGTGTGTGCACGTGTGTACGTGCATGCAGATGCCTACGTGTGTGTGTGTATGTATGTGTTTGTCCACATCTCCGTAAGCAGCCTAGAAGGTTGATATGATTGCTTCCATTTTATAGATGAAAAAATGAAGACTCGAAGAAGTTATATAACCTGTTGAAAGCCATCCAGTGCTCAAGTTCAGGCCTGTTTGAATCCAATGCCAATTCCACTTTTGTTGCTGTGTGATCTGAATTGAATTTTATCTCATTTTTTATATCATGGAATAGTAGTTTATGAGCAGCTGTGACGTGGGCAGGAAGGAAGCAGAAGGAAGAAAAGGAGAAAGCATGACAATCTTCTAATAGAATAATCAATCTCTGAATCATTAAGACTTTAATAAAATGTTTTTTTAATAGTTTGTTTTTTTAACCCTTACCCTATACCAGGCATGAATTTACATTTCTAATTCTTAAAAGTACTCTGACAGACAGATATTATTTGATCCTATTGTACAGATGGGGAGACTGAGACTCAGTGATATTAGGGAATGTGCCCAAGGTCACACAATGGCTAAGATGCTGAAAAGAGATGTGGGCCCACTGAGACTGACTCTGAGGCCTCTGCTCTTACACAAGGCTGCCTCTTGGAGTGTATTTTCAAATGACATTTTGATCATACATATTTTAGCTATCTCATCTCACAATGATGTGATGGGATTTGGTCTTTGAGAAGTCCCCCGAAAGTTTTTTTTTTTTTTTTTACTTTTGTTTTGTTTTTGTGTTTGTGTTTTAAATTAAGAGTTGAGCAAAAATGGCTTACTCACTCACTTCTTCAGAATGTTTTTTAGTTGGGTGCTGTTTGCTTTAAATGAACCAGCTTACCTATGGAGTTGGAAATGAAGTAGATGCAATTTCTAGAATCAACTGTAAATGTGAAAATCCATTTAAGCATATAACCTGTACTGGAAAACCAGCAGTGGCTGTGTCAACGTTAATGTTCCTGCCTCTCCTTCTCAGCTATGGGAGAATCAAGGGAACAGAGGTGGCAATGGCTTATGCCACCAGGTAGCCATCTGACCCCTGGCAAACTTACTTAAGGCAATGGCTTTCCTTCTTCACGTGTAAAATGAGGAGATTGTGCTTGAGTGAGGAGGGACGGTGGAAGGAGACATGGTGCTATGTTCTTGTTCTGAGCAATTCTCAGTTGAAAGATCTTGAGAGGCAGATGACTTGTTTCTGGATAACACTGTATCTTGAGGTTGTTGCCTTTAAAATAACCGATGTAATTGCAGAACGGCCATTTTGAACTCTGTCTGTCGATATTGTCTGTCTGTGCTGTCTCCCCCACAAGAAGATAAATTTCTCAGGGCAGAGACGCAGCTTGTGTGCCTTCGTATCTCTGCACTTAGCACTGAGACTGGCACACACTCAACCCTGATGAACCTTGCTGAACTGAGGGAATTGCAAATGTGAGCTGGAAGAAAGCTGAGACATGATCTAGCTCTGATTTTTCACTGGAAGAATTTGAAGAACCAAGGCCTAGGGAGGCTGAGTGATGGCCCCGAGTTCCACGGCTGGTTAGTGAGGGGCAGGAAATACCACTCCCAGCTTCAGCTCTTTTCTCTCTGGGCCACTTCTCCATGAACTTCCTATGCCTCAACTTTCTCAGCCATAAAATTGGACTAGACCATTCTATCTGTGTCAAAGTATCTTTATTTTCTCATGGTACCTCTACTGGACAGATGCTGTAGCATAAGTGCCAAGAACATGGGATCCAGAGCCAGTCTTCTGGGTTCTAAACTTGATATCATCAATTTCTGACTAGGTAACATTGGTAAAGTCTGTAACCTCTCTATTCTTCAGTGTCATCCTCTATTCACCTGCAGAATGGAGATAATTATCCTAGTTACCATATAAGGTTGTTGTGAGTAAATGTATTACCATAGTAATGGTATTAATTATCCTAGTTACCATATAAGGTTGTTGTGAGTAAATGTATTAATTTATGGAAAGTGCTGAGAAGAGCGCTTCAGTAGGTGCTGTTAAGTGACCCACAGCGTGCACTATATGTGTCAGCTATTGTCTGCCTATTGCGTATGTAATGCGTTCACCTATTCTATGTTTCTTTGAATACCTACTATGTGCAAAGCACATCCACAGTTAAGTGGGTGAAAAAGTGGCTAGAGACAATATCCTTGAACTTGAGGACATGGTGGGGCAAGTGCTGCAGGTCATTATGATTATAGAAGAGCCATAAAATGCTCCGTATCATGGAAACCCTGAGGAGTAGTCTCATGGAAGAGGTAATACTGGAGCTAATTAAACAAAGAAAATGCCTGGAGCCAGACAGGAGGAAGAGAATTCAGGCCAAGAGAGAGAACGGGTCAGAGATAGGAAGGGGAGAGACTCTAATGTGTTGAGCAGCCCATTGTCCTGTGGGTCTAGCCTTTCATGGTGAGGCAGGAATGGTGGGAAATGAGTCTAGACAGGGAGGGAGTAGAGAGGTCCTGTGTGGCCAGACCAAACAGCTTCAAATGGCTGTGGGGAGCCATGAGTGGGTTTTAAGCAGACATCTGACATAAGGATCTTTTTTTTTTTTTTTAAAAGAAAGACCATTCTGATTTCAGTGTAGATGATAAGAGACTGCTTCACTATTTTAAGTGAGGGTAGGTTGGATTTTGGAAACAAGATGGAGATGGAAAGGGGATTCAGAAATATCTAGATGATGCCAACCTCAAGATTTGGTGATTGATTGATGCAGGGTGTGAGGATATGGGAAGAGTCAAATGGCCCCTAAGTTTTTCTTTAGGGCATCTAGGTGGATATGGGTGGTACTATCTAAAAAGAGATTATCAGAGAGAAGATGGTCTCTGGGCTCATGATGGGGTAGATAATAACTACCAAAGAGTGACGGGGAGTTATAATAAATATGAGTAATATAGTATTTTATACTAGGAGGATAAACAAAACCCTGTGAGGGCTCGAGATTCTCAGACAGGGTAATAATATTAGGAATACACTGATCAAGAGCTTACTTTGTGTCAAGAGCTGTTTTAAGCATTTTACTTATATTAACTCATAGAATCCTTATCATTGTGGCATTAGAGAGCTATGAGTAGCATCTTCATTTTATAGATGAGGAAGTTTCAGAGAGTTTAGGGACACATAATTAGTATCTGAGGCCTGGGCCAAAGCAGACTGGATCCAGAGTTTGTAAGCGCCATACGACGATGTCCGTCCATGTGGTGCTAGGTGGTAGGCATGGCTTCACAGAGTAGATGGCATTTGAACCAAGTTTTTAAGGAGGAGTATAATTTTAAAAAAATATTTTTATTTATTTATTTTTAAAAAAATTTTAAAAGATTTTATTTATTTATTCATAAGAGACACACACACACACACACACACAGAGACACAGGCAGAGGGAGAAGCAGGCTCCCTGCAAGGAGCCTGATGTGAGACTCAATCCCGGACCCCAGGATCAAGCCCTGAGCTGAAGGCAGATGCTCAACCACTGAGCCACCCAGGCATCCCAAAAATATTTGTATTTAAATTCAATTTAGTTAACATATACTGTGTTATTAGTTTCAGGGGTAGAATTTAGTGATTCATCAGTTGCATATAATGCCCAGGGCTCATTACATCAAGTACCCTCCTTCATGCCCATCACCCAGTTACCCCACCCCCCCACTTACCTCCCCTCCAGCAACCCTCAGTTTGTTTCCCAGAGTTAAGAGTCTCTTATGGTTTGTCTTCCTCTCTATTTTCATCTTATTTTATTTCTCCTTCCCTTCCCCTTTACTCATCTGTTTTGTTTCTTAAATTCCACAGATGAGTGAAATCATATGGTATTTGTCTTTTTCTGACTGACTTATTTCACTTAGCACAATATCCTCGAGTTCTATCCACGTCATTGCAAATGGCAAGATTTCATTGTTTTTGATGGTTGATGGCTGAGTAAAATGCATATATATGATATATTCATATATCACATTCATATATATATGATATATTCATATTCATATATACACACCACTTCTTTATCCCACTGTTAGTGGAATATGGGCTCTTTCCATATTTTGGCTATTGTGGACATTGCTGTTATAACCATGGAGGTGCATGCGTCCCTTCAAATCACTATGCTTGTATCCTTTGGATAAATACCTAGAAGTGCAATTGCTGGCTCATAGGGTAGTTCCATTTTTTAACTTTTTGAGAAACACCATACTGTTTTCTAGAGTGTCTGCACCAGTTTGCATTCCCACCAACAGTGTAAGGAGATTCCTTTTCTTCCACATCCTTGCCAACATCTGTTGTTTCTTGTATTGTTAATTTTAGTCATTCTGACCAGTGTTCGGTGATATCTTATTGTGGTTTTGATTTGTATCTCCCTGATTCTGAGTGATGCTGAACATTTTTTCATGTGTCTGTTGGCCATTTATGTTTTCTTTGGAGAGATGTTTGTTCTTGTCTTATGCCCATTTCTTGAGTGGATTTTTTTTTGTTTTTTGGGTGTTGAGTTGATAAGTTCTTTATAGATTTTGGATACTAGCCCTTTACCTGATAAGACATTTGCAAATATCTTCTCCCATTCTGTTGGTTGCTTTTTAGTTTTGTTGAGTATTTCCTTTGCTGTGCCAAAGCTTTTTATCCTGATGAAGTCCCAATAGTTCATTTATGCTTTTGTTTCCCTTGCCTTTGGAGACGTGTCTAGCAAGAAGTTGCTGTGGCTATGATCAAAGAGGTTGCTGCCTATGTTCTCCTCTAGGATTTTGATGGATTCCTGTCTTACATTGAGGTCTTTCGTCTATTTTGAATTTATTTTTGTGTGTGGGGTAAGAAAATGGTCCAGTTTCATCCTTCTGCATGTGGCTGTTCAATTTTCCCAATACCATTTGTTGAAGAGACTGTCTTCTTTCCATTGGATATTCTTTCTTGCTTTGTTGAAGATTAGTTGACCACAGAGTTGAAGGTCCATTTCAGAGTTCTCTATTATGTTCCATTGATCTATGTTTCTGTCTTTGTGCCAGGACTGTACTGTCTTGATGATTACAGTTTTGGAATACTGCGTGAAGTCCAAGGGATGCATGATTTTTGAGCAGTAAAAGCCTGAATTAGAATCTAGGTGCTCCTACTTCACTAATGGTGGATATGCCCTGTGTAAGGCAGACAGAACAGTGTCTTCTACTTGTCTCTCTCTGAGTTCAATAGGTCTCATAAGATTATGGGACTAGCTGAGTTTCTCAAGGTAGGGCAGGCCAACTCTTTAGCACCCCCAAAGGTTGCTTATAGTGATGGAGATTTCTAGCAAGTTTCTCCCAGTACTCAGTGGGTCGTTCCCAACAGACTATGATGTATAGGAAATGGTAGGCCTGGAAGCTAGGGGTCTAACTGGGGAAGGTCTACTGGTCCTCAATGTGTGGCCTCAGGCAAGTCCCTCACCTCTCTGAGCTCTTTTTTCCTCTGTAGGATGGGAAGCAAAATACCTACCTCCCAGGTAAAAACTCAGTGAAATACTGTGTTTGAAAGAACTTTGTCTGCTGCAAAGCATCACACAAGTGTAAGATTTTATTTCTATTAACTGAAAACAAAGCCGAATCGTGTCATTGAAATGATGCCAAATACAGAAATAATTTTATGTACTCTGTCCCTCTTCCAATTCTCTTCCAATTCCAAAACACTATTTGTGTTTTGATTTCCATGTAGGAAAGAAAATAAGTAGGTTTTATGGTATTTTCTGTTCTCAGGAAAGGATTCGTTTTTTTTAAATATTTGAAGCAACTTACATGGGGTCAATGGAATAGTGACTCACATTTTGAGGTTACTTCATGTTTAGGGAAATCTACTTCAAGATACGAAAGTCATCTATTAGGTGATTAAATGGTGATGTTGGGTCAAAGTTGGCACCTGAGGATGTAGACTGAGCAGTTATAACTTTATGTTAAAGCTGCAATGGACCTAGCAAGAAACATTTTGAATGTAGAACATGTAAGTTTAGGTTAGTTAGAAAACAAGTTCCATTTTTTCCTTTATTGTTACATTTCTGACACAATGATATGTTTAAGAAGACTCCTTTCCTTGATGGTTGTGATTTTTTTTTTTTGTTGCTGCCTTTTAGATTATGTGGGACTCATTTACTCAATCATTCATTCACTTGGTCCAGGAAGGTAAACTGCTGATATATTTCTTAGATTCAAATGTCATGGCTTCTTCATAAAGTTAGAAGAGAGCTTGAGATGGCCTGTCATTGTTTTCACCCTACATGCTCTTGCTTCTGAGCAGAAGCAAGTCCAGAGGCTGAAGATAGATGACCTTATACATCTTCACTCCGTAGCTCATTCTTATGTCTAACAAACAATTCTTAGGTTAAGGAAATTCTTCCCTGTGGTGGATTTAAATGGCACCCTTTGTAGCATAGGACCAGTTCTGCTTCTTCATCCTCTCTGGAGGTGGAGAAAAACAGCTCAGTCACTGTCCTCAGAAATCAGCCTTCCTGGCCTTGAAGATAATTATGAAAGCAGCCCTTAGCTTTTGCATCTCAAGGCTAAGCAGCCTAAATGCTTAGGTATAATTCTTCATTTCCATCTTCTTGAGTTTCTCTGAACCTTCTCCAAGTCTGCTCATTACCCTTAACTTCTATAGCCTAGAACTTTTCAAGAGAATTCGGCTAGGGCTAACCAGTAGTGATCATCTGCTCATTCATTTTTTCAGCTAAGACACATTTATTGAGCTCCACATTTTAAATACTAGACCTCTGGGCAAAGCACTGAGGGTACAAAGATAAGTAAAAACAGCATAATGTAGCATTTAAGAGCCAGGTTCATATCATGGATCACTGCTTACCAGCTGTATGACCTTGGGCATGTTGTTTAAACTCTATGTCTTAGTTCCCTCATGGGCAAGATGAGATAATGGTAGTATCTATCTCATAGGGTTGTTGTAAGGATTAAATAGATAAATACATGCAGTGTACTTGGAATAGTGGTTGGCACATAGTTATGGCCATGTAACTCTTTGTTCTATAATATAAAAATTAAGATGCAGACCCTGCCCTTGAGCTGTACCACTCCACTTGGAAGGATAAACTAATAAATGAGCATCTAATTACAATGTGGTATGCCCAGTACTCTAGCAGTATGTGGGATGGAAGTTCGGAGGACCAAGAGGAATTATGTCTCAGGGCACCAGGAATGGCTTTATGGTTCAAGGAAGGTAAACTGTTTGATATACTTCTTAAATTCACATATCATTGACTTATAGGCTGGGAGAGACCTTGGGATGAAACCTCATTGTTTATTTTCACCTTGCAGATCACTGAGTTGGATCTTAGGGGGAGAGTAAGGGCTTTCTAGGTGGTGGAGAGGGTGAAAAGGCATTCTAGTCAGACAGAGCCTTGTGAACAAAGAACTGAAAGCATAAATGTTGGCACGTGTTTGAAAAAATGTTGAGTGGCTAGTTGTATCATGGGCGTGACAGGCTGGGAGGCTGGGAGGAGGGTCTTCCATCTGCATGGCATCAGATCATGAATGGGGTTGGAGGCCTTTGTTGTCTTATCCTTAACCTAACCCGTGCTCATGAAGCTTTATTTTAAAAAGCTATAGATCAGTTAGGGAGGCTGCCAAAGCATTTCATGTTTCTCTTCTAGTAGTTTTCTTACTCTGCCTTGGATTGGAGTTATGTGTCAATCCCTGGAGGCCAGAATCTGAATCTTACTCATTTCCTGTTTTCTCTCAGGGCCTAGCATAGTACCAGGCATGGAACAGGCTTAAGTTATGTGTGTTGAAATGAAGTTTGCTGTGTATAACCAGTGCCCTCATCTGCCGGTTCTAGGACAGCCAATTGTGCTTATGCATGAATGAACAAATGCAAATAAATGAATCCAGGGATTTTACAGTTTTCAAATTTGACTCAATTTCGAGCACCTCTTGGGAAGGGAATGGCTTTGTGTAAAACCCCCAAAACCAATATGAGATACAAATTCTCCCTGTGGTGTCTTTGCCTTTTACATTCGGCTTCTTGTACTACTACTACTGTACGTCACGTTCCTGGCTGATTATTCTGATTGGAGCCCAATGAGCCCTAGGGTGAATTTAAGATTTCCATTTTTCCCTTCTCAAATTCCTTCTTGAGCAATGACTTACATAGGTCACAGTCCACGCTGACAATGGCTAAAGAACATTCACAGTGTGGAGGGCAGGTTTTAAAAGAAGGTTGAGGGGAAAAGGCAGCTCTTGAGCATCTAAAGAGACAAATATGTTTTACATCAAGTTCCCCTGTTGAAAAAATGTCAAAAGAAGTGAGAAATACTCAAGTTGTAGCAGCTGGTTGAATGCAGTGATTCTCTCACTTAGGGCACAAAAGCCACAATTTTCTATCTAATTCACTACTCAATCATTCCATGGCCCCTGTCTCAAGCTCAATTTAAGCTCAGTCCCCAGTACACAGAGCCACTGTACAGTGTATAAAGAAATGACTGGCTTAAAGGACTGAGGGGAAGAAGAAGCCATGTGGTGACCCAGAGCTTGAGTCACCAACTGGTCCTGGGATCATGTGGCATCTCTCTCCAAAGCGTCTCCGGAAGTCCATGTAAAATAGGTCATTTCTCCTTTAGCCTTTAAATTGTGATTATCACTGCCTGATAGAATAATATGACCAGACATAGCCTGATGCTTCTGTTCAAGTGCTCACCACATGTATTGGGGAAACAGACAAATTTACTGGAGACTCAGGGTAGTGCCTGGATTGAAAGTTTGCTGCCTCAAGGGCTTTGAATTGAAATGGAAACAGGCTGGCTCTGCAGAACTCTATTACTGTTGATGACTATTTGTCTTTTTCAGAGGAGTTTGGGTGAGCAATAAATATGACTGCTCTTTAGGGAGAGCGTCCTGGAAACTGTTGGATCTTTCCTTACACATGTCAATTGTATTTCAGTTTTCAAAGGCACTTTTCCATTTATACTCCTTTTTCAATCTCCTAGAAGCCCAATGAAGGAAATGGCAGCAATGCTGTTATTACCAACTGTCAAATGAATAAACTGAGGGCTGATAGGTTAAGAGCCTTGCCCAACAGGACCAGGACTAGAACCTGAGTATGAAATAAAATCCTGTGTTTATTCACTCAGGTCTACTGCCTCTCTGCTCACTGGTCAGGGTGTGCATCAAGCTTATAAAAAACTGCATTCTTAAGTGAATACCTAATTAGCCCCAATCAATTGTAACTTTTCTTAAAAAGTGTGACATTTAAAGCTAAAAACTTGTATGTAACTCTTTCTGAGGAAGAACTTCACTCCCTAACACCAACAATGAAATTGTCTGGTGAAAAAGCAAGATGTTCATGTTTCTCCATGCTGATCATAATGCTTCAGGCATGGGCTTCGTGCAGTGGTGGGAGTCCAGCAGGGCTATTACACAGTCAGTAATCCAGGGTATGCTGCAGAAATACATAATTTTGCGTAACACTCTAAGAGACTTTATTTTCAGCATTGCTGAATTTCTTTTTTTTACACTGGAAAAGGAGACACACCATCTCCCGCAACTCAGCTTCTTGCCAAGATGTGACTTAAATAGCATGAATCACCTCCACTCCACCTTTTGGCTGAATCAAAGTTTCAGTGAATCAAAGATTTGAATTAAAGGGACCAAAATATTTTCTTGAGAAATTTTTGGAAATTGAAATGACCAAGAGGTCACATGACACAGCTTTTTTTTATTTGTATGGGAGTAATAATAGCCTCTGAGATGACTTGGTCTTTGAAATACATTCTTTTCCTTAGTAATTGATCTTGGTGTTCAGACATAGCTTGAGGAGCTATAGAGAAGGATCTTATACTGTACTTTTCTTGTGTCATTAACGTACTCTTCATGTCTGTGTTTCATCTGCCTAGAGTCAGGCTACTCTTCTCTCTCCCATCTCCCTTCTTAACCAAAAATATGATGAGAAAAAATTTTAAGGTGCTTATCAACTCACACTTATTTAGAATTCTAGAATGTAATATTAGTTATATTACTTAGAAGCTTGAGCTCTGAAGTCAAACCAATGGGAGATTGAAACCTGCTTTGCTATTGACTAGTTGGATAACTTCGGACATATTTCTGCTGTAGAGCCTCCGTTTCATCACCTGTAAAATGGGATTACACTAGTAACTTTGTTTCTACAATAATTATGAAAGTCAAAGGAAATAATCTACCCAAATCCCTTGGGAAAGTGGCTACCATATCAAAAGTACTCAGTAAAATTTAGCGATTATTATTCTCATTATAAAGGTATTTCCATTAAGACCAGCATCATGACAATGCTGTTCATGATCTCATTCATTCCAACCTACTAAGAAGTAAAATATAGAAAGAGAAGATAAAAGTTTATCATATTATCAGGTAAAATTATTGTTTACATAGTGGCAAAGATATTTAGAAAAATTAAATAATAGAAAAAAATGAGAGTTGAGTTAGATGATTAAAATAAAACAAATATACAAAAATTAACAACTTTGTGGCATAGTAATAATAACCAGTTAGAAAGTGCAAAGATAAAAATCAAAGTAGTATTAAAATATAAACTATCTAAGATTAAACTTATTGAGTGACAATGCATATTCTGTATGAAGAAAGCAATAAGACCAACAGGAAACATATAAGAAAACTTGAATATATGGAGAAAGGTATCATCTTCCTAGAAAGGATGAATAAATACAGTCAATACTTTAATTCTTCTCAAATGAATGTACATATTCAATGTAAATTTAATCAAAATCATATTGCTGTTATTGTTTTCTGGAAACTTGATCATGTATCCTCAACTTCATCTTGAACAATAAATACGATGAAAGAGTTAAAAAGTAGGAAGTAAGGTAGTAAAGCAGGCTTTTCTCTAGAAGATATTGTAATGTACTATGTGGTTATGGCAATTAGAACAGGATGTTCTGAAGGAAGAACCAACAGACAAATGGGGTTAAAATAAACCAGAAACAGGCACTAGTAAAAGTAAGAGCTTAGGATGTGAATGTGGTCAGTGTTACATTACCAATTAGTTGAGATTATGCTGCATATACGAATTATGCAGTAAATGGTAGTGAGTCACCTGACTGGGAGAAAATGCTACAAATTAAATTCCAGAGAGAAAAAGTAAAATGGGTAAAAAATCCAAAACATATAAATGAAAGAATAAAATAGGGTAATATTGTCTGATCTTGGAATGAGAAAACTTTTTTTTTTCTTTTTTTAGATTTTATTTATTTATTCATGAGAGACACACAGAGAGAGGCAGAGACGCAGGCAGAGAGAGAAGCAGGCTTCATGCAGGGAGCCTGATGTGGGACTTGATCCTGGGACTCTAGGATCATGCCTTGGGCCAAAGGCAGACTCTCAACCTCTAAGCCACCCAGGCGTCCCAAGAAAGCTTTCTAAGCATAAAGGGAAAATGTGGTAATTTTGATTATGTAAAAATTTAAAAATTCTGTCAGAAATTTAATAAAAAACCAACAAGTAATAAAGTAAAAATTTTTCAATAAATCTGGTCTAAGAAACTTAATATCTTAAGATATTGAGATTTCATATAAATAAGAAATAAATATTCCACTAGAAAAAAAATGAATTTGGTCCATAATAGGAGATATATATTATCAATAAATACATGAAAAAAAAACTAGTTTTGTCAGCATAAAAATCCAAATTAAAGCAATAATGAAACACAAGGGGTTATGATGTTGATGATGACGGGAAAAATCCTATGCGGCTCTTGCCTTTGCCTTTTTTGGGAGAAGGCATAAATTATTACCAACTTTCTTGAAATTAACTAGATAATATATTTTAATACTTAAAAATTAAAAAAAAACTTGATTTAATATGATTTTAGAACTAGATCTTAAGGAAGTCATTGGAGATAAATATAAAACTTCTTGTAAAAAGATTTTTATTTTGATGTTGTTTGTAAAAAAAGTTTGACTCATCATGAATTTCCAATTATAGGTTAATGGTCAGACATACCAGGACACATCCATTAAAAATGCTATTTTCAATATTTAGTGTAGGAGAGAATGCTTTTGATATAATATTACGTGAAAATAGCAGAAAATATACTTTAGATTAGATAGGTTATCTGAAAATCAACAAAAGGCAGGTAAGACATCAAAAAAGTTTAAAATTCAAAGGACGGGGATCTCTGGGTGGCGCAGCGGTTTAGCGCCTGCCTTTGGCCCAGGACACGATCCTGGAGACCCAGGATCGAATCCCACGTCGGGCTCCCAGTGCATGGAGCCTGCTTCTCCCTCTGCCTATGTCTCTGCCTCTCTCTCTCTGTGTGTGTGTGACTATCATAAATAAATAAATTAAAAAAAAAATAAAATCCAAAGGACAAAAAGAATGATAGAGGAGATGACATTGGTGAAGAAATGTCAACTACACTGTGAAAGCTCAAAAGAGAATAAACAAATGGTAACTGACTGGCATAGCATTAAATAATAGAAGCTTGTAAGAATAGGAATCAACAAAAAGTGGGTTGTTTTGTACTGCCAGATTCAGGAATTTAGGAATTGGATGTGCCAGGTATCTTAGAAGGTGAGTGTGTGGGATGGAATGAAGAATAGGTAAGCAGAAATATATCATATGTGACAAAATTGAGCCAGAAAAGATCTGGATTTGAGGACAATCAAGCGCCATAGAGGAAGTGGTTGTTTACAATAATGAAAATGAGGAGATTTCAAGTGAAAGTTTGCATACTGAACAGTGAGAACTCATTTCACTTATCTTCTCCAAAGTGTTCACAACTTGCCATATTGTTTGCCAGAGAGGAGAGCAAAGGAGTCCTTTCTGAGGAACGAGAAACGTCTAGCGGCCAGCCCAATTGGAAAGGCCTCCTATGAAAAAGGTCAGCCCTTCTCCATGTCACACTGCAGTAAAGCCTACCACTTGTAACTCCTTTTTATACTCCTGGAACTTCCAGTCAGCCTTGGATGGTTTACTTTTAAATAGAGCAGATGATCAGGTATTACTGGAAGACCTCTAATATGAAAGAGGGAGACTAAAACAGAAACAAAATTATAATTGGAGCAAACAGGGGGAAAAAGCACATTAAAAAAATCTCTAATTTATTTTGGGAAGTAAGACAATATATTGCATTCATGATACAACAATGGACCACTGTGGGAAGAAACATTCAGAAAACCAGAATGAGCTCTTGGAGGTTAAAAATACAAAAGGTGAAATTAAACTTAAGACTTGAAAACATTTTGAAAAACATCTCAAGGAATTAGGTAAAAAAACAAAAACAGGAAGTAGGAAAGAAAGAAAGAAACAAGAAAATTTGAGGAGCAGCCTGGGAAGACCAATATCCAAATAACAGGAATTTCAAAAAGAAATATCAGATAAAATGAAAGATCTAAGTTTACAGATAGAAGGATCTATTCACTTAGAGCCAGAATAATGAGTGAAACACAGAGATACATACACACACTCACACTTGGAGACATCACTGAACTATATCAGAACATTCGTAATAAACTTACTGAATGATTCCAAGGGGTAGAAAGACTATGCACAAAGGATTGAGATAAAATTGTTTCCATCACTTGAACCTAGAAAAGATTGGATATTATATTCAAAATGTTAACAGATTCTCAACCTAGAAGTCAATATCCTGCCACTGCCTCTCACTGACATGGGAATAAAAATAGTAGACATCTCATAGGATCAGCTAGGCTGATAAACGTAAAGTTGATAAAATTTTGGAGTAGAGGAACAGTCTCAGATCATGAGGTCTTTACAAATTCTCAGAAAGTTACTAAAGGATGTGATCTAGAAAAATAAGACAGTAAACCAAGAAAGAAGATATGGGTTCCAGGAAATAAGAGGTCCAAACCCAAAGAAAGTCAACACATATTCCCGGCATGGTGGCAAAAGAGAGCTCTAGGATGTCAGCTGTGCTGAATTCCTGACGAGAAGCAAGTCCAAATCACAGCAAGAGGATTAAGCACTCCTGGAGGGATGCCTCTTGGAAAAAGTGGAACTGAACAGTTGTCTAATATGAACATATTGAGAGGTATTTTTCAGCTCTATTGAACATATTGAGAAGTACTTTTCAGCTCTGACATAGAGTTTGTCATTGAATCAAAAATAAAGTAAATAGAAGATTAAGACAATTTTTTTAAGTTCCAGGGAAAACAAAAAAGTATGTAAGAAAGAAAATTTAAAATTTAACTATGAGACACTACATAGCTCTGCAGTGAACAAAAGTAATTATAATAACAGAAACATTGTTTTTTTAAAAAACTATGAGATAACTCTATTTGGAAGAATGAAGGGAGAGGACATACATGTGAGAGAGTAGAGGTGGCATAACACCTCATCCTCCCCTTGCATATCTGCAAGTCAGTAGATAATACCTGATGTAACAATCTGGTCAGATGAACTATTATAATTTACAAGAAGGGAAATTAACCCAGGTGGTCAATAAATTGTTCAAGGTTTCACAACAAGCTCATGGTAGAGCCAGAACTGGAACCTAGTTGTCTGATCCCCCAGGCTGGGTGCTGACCTATGGCAGGAACATCTGTCAAAAAAATATCCTCTACCTTTTCTTGGCTTTTCCTACACCTCCAATGTGAATGACTCAATAGAATTTCCTCTCTCTGTAAATGCGTATTGAATTTTATTATGTGTTCCATGTTTCATTCTAAGAGGCGGGAAGTGTGTTGTTGAGGAACCTATTTTGTAAGAAGTTGCAGACTTTATATAAAAATGGTGATTTGAGTGAGCTGCCTTTGTTGTTACTCTGGGTCTGGGTTTGAGGGCTGACTCATCCACTGATGAGTTGTGTGATCTTGGGCAAACTGCTTCATCTGTCCAAGCTTTGGTCTTCTCATATGCAAAATGGGAATAAAAATAGTAGGCATCTTACAGGATTAAATCATAGGATGAATATGAAGGGATGTACATGGTGCTTTGCTCATGGAAGAACTTAAGACATGTTAATGGTTGTGGTGGCAGTTGAGGTATGGTTGTGGGGTAGATAGCAGGGGGAGCAGTTGAATCCCATAACACACTACACATACTGTACCTTTGGGGCATATATAATGATTACATTACATGGTTTTTGGGACCTATGACATAAAAATGTGAAAGGAACATGGAGCTATGTAGGGATACTAGTCAAAATGATGTGCTGCTAATTTTAGGTCTAATAGATGCCTTGGCAACCATTAGTGTGGGTTAAACCTGGCCCTGCCTCTGACAGTGGTATTTAACAATTGCAGCAGAACCAGTAGTAGTGGTAGTAATATATTACAAGGTTTGTTATCTTTCCCAGTTATCCACAGAATATTTCATGGGACATCTCAGAATACGAAAGTAGGTTGAAGAATTATTGAAAAATCTCATGGGTGACAGTTCTGAGAAGTTATTAAGCAAAAGTGGGATGCTTGGCCTTCATCCCTGCCTTTAGAGGTGGCCCTCATGGAGACCACCATTAATCACACATTTTTACAAGGAAACAGAATGGACCGCTAGGTCGCTTGGTGTGCAGGATGGAGCCCATTTGGCAATTTTCTTGTTCTTAAGAAACACACCAGTTGTGGTAGAGAGTATTTTCAAAACATAATGTATTGTTCCATGACGAGCTCTGTTCTCTGATATATGGAGACGGGCTCCTGTAAACCTTAAGGTTTCTGCAGAATGGGGAGTGTCTGTCTTCTCCTCTAGGGAAATGCTGCTTTTTTCTCTCACCTAGGACTGATACTTGGCTTCTGGAACTTGAAGGGAAGAGAGGGGATGCCTAGGTATCTCTGGGACAAAAAGCCAGAATCTGTGAGAGGTACTGGGAGTATCTTTCTTCCTTCTGCTTTCAGGGGAAGCACTCTCTGCCACTTAGGGAAGGTGGGAACTTTCCACTCACAGCACTCTGTTCATGCTTATGGTTCAAATATTTGGGCAACTATTTGGGCACTGGGCAAATATTTTCAGTCAGTGGGAGTTACCCTGGGAAGAACACATCATCCAAATTTCAGAGAATTCTGTGGAGGAATGAAAGGCTGATCTCATGGGAGGAAGATTTGGGGACATAAGGAGGGAAAAGCATCATGTGGAACACACGGCATCCATGGAAGACATGACGTCCATGGGAAAAGGTGGTAAAAGGAAAGAAACACTAGGGAGAAGGCAGCTTAGCTAATACAGTGCCCATGTGGTAGCTTTCATTTCATTCTCACCACCATCCTGCAGCTATAAATCTGTAATTCTTGCCATTCACAGTTGAGGAAATGGAAGGATGGAGAGGTGGGTTCTCTGTAGGGTGTCCAAGCTCACTCAAGTAGCAACAGGTGATGTCTTCTCAGGTATCTCTGGCCCCAAAGGCTGTCATCATCCTTCCTCTATGGGAGAGGAAAGTAAATCCCTTTCTCTTCCAGACATCTCCCAGTTACTAGAAATCCTCTGTGCTGGTGTTCTCCCTTCCAAGAGTTTGCTGGGCCAATTCCCTTTTCCTTCTGGTAACAATTTGCTTCTATGGAAGTCTCTCTACAGGTGAAGAGGAGGTTCTGGGCATCCTCCATATCTCTTTTCAAGTGTGGTGCTGGATACCCACAGGGGCCACCAAGGGGTCTGAAGACACCACAGTTCTTCCCAGTCCTCTCTCCTGCCCCACAACAGAGCCACAATCTCCAAATCAAGCCCCCTGGTTGGCCAGAAATTCCTAATGGTTTCCTCTAAAGACAGGCCAGTTGAATGCTAATCAGTACACAGAAGGGCCCAAATCCTGGCTCTACCTCTTAGAAACTGTGAGAACATGGTGGTTACTCAACCTCTTTGTGCTGTGTTTCCCCATCTGTAAAATGCTGACAATAATAACAGCAGCTGCCTCATAGGGCTGTTCTGTCAAACAACAACAAAATATCCTATCATCATCACATCATCATAATCCTGCCATCCCCGAAGAGCCTGCACATAGTAGGTACTCAGGGCATGTTGGCTCTTTTCACCTGAGGTTGGTTTCACCTACTGCAAGTTTGGATTTGCAGGAATAGGGATGACTGAAGGGAGGGGTCAGAGACCAAGAGAAGGAAAAGCAGAAATAAGAACATCCTTGTGGGACGCCTTGGGGGCTGAGGGGTTGAGCATCTGCCTTTGGCTCAGGGTATGATCCCAGGGTCCTGGGATGGGGTCCTGCACTCTCCCTCTGCCTGTGTCTCTGCCTCTCTCTGTGTCTCTTGTGAATAAATAAATAAAATCTTAAAAAAAATTCTTATAAGCATAAGATCCCTTCAGGCTTGATGTTTCTCTTAACTCCTGTGAGCATTCCACTGACCTCTCACACATAAAGACACATATGTACATACATGTACACTCATCTCTCCATTTTTATTATGGATAAAGTCTACCATTCATCAGAATACTCTGAAATCTGTTTCTCAGAAAAACCGGAAGCTTTCTGGATCGCCTTTCTTTATTGAATGAAATAAGACATCAGGGAACATTTGGAAAGATGCCGGGCCTCCATGCTGTCCTTGCAGGCTTTTTCATGCATCTCTTCAGTATACCTCTAGCTGGACTTAAATTTGTGACTCAATGCAAATCAGTCACTGGGACTCTGAGTGCTTTAAGGAATTTCTACCCAATGATTTTCCTTTAGCAAGTCTCCCTTGGCCTGTGATACCCTATGTGGCTGTGTAGTGCCCATGTTTCTACCTGGTTTGTCTCCTTGGTATCAGTAGGCCCTCCCAGGAGTCACTGAACTGTTCCAGCTACTCTGAGCCAGGCTGAGTCACCCTCAGCATTTTAAAATACCAGGGTCTTTCAGGAAGTCATGGTGTGAAATGGTTAGGCTGCTTGAGGTGGCTGGAGAAGTTTGCATGGGTGTTTCGAGAAGGGTTGTTTAGAGATCTTTGATCATGGGTGTACGGGGCTTGGCGCTGCCACTGATGGGATGTCAGTGTCCTGGGGAAAGTGGCTAAGCCAGTAAGAATCAAGTTTCTCTTTGTGTGTGTGTGTGTTTGAATTCCTAATTTTCAGATTTATAAGAGCAAGTAATTATATCACCAATTAAATTAGTGGAAAAAAATCTATAAAACTAAAGAAACACTATTGTCGTTGAATAATATATGTACATAAAACTGGAGCAATTCGCAAATGCAGAATTCTAATGTTATATTAGACGGTGGGAATTGCAAAGCCTGCATTCCTATTTCCGTTACAGCTCTGTTTCCTTTCAGCTGGAGGAAATGTTTCCCTTAACAAAAACCTCTAATGCTTTATTTTAGCCTAGAGGGATAAATCTCGTACAAGATCTGTTTTAAATGATTTTTTGAGGTTTTGGAGAAATAAAAGATTTTTATTTTAATCTCATTATTTTTTTTTTGTTTTGTTTTCTGGGAGAACTCAAACATAAATGAACTTTGAAAGTTGAAACTTTCCACCTGCCTGGTTCCCAGTGAGGAGACTGCTCATGAGTTGAGAATTGTTCAGAGAGAAAATGAGAGAATAGAGCGGAGACGTAGGTATGGAATATGGCATTGGATGAGACTTTAGGGTCATTCAGCCCCACATAGTTGTCCAGGTGACCCTTGGGAAATGCATATAAAATCAAAGAGCATGTCTAAAATTCAATAATAGATCTAGATCTGTCGATCAAGATATCAATTAGAAGTAATCTAAAGCCCCCTCCAGCTTCAATTAAAAATTTAAAAAATCAAAATGATGTGTTTATGATACTTCCTTAAAAAAGTCAGATGGTTCAAAAGGACTTTTAATGAAAACCAGTTGGCCCACTTCTCCCCACTTTGAGCCCCATTCCTTAGGAGCAAATACCATTACCCCTTGCCAACTCCCAGGCTAGAACAAAACAAAACAAGAACTTAAATACTCTCACCAAATATTGCCATTTAATTCTTCCAGTTTTTGGTCATATGATGCAAAATAACTAAGTAGAATCGACTAGTGAACTATCTTTGGAGAATTAGGGTACATGAGAATGGCAAGGCTCCTCGTGATCTAAACTAGCTCAATATAATTGAAAATAAAGAAAAGAAAGTCAAGGGAGGTGCTGTGACTTGTCTTAGGTCAGTTAGGTTATGACCCTCTACGAAATAAAACTGGGTCCGATGCCCTTTCTCCACTACCACATTGCTGGTCAGGACATGTTTAACACAATTCAGGCACGTCCTGAATAGAGCTCTGATGAACTCGGTCTCTTCTTTAGACAGATAGATGATTTTAAAATGCTAGTTAATGCGAAGGCAATGGCAACGATGCATTTGTCATTTAGAGGCGACTGCAGATTATAACGTACCTGTAAAAAATTATAATATGCCTGTAAAATCGACCCAGTTTGGCAGGAAAAAGAAACATAGGCAAATCAGAACGGAAATATAAAGCATTATTGATACAGAGAACTGTGTAACATTCGAAAGTATAATTGGTAGGAGCTTTCCAAGGTTTATATTGAGTTCTAGTAATGTCTTTCCATACTTGATAGCTCCTGCAGGTTGTCATTAGGTACCAAGACAGAGTATTGGCGGTTGAGGAATTATGGAAGCTGATGTAATAGCAACGCAGTGGACCTCTGAGAATATAAAGATTGAGGAAATAAGCAGAATTTGGTGTGTGTGCGCGCGCATGTGTGTGTTTGTGTGTATGTGCGTGGTGGTGGGAGCTGTGTATGTACATAGAGGTGGTGATGGTAAAGCAGAGGCAAGAGGTTCTGGAATCCTAGAAACCATCTTTAACAGAGAGTGACATATTTGAAATCTAGTCTTAAGGTCAGAGACTTGACCAGGGAGTTTGACCAGGCAGCAGCTAGGCCAGTTAGGTCAGTTTCACAAACTGAAAGAAAACATAATTGGCCTGGACACAAGGAGTTGGCAAAATTATTCCTGTAAAGGACCAGAGGGTAAATATTTTGGGCTCTGCTGGCCGTAAGGTCTTTGTGGAAATTATTCAACGCTGTTGTGGTGGCGCGACAGTGACCACAGACAACATGTAAACAAGTGCTCATAGCTGTGGTCTAAGGAAACTTTTTTTTTTAATTTTTTTTTAATTTTTTATTTTATTTTTATTTATTTATGATAAGCACACAGTGAGAGAGAGAGAGAGAGAGAGGCAGAGACACAGGCAGAGGGAGAAGCAGGCTCCATGCACCGGGAGCCCGACGTGGGATTCGATCCCGGGTCTCCAGGATCGTGCCCTGGGCCAAAGGCAGGCGCCAAACCACTGTGCCACCCAGGGATCCCAGGAAACTTTTTTATGGGCACAGAAACTTGACTTTGATATCATTTTATTTTCATATGTCACAGAATAGTCTTCTTTTAATATTGCTTTCAACCATTTAAAAATAGGAAAACCATCCTTTGCTTATGGGATGCACAGAACCAGGTGGGTGGCTGGATTTGGCCCACGGGTCATAGTTTACTCCCCACTGGGCTAGCCAAACAAAGGATTGGGTTCTATCACTTAAGAAATCATTCTGCTGTCCCAGCAAGCAAGTAGGAGGGAACTGCCACTTTTCTCTGTCCCTCATTTTGTGGTTTCCGGAATCTAAGTACTCTCTGTTTTGCTTTGTTTTCCATAGACCAGCGGTCTTGACAGAAGACAGAGTAAGGTCTGTGTGTGATCTTTTCACTCTAATAGCCCATTTCCTGATTCACAAAGCACTCCAGTGGATAAAACAAAGAGGGTTCTTTACTGCATTGTACGGACCATTTGCTGAACAGGTTTGCCATCATGCCAAAGGTATAGCACTTCTAAAGATTTTTGCTGTTCCGGAGTGCATTCTGCATTCCCATGGCTCTGTGTAGGGTGCTCGCTGGTGGGGGTAACCTTGCCTCCTGTACTTTGGGTTCTAACCTCTTCCCATATGTCAGAGGGGCTCTACTTGCTAACAAGCCCTAGAAGTACACTCAGCGAGGAGCATCAGCTACATCCGGACACTGACATCCCTCATTTGTATTTAGTCTAATTCACATTTTATTTTATTTTTTTTATTTATTCATGATAGGCACACAGTGAGAGAGAGAGAGAGGCAGAGACACAGGCAGAGGGAGAAGCAGGGTCCATGCACCGGGAGCCCGACGTGGGATTCGATCCCGGGTCTCCAGGATCGCGCCCTGGGCCAAAGGCAGGCGCCAAACCGCTGCGCCACCCAGGGATCCCCTAATTCACATTTTTAAAAAATATTTTATTTATTCATGAGAGACACAGGGAGTGAGAGAGAGGCAGAGACACAGGCAGAGGGAGAAGCAGGCTCCATGCAGGGAGCCTGACATGGGACTCGATCCCCAGTCTCCAGTATCAGGCCCTGGGCTGAAGGTGGTGCTCAACCGCTGAGCCACCCAGGCTGCCCCTAATTCACATTTCTAATCCCTACATGTTTGATTGATTCCTGGCCCTATTTGTGACAATAATACCATATACTGCTCGTGTGCCCTCAAGGGAACAATTTTCTTCCTTACAAAAACTCTGGTTCATATGGCAAAGTGAACTCAGGGAAGTCACGCAGGTAAAAGCGGTAGAACTGTGGCTCAAAGACAAACTGGACCCTAGATGCATTGCTCCTTCTGTTCAGCCATGCAGCTTGCCTCTAGTTTAGAGTTTATAGGGCTTGGGATCTAAAGCCACTTGTAAACTTTCATTTGATGAGGTCAATTATTCTTAAAATTTATTGCCAGTGGAGAGTGTTTATGCATTTTATTAACGTGTTTGCTTCCTCCTAAGCAAAAGTCATTGACTTGAGTGTAGGAGGGCATCTCATGCCTTGGAGAGTGAAAAATGAATACCCACATTCAAATTTGTTGAGCAATTAGTTCCTTTTCTTCTGTTGACCTGGAGGTTTTCGCCTTTGGACATTGAAGAAAATAGATACTTAAAGAAATGAGAGAATTTAAATAAAAGATTAGAATATAACTTGAAAATTAAGTTCCTCAGAATCTCTAGGACGAATAAAGATATGTACAAATTCCTTCTATCTGAACAGACTTATAAATTACTTGATTTCCTTCCAAACATGTATTTATTCCACAGTAGATGCTGATAGTATTTCCTTATTCTTTATTTTGCCAGCCTGTTTGGAAAACCCAGACCCTTAGAGATGCCCTGGCAAATTACTGGGGAAAAGATCTGATTATTGGCCTAAGAAACATGGAAAATTGTTTGAAAAACCAAGAAAGCTTAGAAAAATTCAATTATAAGATAAATCTATATGACCAGTGCCAACATGAAAGGTAGATAGGCTAGTAAAGCTTCATGAAAAAGCATGGATTTGACGTAAACGCCAGGAATGTGTAGGATTGGAATAGACAGTGGAAATCAATATTTCTTGAGTATGTACTGTGCTGGGCACTGAAGTTAGTCTTTTAATCTTTACCAAACATCAGTACTATATAAATCCACTCCAACTGAGGAAACCAAGGCACCCAAGAGAAGTAGAATAGCTCAGTGGTTAAGATTTTCTGGGGTTGGCTCTAGGCCATTATGGCCTATTAACTAGCCATGTTACCACATGCAAGACACTGAACCTTTCTTTTCCTTAGTTTCTTTCTTTGAAAGATGGAGATCAGAGGATGTGATGGCAATCTGACTATGATGTTTTCCACCTGATTGACCGCCAGGCTTGGTTTGATTCATCTGGTTGGTGAGGCGGGTGTCCTCTTCTTCCCTCACTGCTCCATGTGCATCCCTCCCAAAGCTGTGTGCTCGGTTGAAGAGTATGACCTCCACTGATAGAGAACCATCCTTTGGTCAGGGGTGCATGAGAAGCTGCACTCTCTTTCTAGACCCTCCAAATAAGCTGTCAGGGTGCTTTTGTAGGGGAATGTAGAGTAATCAAGCTTGGAAGACTCCAAGCAGACCCGGATGAGGTGCTGCATGCGGCAGCCTGGCTTCTTTGGGGGGAAAAAAAAAGATCCTAAGAGTACTTAATTGTAGTGTGTTGCTATGAAGTTTGAATGAGTTAATCATGTCAAATGCCTGGCACGTATTAGATGCTTGACAGATGCCAGGTATGGTTATTACTCTCAGTGGCCAAGAGGCTTGCCCAGTGGCAAGGCTGAGACTGGAATATAGATCTGATCCTAACTCTGCATTCATTTCAGTACCGCCCAGTTGTGGAAGGAGTCATGGTGGATCCAAGCGTGGGCAGGAGGCTGGAGTGCAGAATGAGGTTCCATGAAGGTACCCTCATGGTCCATAGGGAGAGTTTTTGATGAAGTAGAGGCTTTGGGGTGGTGAGTGGCATTAAGGAAAGCTGGATGCTTAGGGGGAAGTACGAGTGTTACTTCAGGGCAGGATACACTTAAATACTTGGGCTGGGCTGTGACTAGGTAAACGTTACTACATACCTTTTCCTTTGATTTCAGCTCAGGCCAGGTCTGTGCGTCCTGTTCTGATATCATATTCCGCCCACAGTTTACAAACCTGTGTGCACACAGACACACGCAGTGGTGCTGAGTGTAAAGTCCAAATCCTAAATGTCACAGAGGCTAAGCCACGCATACATCTCTAGTCTTGGCTCCTGTCTCCCCACTGTGCTCTGGCCATACAGAATTAATTTGCAATTTCCCAAAGCCCATTGGAATATAGGCCCTGCAAAGGCAGGACCATGATGGTCACACCCCACTGTCACCCCACCACCTAGGGTGGTGCGTAGAGCATAGTAGGTGCTCAGTGAATGGTAACAAAGTGAAAGAATGTAAGGGTTTTTTCACACCTTTGGACTTTTGCATATGCTGTTCCTTCCGCCTGGAACAGTTTTCCCACCTTCTGTCTACTTGTCAGTTTCATGAGTCACTGCTTCCGGGACGCATGTCCTGCTTCTCTGTCCCTAGTTATTCCTTCCTTGACATTTATCACGTTGCCCTGCAATTCTTTCTTTGCTCGTCTGTCCCCATCATTAAACTCTAGCTTCCAGGAGGTACCCTGGAAGACTGAGGTTTTCTCACTCAGCACCTCATACCCCGTGCCTAGCAGACTGTCAGACCCACAGGGGGGTCCAAGATCTGTCTGTGAATACAAGTGAGTGTGCTCACTGCGTCCTCTCGGGAGCTGTTCTGTTCCGGCCCCTCCAGGAGAGTGAGTCACTGAGGTAAGTTCCAGGTGACTCAGGACAGTGGCAGATGTCTCTCTCCTCCTTTTCTGGCAGCGGGGGAAGCACCGCTCAGCCTCCACACTTACTCTGGCAGCCGGAATTCAGAGAAATGAGCAGCTGACAGCAGAAGCGAAGTGCCTGAGACTGGAAGTCCGTAATCAGCCTTGGGACTTTTAATGAGTGTTCTCCAGAGCAGAGTCGCTAACAAACCATCCTGGACTCCCTTGATCAGTTTAATTGGAGGACAGACGGTCTTAAACATTTTAAAAAGCTGACAGAAGGATCTAATTCCCAAGGCTTTCCCTCGAGCTAAACGTGTGCTGCCGAAGCTCACTTTCTTGGACACGTGCAAGGCCTGCATTTTGACCTTTAGTGGATTCTAGATCACTCTGTTCCCGGCTCTGTTTCTGAGCGTGATCTTAATTTTGTCCTTTTTGAGCACCTACAGACTGATACCCCGATTCTCCATTTAATTCTGATGTCTTGCTACTGGAAATCTATATGAGAAGGGGATTACTTAGGGGGCATTTTGATGCCTGTGTATGGCACAGATTTTGTTTATCTGTTTTTATACAGCACGTTGAGGGCTAACTGTCTTTTTACTCCTGGGCTATTTAGGAATCACTATAGAATTTCCTAGTAATTGAGATACTCCTTTGTATTAAGTGTGTTTTGTTTTTTTCTTAGCAAATTAAAATACTTGGAAAATTGAATTTTTGTATTAATAGTATGTATTATAGAAGCTGATAAATGTGAGATTAATGGCCAAAAAGAGACATTTCAGATGGATAATTTAGATTTTTATCATTTATTAATCATGGAAAATAAACCTGCTGTATAAGTAATTTTAGTTTTATCAAGAAGATAAATTGTTCTGGCTAATGAACGTATAGATATTCTATGCCAAAGGCATTTGGAGTAATCTGTTAATCATTTAACTGTGTCAGGGCATATGCTATGTCTTCATAAAGCAATTAAAACACATAACTTTCTCCACTGAAATGCGTGTTGGCCTTCACCGCCTAAAGCAAATTAAAATGGCATTTGTCTTAGACTAGGTTTTGGTGGCACAATATCTAGAGGCAAAAAACATGAGAGGCTATAGATGTCATGGCAAAGAAAGACTAGTTCAATCTCTCATTCTCAGGGTGAGGTTGCAAATCACTCCCAGAGTGGAGCTGTGCTAATGAGGAAGGACTTTCTGGCTCCCAAGTACCTATCACAGTGGATGGGCTCTTGGCGGAAAATCCCAGGGGACCTTTCCCTCTCCCAGTGCCTGGGGATTTACATCTGTAGCTCCCATTAGCACTAATGGGTGCTCCCCGCATACAAACAGTCCTCTCACTGATGGAGGAACAGACCCCTGAATAATATTCTTGCTCCATTTGTCTGGTGTTCCGGACTCGGACAGAGGGCTACATTAACAGGGCTTTGATAGCGTTGTGGTGCCATTATGCTAATAGAGATTTGTGTCAGCTCCTTTTTAGAGGGTCATAATTCTACTTTTAAAACTCTCTTTCGACGGAAACAAATTTTAAAATATTAATATTCTCTTTTTCCCCCTATAGACTACCAATCATCCCCTCCCACCACCACACACAAAAATAAATGGCTATTTTACTCGCTCGGCAAGAGTTTGTGGAGGGCGATTTTCACTGCACTTGTTCCCCAGGCATCCTTCCATCTGACTTGCCCGGAGCTCAGGGCTCAGCTTCAATCAGCTTCCCTTGCACAGCTCTGTCAGTAATGGGTCTTAGAGATCCCCCATGAGGGAGGCGGGTGGTTCAGAGCTTTACCTAGCACCTGAGGAGATCCACAGCAAAGAGGGTAGTAGCTTGAGATTTTCTGGATCCTGAGGATGAAGCCTGCTTGCACTGGAAATCAGATTTCTGACTCCCACGGTTGGTAGGAATATAGTATCCCACAGGCAAGGTCCCCCCAGAGCTTGAGAGAAGGAACAGAGGGCACATGTTTGTCTCTGGGTTTCCATCATGGGACTGCAGCCCTGCACACAGTGGCTTCTCAGTATGGGCTTGATGGACCAACAGAGGTAGAAATGGGCCTGTCAGCTTGACATTGGCTTTTGTCCTTTTCTCGGACTGGCTTCACAACCTCCTTAGGTCTCAGCTTCCTCGCCTGGAACGTCAGGCAAGCAATTTCCTTGACCTCATAGTGTCTTCCCGAGGAGCTGAGGAGTTAAATCACAGGAAGGTTCTAGCTCCAGGTATCACCTGAAGTTAGTACTCAATGGGTGTTTCCTGTTGGAGTAGTTCTTCCCTTCCATGTTTCTTCTTCAGACAGAGGGCCATTCTCCACAGGGACAAACTAGCACTAAAATGACATACCAGCAGTCCAACAGAAACAAAGTACAGATGCTATTAAATGCACCTCTTTTCTTAGCCACACTGAGGGCATGGCAAAGTGGAATATGCTGGGCTGCATCGGGGTTTGGGGGGGGGGACACCTCACTTATGCTAGGTTGGCATGAGAGGTGATCAGCTAAAGATCAGAATGTCAATGCTGTTGTTGATCAAAGTTTGAATGGAGGACAGCATAGCTCTGTGGGGTCTTTCTAATGTCTGCACAACCCAATTAAAGTGACTACCCTGATACTGGCAGAGCAAGACTCCTGCATGAGGGAGCAGATACAGGTCGACAAGTCCTAATGAGAGGACCCAGAAGCTACCTGAGTTGGGTTCCTTCTTCCAAATTATCAATCAAGTAAAAGTCTCTTCTCCCACCCTGGAGAAGAGAGAGGCACGGAGTGGAGGGAAGCTGATGGCGTTGCTCTAAATGGCTTCTTCCCCCATAGAAACAAGACAAGTGGTGAATAAACGTCCCCCTTAGCAGGTTGCAAGGTGTTGAATGAATTCATTCTTTCAAGATTTTGATGAACAACTTTCTTAATGATGTGCTAGGGCAAAGCTAACCCCAAACCTTGATGTTTGATAATCTTTATTTTTGAGTGATAATCTTTATTTTTCCATATTTTTTGGAACCCCACATCCACTAATCTGGATTGTATGTGAGGGCCATGAGAGGCAGTTACGAAAGGGAAAAGTAGAATGGGCAATGATTTTATGGTGAGCGAGATGTACGTGTTGGCACTTTGAAGTCCAGAAAAGACAGCATTTTATGCAGATGAAATCTGAAAATAAGGGAGGTAGAGAGGACATTTTGAAGGAAAAGGGGTGTTACAAGAGGGCGTGTGAAGAGGACAGCTGCCTGCTGTGTATGGAGATGAACATACTGAGTGGTCTTGTCTTTATGTTTGCTGCTGGAGACTCTCCTCCCACATCTCCACACCTTGGCTTCTGCCCTCCAGCTCTAAGCTGGTCTCATTGTCCTGGCTTGCCAACCCTTGGGGACAACTCTGACTCCTGGGTCCAGAGAATGAGGGGAAGAGTCATTCCCATTCCCTCCCCTCCTTGTCTCTTTTCACTCCTGCCTGTGGTCCTGGGCTCAGGCAACGGAACTACTGCAACCAGCAGTGGGCTCATCGCCCCTCAGCCCTGCAATGCAGAGGTCCCCACTGGGCCCCTGCCCTCAGCCATCCTCCAAAGACCTTTCAGACATGTCCAGAATGAATGGTCACAGCCTTGTTATAGAGCCAGGGCATCGTGCTGTAACCATCTCCTCCTCCCCTTTCTTATTTCCATTGAATTATCTTCTCAGTTTTTTTTGTTCTTATTGGATTCCTTTTCTAAGTTTTTATCCCAAAATAAAATCAGCTTCTTTTCTGGTCACGGAGGTCTGTGCACAGCAGTCTTTGCTACTTTTTGGTGCCTGGGCGCCTGGAAAGCCTCTCCTGGGAGGGAAGGGAGGGAGGGGAGGGTGCTGCTTGGGCAGTTCGGATGTGGGCGTCTGGCCAGCTCCGGAAGGCTGGCCCACTCCAGAGTCTCGAACACAGATTCCCTGCTGAGTAGCATGTTGATGCCAGCAGACTGCCAGGCGGGCCCCCTGATGTTTGTAATACACAGATCCATATCGGCGTTATGAAGTTCCATATTAATATGATGCTAAATAGGGATTCCGATGCTTGCAAGAGGGGGATGGAGAAGCATTGAACGAGGTCACCAGTAAAAATGAAAGCCCCGGGACTGGAATAGCAGCAGACTTGCAGGTGACTGTCGAGATGCATTAGCAGTAGGGGGAAGCTCGAACAGCATCTGCCTGCATTATTCTCGGTTCCAGCCCAGTGCCCCCTCTCTCCTCTTTCTCATTGAATTTGATGCTTTATGGAAGCTGCAACGTCATAAAAATAACACTCTGCTGCATCCTTCACCCCGGGATCTCAAAGCCCTCTACGGACATTAATATTTATCGCTAGGAACCTGGGATGTCGGTTGAGAAATATTATCCCAATTTTACAGATGAGGAACTTGAGATTGGGCGGTTAAGTGACTTGGCACAAGTCACTCCCTACCTACTGAGTGGTGGGGCCATGGCCTGGGCCAGATCCCAGAGAAGTATTCTGAGCCCTTGGCAGAACGGGAGAATGCCCTTTGTTTAAATGGAAGAAAACAGAGTGTGCCCCGAACAAGCTGAAGGAAGGCAGGACAAGCGGTCTGGTCTCCTCTCTCTGACTTTGGTTCCCTCCTTGTCAGGCTTGAGGGAGTTGGCTGTTATGGCCTGGTCGGTTTTTGACTTCTCTGCTAACCTTGCCAGTGAAATCTGCTCGCTCACAATCCGTGGCTGGGGCGTAGTGGACAGTTCCAGTTGTAGAACTTTCAGAAAGCATGTGAGGGCCCACTCGCCAGAAGGACGTCTAAAATGGTCAAGAAGAAGGAGGACTTGCTCCGCAGAAAGCCAGGCCAAATGCTCTCCGTCTGGAAAGATGAAGGCTGGGAGAGACGATCACCTAATTTGTGATGGAGTCTTGAGAATTTTAGGGGAGGGTAGACCATTGGTCCGGGATTCCAGAACTAGGGGCATATTGTTTTTTTTTTTTTTTTCCTTTGCCTTGGAGTTGTTCAGGAGGAACAAAGGGTAGTCCTACACTCTCCTGTGTAAATGTGGGAACTTCTGTTTCTGGAAAAAATAGATTTTGAAAAGTGGTTTAGAGACATTTATGGATGAAGCGTCCATTTTGAAGGCACATATCTGACTATCTGGGTTGATACCAGGAGACAATGCTGCAGCTTTAGCTTTCAGCAATTAGTGTCTGGCTACGGAAGAAAACTGGAATAGTGGGTGGAATGGTGCTTTACTAAGCATTTGCGAAGCGTTCGTGAAGCTCTGACGATGGACCATAGACTGTGTGGCACCGAGGATATGTAGCTGCATAGAACGGAGCTCTGTCTGGCCGATGGGGACCTCCAGGCTAGCTGGGGGAGGCAGACGCGCAAATGAATAATTATGGAGTTGTGAGATGAGCTGTGCCGTGGGAACGTGGAGGAAGAGGTGATTCATGTCAGAGAAATTCTACTTGCAGATGATATTCTTCCCAAACTGGCTTTGATGAGGCTGGCACATTTTACCTATTAGGAATTGGATGGTGACCACCTGGTTCATTTTATGGGTAAACAAAAGCTGTTCTGAAACACTTGATCTAGTTGAATGTTATAGTCACGTCCTATGGAATTTTAGGAGGTGTCAAGAGCCTCCTGCAGGCATGAGAAGAGTGTCACTGTCACCTGTAGCATACCTTGGGTGCCATTATAGGGGGAGACATCAACATTACTCTGTTAGGGCCAAGTCACGCTGTTTCCTTACTTCTCAGGTTTTCATCAGTAATATTAGAACAGAATCTTGGCAATGAGTTTGCAAAGGGCTTTGTTTATTGCTTGGAGTATGAATAGATAGTGGGGTGTGTTTTGTGGTGTGCTGTATTACTTGGTGGGGTTTCTGTGTGCCAAAGCCTTGACTAGACCTGCTGTGGTTATGATTGCTTCTTCCCATAAAGTGCCTGAAGAAGATGATATAGATTACAAAGGAAAGTAAAGCCATATCAAATTAATCATGGAGATTGTGCCTCCTCCCCCCCCCCCAACTCTGCAGAACCCAAGCTCTGGTCAGCTGGCTAGGCCGAGAGCAGGTGGTTGAGGACACCTGTACTCACACTGGGGAGACCCAAATGGCCTCCTTTCCCTTGGTTTCTATTTCAGCTCTAAGCCTGTCCTCGATGCCATATGTGAGCATGAATTTAGAGCGACAGTCCTGAGAGAAAGGCCAGAGAGACCAGGATGCCCAAGAGCCTGGATCCAAAGAGACCACAGCAAGCTGACTCAACAGCTTGAAGTCTCTCCCTTCATCACACCCTCCTGCGGTACCCTGGCTTGGTGTATGGTTTTTCTCCCAGTCCCGACTCCCATCTGGAGGAGAAGCAAACGCATTGATGCACAATGATTTATTGTGTTGAAGACTGGCCTTGGTGGTTGCAGGGATAGAGGATCTTTGTCTTCCTCTTGTGGTTGTGTGAGCTAAAGGAAATCAAAATGGGATGGTCGCTGTCATAAACTGTATGCAGTTTCTGAGACACTTGTCCAGCATTCCCTTCGGCCTAAGTTGCTTAGTTCAATGTGCACAGCCTCTCCTAAGTTCCAGTCATCAGGCCAAACCTGGATCCCAGACGAGGTGGGTGAACTGTGAACCCAGTTAAGGCTGGAACAGTGAAAACATGGTCAGTTTGCTGAGAAGGTTTGTCAGCACCATGTTAGCATCGTAGTTAAGAGTGTGGGTTCTAGAAGGAGGTGGCTCTGTATTGAATTCCTGTGTGAGGTTTGGCATATCCTATAACTCTTAATGCTCTTTTTCTTCATTTTGTTTAGAAAAAAATAAAGATGTTCATGCCATGAGAATAACGATGGGTGTTACGGAGATTAAAGTAATAACATTATGTAAAATACTTAACACTGTGCCTGGTATGTAGTAGATGACTTCATGTCCTCACCTATAAAATGGGATTAAATATTTATATGGACCTCACAGGATTTTTTGTTAGCATTAAATGGGTTAATTTGTATAAAACGCTGACGTGTAGTGATCACTCATTATTATTATTTTTTTAAATCTACTATGGGCTCATTGCTATTGTGTTTATACATTTACCTAAACATTTCCAAGGAAGACCTCTTGAAACACTGCCCTCTCCCCCTCACCTGGCAAAAAGAAAGGTGTGATTTGAAAAATCCTAGTGGCCAGGGCATTGTCATCAACTGACAATTTGAAAGCATTTCTGTAAAAATCCCTTTAAAAAAAAAAAAAAAAGAACATCTCTCCCCAACCTTAGGAAGGCTTAAATATAAAAATGCAGTGCTTGGGCGCTTTTGTTTTTATAGTGATTTTTGTTTTGTTTCATTTTTGTTGTTCCACAAAAGTACTTTTAAAAATAGCACAACCCAGTATTAGACAAATGTTTATCCGATTATAGAGGCATATCAACCAAGAGAACATAATAAGGTAGAGTTACTAGAAATTCTAAACGTGAAAAACAGGCATATTAAAATGAATGAAAAATTATAGGTATTACTGCAGTAAGCTGCTTGTAATATTCTTTAACGGCATATATTTCCTGAAATTGTGCTCCGTAGTGGTTTGCTTGCAAAATGAAAAAAACCTGGTTTCCGAGGTCTGCTTGCGTGGCGCTATGCTGGTTATCCAGCACCTATTTCTGACTTCTGTGTGTGTTTATTGTACCCTTTTTTGTTTGTTTGTTCGTTTTTGAACTTTCTGGGCTTTTGTCACGTGAAGTTCACTCCTCTTGATTTGGATCTTCAGAGCTTAGAGCCCCGCGCTGCTGGTCAGCTCAAGAGTCTGGAAAGAATAGCTTGGCGATGAACCTTTCTGGAAGGCGGGTGCTGTGTGCTCCCTGATGCCGGGGGCCTGTGGCAGAGTCTACGGGGGGTGTGCTTGTGTGAGGTGGGGCTGCAGGTGCAGAAAGGCCACTCCCAAGCCAACTCCTTCTTGAGGAAGGTCCTGAGAGATGGGGACACAAGTAGCTTTGGGATTTCTGTGGCTTTGGAGGAAATGATTATTTTGGGCTCTGGTGCCCTAGATTTTGGTGGCTGCTGGGAATACACCGTGGAGAAAAGGGATCCTTGTTATGGGGGTTGAGGAGAGCTGGGGACGCCCGGGGAGGATGGGAGGACCATCGTCACATGGGGCACCAAACCCAGATTGTGAGTGCATTTGGCAAACTGGTGGCCTTTGGCTGTCGTTCTGCAGTGGGGGTTGTCTCAAAGATGCTATTATACTTTTTGGAGCAAGCGACCCCCATCAGGAGTGTGTCACAGCCACACTGTGCAGAGCGCAAGGGACCAGGGACCGGGGACTGAGGAGCATGGGTACAGAGTCAAGGCAGCTGGCTCTTTGGAAAAGGGAAAATGAGTGGCTTTTGTCCCTTTTCTCTATCCCATGCCAAAGAGCACCTCATGGAGGCTCAGGGTGCTCGTCAGTAAGATGAATTGCTAAGCATGAAGTTTACAGGCTGTCCAGAGTAATTTTCAAAAGCTGTTTGCTCGGCCTTGTCATGGGGACAATACATTCCGAAGGACACTTGGGTGAGCCTTAAGCCTCCAACATGGCAATTCTCACCCAAATAAACGATAACTTTGGGTGGATTTGCATCGATACATTGGATAAATTCTGAGGCAAGTCCTATAATCCATGAGCCTGGTGAGACCAGCTGCTGCTCCCCTTGAAAAGGTCGGGATAGCATTGCATTAAAGAGCACATTTTTATTTTTTGCTCCTGGTAGCTCATTTCGTTCGGATGTTCCTCCCTCTGATGGCCCCAGTACTGGCATGTTCTCTTTGGTTGTGATGGTGCAGCCTGATGGAAATCGACACACTAGAGAGCCTAGAAGACATCTTTTGATGGGTTTTGTTGGTGAATCATGGTAAAAAAAGCACTTCCGACGCCACTCCCCCTACCACACGCACATAAGGCTATTTTTCCTTCTTTTCTCTTGGGCAACTATATCTGAGAGATTCCCGGTCCTTAGCACACACTCGAATCTGCACTTTTATCTTTGTCCGCTCAGCCACACTTTTCACTGTTCGCCGTGAACTCATCCCCTTCTGTTTTTTTTTCCAAGTTTATTTTTTATCTTATAAACAGGAGGAAGGGGGGGGCTGCAAAATCGATGTCCACCTGGGTATGTGATAGGAAGAGGAGCCCCTAATTTGGGCTTGTTTGTCAGGGTGTGGGCAGCAGAGGTAAATTAGCTTGCAGATTTCAGGAGAGCTGCTATCCGTGTCCTCTGCCAGGGATCATGCAGAGTGCCAATTACAATTGATTTCTCAATAAAATTGTGTTCAACCTTCCCCAACGTAGCCCGAGACAGAAACGATAGAGAACTGTCTCACTTTAAATTTTTTTATTCTCCTCAGTCAATTTTGTTCTTGGGGGTTCATTATTGTCACCAGCCTTGGGCCATGAGATGCTCACCTGACTCGCCTTCCTAGAAGACACAAAACAGGGAGAGTCAGCTGAGGGAGCATGGCAGCAATGGGCCAGCCCCCACCTCCCAACACCCCCGCCATCCCTCCAGGGCAGGGCTCCGCTCTGGGGGCCCCAGGGAGATGCCACTGGCTCCCAAGATTCCCAGGTGGAAGACTTTGCTCTCTGTTTTGTATCACCTGCTCAGAGCCTAATGGGCGGTTTATAGCAGATTGCTTCTCTTCCCTCCAATCAATCATTGCCTCCCCGACCCCTTCTCTCTCTCCCTCCCTCCCTCTCTTCCTCCCTCCCTCTCTCTCTCTCTCTCTCTCTCTCTCTCTCTCTCTCATGCATGTGCGCGCTCAAGCACATACATGCACACCCTTGCCTTCCCCTCAGAGCTCATTGCTCTGGGAATCACCAACCGACCAACCTAATTAAAACACGTTTTTCCAATTGCTGGAGGAATTCCCCAAATGCTCCGCCTTGCCACCATCACGCTGGGCCTCCCAGTTTGCCACCGGTATTCAGCTGCCGTATACAGGCTCATCCTGTATAAAAGAAGTCAATCCATTCAGTGTTGCTGTGCATTCCGAAATTTAAGTCGTGCGTCTTTCTCTCCGGAAGCCAACCTTTTCTAAAGAGGAGAGAGGTACACATGCTACGTTAACGTCCCGTTACTACCTCCCCCACCTTCGCCTCCACCGCCTCGCCTTCCGAGATCTTTACCAACAGTTCAACACTCAACACTCACTGAATAATTGCAGTGGGCCAGCACTGTGCTAAGTCATTTCAGGTATTTTGATTTATGTCATTGTTCTTCCCCCAACCCCCAAGTTGGCTATTCTATGACTTTCCTTTTTAAACCATCTTAACCATTTTTAAGTGTATTTGCAATGGATTTAAGAACCTTCACAGTGCTGGGTAACCATTAGCACTATCCGTTTCCAGAACTCTTTCATCTTACAAAATTAACACTCTATATCCAGTAAACAATAATTCTCCATTCTCCCCTTCCTCCAGCCACCACCATCCTACTTTCTGTCTCTAGGAATTTGATTCCTCCAGGTACCTCATGTAAGTGGAATCACACGGTATTTGTCTTTTTGTTACTGCCTTAACATTTCATTTAGCATAATGTCCTCAAGGTTCGTGCATGTTGTGACAGACATCAGAATTTCCTTCCCTCTTGAGGCCAAGTAGTGTTCCATTGTGTATGTGTACCACATTGTGCCTACCCTTCCATCCACCAGTGGACACTTGGGTTGCCTCTGCCTTCTGGCTTTTGTGAATAATGCTGCTATGAATATGGGTGTAAAATATCTCTTTGAGGTTCTGCTTTTGATTCTTTGGGGTATGTATTTAGAAGTGGAATTATTGGATTATAGGGCCATTCTGTTTTTAAGTCTTTCAGGAACCGCCATACTGTTATTCCATAGTATTGGTACCATTTCCCATCCTCACCAATAGATCCTAAGTGTTCCAATTTCTCTACATCCTGATCAATACTTGTTGCTCTCTGCTTTTCTCATAGAAGCCATCCTAATAGGTGCAAGATGGCACCCTAAGTACTTTATATGTCTCACAACCAGCCTATCCTGTAGACACTATTATTTTCCCCATTTCAAAGATCAGGAAATTGAACTTAAATGTTCCCTTAAAAAATGTAAATATGTGAGGTGACGGATGCGTTAATTAACTCAACGGGGGGAGGCCTTTCACATTGTAAACATACGTCAAATTATCATGTTGTACACTTTAAATATCTTACAACTTTGTCAGTTATATCTCAGTAAAGCTGGGAAAAAAAGAAGATCAGGAAATTGAGGCTTGGGGATGTCAAATAAATTGTTCAAGGCTACACAGCTGGTGATACTCAAATTTAGCTGGTTCTAGAGCCCTTCTAGAAAAATAAGTTTCCTGTTTTATAAAGTCCCCTGTGCTGGCTGTTTTGACAGCAGAGCAGCAAAGAATTGGGAGCTTTTCTTTTTCCATTTGAGGGCTAACCTTGCCGTATACCTTCTCAGGGAAACAGAGCTCTGCACCTTGCATATGACATTAAAAAAAAGACATTATTCCTTTATTATTCTAAGAAAAGCCAAGGAAAAATAAGCTAAGCAACAATGGGGCAATTGATTCTCTATGCCATAATAATTTTCCTAATTGGGCAGGTAAGAACCAACCTAGTGACTCCTCCTAGGGCTGGAAGGAGAATGGCTATATCTGTCAGCCTAAGAGGAACCTGCCTTTGTAAGGAACAATTGGTAACACAGCAGGTATTATCTTAGATCCAAGTGAAAGGCATAGACATATAAATGTATGCATTTCATGGACACTGCTGAGATTTTTGTTCAGCAATCCTCTAGCAGAACCCTAAATCCACCACTTCTTAGCTTAGTAACCTTAGGTGAATGTATTCACTTCGTTGACCCTCAGTTATTTCATCTATAAAATGGGAGTAAAAATATCTAGCTCATGTTATTTGTCTTCTTTTCTCTAAAGAAAGAGTGAGAACAAACAAAACCTTGAAGATATGCTGCAAAGTCAAGCTTGGTACCCACTACTGCTCCCTTTGGTTTAGCTGACAAGGGGTAACCCTGATTCAGATTGATGACGTCATCACTCAGCTAGAATGTCTTAGCTGAGATGTCATCCCTGCAGGCACTAGTGGGAAGCAGGAAGGCCCAGCGAAGATGCCCTCTCTGAAGTTGGATGCCAACACGGAGACCGGGCAGAGGGAAGCCCAGTGGACTGATCCATTGTTGGTTTTAGCATTAACGTAATGTGTGACTTGGGGGCATGCCTCGGCACCTCTTCCAACTGAGTTCTCTGGTCTGCAAAGGAAATAGCGGGCTTTTCCTAAAGAATCTGGGTCTCTTAACTTTCTGTAAGTTCACATAGTTCTGTCTTTTGATCACATTTGCGGCTCTTTTTCTGAGAGGTTCTCAACTAAGCAAGGTTCTCAACTAAGGCCTGTGGAACCACTTCCCTGATGCACATTCCCTTCCCTCCGCCCCCCACGCCCCCTCATCACTGCCCAGATCTAATTCAGGGCTGCTTTTTGAATGAAGATGCCTGGTCATATGCCCTGAACTCATGGGTCCCTCAGGATAACATTCGTCCAAGACATGGGAGCCTCTGGAAAACAAATTGTGGTCTCCTAATCAGGTCTCCTAATTATGCCAGAATCAGCTGGGATTCAAGCTCAGCTTCCTTGTACTCATGCAAGTGATATGTGTTCTAGATAAGTACTAAAAACTCTCATGTTCTCCTGTCTTTCTTGGTTAAATTCCAGCTCTGCCACTTAATAGCTTCCTGATCTGGGCCAATACTTAAGCTCCTTATTGCATCTCAATATGCTCATCTATAAAAAGTGATAATAAAGAACTTAATGCAAAAGGTTGGAAGGATTAAGCGTGGTAACACATAGGACACGTTTAGAACAATTCCTGGTGTAATTTAGTAATAATATGATTATTGCTACCACCACTGCCACTGCTACAATTGGGATTAAACGTCTATAGTCCCCACTACTGCTACGGTAGAGCCGTCTGTCTGCTTAAAAGCATCCCTCACTTTGTGACCATTTCTGAGAGTCAGCTATATCTCATGAACTATGCTGTAAAGCACAATTGCTAGGTGTTATGTACCGACTTCAAGTTCTAAAGGGATTACATTTCTTTATTTAAATAGGATTCCTCCTATTATTAATAAAGTATGTTAATAGCAACTCATTTGCCAGTTGAGTGAGATTATGTTTTTACCATGAGAGTTAAATATGTATGTAAGATGTAAATTATGTAAAAAATTTACTCAATTGTAAAGATATCTTCAAGCACCCACCACACTACAGAGTTAACTTTTTGCAGGGTACAAATAAGATTAGTGACAGAGAGAAGAGAGCAGTATTTAAAAACCCTAAATATGGGGGCACCTGGGTAGTTCCGTGGTTGAGTATCTGCCTTCGGGTCAGGTCGTGATCCCGGGGTCCTGGGCTGGAGTCCCGCATCACATCAGTCTCCCCACATGGAGCCTGCTTCTCCCTCTGCCTATGTGTCTGCCTCTCTCTCTGTCTCTCATGAGTAAATAAATAAAATCTTAAAAAAAAAAACTCTAGACTTCTGCAAAAGATAAAGTTGAGAATTTAAGTGGAATAAACATCTCCAAAACCTCCCCTTTCTCACAAGACATCAGTGGTAGGCTGTGATCTCAGATGGATTACTTCCTTCAACAAACATGCGTTCCAAGTGCCCATAGAGTATATGTATGTGTGCTTTTCAGAGACTATAAGGAGAGAATGTGTTTCATTCTGCCCCAGACACCACCTACCCTCAGTAGCCAATAACAGTGTACATAGAAAAATGAGCACTTCTTTTCTCCTTTGGCTATTTCTTCTTAAAATCATGCTCCGATCCTTGTAATGTCAGTACATCCAACAGCTGGTTCTGTCCTCTAATCCTTTCTCCATTAGAGAATTCAGCCTGACTGTGAGCAACACTGGTGAGCTGATGACCCAGATCTCTTTAATCCAGGGCAGTCACCATGCTAGACCAGTAACTGGTGTGTATTTTTTCTAATTTACCCCACACATTTTCTTGTTCCCTTCATGTCCTCATGGTGTGCTGATGATCGAAGCAGAGCTGTGTTGGCCGAGACTGGTGGGGAGTACAGGATGGAGGGAGTGAGACTTAGATTTCCTTTGACTCATCTCAGTACCTAGCACAGTCCGATCACATTTTGAATAATAGCTGCAGTTTATTGAGCGATTTACTATGCTCCAGCCAGATGCTGAGAGTTTAGGCACATTATTTTACTTAATCCTCGCAACTAACCCGAGGCTTTATCTCCATATTACAAATGAAGAGACTGAGGAACAGAGAAGCAAAGCACCTGGCAACCACATCACTCAGTCAATGGCAAGAGTGTCTAAGATTCAAACCCAGATCTGTCTGACTTTGAAATCTTCATGCTTATTCACTATGTAGCATCTGGATGGATGGATGAGTCCATCAAAAAATTCCATTTTTCATGGTCTCAGAGATCTAGGATTGATGAACTCTGAATCACTTCTTTGTTTTCTTATTGCTTCTCATCTTTTCTCTTTTACTTAGGCTACTCCTGAGGCACAGTGGTGGTGGTAATCAAAGCTGGTACCTAGACTTCCATGAATATGACTTATCATCCATATTATTCTACTTCCTCTTCTATTTTCCCTTTTCATACATGTCTTATATCCAGCACAGGACAGCTGAATAATTCCTTAGGTTATTTGGGTAACCCTTTGGGTCCTCTGATTTGACTTATTTTCTGAAGGAAAGTTAAAAAACACCAAAAAAAACCCTTGTATTAACTGGAGAGAGGTATTGGTTGGGTCTTCTTATTATCAGAGAACTTGAAGAATGGGAAATTCTGCTGGATTAAAAAAAAATTCTGGTTATACAATGGAGGTTTTTTTTTAATTTTATAAATCTGAATGTTTGTTTATATTTTCTAAAATAAGTGTTAGAAAAAGTTTTATTTTTTATTATTTTTTAAAATCTTTTATTTATTTATTCATGAGAGACACACAGAGAGAAGCAGAGACACAGGCAGAGGGAGAAGCAGGCTCCTCACAGGGAGCCTGCTTTTTTTTTTCTTTAAATAGATTTTTATTTGTTTTTCTTTATATTAATTTTTTTTCTCTCATAGAGGAATAACATTAAAATCTAACAATCAGAATCCTGTTATACACATACACAGGCATGCCGCATGACTGGATCGAGGTGGTTGTGTCCTTGAGTCTGTCAACATGTCACAATATGGTCAACCACAGTCTTCTCATTTCAGCCAGTCTCAACACAAAACAACTGTAAAAGGGATACACTCAACTTGTTGGTTCCATGTGGAACTAGTAGATGTGGGACTCGATCCCCAGGACCCGGGGATCACGCCCTGAGCCGAAGCTCAACCGCTGAGCCACCCAGTCATCCCAGAAAAAGAGTTTTAAAGAGAATAAGGAGAAAGGAAAGAACAACCAGTCTGCCTATCTACAATGGGGCAAATTAAACATACATGAGGGAGCACAAGGAATGTACGTTGTTTCCAGGGCAGTTCTGTGGGGGTTGACTCTACTAGGAGTCTCTGCCATTCCTTCAAACCCATCTTTTCTAAGACACCTCATCCACACACTCATCTATCCATCCATCCTTTTATTCATCATAAGAATACTTGAGAGTCTACTATATACCAGCAGATTTTTTGTCAAGCTCAAACCAATCAATGTCTTTTTCTGACTTACGTGATTTTCTTTTTTTTTTTTTTTGTGATTTTCAATAATGGCAGTAATAGTCACTTGCTTCAGAGCGTCAGAATCATGATTTATACCCTCCCGCAAAGTCCAATATCCAAATCTTGCCCACTGTTTTTTTTTTATGATGCTCGTCCTTTTCATTTAATTCATGGTTGCCCCACCCATGTATTGTTATTTTCTTCTAATCAGTCTCAAGGCCTCCAATTTTCAGTTCTTTGTGCAATCACTGCTGAGAATAGTTGTTCCAAAGTGACACATTCACTAAGTTTGTTCCCTGCTCAGAAGACTTAAATGCATGCCCCTTCTCTATAGGTTTCAGTTTTCCCTTGACAATGTGGCTTCCCAAAGGAGGTCAAGGCCACTCACTCCCTTGGCTCACATGTCCACTCCTTGCTTCTATTGTTTCGTGATTCAAACTTGTTGTTTGAGCACATCATTGTCTCCCCAACCCCTTTTCTTACTAACAATTAACCAGGCATTGATTATGTGCCTACTACCTGCAAGACACACTCATGCAGGCTCTATATTTTTTAGAACTTTAAAATGCGGACACTGTAGATAAGAATTCTAGCTCTACCACTGGTGAGCTGTATGACTTGGGCCAGTGCCTTAAATTTCCTTAAATTTCCATTCTACCTGTAAGAAGGGGATAACAATAGCACTTAACTCATACGTCTGTGGTATCACAAGAGAGAATGAATATAAAGCCCTTAGTATAGACAGCCCACAGAGAATAAGTGCACAATATAGTTGTCATTATTACTGAGACCACTTATGATAGAACATAGTGTTTTTAAAAATGTGTTCCATTTTTCTCAAATATAAAGACATTTCTTTTGAAACCCCTTTCTGGAAGGCAAGAAACATATCTCTCCCTACTCTGAGTACACTACCAGCCATTCAACAAAATATTGGAATGAATGGATAAAGCGACATGAGTGGACTAGATTCTAAATAAAATGTTCATTGGATTTGGTAGCAAGGCTGATAAAATTGCTTTTGAAATAAGCTAGTTGTCAATGAATATTTAAGGATCAGACTTGCCCTGGACAATTTGCATTTTGTAGAAATGGATTCCACAATGCCCAAAACAACCATAACCAAAATATTTCTTCTAAAGTAATGGATTTAGAAAATGAGGGAGATCAAGGGACCAGACAGGTCACTTTGTGTGAAGAGGGAAGCCAGACTAGAGAACTGTGATGTGAGGGAATTAGTTAGCAATTACATGGCCTACCTCTTTAACTAAATTACAGAGTTGGGAAACATAGAGGAGCTGAAGTTGAGGAGATTTTTGGTGGGAGAGTCAGAAAGCTACATAAGAGGCTAAAAAAAAAAAAAAAAGAATACTCTAGCTACCAAACTATACCATGCAAATCAGCAAGATTGTATCATCTGTTCCAAGGGTTCTTAAAGATCTAACAAGGAAGTAATTCATGAAAAAAAAAAAAGCTTCAGAGAAATCACAGAGCGAACATTAGAAACCATGGGAATATGTGATTCACCACACAGTCAGTGCTTGATTAAGCACACTAATGGGGAGGAATTCAGATAAATCAAATTTGTGGATAATCTTCAAACCATTGGTCTGGTTTAGAAGTGCTTCAGTGCCTGTCCCCTTCACAGAAGGATGATGAACTTCCTAACTATTTGCTAATGTTATTCTGAAGTCCCTTGGTGGACGTTGACTAAGGTTGGGAGCCAGTGGTTCAAAAGGGCAAAGGTAGGAGTGGAGCATTCTGGATTTGGGAAGGTGGAACCAACCATGGCCTTGGATAATGGACAAATGAATAATCTGCATGCAACCTTTATAAAGCCAAAACCTCTCCTAGAACAGTCTTGGCAAGGATCAAGTCAAAGGAAAATAGTCATTGCCATTGATTTAAGTTTTTGTTGTTATTTCTCTGATAAATGGAAGTATAAGTAAGACATGTGTAAGACTCATAACAAAAAAAAAAATAAGACTCATAACATTTTCCTTCTGTTCCTATTTTGTCTTCATACAGACAATTGTCATTCTGTTCAATACTCTTTTTTCCATTCTCCCCCAGAATTTTTCTCAAATCCACTCCAATAAGCTACTGACTTATCCTCTACCCCACACCTGAACCTATTACTTTTGCCTTTTTCAGAATAAATCCTGTCTTTAGACCTTCTCCATTTTCTCCCTTTCCTGATTATTCATACATATAATATATATAATATACATTATATATTATATACATACATAATAGTCCAGGAGCTCATAGGAGGAGAACATATCAATACAGGAATTGCTTTGTTGGGGGTAGGGGAGAATGAGGGAAGAGGCTATGAAAATTAATATGTCAACATATTAATATAATTACTCATATGGTAATTGAGAATTTCCTACATAAATAAATACATAAAACAGAATATTATCTCAATTTTACACATAAAGAAGCTATAATTTGACTTAAGATTCCTATCTTAAGGAATCCTATTTTTCAAAAAAAAAAGGAATCCTATTTTTCCTTAACTTCAATTAGTTACAATTAGTTTATCAAATTAATTGATAGCTTAGGAGAGATTAATGTCTAAGTTCAGAGTGTGAATGGTGGATGATTAGAGGAAAATAAGATCTGTGGACAGTTTGAGGGAAATTACAAAAAGGCAGGAGAATAGCAAGGCAAAATTATTTCTTCATAGATTTTCTAGGTTAAGGTTGATATAGACAACATTTTCACAGGTACCCTTTGATATGCTACATTTTTTCATCAGTATTGGAAAGATTGTCTTGAACCCTGTCTATACCCTGTTTCTCACAGGGTCCTATAAAGATTCGTTTATAGTTGCTTATATGTTCATTACTCTTTGGGATTCTTGAGTTTTGAAAAAAATTAACTATAAGATGTGTTTACTTATGTATGTTATAGCAGATCAAAGAGCTGGTTGTGACTATTAAAGATAATTGAGCAACAAAGAGAGAGACAGATCTAGGTCAAGGAGTAAAGTGTTGACCAAGGAGCAGAGCTGAGGAAAAGATGAGCCAAAAATTATATCAACTGTTGTTGAGAGAGGATTCTGATGGAAAGACTGGTTTTGGAGTGCCTGAGACTGTGAAGTGTGTGTCTGTATATGTGTGTGTTTGTTGGAGCACCATTTTGCTTTTAAAAAAAGATGAAAAGGAAATACTGCAAGCAAGGATGACGAGAATGATAAATGGATTAGAGGGCATGACTTACTGTATGAAGAGAGATTGAAGTAATATAGCATAGATAGCCTAGAGAAAAAAAATAGCAAGGGAAAAGGGAAATTGTTAATACTTCTAAGCACCTGAGAGGTTGTAACATGAGTGACATTCATTTTGAAACTTGAGCACATCAAAAGACATGCTTAGTATGGTCTGGAGATATATATTTGCCCATTTACTCACTAAGTTCAATGGCACTGAACCAGAAAAGGCAGAAAGTGAAGTGTAAAGTCTGAAGAGTTAGAAAGAAAACATTTTAAGTGTTTATGTTACCTTCAAGGAATGATATTATTAGCTTTCTTCTCTGTAAGATTAAGAGTGACATTTAACATGGGTGATAGTACAGCTTGTCTGTGTGTATTCTGAATAGAGTCTCTGGATGGCATCTGAGCCTTCAAAGTGGTCTGGGCCGGGACTAGAGATAGCTGGACACTGCGTACTTTTCTGCTATTGGCTGAAAAGGATGAATTATAAAACATTTATTGATTCATGAACTAGAGGTTAAGTGCAAGGGTTTTGTCTCTGTGTGCTTGGGTTCAAGTCCTGACTCCATTGGCAATCTGGCATGGAACTTAACCTAAGACTTATGGTTCCTCATATGTAAAATTCTAATAAAAACAGTCAGTCTCATGGGATTCTTGTGAGGATGAAAAGGTCTATTTCTTAGCATATGCCAGGCACATTGTAAACACTTGAAATTATTATTTGTCATTTATTCATTTACTCAAGACACATTTAAAAGTTTGTCATAGACCTTGCTAATCAAGGCTCTGGGCATATAAGAATGAAGTGATTAAGGTTCACATTCAGGAGGCTTAATTTCTAGCAGGAAAGAGAGAACAAAGAAATATATATATGCAATATATCAGTAGTGATAAGTACGATGAAGACTAATAAATCAGGCAAAGAGATGGAACAGTGGATTGTCCTGAGTAGAGAGAGCGTTACTCTACTGGAGTCAAAATCAAGAGGGAAATAATGAATTTGGAGAGCCACACTGAAGCAGAATAATGGTATGAGATAGCAAGGAGTAATGAATGAATGAGGAGTTGGGAGAGGTAGGTAGAGACCATAAAAGTGAAAGCCTCAGACGGTACCTCAGTCAGAATAGACTTACTGCTGTAATAAACAACTGCCACAACTCAGTGAGTTAATACAGTAGAAATGAATATCTCACTCATGTAGTAGGTAGCTTTCAATATTAATCTAGGAACCCAGATTTCTTCTATCTTGTGGCTATACCATTTCCTAGGACCCGGGGGGCCCTGTAATGGACCCTCTGTATCTAGTGGCAGACTACCGGGGAGAGAGCATGGGGGGAAGGCATAGGAGGTTTTTATGGATTAGGTTGGATATAGCCCATGTCATTTTCTTTCATGTTCTATTGGCAAGGGATGCATTCATGTGGTCACACCTAACTGCGAGGAATGCTAGACAGTGAACTCCAGCTGTGTACCCAGGAGAGGAGAAAGTGAGTTTTTGTGAACATATAGCCAACAATGAGCCAGCAGTGTCTGCCACATATGGCATGTTAAGGATCTTAGATTTAATCCTGAAGGCAGGACAGTCACTGAGGTGGCTCATTAAATTAGCCTGAGGATGATCACATTTGAATTTTACAAAGATCAGTTCGGTAAGAGAAAAACTGGTGAGGCCAAAAATTCATATTAACAAAGTGAATAATCTGAGACAGTGAGTCCTCAACCAAGGAAATGGTGTGGGGATGGGGAAGAGGAGGCTGATAGAGGCATGTGAAAGTTTGAGAGTACAGGATTAAGTGGACGGGAGTGAAAAGGGCAAAGAGGACAAAAAATGATGTTGAAAGATCAAGAACTTCCAACTGTCATTTGCTGAAAGAAGAAACACAGGAGAAGAAGAAATTCGTGAGAGGAAATGAAGACTTTGAAGAACAAAACACCCTATTGTCTTTTCTTCTGACTTCTATATTTTAGTGAGCCTGTTTTCCAAACCAGTACTAGGACAGCTGTTCTGACAGGTACAAGTGAAGTTGTGGGGCCTTAATATTTACAGTCGGAATTATCTTAGAATATTCAGGGTATGCTATTATTCTACATCTACTGTTCTCCAGAGTCCATATGTTCATTCATCCATTCACAATACTTATTCACTTGACATGTACTGAGATCTTAATATGTGTCAAGAAGAGTGCTTGAAGTAACCGATAACCAACCCATGGCCCCAATCACCCTGTGAATCAACCAGAAACAATTGCAGTACTTGGTGACAGATGCTAAAGAATAGGAGTCTTTTGGTTGATTGGGTTATGTGATGTAGCCAATATGTTAGTAGTTGTATTGTTTTTAAGCTGTGAGGTCAGGGGATACCTAATGTGCTTTTTTAAAGATTGAATTATGCTCCCCAAAAAAGATATGACATTTTAATCCTCAAAACCTGTGAATGTGACCTTAAATGGAAATAGAACCTTTACATATTTCATCAGGGTAAGATGAGGTCATAGTGGATCAGAGGGGCCCTAATTCAATTACTGGTGTCCCTGCAAGAGGAGGGAAATCTGTACACAGATGCACGGGAAGACATGCATGTCTTCACATGTCATGTGAAGACAGAGGCACACATTAGAGGGATGTATCTGCAAGCTAGGGAGTGCCAGGGATTGCTGGTAACCTATCAGAAGCTGGAAAAGACAAGAAAGGTATGACACGTTCTCTAGAGAAACAGAACCAATAGAAGATACATACATGTGTAATATCGTACATACACACATCTATAATACATCTATAAATAATAAGTCTATAAATATGATATTGTGTGCATACATGTATTTATTTATAGAGAGATTTATTATAAGGAATTGGTCCTTACAATTATGGAGGCCTAAGAAGTCCTATAATTTGCCCTCTGTAAGCTGCAGACCCAGGAAAGCTGGTGATGTAGTTCCAATCTGAGTCCAAAGGCCTGGGAACCAGGAGTACCAGTAATATAAGTTTTAGTACCAACGTGGAGGCCTGAAGACCAGGAGAGCCAATGGTCTAAGTCCTAATCCAAGGGCAAAAGAAGGCCAAACTCCCCCATTCAACTAGTCAAATTCTGTCTTCCTCTGATTTATTCTGTCCACCAATTCAAATGCTAATGTCATCCAGAATCCCTCAGAGACATACTCAGAAATGATGTTTTTTTTTTCTTTTTTTTTAATTGGAGTTCAATTTGCCAACATATAGCATAACACCCAGTGCTCATCCCATCAAGTCCCCCCCTCAGTGCCCGTCACCCAGTCACCCCCACCCCCCACCCACCTCCCTTTCCACCACTCCTTGTTTGTTTTCCAGAGTTAGGCGTCTCTCATGTTCTGTCTCCCTCTCTGGTATTTCCCACTCATTTTCTCTCCTTTCCCCTTTATTCCCTTTCACTATTTTTTTATTCCCCAAATGAATGAGACCATATAATGTTTGTTCTTCTCTGATCGACTTATTTCACTCAGCATATTACCCTCCAGTTCCACCCACGTTGAAGCAAATGGTGGATATTTGTCGATTCTAATGGCTGAGGAATATTCCATTGTATACACACACCACATCTTCTCTATCCATTCATCTTTTGATGGACACTGAGGCTCCTTCCACAGTTTGGCTATTGTGGACATTGCTGCTATAAACATCGGGGTGCAGGTGTCCCGGCGTTTCACTGCATCTGTATCTTTGGGGTAAATCCCCAGTAGTTCAATTGCTGGGTCATAGGGCAGGTCTATGATGTTTAACCAAATATCTAGATTCTTTGTGGCCCTGCCACTTTGCGTCATCAAAATAACCATCACAGAAGAGTTCTTCTAAAACCTAAAAAAGAAGGCATGGCTCTGCTGACACCTTGATTTTGGCCTTCCAGCCTCCCTAACTGTGACAGAATGAATTCCTATTGTTTCATGTCACCCAGTTTGTGGCACTTTGTTATGGCAGCCCCAGGGAACGAATGTACAGTGTGGTTTCTAATGGCCCCAAACAGGGAGAGGCATTTCAACAGAGGAGGATGGTATATCTTTGTTCAGCACCTAAACTAATCATTAGTTTAAAAATATTTTTATATTACCAAATTATAGAAATATTTTCATACATAGTCTCATTCTTATGAAACAATTTCTAGTGTAGAGGAAAAGAAACCAAGGCTTGGTGAGTTAAGGAACTTGCCCCAGTTCACATAGCTAGTGAGTGTATTGAGGCCCTCTTGCTTTCATACTCATCCGTGGAACTAGAGTGATCCATTCCATGCAAGAATTAGGATGTAAGCTCTTGCTGAGTCATCAGGTACCACCCAGGGAAATTAGGAAGCAGTGACCCTGCAGGCTGTGGGTAGTTCCCTGGAGAACTTCTGTGCTCAGTAGGGCTTAAAATACTTGGCTGTGCCGAAAGACTTACCTCTCCTGCTCCATGAGCACTGCCTGGCAAGTGCAGAAGACAAGTGCAAATAAGGGGTTGTTCTTGGTTGTCATGGGAGCTGTATGCAGGGAGTTTTGCAATTCTTGTACACTTCAAATGTTTCTTTGGGTGTTGCCCAAGTGGCCTTCCAGCTACTAGAGAGTGAAGTGTGCTTTCTGGTGACTAGCCTTGCCAATTAACTGGGTGCCCTGTGCTCTAGTGGAACTCTGTGTCACTGTATGTCACTTTGAGATGGACCCAGGGCTCAGAGAGTCTACAGGCTGAGTGTATGCAATGCCTATAATGTCTCAGAGCGGTTGAGTGTGCCTCAGCTCAGATTCTTCATTCCAAGCTCTGGATTAAGGAAGCAATCTTTTGACAGAACGAAACCTGTTAATGCTGGGTAGATAGTTATGAGATGTGCGTTCCTTACTGAAACAAAACGGCTGATCTGATCCTATGTGGGGTTTCTGTGAGGTGGCCATGATTTTGACTAATGAGGTTGTATTTCCTAAGATGTTCTGCTGTGCTTGCAGGCATCGGAGTATTTCTTTTAAGAAACTCATCACAGTACAATTCAGATTAGAATCTGACCCTCAAGGTCTTTTAAAAGAGGAAGGCTTTGTGAGAAACTGCGGACCAAGATGACAAAGTGGCATCTCATTTGCTTCCAGTGTAAGTGAGTGCTCAGGAAAGCTGAAAGGGAGGAGATGGGACCTACTCAAAGACTCAGTTCCTCTGGTAAAAGCAGCAGGGATCCTTGTTACACTCAACTGCCATCTTGCTCAAAAGAGCTTCAGCCTAGGCGTTATGGTTGACATCTCTTAGAATTCAATTAGTGATAGTGCAGTGACCCAATTTAGCACTCTTTGTTAAGTGGAAGCCAGTGTACACATATGGCATTTCCAGGCCAAATTGATCTACATAGATGATATAGTCAGAATAGGAAACTGTTGATTCTTTTTTTGCCCCAAAATTGAGGACATGTAGTTTCTTTCATATGTCCTTCCTCTATTCCTTTGTAACATATTTGTACTGGGGTAGTGTAGGCGAAAGATACAAAAATGAACAAAATCCCATTCCGCGTTCATGTTCCTTACTGTATAATAACTGGTTTAAGATAAAAGCAATAACCACAACAACCAAGACAAAAACCCTATCTCTGCTTAAATATTTCACATATCTAATCTTCAAAATTACTTCTCATTAACCCATTTTACAAATGGATACACTGGATTTTGTAGTTTACAAATAGGTCAAAACCACTACCAGATAAATCACTGGAGGTTGGGCTGGAGGACCCAAAGATGTCATAAGGTGTTTTAGATGAGGTAACACTTGAGCTGCTTTAGAAAAGGCATTCTGTGTTGGTAAATGGGAAATATGAGCAAAGTCATGATCATAAAAAATATGGCACCTCCAGCAAATGGTGATGTAATCCATTTGGAACCCCCCAGTAACACCAAGCAGGAAAGTGGCAATTACTGAGGCTCTGAATCCCAAACTGTAGAGTTCAAACACTTTCTCCTTTTATACGACAAGAAGAACCCTTGAAGCATTTTGAACGGGATATATTGGGGGAGGGGACTCTCAGGACTGTGCTTTTAGGAAGATTAATTTGGCAACAGCATGTTTGATGGAGTCAGGGGTAGGATCCCCTAGGTGAGCTAAAGACAGCAAGGAGAGGGCTTAGACGACTTCTTCTTCTTCTTCTTCTTCTTCTTCTTCTTCTTCTTCTTCTTCTTCTTCGAGAGCTTAGACTTCTGAATTCAGTTGCATGCTTATGCTTTTAAGATTAAACGGAAGTCATCTCCTGATTCAACAGGAGAGAAACAGTGTGGGGAAAGGATGAGGGGAAGACATCACAGTTTGCTGACCCCAGATAGCTGCCTACAAGATTGGCAGATTAGGAAATCATGAGGGACGAAAATAACATTTTAGGATAGACCACTGTCTCAGGACTGCTGCTGATGTATGTTAAAGATAGTCACTGAAGCCAGTTAAAGAGAGATCTTTGTGAATAAAGGAAACAATATAGGATAATAAAGAGAGGCACTCCACTGCTAATAAACCATGTGAAATAAGGAGTTTCTATATTCATGTAGTCTTTCAAATTATGAACACCAAAGGTATCTTTTATGCTAATCTTGTTTTTGTGGCTAAAAAATAATAATTTACATACTCACAGGACACATACAAGCTTATATACACTATATCATGGTATTTAAACAAGTTTATATAGAAAAAAAGGATGACTTTTAAATACAGGGTCATTAAGATGACTGACATTAGAAAGAAAACAACTAGGGTTTGTTTTTTTTTTTCCACATGGTCCTTGGTTGACATTTATATGGTCCCACGTCTATTGCCTTGGTTCTTTTGTCCCCCTCTGAACCACACCGAATAACTTAAGCTGCTGATAGCTTAAGGACTATGGTATAAGTAAGCATGTGTTTTCTGCAGTCAAGGATTATGCAGTGAACTTTAAATTTTAATAGCCACTGATAGAGACCTTGTGAGATTCAAACACACTGGAGTGTTGGACTTCAGTATCTTTTTTTTTTTTTTGGTCTTCTATAGAAAGATGCTCCTTCTGGACCATGGGGAGGATATCTAGGCAGAGAGGGTGACTATTTGAAGTAGAATTTATTTTTCATCACAGTCCACGCATGTTTTCTATTGGGGTAACTTGGCGTATACATTTTTAATATTATGAAGCCACCAGTGTTAATAAAAAAACAGCTGAATACATACCAGCGTCCTTGGAGATCAGACTTTGGAATGCTGAGTGGGTCTGATAGATGGTAAAAGTTTAAGAAATCTTTTTCGGAGATTTTTAAAGACATTTACTTATCAGTAGTCCAGATGGCACTCAAAATGATGAATAATAAACTTTACAAGTAAGTAAAACACTGGCTGATGGAAAAACATTCTAAGGGTATAAATGGTAAATACTTACATGCCATGAAAAACAAGGAAAGAGGTAAAATTAAATATGTAATATAAAATGTTTTATACGTACCCTTTTTCGGAGATTTTTTTAAGGAGGGGGTGATTTTTATATAACTTCATACTCTACAATCTGATATTCAATGTAGGACTCTTTATTTTTTTATTTATTTTTTTAATGTAGGACTCTTTAAAGAACAACGTGGTACCCACATAATCCACTTCTGAAAATAAAAGCTGTTTTCTTAAAAATTATCTTGCCGTGGTAGGGGGTTCATAGTTTGAGATCCACAGGCGTGCTTTAGGTATCTGTCAGCAATTTGAAATTGTACCAAAAGATTCACATACATGTGACTATGCGCATTTTGGTAGAGAGAAGTTCTCTCTCTCTCTCTCTGTCTCTCTCTCTCTCTTTTTAAATTTAGGCTCTTCAAAAGGGGTATGTAACCCCCAACGGGTAGTGAACCACTCGGTTAATAAAAGGAAAACATATCAATCAGGATTCTAGCAGGTGACAGATGGCAAACTCATATGGGATTAGAGTTTAATAAAAAAGACTATTTTCAAGGGTGTGGGAAGGGTTAAAGGGAACCAACAAGTGATGCATCCCCAGGGCAACAGGGAAAGCCAGGACCACCCAACCTGAAGTTGCCAGAGGCAGGAACTTGTTATGGAACCCGGACAGCTGGAGCTATAGCTGGTAGATAGGGCCCATCTCAGGAGTGGGGTTGGAGGAGTACAATCCCTTTCAACCGGTGGCCAGTCAGGAGGGAGCTGGAGGAAAAACACCCACCTCATTTCCCCTGGCCTCATGGCTCTTAATATCTCAGTCTAATCAGGAGTGGAAGGCAGGGGAGCCCACAGACACAATCTCTTAAGGTCAGCTTCTGGGGCACAGGTAATAGAGGAACATGAAGTGCAGATCTGTAGGAGCCAAGAGAGCGAGCATGCTTTCTTATAATCCCGATGTCTGTTCTGCTGCTGCCAATGTGAACTGAATCCAAGTTCTGCTTTTATAGCTTTCTCAGTTTAGAAATATTCACTTTCTAGACCAATGCGGCTTTATGTTTGGTTATGTTTTTTTTTTCAATCTTCTACTTCTTAAGGATGGTTTCTAATGGAGCTGTATGAATCCTAGAGGATCAGCAGCTTAAAATTAATTTTATGTTAAGATAAGTATTATGGATGTTAGGAAAATTTTAAGACAGGTAGATATCATGTGAGCATATTTTGTTAGAATGCTAGAGAAGCAAAGAGGACAATAGTCATTTATTCCCTGCTAGTGAAACAAAACTATGATTGTACTATATTCAACAGAATTTGCACTTTGTTTTTATTTCAGTGACTCAGATCCGTAAGCTTCAGTATTGCATTAACTCGTTGTACAGAGTTCATTATTGTAATTAGACTGCTTTTTAAGATTATTAGCGGACTCACTAATGTACTCTTAAAAAGCTTTATTTGGAAGAAAGTCAATATCCAAAGCCAATAGAACCGACGAGCTTGTGCCACACGCTCTGTTGCTGAAAATCATGTTATCAATTTTCATGTGACTGTTAATCAATTAGAGTGGCAGAGAGATGATTTGAAGTCAATTTTCTGTTTATTGCTAAATTAGCATTTGATCACGTGCGCTTATTTTGGGTTTCAAAGAAGCTATGGTTTTCTTTGTCAAGCGACAGAATGGAGGTCAATGCTGAGAATAATCATTTGTGATTTTTAAAAATATTTGTATACTAAGATGCAGAATCTACAGCTATTAGTTACAGAGCTCGTATGGCAGATATCTGAATGTGCTTGAGTTGGGACAGCTAGCGAAGGAAGGCTGATCTGATAAAGTGTTGCACCTGATGCAAACATACCCAGTCAACATATAACCCAGGAAATGAATCAGGCATTTCATGTTTAGTGGTTGGTTAGTATATTGTTCTCAAATCAACAAGGATCTAATTTTTCAAACTGGGGAAGTGTGCTGTAAGGTGTACCATCTTTGGGATAGGATGTAAAGAAATTCTGGCTACTGTGGAACAGTAATCATGCTATGTTGTGGCCCAATTGCTGGTTAGCTGTTGAGAGTGTCAATCGGATTTAAATACAAGACCATAAAATGACATAGTGACTAGCACTGGACATGGGACAGTGATAGTGGTCTTGACAACTAGTTTTTTGAGTACCTACTGGGTACCTAACAGGATGCTAAGTGTTTTGGAAAACATACTCTGTCAGCAACTCTAGGAGTTGGTCTCTATTTGTTGCTAGTTTCTTAAGGAATTATTATCTCTATTTAACGGAGGAAGAGGCAAAGACATCTTTATTTAACTAGATAATAGTCTCTAGTTGCTCTGGGAGTTACCATCTTTCAGAAGAAAGGCATAGAAATATTAAGTGGCTTGTATATCACCAAGGTTGAATTTTGTCCAACTCCAGAGATTGTGAATTTGGCCACGATGCTACACTTTCTGAATTGGAGTCAGAAAAACCTCTTTTTGGGGCCTCCTATTACAATTTATAGGCCGACTGGTCTTTAAGCCTCCATTTCCTTCTATAGAAAACAAGGGGTTAAACAAGAGAAGCTCTAAGGGTTTTGTAGCCCTAAATGTTCAGATTCTAGAACTATCCAGAAGGGACCAATTCCTCTTAAATGTAGAATATTATGCCAATATTCCAATTATAAATCAAATACTAGGGAATCTGGAAGGCAGACATTATATTTCTCACAAGAACCTCAACTCCTTGTAATTGCGTATTTTCAATTACTCAGTGGTGTAATTGAATCGCTAAAGTATGGCTCCTTAATTTACGTTGGATAGCAGGTGGACAAGTTTACTATCAGAAGTGTTGCACATTCTGACTTTTCTTCCTTTAAGATATGCTTCCAGTTGGAAAGCAGAATAAATTACTGAGGATTTGTCGATGATTCACAGTTATGGAGGGAACGTTAAAGCCTGCGGATGACAGGATGTATTTTGTCCATATATTTGGACAAGTGAAGTTGAGTTTAAATTACTTATGATAATATTTAATGGTGGGCCAGTAAATGCACTGTTGTCTATTTCGTGAGTGTAATTAAATTGTGTAAGACAAGGCCTCACCGTGGCTCTTAGCTATTAAATCTCTGTGGCGACGTGAGGTGAGCCTGTCAGTGTTCTGTGGGGAATTTCCAAGCTGAGGAGTTAAGAGGGAGGGTTTGCTAGCTTCCACCATCTATCACTTGCTCTATTTGGATTCTGGAATGCCCATCTCCATGCAGCGTCTGGGGTGCACTTACAAGGTTTAAATAGAAATTAAACTGGAGTTGGGTCCGTTGCTGAATGTAGCCATTTGCTTTCATAAACACAACAGGGAGAGAGAGAGAGAGAGAGAGAGAGAGAGAGAGAGAGAGAGAAGAAAGAAAAGGCGAAACCCAAGCCAAGAGCCCATGTAGAAAGACTTTCATATGCCTCTCAGGAAGAGCAGTTGAGGTGGTTTCCAGGCCCGAGTTTAAAAGTCTCTTACTATGGACTCAACGGGAGAGAGAATGAGAAGAGCAGGCTGGGCCCAAATAACCTTGGAGGGTCAGACTTGGGAGAGGCAATTACTCTGGTACCTGGTCCCTGAATTATTGGTGTCATTTATAGACTTAATCCAATACTCAGCCCCTGAAGTAGTTGAGCACCCTTTGAGTTAACAGTAATCTCATGTAGCAGTGACAGAGACATCCAGATTAGGTTCATAGAAGGGACTGCTGATAATCCTGAGCGAGAAAGCAATGTATGGTGAAGCCATGGGCATTCTGTGTTGTTCTGCTCTACAAGGTCATAATGTTCTCTTGGTCATCCACTTATGTTTGGGCAGGGTGTTTACTACGCAGGGGACTGGTTTTGAGAGGGCAGGAGGAGGCCTGAAATCCAGTCCATTCTCAGCTGGCTAAGCTGTATGTCCTGGTGGGTGACTTCTTGTGCTGGGAGAAAGGAGTATCTTTGATTTTTAAAAAGCTGCCATTTAGGCTGGTGGTAGCTTGGATCATTCTAGACATTTAGGTCAACACAAAATTGTTGAGTACCTACTTTGTACCAGGCATCATACACAGCTCTGGCAGGTATGAGATGAGCAAGCCATGGCTTCTGCTTTTTAGCGGCTTTGTGGTCTAGTGGGGATGGCAGTCGGGTAAATGGATAAAGGGGCTACCATGCAATGTATGCAGTGATAAAAGTACATAAGCACAGCATGCCATCAATACAAAGAGGGAAGAGGCTTAGGCGGTGTGGCAAAGGTGAGAAAGGTACATGTACAAATCCTGGTGCAATATACACTCATCGGTGTGGGGAATCCTATGCATTTTTCAGTTTTGTTTTGTTTTCATTTTTGGTTTTAGGTCATTGTAAAATCTGTCAGTAATCAAGAGACAAATGCAAATGAACAGCTAGGGTTGCCCTGCTTTCTCTGCTGGTAATAGGGATAACACTTAAAAATAAAATCATAATTGACTGCCATATTGACAGGTTTTCACAAGCATGTCTGTAAATAAATTGGAGTTGATACTCCCCTGTGATCCAGAAAGATCATTTGGCTTTTCTTGGGTGATGTCTACATAAACATTCTGAAATGACTTAGACGAAGGTGAACCTGGGACCATAGCTAACTCAATTGTAATTAATGTCTCGAAAATATTCAGCTTTGGTCCTGATCGTATTTCACCAAAAAAATCAAATCAAATCAATCCAGTAATAGTAACAGTAGCGGAATTTTTTTTGTAAGCATCTCACAATGTCTTGTGAAGCAGCTTCTATCATCAGCTGTGTATTAAAGATAAACAGAGAGTCCAAGATGTTGAGTAACATTACCAAGGCTTGTAAGGGCAAAACCAACGGGTTTTTCTGCTTTCAGAGGCTGCATGCTTAATTGCTAAGCCATGGTGATGCTTCCGGAGTATCGACTAGAACTCGTTAACAAGTCTCTTCAAATAATTTGTCCATGTGTTAGGCTGGGCTCTGTATTTGATAACTTTTGTATCATCCTAGCATATTAGGGCTCCCAAGAAATGCTTGTAGATTCTTTGCAATGGATAGAAAACTAGAGGATAAGAGTAAATAATAATAGCAAACACTTCCAGAGTAGTTATTATGTACTTGACATTATTCTAAATACTTTTTCCTTCCGAATTTGCTTTTGATCCATGTATTAAGAATGCTGTAAAGTGTGTAAAGTGCTTTAATCTTAAATGCACAGCTCAACGGATCTTTATATGTGTATACAATATTTCTAACATCCCAGAAGCTAGTGCCCCTTTCAAGTGAATTCCCCACCCAAGAGGTTACTGCTCTCAGAGGGTATGTCCATCATGATCAATTAATTATGTCAGTTCTCATGCTTCATATAAATGGAATCCTACATTATTTATTCTTTCATGTCGATCTTCTTTTTGCTCAACAAAATGTCTGTAAGATTTACCCGTGTTGTACATATTAATAATTCTTTATTTTTACTGCTGTGTCCTATTTTGTTTTATTAATTTCCCACGATTTATTTAGTCCTTTTCCTGCTGATGGACTTTTTGAGTTGTTTCCAGTTTGGGGCTAATACAGTGTAAGTGCTAGAAACATTTTTATACATGAACTTTGTGGACATATATACTTAGTCCTCTTGGATGTAAACCTAGGAACAGAGTTTCAAGGCCTTAGATTAAGCACGTGTTCAATTTTAAGATTTATTATTTATTTATTTATTTGCTTATTTATTTCTTTATGAATGATAGACACACACACACACAGAGGCAGAGACACAGGAGGAGGGAGAAGCAGGCTCCATGCCGGGAGCCCGTCGTGGGACTCGATCCCAGGACCCCAGGATCGCGCCCTGGGCCAAAGGCAGGCACTAAACCGCCGAGACACCCAGGGATCCCCCATGTTCAACTTTAGAAGATATGACCAAATAGTTTCCCGAGTGGTAGAACCAATTTACACCCTCACAAGCAATGTATGAGAATTCTAGGCACTCTGCATTTGTGCTAACACTTGGTATTGTCAGTCTTTTAAGTTTTAGCCATTCTGGTGGATGATATGGTAGGATTTCTCTCTTTTAGTTTTTTTCCTTCTGAATGCCTTATAGTTAATCCACACAATAACTCGTGGAGATAGGCACTATCATTATCCCCATTTCACAATGAGAACACTGGGACACAGAGAAGTTAAGTAACTTGCCCAAGGTCACACAGCTAGCCAGTGGCAAAGCCAGTATTGGAACACAGAAGATCTTGTTCCAGAGCCTGCATTCTAAAACACTTTGCTACGCGGTGGGACACTACGTGGAGTAACAGGTAGCTGTTCCCTGGGAATCCGCCCTTTAAATCCATATGAAGAGTACCCTCAAACACTTTTGCCACAGCTCCTTACCAGTAGTACAAATATTTACCTGTTTTATTTAAAATACATACCTTTGTGGCCTCTTCCTAAACTATTGCATCTATGTAAACACCAATTACTTTCATCTTAGTAAATATCAAAAGTAAATACGTAAGTCCTAAGGAAAAGTGGTCTGTGAACTCTACAAAATCCCTATGCATACACACCACGGTGGGACTTCTACCTTGGGAAGCAGCAATTTGAGCTACGTGGCGATCTGCTTGCACCAATCACCCAGTTCTCAGAAGTGTTTAAAAATTTTGTTGCTATCCATAATCATGAAAACATTAATATTAAATAGAGATATAGACACTGCCTCAAGAGTTTCAACAAATACCCTGTTTCTCACACATTTATTATGTCCCAGATGCTATGTCTGCCTCTCTAGAGGGCAGAGTGATGAGCAAGACCTAGTCTTAGTCATGGAGATTATAATCTAATGGAGGAGGAAAGAGAGGAGTTTGGTATGGCCCCACACTGCAGTCCTGGAAGTCGGAGTATGTCACACGCTACAGGGCTGCTCAGAGTTCTCCCTGCCACTGTCCTTAATCCGGATGCTTCCCAGCACGCCGTGGAGACAGCAGTTGATTTGTGCCACTTATAGCTGGGAGAGAGAAAAGGTCATTCTGTCTTCATCCTCAGTCATTTCCTTTTAAAATATTTTTTCTTGCTCCTTTAAAAATGGATATTTATTTATTTATTTATTTATTTATTTATTTATTTCTAGAGAGTGGAAGAGGCAGGGGGAGGGGCAGAAGGAGAGGGAGAGAGAGCAGACTCCACATCCAGTGAGGAGTCCAACACAGGGCTTAATCTCACAACCCTGAGATCATGATCTGAGCCAAAAATCAAGAGTGCATGTTTAACAGAGTCACCCAAGGACCCCGAATCTATTTCACTTTTTATCGTCAAACATAGAGAGAAAAATAAGCAGTAAGTAATACAGAGAGTGTAGTGTAATAGTATAATAAACAATTATATACCTATTACCAGCTTCAACAATTAGTCATTCATGCCCAATCTTATTTCTTTAATACCTCTATCCACTTCCTCCTACCACATTACTTTGAAGCAAATCCAAGATATTATTTCTCTTGTAAATATTTTATCATGTATGTTTAAAGAAAAGCAATCACAATAGCAGTACATCAAAAAGGTTAACAATTCTTACTATTATCAAACGTACAATCACTGCTAAAAGTTCCAATTATCTTATAAATGTCATATGTTTTAACAATTTATTTGAATAAGGACTTGAAGAGGATCCATGAGTTGCTATTGGTCAATATGTCTTTTAAGCTTCATTTACTCTCTAAACTCTCCCCATCTCTTTTGTTTTACCAGAGTAACAAGATGGAATGTGGATGTGGGAGTTTCTTTTCTCTCCATCTTAAATATTTTGAAAGAAAAAGACCTTAGGCCTGACTTCTGAGTTAGTCATTGAGAGAATAATGAGGCTTCTTTATTTGTTTAGAAATCTATATCTTTGCATGTCCAACAGACAGCTACATTGTTATTTATTCATGATGCTATGGCACCACTAACCTGTCTACGGCTCTGCTCACCCACATGTTTAGGAAGATGAAGGCAAAATGGATCATTTGGTGTCTTCAGACATCAGAGCCAGAACTTTGCCATTTTGATATGAATGGTATTTTTGAGAGAAAATCGACTTGAAAGTAGCTTAAATGTAGCAGTAAATGAATATGAGTTGGAGTTAAGTATCCCATCAACTGGCTCCACACAGCCCCCCGTCTCTTGCTGCCATCTAAAGCCACTTCTGCAGAGCTCTGCCCAGTTTCACACAGGGTAGCAGCATGACCTATGAATAACTGCTTTTGTATATCTGTGCATGTGCCTTCCCCCCTCTGTCATCCACTCCAAAGCATTTTGGAATAGTGTTTCTCTCTCTCTCTCTCTCTCTCAACAGCATATAAAGCTAAATTGAATTTAATGCTAGTGAAAAAGGTGGCCTATGCTGGAGATGAGGATGTGTTCTTTCAACTCTAATGGAATAGCAAAAACCCAAATGCAAGGTGTTGTTTCCTGTGGGGCAGAGAAAGATTATTCCCCTGTGACACTTCTTTTCTGTATCACTCTTGATTCACTCTTACACTATTTTCTAATTGGAAAGAGAGAGAGACAGAGAGACAGAGAGAGAGAGAGAGAGACAGAGAGAGAACATCTATTTATTCCTTTTCTCTCCTTTACTATGAAAACAGTGCTATCCAAGTATTAGCTATTATGTGTCCAGCAATGTTTACAGTACTTTGTGCATATCGACTCATTCATTCCTCACAATAACTTTTTGAGGTAGGTATTCTAGTTACACCCATTATGCAGATGAGGAACCTGAGGCTGAGAGAAGTTACTGGTCCTGGATCACCCGGACAGTAAGTGGTAGAGCAGGGATGCTAACCCAGGAGGTCTGGTTCCTGCGCCTATGTATTTAACTATTGTTCTATTCAGCCTCTTTGGAGTTTATATATATATATATATTCACTTTGGATCATATGCTCCTTCTGCACTGTTATTGGGGCAATTCTACAGACCAGCTGTATGACTTTAAATAAATCCCTTAAAGGTTTCTGCTCCTAGGTTTCTCTCATTAAAATAGAGCTATATCTCATGGAAGGTGACAAGGATGTGTTTTTATGAGATTAAATAAGGCGATATTAAATATCAAAGCTTGCTGTCCCAGAGCAGATGTTCCATCAATTCAATTTGGTTCCACAAACTTAAGCTGAGCATGTGTTCTGTGCAAGGCACAGAGGCTATAAGAATGGTCAGAAGAGACATGATCTATGCCCTCTTGGAACTTGCTGTCCAGTGGGAGAGGTGGACAAAATCAACACTGAACAATGTTGACAAGTGCTGGAAAAGGAATAAGCTACTCCTCGCTTCCCTAGACACGCTGACTTCAAGCTTGGCCCATAGGAGAAACTCAGCAAATACTTGTGAGATAATGTGGCTTAAAAAATGCAAAGGTCAGATGACAGTGTGACCTGAAAGGGTGGAGGGTGGAGCAGGGCTGACTCAGATGGAGCCGCATGCAGCCAGTTGCAGTCGGAAAGAGTAGTAGGGGTGGTGGTCAACCAGGAGTTGCCCCCCTTGGAAGCAGCGTGCGCTCTGCAGACACATGACAGAGAGGAAAGGCAAGAGGCATCCCAAGCTGGGGGCCCCCACGTGAGCCCTGTCTCTGCTACTGGCCTGCTCTGGGACCGTGGACAAGGTTTTTAGCATTTAGAGGTTTTTTTTTTTAGCCTTTAGCCCCCATAGCTCATTTATAAAAACGGAGGGTAGTAGGTACCTGGCATTCTGTGACCGTCACATCAAAAGGTTATGAGAGCAATGAGAAAATGCAAAAAGGTTGTTAGCATCTAGTGCATTGCAATTGCTTAGCGAATGTTAGGTTTATTTGTGTTATTAATTAATATTATTATTACTTTGCTATTGTAAGAAACCATTGTATTGCTGTCATATCAATGTTAATTTCCTTCCTTTTTGGATACTTCGGAAAGAATGTCGTGTAGAATCATGATGTGGTGGAAAGACTCTTGCTTGATCGACAAGAGGGATTCTTGTCTGGGGGCTTATTCTATCACCTCAGGCTGGGTGATTCTTGAACAGCCATTTATTTCCTCTCTCTGAGCTTTGGTTTCCTCACAGGCAAAATCTGAGTTGGGGCTGGATGAGTCCAACATCTTTTTTAATAACGGGATTCTGGGATGGTCTTCTGAGATTGCGCATCTGACCATTGGAGACCCTCGGAAGGGTAGGTTTCCAAGGAACCTACCACCTGTAATGGTTCCCAGTTGGGGGTGATTTTGACTGCTCCCCACCAAGGGAGATTTGGCCATATCTAAAGATATTTTTAATCGTCATAACTGAGGAGCGGTGTTGCTACTGGCATCTAGTGGGCAGAGGCTAGGGATTTTGCTAAGCATCTATGTGCAGGACAGACTTTTACCACAATGAATGATCTGGGCCAAGTGTTTACAGTACTGACTTTGAGAAATCTTCACTCAGTGCTTCCCCTGTGTTTTCTGAACATGGGGGCTGAGCCAAAACTGCACATGCATGGACATCCCCATCCACCACTATTTTACTAGACATCTTGGTTATTCAAAGGGGCTGCACACAAACTATATGGTTTAGGAGTCCTTTCTCTTCTGTCTTTTCATGATAGGCAGTTGTGCACAAAGATGAGTTGTCATAGGATGTAAGAAATGGGACCAGGAACACCTTAGAGTGGAGAGCATGAAACAATTTCTGTGTAAAGGGGCCACTGCAGGAATAGAAACAGATCAACATCTAACTTGCTAAGCGTCTGAGCGGCAATGAGTGATTAGATTCTCCTGGGAATCCCTTTGCACCATTAATCCATTCACTCACTGTGCATGGAATACCTGTTACCTGCGAGGTTCTGTGCTATTGCTGGGGGTAGACCCTGCAGGGGTCTTCTGCAGGTTATTCTTCTCTGTATCTTGAGCATCTTACCTGGTGCCTGGCACTGAGCAGGTGCTCAACTCTGTTGTTGCAAGAATGAATGAGAGAGCAAATAAATGAATGAGGCAAGGCTTTCTTGCAGTTTTTTTTTAAGACTCCTTTTCCCTTTCACCTCCATCCCTTCCAATGTGTGCATTGTAGATTGGAAGAGAAGGAAAAGGAAGTCATGAGGGTGCATAGGGGTGACTGTCACTTGAAGAAAGGAAGGCTAATGGCATCTGAGGCCAATTTTATCACAAGTGGGAATTGTGGATGAGCTGGTTTTTGGGTCAGGAGCATGAAGGTGATCAAGGGAAATAATGGGACTGGTAACTGCTCTATTATGGAGAGATATTAATGATCTCCATAAAGATGGTATATGACTCAAAAGATATTATTTTTAGTAGATGTCTTCGAGTTGTATGAATTAATAAGGAGCAGCTTGGGTAGTAGAACTCATTAACTTCTCAAATATAACTTATTTACACTGAATGTAAACCTTTCTCAGATTTGTGGGATCAGCCATTATGAATGATGTTTCCCAGCGTGAACTGTATTTTCTGGTAGAGACTGTATTTATTAAGTCTTTGGGGATGGGGATGGGGACGGAGTTTTCAGATACATTAGATACCTTTTTATGGTTGACTTCACCTTCTGGTACCTACAGTTGCCATTGAAACCAGAAGTTCTGACCCAGCATAGACATTTGCAACCAATCAAACAGTGACTGTGTTTGTTAAACACTATTGTGTAGCAGTTAATTCAGTTCTTTTAGAATCGCTTAAGTTGGTCAATGGTCTGTTGTCCCTGTCAATAGGTTATTAGAGTTAATTTATGGTATATTCCCTCTTCTTCACTTCACAACCAAAGGCATCGTATCTCCATGGTGGATGGCTGACTGTTAAATGGGGGGAGGCTCTGATATTGTTTTTTTCTGTAAAGCCCTTTTCAGATCAACAGACCTCCTTTATACAGTGAGTCTTTGGCAGCTTGGGCTTCCCCAGCAATTATTTAATATAGGATGTTTCTCACAGGTCTTCAGTCAGATGACCATATTCACTGAGACCTTTTTTTTTTTTGGTTTTGGCAGTGGTATTGAAATGTATCTTTCATTTTTATTATTATTATTATTATTATTTTTAAATTTTTATTTATTTATGATAGTCAGAGAGAGAGAGAGAGAGGCAGAGACATAGGCAGAGGGAGAAGCAGGCTCCATGCACCGGGAGCCCGATGTGGGATTCGATCCTGGGTCTCCAGGATCGCGCCCTGGGCCAAAGGCAGGTGCCAAACCGCTGCGCCACCCAGGATCCCTATTATTATTATTATTATTATTATTATTATTATTGTGGTCTAACAGACATTTTGGAGTCTTGGCTTTAAATAAATAATAAGAGTGAAGCAACTCTATTGAAGTAGTTCTCAGACTTTATCATTCCCATCTCCCCACACACCTCTACCAACCACTGTGTCATTTGGTTTACAAAGGAGGATGGAATGGACAGGGGGAATTAAATCTGTTGATTGTTTCTAATATGGTATTCCCTTTGCCTCCTGCTCTAAGGTAGACATTATCATCCCAGTATTCAGATGGAGAAGTCAAGGTTCTAAGACAGTATGTAATATACTAAGAACACAAAGCCTGTCAATGGGGAACTGGGATTTCCAGGTAAACCCCATCAACTACTCTCTGTAAGGGGAAAGAGATGACCAGGGTAAGTTAAGGAAAACTACTTTAGAATTGGAAAATTGGGAGAACATAGACATGTCTTCCCAATGGACATGGAATACAGTGAATAAGCTGAGGGATTCAATTATTTTTCATCATTTTTGCCAGTGGAGATCTTGGAAGTACACTGATCTGATCCAGCAAAACTCTCAGAACTTGCTCAGAGTTTCTCTCCATAGGTCATGAACCAGGGTTTGGAGGGAATCAAGCTCTGGTCAGTAACCAGCATCCTATGTATCAGAATTTATCATCGTGATGCTGCTTGAATTTTTAGCTCCCTTTGTAGGAAGTAGAGGGACAGAGTAGCAAATAATTAATATTAATAGCTAACACTTATTGAGAAGTTTCTATGTAACAAGTAAGCATCTAATCAATGCTTCTCAAACTACTTGTGAGGAGTCCCTTCTCCTTTTTTTTTCTTAAAAGGTTCCAATCTGTCATGGACTGTTGTCCTATTAAAATATGATAAATTAAGTAATAGAAAAATGAAATTTTAAAATTGCATAGAAAATACAAGCTCTACTATTTTATTATTGGAATTGATCGATGGTCATAAAAATTATCCTCTCTGAGATGCTCAATTTCAGTATGTCTCTGATCATGGACTGGTGATATATAGGACGCAAACTGGTGTGGTCCATGGATCACAGTTTGAGTAGCCCTTCTCTAAGCAACTCACATGCAGTGATTCTTGGTAGGATTATTTTCCCCATGTTTTTCCCCATTCCCCATTATTTTCCCCATTCTCCACATGTAGGCATAAGGATTAACTTTCCAAGGCCACAGAGCTAGTGAGATGAGGAACCGACATTGGAAGTCAGGCAGCTGTTTCCAGAACCTTCCCTATTAGCCACTTCACATTCTGCCTTGACTCGTGGTGCACAGGATTTGGCATAGAATGGGATGGACTCCAGGCAAATCCTGACTAGGTGATTTAACACCTGTATGACATTAGGATTAAGTGACATCCCAAAGGCTCATAGATGGCCCCTGGCATGGTGTGGGTGTCCAACAAATAGAAGCCATTCATTTTGACAAGGACAAAATTCCAAGTGGCACTTTGATAATGATTTAGGGTGGATTATTAGATTTGGTGCAGTTAATATTCCACATGCCAATGCGTCTCAACTGTCATGTTTGTCAGAAAACACTTTGTCAATGGCGTTTTTATTCCATGAAAGAAATTAAGTTTAACTTTATCATTTTAATATCTCTGCCCATTTATTTCTAAACCCTGTGGCAGAAATGCCGAGCCATAAAACTCATCAGGAGAATAGATTTTGTTTCCTTAGGGAGCCAGGAAAACAACTGTGGGGTCTGATGCCTGGTTGTTGTTTTTTTCCAGTTATTAACTGTGCGTCCTTGACCAAGCTATTTTTCCAAGCCTCAGTCTTTTCATCTATAAAATGGGAATGATAATAATAGAATTAATGTCATACTGTGTTGCTGTGAGGATTCCATGAATCAATACATGCAATGTGCTTGGCACAGTGCTTAGTGGGTAACGAGCACTGGCCAAATCTTAGTCATTGTTGGTATTTATTTGTTTGGAAAGGGTGAGATTCCAAGATAACCAAATGCCCTTTGTATGTGGCCTTCAACCGAAGGTTTACAAAAATAAATGATAGTATTAATGGTTAATTAGAACAGTTTTTTCTTTAGCACCTATATATTCTGGACCCAGTGCTAGTCATTTCCACACACATTATTCATGGAATTCTCTCGGCATCTCACTGACTGGTAACTAGATTTCAGGGTGGTCAAGTTGCTTGCTCAGTGTCTCAGTATGACTGTATAGAGGCCACCTCAAGTTGAACCAAGATTTACCTGGCTCAACCCTTCACTGTTTTCCAGTTAATTCTACTCAGAAACAAAATAAATAATGAGCTAGCATTTACTTTGTTCTATGGATTGGGCTCTATTCCAAGTCCTTTGCGTGAATCATCTCATTTTCTCCTCACACAATCCTACAAGTACCAGGATTATCCTTATTTTTATAGATGAAGAAACAGAGTCAAGGGAAATAGGGGGCTCAGGTAGTGAGAACAGGGCCAGGCTTTGAACACCAGCAGGCTGGTTCTAAAGCCCATGTTTAACTCTAAATGGGGGAAGAACAAATACACGTGCACGTCACCCTGGGGCAGGTGTGCATTGTCCTGTTTCTTCAGTTAAATGTTTTCCCTTCTCTGTAAAATGAGAGGGCTGCATTAGGGCCTCTTTAAAGTCCTTTCTGCCACTAAAAGCCTATGACTCTGCAAGTAGGAGGGCAAAATGCAGCTTCCCTCGTGTGTCTCAACCACGTTACTGCCCCGTTAGAAAATGGCCATCAGGTGAATGGCTTAATGTATACTTAGGCCCTATTTATACAATTTTGGGGAAAGAAGTCAGGACGGAGGCCCAACAGAGCAGTTGAAAACACGTTATCAGCTTCTTACTTGGGATTTAGTCCTGGAGTGCCGGTTCTCTTCCCAAACACATACAGCTGCATTGTGCACCGAGAGATTTCTCAGGTTGCATTTCTTATCCCACAGCTGTCCTTTACGCTTGGCTCTTTCGAGAAACTGCAGATGATTGCCTGTTGTGCAAAGTGGACACTCCATGACTCCCATGGAGTGGATGGATGATTATTTGGTAGAAGCGTGTGTCTAAAGATTTGCCAATTTTCCCCATGGAGCCTTTGAATGTGCCATTGGTAGTGGCTTGTTTCTTGGTCTACAGAATTAAAGAAAAAAAATTTGTTTTTAAACCCTGAGCTTTCTACATTTATCTTGAGCAACTTATTTATTTATTTAGTGCAGGAGTAGGGAGAGGGACAGAAGGAGAGAGAGAATCTTAATTAAGCGGGCTCCACACTCAGTGTAGGGCCTAATGGGGGTGTGTGTGCTGATCTCACTACCCTGAGATCATGACCTGAGCTGAAATCAAAAGTTGGATGCTCACTGACTGAGCCACCCAGGCACCCCTTGAGCAACTTATTTAAAAAGAGATTTTTGTCTCTCACTTAAACTCAACAGGAGAAAGGATTGATGATCATGCACACTCTTTATTTACAGGTGGGAAGCTGCAGATTAGAGAGTTGACTTGGCCGGGCTCAAGAAGCTTTGGATAATGGATAAACTTTAACAAAGATTTCATCTACCCCTGAGCCTTGACAGTGAATATTGTGTGTACACACGTTTCTCAGAACAGAAGGTTTATGGGAGGAATCAGACCTGCAGGGGCTTACAGATCATGCAAGTGAGTGACACAGTCAGGTGGAGGGCAATTGGGACTGGTGTGGAGTGTGGCTGATTGGACACCACATACCCCACTGTCAGGAAGAGTTGTCACTTAGAATCAGCCAGTTGTTACCACAGGGGAATGCCGATCTGTGACTGTCAGAGCTCTGAGCTTTTCAAGAGAAGCCCATTTATTCTGGACTTCATGGAAAATATTTCAATTTTATACTGTCAACCCATTTAGGGGTTTTTAAGGTAATGCAAGCCAAACACAGCATGCTGTCAGATTAGAGATCAAGCACGGACCACACATGTGCAAACACAGATTTATAACTCTCATCAGATTCTTGAAAGAGACCATGATCCAGAAAACATGGGGAAACCTCAACTTTGCTAATGACAGGTACAGCACCAAAACACAAGTTTTTCCCTGCTTCCCCCCCCCCAATTGAATTATATGGTGATTAAAAAAAAAATCACCTAGCGACGCCAGGGTGGCTCAGAAGGTTAAGCATCTGCCTTCAGCTCAGGTCATGATCTCAGGGTCCTGGGATCGAGCCCCACATCAGGCTCCCTGCTCAGCGGGGAGCCTGCTTCTCCCCGTCTTCCCCACTCGTGCTCTATCTCTGTCTCTATCTCTCTCTCAAATAAATAAATAAAATCTTTTTTTAAAAAATCACCTAAACCTGGAGTTACATGTAAATCAGTTGAGAGCAGCTCCTTCTTCAGTGAACTTAGATATATTTATGACAATATCGCTTCTGCCATTTCTGTCTGTCTGCTGTGCTGGAAGCCTTGCAGACTCCCATGCCCCCTGTATTAATATCCATACCTTCTTCCCTGGTGGCAAATACCCATCTGTGAGGGTGAGGCATTGGACAGAGGTGACCGGCAGCTCGAAGTAAGTATTAGAGGCATGTCAAACTCAGTTAAATAAGAGAGATTAGAGGGGGAGCCTGGGGAGAGAGAGCAGATCTGTGATTCCTGGGGAGGGAGGAGAGAGTATTCCTTCAAGAAAGATGGGAGAAATGAATGTGAATTGAGAGAAACTGGAGATTTTATCACTGCAGATAAATCTCACCTGTGCTCTCCAAATCCAGGGCCTTAGCTATGACATAAAGATGATGGTGTGTAGTCAAGTGCACTGAAACTCCCACAGATGTTTATTTGAAGTTCAGTGTTAATAAAACACACAGATGTGTCTCTCTATTTCTCTTTTCCTCGTGCTCTCCCTCTCCGTTCATCGATCGATCCCATTAAGCACCTGAGAAGTTCCCCCTCTCAGCAAAGACATTGCAGAACTCTATGTGCTGGGTGGACCACCCTCAAGAGTGACCAGGCATGATCAGTGTTATGGGACTAGGGATCATCTTCTTTGGTCTTTAGGAAAGGAAATCCCGAGTTTAGGGACAGGGCCATTTGATATCGAAACTTCGTAACAAGGTAGGTTTTTCAAATCACTTGTCAGAAGTACTTTATTTATCAGTCTTAAAAGTACTAAGTAACTTGTCATTATTTCTATAACAGTGGGAGATAATTGAATCCTACATGCTTTAAGGAATCAAGCCAGGGTCAGAGCTGTTTTGCATACAGCATGCACAGATTAGGTGAAAGTAGCCTGTTTAAACTGTCACTTGATATTATATTAGCTGTTAGATAAATGGTCCAGAACCGTGGAGCCCAGCAGATATTTGGCAGAGCCTCTGTATCCTTGCACCGTGCTGTGGCATGATCTAGCACTTGCTTATTTGGGGATAACGTGATACACTCAGACGATGGGAGAGCTTGACCACTGGTTGGTCTGCTTAAGCTGCCATCAAACACCATAATCCTTGGTGCTTTTTATTTCTGGAGGACCCTTGAAGCCAGCCTCTGAGAAGAACCTGGGCAGGATGCAGCGGATCGAAATTGCTGCCCATTGGCATTCGGGGACTGCCATGCTGGGTTGGGGCAGCACTGTGACAAGGCTGTCGAGAAAAAGGCAAACCCAGAAACTGAGTTAAGTCGGAGGATGTGGGTGGACTGCGGCGGGGGGAGGAGGCAGAAAGGTTCCTGGTGAGCTAAGCTGGGGGGAGCTGGCTGCTGGTGGCGTGGGAAGCTCACCATCCATGGGATCAGACGTGCAGGGCCTGGGAAGCGGGCCGTCAGGGACCCGCCGTGCACCTTGGTGCAGCCTCTCCGGCGTAGCACCTGCAGTCTATAAAGTGGGGCTGTGCCAGGCACCGGGGCCAGAGCTCCACGGGGGGAGCATGCCTGGCACATGCTGGTCCTGCCAGGGTCCGAAGTCTGGCCCTGAACGTGGCCCACTTGCGAGACAATCTGCATACTGATCAAGGGCCGAGAGGACACTTATCATTTCTTAGTCTAGTTGGCTTCGGGGGGTGTGGGTGGTCCGTGGCCCGTAGACGTTGCTCACACTCAGGGAGGAGGCAGGGATAAGTGAATCGTGCCACAGGGACATCCCAGGGGACATGCTGCCACCTAAGTTGGCTAAGTACGAAGAGGACATCCTACCCTAAGTTGGTGCCTACGAAGAGGAGCTTAGATCCCACCTGCTTGGAAGGTTTGTGACAAAACTGCCTCGGCCATCTACTGCGGAGCTGCTGCATGCTCTCCTTGCCCCTCACGCTCTGTTTTTACTTTCCTTATGCCACTTAATATTCTATCCTGGGTTACCGATTTTGGGGAGTTTTTAATGTCCTCTAGACCAAATCCCTATGTGAGCTAGATTTGATGCATGTGGGGCATCCAGTACAATCCCCCGCTACAATAGGAGCCCAACAAATGTTTGTTGAATGAATAAACAGTTCGCTAAAAGGTTGGAGGATGATTTTATTGATCTTTCTTGGTTTTCCTTGGCCAGTGATTATATCACCTCTACTTTAAATGTTCAAAGGAAGTAGAAATTAAATCAACGGCCCCAAGAGTATATATTTCCAGTGGTAGCAACTCCCATATCCTTGAGGTATCGTGGTTGGAAAATTCTGGAGTCCAGAGATGACTGCTCTGAACATTAGAGTGGGCAGCCCTATGTGCAACAGCAAAGGGCACTGGTCTCCATCTTTCCCTACATATGGATGAAGGTCTTAATGGAGCTTACCTGTTCATTTCCAAACCTGTTTCTTCTTTGTTAATTTAGATTTTGGAAGCTAAAAAGAAGAGACCCTTGACCAAACCATGGCAGAATGGGGTGATCGATTGAGCTGTAACCCACCTCTACCTCCTAGGGTCCCGGAGACCCTGTCTGCTTTCCAATGTGAGGCAACGGTGATGCCAAGTTGGAACTAGATGTCCAGTTCCTATTCAGGGAGGCACCTGAGCCAGCCACTAACCCTGGCCACCACAACAACAGATGCTGGATTTACCACGGAGTGCCTACCATGTGCCAAGCACTTTGCTAGGTGCTTGGGATGTGTCCATGAGCCAACAGGTGGAAAATCTCAGTCCCGTGTCACTTATACTCCAACGGGCAGGAGAGGGGGCTGACAGGATGAACACAATAGGTAGATGAGAGATGTGTTGGGAGGCAGAAGATAGCAGAGTGAGGGGGAGACACAAAGGGAGGGGCAGACAGAGACACCGTGGGAGATAGAGGGGTTGAGGGAGACAGTCGCATACATGCTGGGAGACAGACAGCCAGAAACCAGACAGACAGAAAAAGGAAAGAAAAACAGTGAGGGACAGTGAGGAGATGGATGGAAAGAGTGAGGCACAGAAAGGCAGATAGAAAGATAGACAGCGGGGAGGGATCTGCTCGTGCCAAGAGCAGTGGCTCCTCCCTCCTGCCCTCCCCAGTCCCCCTGCTCCTCAATCTTCCCATCCTTCCCCTATAGCCCTGGCCTCTCTGCCAGTCCCTTCTCGCACTGCTGCCCCTGCTGAAGCCAGCTCTGAACAGACCACAGTGCTGCCTGGAAGTCATCCGTCCCTCCCTGGTGCCCTCAGGATACAACCACCCATCGCAACGGCCACTCTGCCCTCCCCTGTCTCAACTCTTGCCATCACCCAGCCCTGGCCTCATTGTGCTAAGTGGTCTTTCTTAGAGACCAAGCTCTTCCAATGACCCTGGAAAAGCTTCTCTGACCACCTCACCCCAATCTGGGATGGCTCCCACCAACTTGTCTCAATTGTTGGCGAATGGAGACATGGAATAGTCATGCTAAAGCCAGCTAACACATAGCACCTTCCTAAAGATCAGGTTTTGCTGGCACCCTCCTGTCTTAGCTCCTCAAATCCTCCAACAGTCCTTGACAGTTGGTACTGTTATCACCTCCACTTTCAAGATGATGGAGCTGTGACACAGAGAACCATAGAAATGTGGCCTACGTAACCCAGCTTTCCAATAGCGGAGCAGCCTACTCTTCTAACCTAAATGAATCGATGTGTGCACCTTGTGCTTCTTCCTACCACTAGATTTCTCACTGGTTTTGTGCTGTTTCCACACCTGCCCTTCTCTCCCCTCCCTCCCACACCCCTGATAATACACATCCCTGGACTGTGAGCTACCTGAAGACAGGCTAGACGTGTTTGGGCCATAGCTCAGCACCTGGCTGGGTCATCTCTGAATACATCACTGAGCAAGGTGAGGCTGTGTGCCTGTTAGCACATCCATGCAGGAGAGGGGCTCATGAGTGACCTGTGCGCTTCTGAGCCATGGCTCTGGGAGACCTGAGTGTCGTTGTGCAGTGTCAGCCTGTTTGAGGTGGCAAAGATCCCTGGAGGAGAGATGTTCTTGCCCAGCCAGCAGACTTTCAGCAGCTTCTCCTGTGCCTGAAAGGGGGAAAGGAGACAGACGAGGCCCAAGAATCCTGCCTTCAAACCTAGACTTTCAGGTGCCTTTCTGGAGCTCTGATGCCTAAAGGACCTTGCAGGTCTTCGCCAAGAAGCGTGGGGGACTTGATGGAACCATTAAATCCACCAGAGGGAGTGGCGAATGGTGACCAGGCCACATGCTGGTCACAAGAGGTGTGCATATTTGGTGGTGTTTTCCTGGGATTCTCGAAAGAACAGAGAGTTTCTGGAAAACCCTGAGAGAACACAGGCTAGAACTACACCGAATACTGATGTTCCTCTGGGGAGAAAAATGCATGTCTGGATGGACGCCTGCTCCGTGGACGTCTCCCAGAGATAAGGGATGCTGGAGAAGAGAAGGGGGTGCTGGGGCACCTGCCTTGTCCACCCTTCCCTTTCCTGTCTCTGCTCTCGGCACCCTCTCCCCACCCCCAGGACAGGGCAACTGTGAAATCGGAGCATTTCCCCCCCGCACATCCTGATCCTTCCAGAAAGACAAAGGGAGCCCATCTCCTTCCAAGCTTGGGATGCCTTTCTGTAGTAGTCACTTGCCTTAGACCTGTGAAGTATAGTGGGGGGAGGGGGAGGGTAGAGAACAGTGAATGCAGGAGGAAAACATAAAATAAATAAGAACTTCTAAGACAGTCCGTATTGATATTATACTTATAAAACCTAAAAGCCCCTGCTGACTGTGGAAAATTAATGATAGGTACAGTCAATTTTAATTGTCCCTCCAAAAAGCAGAGGGGAAAAAGCCTCCAAAATGAGGATCAATATAATCCCCCTGCCAGCACCGTATTGAGCCTTTCTTCCAAAAATAAATATATATTTTTTTAAACCATTGACAGGATTATTTAGGAAAGCATTTACTTAGTCTTGCTAATGGAAAACCATGATAATGATCTTTGAACAATAGGTTTTAGACACATCAGCTCTTGGGTAGTAGACTAGCTTCCCACCCAGTCAATGCTGCAGCTTTTCTTTGAAAGGGGAGAAGCCAGGGCTCAGGGCTGGAAGGGGTTTGGACATCTGATCTCCCCGGTAGAGTTGTGTTTTTTCTCATCTCCCATGAATTATTAAGTGCACATCCAGCAATGCAAGGGAGGAAAAGGCAGATGATTTCCCTCTGAGTTTGCTGATTAGCCAGTTGCTGGGCTCAGGGAGGACTCCACGTGTTTCTAGTTTCTATATACATCCGTAGAAATGGAGCATGATCCTTACGGCATCTCAAGTGAATGATTTTTCAATTAGCCTGTAGTTCCTTTGTGATATTCCCTTTACAGTCCTATGTGGGTGATGTAGAGCAAAGGTTTAAGAGGTTTTGGACAATTTATGTGGCTTACAGAGGCCGTTTGTCAAGAAACAATATCTGCAACAACTTTTATGTTCAATTTGAGTCCTGGGTCTTTTGCTTATTTTTATAGCACCGTTTTCTGAGGTGTTAAAGCACACTTAAAGGCAGTGTTTGAATGGTGTTGGTGGTGTTGGGAAGGTGTGTCTGGGGGGGGGGGTTGGGCCAGCCAAGAGAACCGTTCCCCCGAATACACAGAGACAATGGGCATTGGTATAAGTGGAGGGACATTTGTTGAATTTCATCAACATAGCTTGAATGTGAATACGGTTCGAGCTGAAAAATTCACCCCCCAAGGTGTAGGATCGTGTGAATGTGTGAAAGAACAGATTCTTGATTCATCCAGATCTGAGAGATGTGGGGATACTACTTAGAGGACGTGTTACTTGTCCTCATCATAGTTCTAACCTGGTAAACTGGGTTCGTTATGAAGAGTAAATGGAATGATGTAGGAAGGTGTTTAAGCAGAGCCGGGCACAAAGTAAGTCTTCAACAAATATCATCTCTAGTATTGTCACTGCTGCTGTTGGCAGGAATCAATCCTCAGGCTTGCACAAAGGTACGTGTACAAAGATACAGACCTGTACAAAGATTTCACTGGAAAGACCTTCCTCACGTGTTCCATGTTTACAGACTGGAAAAATTGGACGACTAAATATGCTATGGAAAATAAATACAATGGTCAGAGTCATATTCGACTCAAGAACCGGGTGATTATTGATTGAACAATAGTCACAAAAATTTAAGTGAAACATTGGGTTGCAAAATAATATCAAGCTATTGTTTGTTCAAATAGTGCAAACATAACCACATACTCCTACATCAAAAAATATATATCTAGGTATCTCTAGGTGATGGAATACATTTTTTAAAAAGTTGTAAGTCATTTTATTTTTTTTTTTTGCTTATCTGAGTGGTTTTTTTTTACAAGGTCATGTACTATTCTTGATTTAAAAATATTTATTTTTTAAAGATTTTGTTTATTTATTCATGAGAGACACACAGAGAGAGGCAGAGACACAGGCAGAGGGAGAAGCAGGCTCCACACAGGGAGGCCTGATGTGGGACTCGATCCCAGGACCCCGGGGATCATGACTTGAGCCAAAGACACTGAGCCACTCAGGTGTCCCTATTAAACTCTATTTTTAATTGGAAAAAAGAAAACCTTAAAATGAGTTGAGGGTCCCAGTCGGGGAATATCCTGTAATGTTGTTTTTGTTGTTGTTGTTGTTTTTTAAAGCCACGGTATCAGTATGGCTTTATCAGAGATTTTGAGAAGTGAACTTGGGCGTGCTGGAGGTTGTGTCACTCCATCAGAAAACATAAGCAAGGGATGAAAGATCAGGAACATTTGAAAATGAGATCATGAAGAATGAGAACTATACAGTCGCTAGGCCCCATAGATTTTTTTTTAATGGGAGACTTACTGACATTTGAAAGATGGAGGCCTGTGCACGGAAGGTGATTGGCATTTATGGGCAGTACAAGGCATGATTTGCCCCCCTCCCACTGCCTTCACCCCACATCCAAACCCTCACCCATCCACCCTCTGGATTAAATTGGATAAGCTATAAAACTTTCTAAAATTGCTATGTGCAGAAAGACTAGTTGTCGTTTTCAAAATATGACTTATCTGGATAGAGATTTTGAAAAAGTAACTCGTGACATTTTAAACACTTTTACGGACTCTTGTTAAAAAAAAAAAAAAGGAAAAAAAAAAAGAAAAAGGAAAATTGTACCTGTTCAGAGAGAAAAAAACGAGAAGAACCGAGAATAGTTTCATATTGAGTCTTTATTGAAATAGTTGGGTCTAAATCCCAACGGATTTTGTCAAAATTGAAATAATGTTTGGAAGGAGCACATGATTGCTATAAATATCTATTTATATTCATACCTCAGGAGTGGGCTAGAACCTTAATTTTCTTCATAAATGGAAAATTATTTTCACGAATGGTGGTTTATCATTTTTATGATGCTACAACTTGACCCCTAGAGTTCTAGAATTTTCAGGGCTTCCATCTGAACATGTATTTCAGAGATGGGTTACATATGTGTTCACATATAAGATTGCACCCAAAATGCTTGTGAACCCTCTTTTTTTTCTTCTCTGAAGGGTTAACACATATTTATGAATACTTTACCCTTTTAACTCCAACTGTTTTGCAAGGGAAAAATTATGTTTGTTTAAACACCCTCACACTCCCCTATCTGTCCATAGACATATTTTCTATTGGTAGAGCACTTAATTCCAGAAACAACCAGTTTTCTTCTGGGGTCCCCTTCATCTCTAACACAACCTAAACGCTGAGCATCATCAAGTATGCTGAATCATGACATTATTGTCAGTAAAAATTTCTAAAACCTATTTTACCAAGAAGACTGATCTACATGAAAATTTAGAGAAGTTTTCTTTACTTCCCTGAGATGCCCATTTCTGCCTTTGTTCCTTTGTTTCTGGGTTCTCTCTTTCTCTCTCCTCCCTCCCTCCTCCCTTCCCATTTTTCTCCCTCTTTCTCTGTATGCCTGCTGCCTCTGCTTATGTGTATTGTCTCTCTTTTGTTCTCTCTGGCGTATACCAATTTTACGTGCAAAACCCTCCGTGCTCTCCTTCAATTCCCTCTCGTGCCATGGAGGTCTTAGCTTTCCCAGTAAGATTTATCCTCACTGTGCATTTCCTTAGAGCCCTTTTAGTTACCAAGAATTATATTATTATATTATTATAATTTCATGCATCCTGTTAGGAGATAGAAATGTCTTAGTATTTTATGGTCTACTGCAGAGGTCGCAACTGGCTACCCGGTTGTTTTCTTTGATACAAGTGCTATTTATTTGTTTGTTTATTTATTTTTAAAGATTTTATTTATTTATTTGAGAGAGGGAACACAAGCAGGGGGGGAGCAGGAGAGGGAGAAGCAGGCTCTCCACTGAGCAGGGAGCCTGATGGCAGGACCCTGGGATCCTGACCTGACCTGAAGGCAGACACTTAACTGATGAGCCACCCAGGTGCCCCAGTACAAATACTATTTAATTTTTTTTTTAATTGGGGGCACCTGGGTGGCTCAGTGGTTGAGTATCTGCCTTCAGCTCAGGGTGTGGCCCCAGGGTCCTACGCTTTTCCCTCTGCCTGTGTCTCTGCCTCTCTCTGTATCTCTCATGAATAAATAAATAAAATCTTTATTAAATAAATAAATAAATAAATAAATAAATAAATATTTTAATTGGTTGCCAGGGCTTTAAGATTTTACATGAAAATTTGGATTTTTCTTTGAGAAAGATCAAAAGATTTTGACATCCTGGGCACCATACCAGGTGGTAATAGTGAGCTGAAGTGGAGTGGTAGGTCCTGATGATTTCCAATACACTGCAGTCTTTCCCCTAACCTTTGGGGTCTTCACTGTCCATGTTACTGGTCTGATCTCTGCAGGCATTGACTTTTCCACCTCTGTTCTCTTACTTTCTTCTCCCACCACTTCCTCTCCTGGAAAGAATCCCTCTTTTCCCCTCCACGAGAAGAAATGAGAACACTAGGATTTCCAGTTACAATAACTGGACCAATGAGAGGAGGTGCCTCTGGCTATCCCTTAGATGACTCTTTGGCTTATATCCAAAGCTGGACCCAAGACAAAGAATGTTGATAAAAGAACTCTGTGACTGTCATTCAAGGTCCATAATATCTGAGTCAATCAACCATTTAGCTATACTGGTAATTTCATTCTCTGGTATGTTTGAGATATGTTACACTTTTTTTTTTTTTGCATAGGTATATTTTGTCACAATTTGAACAAGCAGCCAAAGTTGAAAGAACCTAAAAATTCTTTTGGTGCATGTCTAGTTTTCAGTAATACACACGTATTTGTGGTTCTTTGATTTTGGAAGGGGTCTTTTGTGGGGTCCTGAATTTCCCTTTCCCCCTACAAATGTTTGATGACTTTTCCCTAGTGTTGCCCCTTCTGGCTGTGCTGATCTCTCTGGATATGCCGAGAGTAGACCAGTGCCAGGTCTTCAATAGGTGTGTGTTAAATGAATGAGCATTTTTAGATACTCTCCTGAAACAGATGCAGAGAGAGAAGAAACCACTCGCCTTTGGTTATGCATGAAGTCGCTGAGAAAACGGGGGTTACATTTGGCTGCTTAGTTCAAACATTTGTTTAAGTGAAAAAATGCTGCCTTCCCATTTCTTCCCAGTTCCCATCACACTACAACTATAACCCAGCTTTTCAGTAAATGTTCAATTTTCACTTACTGTGGGTCCTTGAAATGGTCATAAGTATTGGAGATTCTGACTAATTCATACCTCCAACAGATTTGCACTCAAATAATGGTTTCCAATTCTCCGAACATTTGCAAACTGCTTCCTCACTTAAGCGATTGGTGGAATTCTGACATTTGGGGCTCATAATTTCTTCTTATATCTCAAACATCGCAGTCTGTGGTAGCACTCTGTTGGCAGAGGCTTTATCAACCCAAAGTACCCATGATCGCATATTTGTGCGTGTCTTATCAACCTGCAAACCACTCATGCCTTTGAAATGTTCTGGGGCTTGTCCATGGAACTCAGTCTCACCTCTTTCAGTAACTATTGGCATTGAACCCAGCATGTGTATTCCAAGTTCATAGATGATGTCTTCTGGAAGTTTTTCCACCTTATGAACTGAACATTAGTTTAGTTGTGCTTTCTTTTGCTGCTTTGGGCAAGTCATTCTCTGTGCAGCTTTGTATGAATTGCATGAATTGCCTGTTAGACTTGACTTAATTCATTCATCAGAAATGACAAGCACTTTGGAGGCATTTCCTTCCAGAGTCTCCCAAGTGCATGCACGAACCAGCACGCCACGCTCGCACACATACAGACACACATACACCACTATAAATGGAGAATGGCTTCGAGCCACTGACTTCCTGAGGAAAGCCTGATCGAGGATGAGTTTTCTCTTGTTTTCCTCTTGTAAATAATAACTATCTTACCCCTAAAGCCACCAAAATCTCAGCTCAAATACACATAATATGCTTCAGACTGAGAAGAGTATTTATGGGCACCTCTGTGACAGAGTGGTTTGGGAGATGTCACTTTATGAAAAAAGACTGGTTCCATGTCTATCTCTACCTGTAACATCCAGGCCCATACCCATATCTGATCTATATGGATGTGTGTATGTACACAAAGACGTATACCTGTATATACATACATATACAGAAACACACACACATATATCTTATGCATACTGCATATTGTCTATTTCTGTTGGCCAAAAAAAAAAGATAAAATATTGGGGATTTCATATGGTTCAGCCCAGTAACCCTGCCTCCAGAGTGAGTTTCTGCCTACTTTCCCCTGTATCCTTGTACACTACAGAAATAACCAGAAGTTGTAAATGTCAAGAGATAATTGCAATGTTGTGATAGGTGGAATTTTGCAAGGGCTCCCAAGACTTCGACTCCTTGGTGTATGTGCCCTGTATAATCCCATCTTCTTGATTGTATCAAGACTTGTGCATATAATGCTAGGTCACTTCTGTGATTAAGTTGCGCTAAGAGGCAAAGGAGGAGGAATTTGACAGATGTAATTAAGGTCCCAAATCAGTTGAATCTGAATTAATTAAAAAGAGAGATCATGGGATCCCTGGGTGGCGCAGCGGTTTGGCGCCTGCCTTTGGCCCAGGGCGCGATCCTGGAGACCCGGGATCAAATCCCACATCGGGCTCCCAGTGCATGGAGCCTGCTTCTCCCTCTGCCTGTGTCTCTGCCTCTCTCTCTCTCTCTGTGTGTGTGACTATCATAAATAAATAAAAAATAAAAAATAAATTTAAAAGAAGCATTATATAAAAAAAGAGAGAGAGATCATATTGGGTGGGTCTGGCTTAATCAGGTGAGAGCACTTTAAAGAGGGGCAGGGTTCTTCCTGGGGAGACAGACACTCCTTTCTGGGCTGTGGTGAAGCAGCAGCCACATTGTGGCCTACCTATGGCCCCAGGGGCTGAGCATCTCAGTCTTACTGTCTCAAGGAACTGACAGTGGCCAACAATCTAAGTTTAAAAGAGGACCTTGAGCTCAAGATGAGGGCACAGGCTGGCCGGCACCTTGACTCATGCCGGTAAGATCCTGAGGTAAGACCCTGGTAAGACCCTGAGCAGAGGATCGAGCTAAGATGTGCCCAACTCTTGACTCAGAGAAACTGTAAGATAATAAATGTGTGCTTTTTAAGACACCAAAGTTTGGTCATTGATTACACAACAATAGAGAATGAATACAAACATCAAAAGATCTGCATGTTCAGATAGTGGGTCTGACAGCACCTGCGCCTGCCGCAACCTGCCCCTTCAACAACTTGCTGCCTCGCCTCCACCTCTATCTATAAGTGACCCAAAGAAAGGATCTAGGTGAGAGCCTGAGGTGCAGAGAGAGCCGCATGTTCATGCTGGCTTCACCTGGTGCTTTTGCATCTGTATCTGTGAGCTCAGCTTTATTCTTATTTACTTTGCTCTGTTACTACAATAGGGAGAAATTCTCTTTCCAGGAAAACAAAAATATTTAGCTTGCTCTTGGTTTGGAAGCATCAGACACTTGATGCTAGGAATGGGGTCTTGGACGGTTCCCTGCAGACACGTCATCCTACAGCATTGCGTGAGGAAGAAGGCGTGTGGCTGCCATAATATACTTCTTTTATTTCCCTACTTTCTTTTTTAATGTTCTTTCCTATTCAGGCTTCTGGGCTTTTTCTTCCTCTTTCCTTTTGTGTGATGGCATCTGCCTTGAATGTTGATGAGAGAAAGTTGGTCCCTCCCCAAGAACTTATTTGGGGGTAATTAATTCTTGGCACCGTAGTGGTGCTTCACAACTGTGACTTTCTTAGGTATGAATTGAGTGACTAAATGTCCAGGCATAGGATGTGTGCAATTACTGCATTTCCTTTTGCCAAAAATTAATTGTTTATTGAACTTGGGCTAGCGGGAATGGCAGTAGCCATTGCTTATGTGGGGGAGTGGGGACGGCTATTCACATGAGGATGGTGAGGGAATCCTTGAGAACATGGACTCTAGTCTCTTAAGTCCTTATTTGCTATTTTATGCCCTAGAGATCTGTAAGGGGACTGTTCTAGAAAGCTGAACCATGTCTCAGGGAGATTACAGTCTATTAGGGCGGCAATCTTGCAAAGATGACCATTCATGAACTCTTGATATATCGTGAGCCACACGTACAAAGAGATGAAGGACAAGAGGGTGAGGGAATGAAGCTATATGGGAGTAGGCAGGGTAGGGGAGACATCAAGGAGGAAGTGTTTGAACTGGAGTTGGATGGGGGTATTTAGCCAGAAGAGTATGTGATGATGATGAATTCATTGATTCAGCATATCTTGAACTTGGACTTGAAACTAGAATTTTAGGAGAAATTTTGTACTACCTAACACATGGCAAAATAAAAATTAATTGACTAATACTCTGCTAATTTAGAATCTGTGGGAACTGGAATGTAAATTCCACCAGGGGCAGGAGTCATCCCCAACTCTTCCCTCTTGCCTCCACAATGCCTAACAGAGAGTTTTGCCTGCACTGGATGCTCAAACACAACTCGAGCCTAAGTGCATGAATCTTACCACTGAGCAACCTGGTAAAAGTGTGTTCTAATAAGATTAATTGTGTGATTGCATTTGTAAAAACAAAAAAACTGGGAAGAATGAACTGTTTACGTGGAAATGATTGCTCAATCACAAAACATTGTTTCCCAGTCATTAAAGCAGGGCTGCAAATGAATTCATTGGCAGCCCAGTGGGATTCACTGTATATTTTGAATGTACAAAAAAGTTTTTTTTTCCAAAATAGTATCTCATTCATTAGTCTTCTTTCCTGTCTCACCTTCAGAATGAATAAAAATTTCATGAGGTTTGGATAAGTCCTCCTTTTTGATATTTTATCAGATTTAGGGACAATATAAACTTTGGAGGCTAGGTAGTCAGCCAGAGTGGGTTCAGGGCAAGTGATCTAGATCTAGAAAGTGTTGTGAAATGGGGATTCAGAGCAGAAGAGTAGCTCAGTACCAGGTAGGCCATCAAGAAGCTGGGGCAGAGGAGAGAGTCCAATCGAAATGGGCTGGCAATGGCCATGGAATATTTCAAAGGTAGGAGTTCTCGTAGATGCTAATGTGGAAGGGAGATGAAGAGTGAATGGTAGAAATTGTCCAGTCTGATGAATGTGTCAGAAGCATAAAACTTTCAGGTCAACCCTTAGGAGTTGAGCTGTCCTTCTTGACAATAGACTTACCTTTTATTTAATTTAATTTAATTAATTTATTTATTTATTTATTTATAGGCTTTCCTAATATCACCATGCACACCTAGAAATTAGCAACTTGGCAAATGAGGTTGGCTGGTTTGTCACATACTTTTGGCAATTTTAGCTTTCTTTTTTTTTTTCTTAAGATTTTATTTATTTATTCATGAGAGACAAAGAGAGAGGCAACGACACAGGCAGAGGGAGAAGTAGGCTCTTCGCAGGGAGCCCGATGTGGGACTTGATCCCTAGACCCAGGATCACATCCTGAGCTGAAGGCAGACAGTCAACCACTGAGCTACACAGGCATCCTGCAATTTTAGCTTTAACCACTCTTGACACTCTACACAAAAATATTTCCTGCTTTCTAAGACTCATTGGCTACATGATGGCAGCTCCATTTTGTGGAAAGTAGCTTTCTCACTGTTTTCTCAGTAACTATTGTAAGTGCTCCTATGAGGGGGCCCAGAGTATGAAAGGTGTAATATAAACCCAGATTTCTATTTTAGGGAGCAAGAGGTTATGTGCACAAAAGGCCTTTTGCTGGATTGCACGTTAGATACCTCATTAACTTAAAAACAGAATTTGAATGTAAATTATAACCCTTGTTACTACTCATAACTGCAGTTCAGATGATAAGTTGGCAGTTTTCCCTTACTTTCATAAACCAGTAACCTCCAGAATAAATTATATATTGCACCTAGCACCAATTGTCCTTAAAGAGGCGATACTCGTTCACAAATGGCGTAAGGGTGCCACAGATTCCACATGAAGCTGCTGCCACAAGCTTGTGGAAATTTATCCTCTTCCTACCATTCCCCCATTTTCCTAGAGGCCCCGAGCTGACTGAAATCAGGATTTGAGCATGAAAGAGCTAGAGCTGCTACATGTGTTTGCAGTGACTGTGGATCAGAGAAGTTCAATGGGAAAGTCCAGGACCTTGTGGACCCAGGAGAGCAGTCTCTGTGCAGCCTTCAGATGATCCCAGGTGATTTTTCCCAGGGCCACAGGCTGGGAAGCCAAGGGACCCTGGCAGATTCCCTCTTGGGCTCAAACTGCCTTGTTTACTCCCCAAGCATGGGAAGGCAAAGCTCCCTAAACTCCTTGAGTGAGAGTCTCCAGTATGTGCATGAGTGTGTGAGTGCATTGTGTGCATGAGCCTGTGAGCGGTACTTTTTTTTTTTTCATCAAGACTTTAATATAGGTAGGAAGCAAATGTCCTGATGGCAGATGGCTAAGTCCCTACATGGATGCATTTGCCCAAGGGCTCCAGGGAGAAGGGACAAACATTTTTGACCTTTTTTTAAAAAAGGGAGATGATCCTAATCAAAGTCTATTATTATTTGGTTGACTCATTTTGTAGTCATGGGAGAACGAAGGGGTTTTACAGGTAGCCAGGAGTTTTATAGGTAGCCGACAGCATGATGGTGGTGCGTCCATTTGTTCTTAAAACCGCAAGGTCCCACTTCTGCTACCAGTTCTTCATATATCCTGGCACATTCCCCAAAGAAACCCACTGCCCCTCATTATCATAGTTGAACAGATGGTTCTGAGCAGTTCTCTGGAATTCTGTATGATGCCAAGTAGAAATTAACACTCCTGGGAACTCTCTGTTATTCTAAAACCAAGATCTTAGTTTCAGTGTTTGGAGACCCTGCCCCAACCTGGAATGTGTCAGCAGTCACAATTTTCAACGTTACTGTAGTTTTTGGGCAAATGTCATGGAGGAAGCAGCCTGCTCTGAGGAGGCTATGTGGGCAGTTCTAATTCTCGATCTCTTTATTTCTTGATATTTTAGGTATATATTTATCAAAAATTATCCTGTGATCAGAGAAAGATGTTATGTAAGTTCTGAGATCAGAAAAAAATGTTATATAAGTTCAGTGATTTGTAGAAAGCAGTCATCGATAAATACACATGCAATGAGTGAATAAAGGATTATTATGCATCATTACTTTACGGCATGCTACAGATTTCTTGGTGTGTCTCTTACCTGTCTTCTACACAAAAATATGTCTGTGAGGGCAGGAATCTTGTAGTCAACGTGTATCCTCAGAGCAGGGATACGGTCGGCATTTAATAATGTTAAATGAATGGATCACCTGAGAGGTCTGTTTAGTGAACAAATGGGGGCAGTAATATCAAATTCTTCTTCTAAGAGTATTTTTGAATTGCTGGAGCAATTTTAAGTACTCTGCCCTGCACAAAGTTGCCTTGAAAGTTCATATTTATTGCATGGTCTATTGTGTTCTAGGTACCGAGATAAGTAGTTTGTTGACACATGCATGAGTCTTTCATTTACAATTCTATGAAGTGTGTATTATGAATATAATCATTTTGTAAATGGGGCAAACTGAAGTTAGCAGAAGTTAGAGACTTGCCCAGGTTTAGATGAGTGGCCACTGTTTGACTCCAGGCCTGGTTAACTCCTTAGTCACCCCTTAAACGAGTAGAGCCTTCTAATGTCTTCTTTGATTTGTTTATTTGGCCAACCAGTGAACTAACCTACTCTTATTCAGGGCTTTCTATATCAGGGGGCTGTGTTGGGTTCCCGGTGGCGTGGCCTTCCCATTTTTGACATGCTTAGGAGGAGCAGGGATTAGGAGAGAAGATACAGGTATGCACCAGTAGGATAAACTGACCAGTTTCAACCAATTTACTCTGCAGATATTCCTGATGGGGAGGGGGTCATGATGAACCGTGAAATGCCCCAAAGCCAGACCAGAACAATAGTCTGTCTGCAAGAGGTTGCCATTGCTTCCAGAACAGACTTGAGTGTTGTGTTCTGCAACAGAGATCTTGTCAGTTCTCTGCAGCCCCCCGCCACAGCTGTCCCTTAAAGTATTGACCCAGTCTGTGTCTCAGCCACTTCACTTCTTCTCAGAATGGAAGTTTACAGAGAGTCGTTTGCAGTCACAAGAAGGAGAGGGAGAAGAAGGAAGCTAGAGCACATTGTCAGCCCTGAAATGTGCAGCTTCTCGCCGCCTGTCATCCTAAGGGGCTGATTGACTCTTCAGAACTGCTTATCGGTTTTCATTTAGGGCTATATTATTTTAATGTCACTCACATGGCTTCAAAACCCTCTTTCATTGCCAGAACTCACCTACCAAGGGCAGAATCAGACCTTGTTCTCAGAATGAAACCTGTGTAGGAACCTTGACCACCTTCCTTTCTTGCTTCCTTTTCTTGGAGACACGGTCTGAAAACGTTTATGTTAGCTTCCTAGTGCAAGGCTGTGTGGGAGAGGCACTGTGCTCTACCGTAAAACTCTTGATTAATTATGTAAAATTCTTGTAAAATAGTGAATAATCATCAGAAGTGTTTTGCCTTCCTTTTTTTTTCCCCTTCACTGTATTTTTTTTTTTTAATAGGCTGCGGGACACACTGCAGCAAATATTTCACATGGGAGTTTGTGCCACCACAATAATTAATGCCAGAAAGTTATGTGAAGGTCTTCCTGTATTAAGTAAACTAGCCCTTGCTGAGAATGGAAAGATAAATGGTGGGAGAGTCCAGAAGAAAGCTGCTGTAAAAATGACCTAAGATTTAAGATATATAAACTGCGGGAAAGGAACCCACATATTTTTATCTTTGCCAAGAAAGGTTACTATTTTTCTAAGACAGTAACAGAATAATAACATCTTCAGTTAGCAAATAATTGCACAACTGTGTGATCAGATGCTTATAGATGTTGCAAGGAAAAAAAAATTTAACAGGGAACTGTACTTTGCCCAGCTTTTGTTTGCTGCCCTTCTAGTGATTAGAGTCTGTCAATCAAAGACTGTTTTTATATAAAAAGCCATTAGGAGTTAGATCTTCAGTACTTCTGAAGGGCAACCAACCTCGGATGCGGCTGGAGATAGCAGTTACTCTATGGCCAACGTTATCATGGGGGTGAATTATAGGTATTGGCGTTTAGCTTTGTAAACTGTGCATACCTGGGGATTTTAATAAAACATGGATTGAAGTTTTATGTTTTCCCCTCCTAAGAACATATAGCATTTTTACACGGAGACTTTATTAGTTGTTCATATGGCTTCATCAAATTGCAATTCATAGGGTAGATGTACAAGGATTGGAAATAGATATATTCCAACCACTGGAGTGAGATCGGTTTGTAAGTCAATATCTGCCAAGGGAGGTGGGGGGAAGGAGCTCCTAAGGACCCTTTGTGTTCCCTTTAAATAAAGAGCACTTTTTCTTCAGGCTTCAAATAAACTTTTATCTTCCCCGAGTTGGTTGTGAGGTCTCCGGTGCCTCTAATGAGGTCCTGGCCAGGGGTACTTTCCAAGTATTGGAAAGTTTGGGGGGGGGGGTGTCCAGGCTGCTCACATGACTTCCCCCTGGGCCAGGCCTAGCAGACCATATGGACTGTGCTTCCTCTCTCTGCTTTTGCATGCCCAGGCCCCCTTATCGATGGGGCTTTGTTCTAGGTTCTCTCGCATCTACACGAGGACCCTCTATTGAATATTCTGACCTCCTTCTCTGGGTGTTGCTCCAAGGCTGTCACTGCAAGGTCTGTGTGCAGAGGAGGCTACGGAAAGGCCCCCACCGACAAGCTGAGGTCTGTGTGGCTGCGCTGGGAAGAAGAGCAGCCCCGAGTCTATATTTCTCTATTAGTTCCTGTCTGGTCTGCTGGAATGGCCTCCTAACCTGCACCCTCCAGGTGGCACCTGCAACACTGTTTTTGATCTAAGCATCTTAGCACTCCCACCCATTTTCCCTGGGTTTTAGCTCTTCAACACCTTCAAATTTTCATGAGGATAAAGACAGAGCCCTGCTGTAGTCCATCTCCTGACCCAATTCACCCCACATCTGTATCACCTCCCCTTGTTCCCTCGGCTCCAGCAACATGACTTTCTCCAAGCTTTGCTTCCAACTACCGCAGGGCCTTGCAAAATGAAATTCCCTCTACACAAAAGGCTCTGCTTTCAACCGTCACCTTTACTTCTCAAGCATGGTATCTCAGCAACTTTTTCACTTTCTCAGGGAAGTCTTCCCAGCTAGGTCATTACTCTGTTCTGCATTCCTTCACAGCACCATGGACCTCTCCTCTCAAGTGCTTTGCTCTACTTGTGGCTTTGCATTCAATATCTGCACAGAGACGTAGTAGATGATGAGCTTCACGGGGGCAAGCACCACTGCTGTTTTGGTTTTTTTTGGTTCATAATTTCATCTCTGGTGCTCAGCATAGTGCTTATCACAGAGGAAGCATCTGATAGATCATAGGTAAAATAAGGAGAGGATAAGAGAATGAGAGAGAGTGACAGTGCAGGTGCATACATGAGGGAGGGAGGGGGAGAGGGAGAGAGAGAGTCCTGTAGTTTATGGAAGATAGTGCTGAAATAGTTCTCTATTTCCACTTTAAATACTGCATTTCAATAAGTCTAAGATACCGTAATCGTATGACACACAATTACTTTATGTATCACAATGAAAAACCACTGCCAATTAAAATATGACATACCATTGATCTTAGAATGCCACCCCCCTCCAAGCAATATTAGACATCAGAATTGCAGATGACAAAATGTGGAAAGATGAGCATCTTGGAATAAATGCACATTGGAACTGTGTGATATTATACCTACAGAAAATGGGCTAAATTGACAGTCAGATGGATGTAGGGTTGGTTGAGGAATGATGACCGTGAGGATTGGTGCTAGTACACATAAATTTTTGAATATCAGGATGCCACTGCTGACCTCAGCAGTATTATTTTTTCTTTTTCTTTCCCCTTTTCTAGTAAGGACACATCTAGTTACATAGATGTGCCTTGATCAGTGGGCGAGAAGTAGCATTCAACTTTCAGGAGGTTGAGATTATGAGGAGCAGTCTACTATGTAGCAAGAAGAAGACCTCATGGGTATCAGTGGTGTCCCCTGACCAATGGACTAACAGGTCACACATGGTATGGAGTGTGGTCCAGAGAGGTCCCTGAGCATATCTTCTTGCTCAGCTCCTGTAAAGTAGCACGTTTATGCATCTCCCTGAGATTATTTCAGCACCATGGTACTCTGAAGAGGAGTAGTGAATTGGCAGTGAACTAATGTTCAGGGACAAACCTCTAAGTTGCAAAGCCATTACTCCTGCTCCCCCGGAGTGGACATTCCCGGCAGCCCTCCCCACATAGGTACTGTAGCCTTCTCTTTATGAACCAATTTGTAGATTCCCCAGCAAAAGGTGCTCTAAGGTCAATAGCCAAGGATCTTAGTTCTGCTCCTCAGCTGAATGACCTTGGCGGGTAATATCACCCCTATGAACCTCAGTGGGAACCTTCTCTTGCTGAGACTCTTCCAGTCCTCACTCTAGATCTGAATCCCCCTCTTCATGTGACAATGAATCATAAGATCTCTGGGGTTTGTGTAGGTATGACCTCTGTGCCTTACATCCCTCCACTGATTCTTCTCCATCTTTCTTATTAACCAACTGATGCATTGTCGGTGCCAGTTACTATGCTATAGGGAGACCCCTGCCTTTCTCCCCTTCTGTTGCATTTTCCCCCCTCACTCCTGGTATTTGTTATTTTCATAGGTCCAACTCTGTGTTCTCTCCTCTAGCTTGGGTGTAGCACCTCAAATCCAAGAACTTCCAGCCATGTATAGAAATGAAAATGTGACTCATAGGACACTCAACGCTACTCTCTCAGTCTTGTGACCTTAGGGCCATAGAAGTATAAAAAATACCGGATCTGACAGGATCTGTTGGGATTGTCTTAGCTAATTAGCTCATTTAACAGATGAGCAAACTCTCAAGGGGATGGGGGGATGACTTACCGAAGGTTACCCAGCTGGTAGTGGTCAACTCAAGACAGGACTCTCAGGTCTGCCATCCTGTGCGCTCTCCAGCACACCAGACCGACTCCATTCTTCACAATTCCTAGGACCATAGGTTTCTGTACCGTATTTTAAGTTTCTATTTATTTTGTCTTCTGAGTTTTGCAAACCTGCTTTGAAAAGGAATTATATCTTTTGTTTTCAAAAACGCTCCCTCTATTTCATATTTTAAAAATATGAATATGAATTTCCTTACAAAGTTAGTGCTATAATTTTCTTCAGGTCATCAACTTCAAGACTCTTTGTTGCTGCTTTTTAAATGTAAATCATCTTTCTTAGGAATAACCTAGGGACCCAGGATATTTCCTCAGGATCTCGTCTTAAAGATTCTCATTCTCTTGAAGACCTTATCTCTGTTTGTAACCAGATTGTTTTAGCTCAGGATATTATAACAAGAATACCACAGCCTGGGGGCGCTTAAACAACACACATTTATTTCTTATAGTTCTGGAGGCTGGGAAGTCCAAGATCAGGGTGCCAGCAGATTCAGCATCCCATGAAGGCCTGCTTCCTTTTTCTTGGTGGAAGGGACAAGAGAACTACCTGGGGTCTCATTTATAAGGACACTAATCCCATTCATGAGGGCTCCATCCTTGTGACCTAACCACCTGCCCTACCTCCAAATATCATCACACTGGGGATTAGGTTTCAATGGATGAATTGGGGCGGGGGGAGGGTACACAAATACTCAAGTCTATAGCACAGGGAGAGTCTAAGGCCTGAATGCTGTTGGAAAGCCCTCTACTAGGGTGAAAAGGGTGAACAAGCTGGCACAGGATGAGCATTTCTTATGTACCTGCTATGTGCCTTACTGATATGGTCTCATTTTAACTCTCCCAACAACCAGCTGTCAGTATGACTTTTACTTTATACATCAAGAAACTGAGGCACAGAGATGTTAAAAAAAAATGGATCAGCAAGTCACTCAAGTAGCAAGGGGGTGGAACCAGGACTCAAACCCAAATCTGTCTCTTTATGAAGCCTGGTCTTCTTACAGTTTGCCTTTTTGGAACTAAGAACTTGAATTTTTCATAATGTGTGGTTTTTGAGCTGTTGATTTAATTATTTATCTTTTACCAAAGACCAGTAGCACGATCAGTAATTTCCCTAAAGAGATTTATAAACTGTCTCTTTCATTTTCTCTCTTATCTGAGCATCCCTGGACATTTATCATCAAGAGGCAGCAGTCGAGAGGTGAAATCTGCCTTGTGTTAGTAGTGCACAGTCACTACTGAAACTGAATGGAGATTGGCAGAATGAGATTAACTGGCTTGACTTCAGAGCAGTACAGGTCTTTACTATCCCTTCATAGCAGGAAATCACCAGTTGTGTTTTAATTGTCCCAAGTGATCTTGACTTTGATCCCTAAATTCATGGAGTGTTGCTTCTTCTCAAGGCAGAGCCTGTATTTCTGTCCCTCACATCACTCATGCCACCCCTTTTTGAAGCAAGAGGATCATGGGGCCCTTTTTGCAATATATATATATATATATATATTTCCCCTCAATTCAACTTGGAAAACTTAGATAACAAAATTTTGAAATGGTCACAGCTTTGAGTACCAGAGAATTGCCTCTGTTAGAGTTTGGGTTTTTTAAATCTGTGGTTGCAGCACAGATGGCTTGAACTGCAGTGACTACTCAACCCAATGATGCCCAACGTCAGTTTCCTCTTGCTTGTTTCAAAGATCCATCATTCATCATTTCAGAATGTGGACATGCCACATGCTTTTGGCTAGTGCCAAAATTTCTCTGAGAAATATCACTGCATTATTATTGTTTAAGATCATGGTGCTATTTATGTAACGTCACTGCTTCCATTTAGATCTTACCTTAGCATTTTTTTAAAAAGGACTTTCATGTATGTATCTCAGTCCTATAATCCTTTCTTCATACTGTAATCAAAGTAATCTTTAAAAAAATCAATGTGATCCTATCATATCTTTGCTTAAAATCCTCTATCCACTTCCTTTTGCCATCAAAACAAATGCCAAATTCCTTCCTGTGGTTTAAAAGTTTCTATAGGAGTTGACCCCTGCCTACCTCTTTACTCCATCTCCTGCTTACTCAGTTGTAGCCACTTTGGTCTTTTTCCTCTTTCTGGAATTCATTTCTGCTTCAAGGTCTTCAAGGTACCTGCTGTTGTCTAGGCCTAGGATGCTTCTTGAGAAGATGTCTGTGTAGCTGGCTCCTGAAATAGATGTCAACTGAATGAATCCCCTGGCCTGGGGAATACTCATGGTTGTGTTTGCTTCTTCCTCACTCAAATCTTCTTTGACTGCACATGTTCCTATGATAGTTCTGTTCTTTCATCTACTGGATGTCTGTTTTAGGCCTTATGTACTGTTGAAGATATATTCAACTAAGTTCCCAGAGGCTGTAGGAACATATCTTTGATTTCTTTGTTATTTCCCTTTCAGTGCCATTCATTTGGAGGATAAGAAGATGCAATGCTGGACAAGCAGAATGGAAAGACTAGACTCTGAGTTAGGGGATGTGTGTTTTAGATTGACCCACTTGCTAACCAGCTTTATGGGTTGGGGTAACACATCCACATCTCTGGGTCCTATAGCTTCCCTTTTAGAAAACGAGATGCTTTTGACTTGATTTCTTATTCATGGACAGAATTTTCAAATATGTCTATGATTCCTTATGTGATCATAAAAATGGATTTCTCCATGGTAATCAAGAGAGGATCAGACTACATAAATCCAACAATATTGGCATGAACATGGCTTTCCATTTCAAATTATTTCTATTCTGTAAAAGATTCAAGATCCTGTGATGTACCCAGGCCTAGTTGTATGGGTCCATTTTCCCCTGTAACTGTTTTAAGCATGCCTGATTGGAAGAAAGAAAATCCCAGTAAGTGGGATGTTTGTGGGTGTATATGGCAGGCCAGGTAGCTGGATCCAAACTGTGAGGTGGTCACATGGAATGAAGGGCTTTATGAAGTATATGTTCTAGTCCTTTATCTTGAGGATTCTATGGAGAACTTGCCAATTCAATATTGTGTCTAGTTCTTTTTGTTTTTGTTTTAGTGGAAAACAAAGCTAGGGAAATACTGCCATGATTAAAAAACAAAAAACAAAACAAACAAAAAAAACAATAAACCAGCATGCACTTAAAATAAAAAAAAGATTGATTAATTGATTTTAGAGAGAGAGCCTGAGTGGGAAGAGTGGACAGAGGTGGGGTGGTGGCGGAGAGAATCTCAAGCAGCGTCCCTGCTGAGTGCAGAGACAATGTAGGGCTTGATCCCGGGACTCTGAGATCATGACCTGAGCGGAAATCAAGAGTCAGCCACTCAACCAACTGAGCCACCCAGGCTCCCCCAAGCATGCACTTTTGAGAACCATAATTTATGCTAGGATTATGCCAGGACCTCTTGCTTGATTTTTTGTAGAACCCTTTCCACTCTCTCGATGGCAAATTGCAAGATCAGTGACTTCTGCTTTTTGGAAATGACAAATCAGGTCAAACCAATTTCCCAAAGCCTCGAAGAATGTTCCAAATTTCCAGATCCTCCTGGAAATGTTTGTCTTCAGGTTTTCTGTTTTATCATCCAGTGAGTATGAAACAGAACCACTAAATCACAAACCATATTGAGTGACTCTCTTCCCGACGGTCATGGCATTTGGCTAATTGTACGGCCCGCTCTTTCTCTTCTCAGTATGTTTTGTGATAGACGTATGATTTGGCTGATTAGATCTCTTACTTCTTGAACTACTAGATTCAGGATATCTCTTTGGATACTCGAGGAGCGTCTGTTTTGGTGCCACACTCTAATTAAAGGCTGGTACCCAGCTGTAGGAGTTTACAGTTCTGTAACAGCTTTCCTTGTGTTGTCACATGGAGTTAGCTCTCCGAAGACGGGCTGACTTTGCAGCGTTTAACTCTCTTGAAGGAGATTACCGTAATTACCAGTGATCAATGTTTAATGTCTCTCCACCCAACCCCACCTTTGCCCCTTTACAAGACAGGTTGCAAAAGAAAAAAGAAAAGAGAAAAGAAACGAAAAGAAATCAGTGATAGCAACTTTATAGTGGGCTTGATTTAGTTTACAAGAAAGTTGATTGTGGTTTGGCTTTTGAAATATGCCTAGGCTCAACAATGCACTGTTTCTGAGTATTTTCTGCAGTGTCACTCGCTAGATCGTTCCTATATTTTTACACAATGGATCAGGTTCCTTTTGAAGATGTACCATGTTCTCACTTGAAAAAAATTATGAGGGGAAAAAAAATCATTTGATTTCTCCCTCTCCGTTTCTTACAAGGGCAATCTATATGGTTCAGTTTGAGAGCTCATGATTGGTGTGAATGTTAGGAAAGAACCGAGGTACTGCAAAGATTCAACATGAGGAAATGAAAGTACACCTTGGAGAGATGAATTATCCCCCCCCCACTAATTAATAGCATATTATAACAAAGGAAATCCTTAAAAGGTAAAGGTATGTTTTTTTTTCAAGTCACATTTATCAAACATGGTAAAGTAGTCCTGAGCTCTATTAGTTCCTGTGGATTTTAACATGATATATGGATTTTTCCTTTTCTATTGTTCAAATGTGAAAATGTTTTAAAAAGAAAAACATGCTTTTATTGCCATTTTTTAAAATATTGAAGGGGATAAAAAGGAAAGTGTAATAAGAGCAGTATATTTTTATGTCAAAAGTAACCTTTCTGTGGTACTCTTTAGATAAAACTGAATATTGGGAAAGAAAGGGAAAGATAAGTAGTTCTCTTATTCATCTTAGTCCAAAATCCATTTTACTCACTGCTGGTTGTTGGCATTGTGTGATGATATGACATAGTACCAGAAGATCAGATTATCAGGGAAGAAGGAGATTCCCAATTTAATAGTTACTCACCGAAATTTTTCCCTTATCTCTACATCACAGAAAAATAAGTAGTTGTTAAATTTCAAATCCTGCAGTCTTTCTGATTTATCATCAAATTGTGGATGCACTTAGCTGCCTAGCGTCAGGGAATCCAATAAGTCCTGTCACATAAGAAGAAAAGGAAAAATCCCATTGGATAATGGGTTACATTCTCCCCCACAGTGATTTATTTCTGTCACAAGACTTAATTTTATCATGAGGCAGATGCTCTGTCTGTATCAGTGTATTCATTTCTGCATTTATCTGCTTCATTAAAAAAAAAGCACCTGCTGCATTTTTGGGGGGATGTATTTGCTTCTTTATCATCTGCCCTGATGACCTGATTATGTGCTATTTAACTACATCTTTAATTTCTACTTCTTTACATTAAAAAAAAATCTTATGCATTTTATGAAGTGAGTCCGATGTGGAGGGGGTGCCACGGCAGACGAAACTGCACGGGGTAACGGGTACAGCGACAGAAGGTGTTAACATCTGAGCTCTCTGGTACCGAGTCTCTGAGATTCATGTCAGAGGGAATAAGCAGAGCTTACCGGGGTTATCAGGTGATACCTGGGATGAAACGGTGACAGCCTCTGTTATGAATTAATTTTGTTGGCCCGCGCGTGGAAGACGTTGTTGCTTTTCACAGAAGGTGCCAGGTAGACTTAGAAATACACATGAAAAGGAAGAAAAGATGGGGAAAGAAGGGAGAAGAGAAAGAAAAGAATAAAGGAAGGAAGAAGGAGGAAAGCAAGAAAGAAACCTAAAAAAAAAAAATCCCATCATTTTTATTTGGTCTGAGTCCCTACACCTTGGCACAGAACATTTAATGATGCGCTTGGGTCTCATCAACTCGACCCTCCCTCCAATCTGCCACTTAATCCAGATTCTGCTCCTATGAATAATCAGCCTTGTTCTTGGGGCAGCTGAGGTCTACAGGTTGGACTCCTTCGCCAACTGTCCTCACTCCGGAGCAGCAGCTACATCTGCCTCCCCGCGCGGCCCCCTGCCTTTCGTCTCTCCACGCGGGTGCCTGCCCCCCTCCAGGGAAGGGGTCCCTGCGAGAGACCGGCCGATACATGAACTGTCCCCTGAGCTCGGGGTGGGACACTCGGCCCAAAGGACTGGTCCTGTTGTCAGCTGCCAGTGACAAGCGACAGGCCCAGCTGTAACTTCTACAAAGTTTCCAAAACGCCTTCTTGGACCTTCTGTCTGTTTCTCCTTCCTCCTCTGACTTCCCTTGAAAAACAAACAAAAAAAGTGAGCTCAGACCATCCAGGGTTGGTTGGTTGGTTGGTTGGTTGGTTATTTATTTATTTATTTATTATATTTATTTATTTATTTATTTATTTATTTTCATCAAACAGGGCACAGAGGTGAAGGTAGATTGTGATGCTGAGTTTCCCAGATTTGCATTTTAGTGGGAGCGCTGCAAGCAAGCTAATAGACGAGAAAGGAGACCAAGTTAATGACAATTCTCTAAACAGCTGTTGTACGATTCAGCTCCACTACTTCAGTTAATTAATCAGCACCTTGCTGGCAACTCTGGGGGAGAGACTCGTTAGATACTGGTAGCAAACAGACAATGCTTTCATATCAAATATGTTCAACAACGTCTAATACAGCAATAACTTCCACAGAAGAGGGTAGGGAATACCGAGGCTTCGGAAGGCGCTGGGGGAGAGGCCCTGGGTGTTTCTGCAGCTCTCCGCTTGCTAGGAGTGCTGCATATGCTGCTTTCCTTGCTGCCTGTAACCCGCCGGAATAAAACACGGGCACGGGAATCTCCAGGGCTTCCTGTTATCACAGATGCCTCTTTTCATCATAATAGATAAAATACGTTTCCGTGAGTTGGTCGCAATGTTCACGATACATAGTAAATCGAGGGTCTCCATTGCTGATTTGGGTCACACTGGCCCATTTGGAATTTTAATCATTGGAATCACTCTCAAACTTGACGACAGCTAAAGGGGATCCAGACATTCGGATATAGGCCACTCACCAAGCCACCACAGCATTTAGGATGAGAGCTATCGACTCTTAAGCTTCTCCTGACTTTTTATATTCTAAAGGGAAGCAACCTCTCCTTCTCCCTGGGAAGTCAATAAAGCCATACATATTTTATGAATGATAATGCACAGAAATCTTAAACAGACAAAATTATATCTATAGCTGGCCGATGTCCTCTGCATTTTCTTGCTCTTCCAGAATTGCTGTCAGTAAAATCGGTACGGAGTTCAGGGTAAAAGTTGTGTTATTCTATGTCTCCTGTTATCACATGGCCTTCTCATTGATTAATTAAAAAGTTACCATTACGCGTAGGGCTTACTTTCCTCTCCTTGTCACTCTGTTTTTACCTTGACATTTTACAGAGATAATATAGAAACATGACGGTAAAAAAAAAAAATTGCCAATAAATGGCCAAATGGTAATACTTCTCCAGTTCGGTGAGAAAAACAATTTTGATCTCAATAAACAATATAAATGATTATCATCTAAATCTTAAAAATATACACGTATGTGTTTTATATATATTATATAATTTTATCTATTTTATCATTTTCCACTTGGGAAAAAAAAACTATGAAGGAGAAATTGTCTAATGTTTGTAAAGATTATCATGCTTTGGCAATTCTCTTTGAATTCCCTCCTCTGATATTCTCGCAGGAAAATCCAGCCTTGGGTTTCCTGCCCACCTGCCAGGGGTCGGGTGGAGACCTTTACACCAAAGACTTGAGGTTGCATTAACCAATTCATGTGGGCGATTTATCCAGTCGGCCCGCACGTACTGATGTAGACAATTACAGCTTCAGTTCTTTAATGAATCCTACATTATGGCAGAAGAGTATCATTGAGTCTATAATACTCCAGGGAACTATAAAGAGAAATGTCCCTTTTAAATTAGCTTTATGGTGCTGAAGCTTTATGTATTTACTTGCAAGTTCAATATTAACTCAAAGTACAATTCTTGAACTCTCCCTATTGTCGACGACAGCGTTGCTTGCAGAAAGGGCTTTCTTGGTGGTTATTAATGGTGAGTCTGTTTAAAAAAGGAAAAAACAGTTCCCACCTGCTATAGTTGCTTTTGCTATGGAGAGAGCAGGATGCTTTCTTAATCCTAGGTAATCTGACATACAAAATTTAGATAAAAAAGGACTTCTTGCCTAATCCAACTTCTCAGAGTGCGATTTACTTTTAGATTTGATCTACAGATAGACTTTTTTTTATTTTTTGCTTTCTTCTTTTTCCACATCATGGGTTCCTGATCCGTGACCTATTTAGGATAGAAGTGACAAGAAATTTACTAGGGAAAGAGGTGGTGGCAGAGTGGTGACTTGGTCACTAGTTGGCTCTGGTGCGTCTTGGGCTTTTTGAAAACTATGCATTGTCTTGTAGTTTCTTTGTAATTCATTTGGACATTCAAAGCTTATCCCCAAATGGCTAATGTGGCACATGCACCACCATGGTCCTTCTGACACCCAAAGCAGACATCACTAATGGGTCATGGCATCCATCCTACTGAGGGCCCATAGATACAACTTTAGAGTCTTTGTGAACACCAAGCTGGAAGCCAGTTACTCACTGGTCAAAGCTGGCACAAGGAGTAAAATTTATTTTATTGCCCTTGACCTAGACCAGGGGGTGGCAAATTATAATTCATGGACCAGATATGGCCTGCCCCTTGTTTTGGAAAATAAAGTTTTATTGGAATGCAGCCCTCTTCACTCATTTATGTATTGTCTATGGCTGCTTTCCTGCTACAATGACAGAGTGGAATGGTTATGACGGAGACCGTATGGCTCTCAATGCCTGAAATTATTTACTTTTTGACTCTTTACAGAAAAATTTAGTTGACCCCTGGCTCAGATCTTTATAGGTTTCCTTTGTCTAGGCTTTCCTTGTTCTATAGAAACAGAACATGTTAGGAAGCTTTCTCATGGGAAACAGAGTGGCAGGGAGGACAAGTGGGAACAAGAGAAGGATGGAGCAGAGGGGGAAGCCTACTCCTCAACCCAGCTCGGTGAGCTCATCTAAGGTTTTGACCAGGCCTGAGTGGTAGTGGGAATGAAAAGCAGTGAACTTGCTTCCTGTTCTGCAGTTCTGACTGGGAAATCCTTTTGGATTGAGACAGGTAGGAATGAATAGAAGGATTTTTCTCATCGGTAGACGCTGCCCTGTAATGGAAGGAGCTTAGTTTCCACAACTGGGTTGGAATCACCTCACTACTCACTTTCCATGTGACTTTGGGTTTTGCATAAGAAATGGTGATTGATGCTTACCTATTCAGGTACTAAGGGATGTGACACATGAAAATTGCTGGTAAGAGGTAAGAGTTTCAATCTTTGTTGGGCTCCATCGCTCCATTTCATCAGGAGAGAAAATGCCATCGGAGTTCTGAAAGTGTTTATAAACAGCCAGGTCTGGATGAATGTGGAGGGTCCTCTTGCTTGTGTCATGCAGACCATCAATCCTGCTAAAGATGAGAAGAACATACTTTCTCCATAGCCTCATTTTCTTCTTGCCAATGAGGCTTGTCTGGATTGGCCTCAAAGCTAGGCTCCTTTTGCAAGGCTGACTAGAATTTACCTCACCTTTCAAAGCATTCTGTACTGGGTGTTATTCTGTATGTTGGTAAATTGAACACCAATAAAAATTAATTTATTAAAAAAAACAAATAAAATCTTAAAAAAAAAACCAAAGCATTCTGTATTGATAAAAGGGATTCTTCATTGTTTCATTTACCTAATCAATGAACATATAAAACTGAATATGACTCATTTCCTCCCCACGGTCCACCAGAGGAATAAGCAAGTAAATGAGAATTAGGATGAAGAGGCAAGGGGTGGGTCCGTGGTGATGCTCCAGGAGGGCTCTGCTCCTTGTTGGAGAAGTTACTTTCTCACAGAAGGGACTCTTTAGCTGAAGGTTGAGAGATGCAGAGAATGCAGAGAATGAGAAGGGGCCGGGTGAGGATCTCGGGCCTGTACAGATAAGGGAATGAAGAAAGTAAAAATCAAAGTGAGGACGTGAATGTATTTGGGTAGCGTGGGAGGGTGGTAGGAGGCAGTCATGGAGAGAATCACAGACGCCTTTAGTTGCAAATCTTGGGGATTTGGATTTTATATACCATCCTGCCCAGGACCCTGAGGAATATGAAGCGGGATGGTGACATGATCAAATAGTGACTGCGTCTTTCAAAGGGTGTTTGGGAGGTCAGAGAGGAATTATACACCAGAATAGGACACTTAGAAGGAGAATCAGTTCATGGCAAGATGCAAAAGTGTGTGTGTGTGTGTGTGTGTGTGTGTGTGTGTGTGTTTCCCTCCAAGAGTTGATCTACATGACTTTCCTACATTATTTCCTACTGAGCAGCACAGTATGAATAAGACCAATAAGCCCCTGCCGGTCCTTGTTTGCATGCTCTACTTCTCTGCAGACTTTACTTAGACCTGAAAAACTTTGATATAATCAATACCATTGGTGGGGGTGGGGTGGGGCGGGTGGCGGGGGGGGGCTAATTGGAACTTGTCACAAAGAGATTGATTATCTAACAATGATTTAGACTCACACTAAATTATATTAAACTCCTAATTTTGGTAGGACACGATCAATTTCAAATATACTGTTGTAAATAGGAGTTTCTTTTGGGCCAGCAATCCTTCATGGAAGGAAGGGGTAAGCATTTTGAATCTGGGATAGTCTCACCCCTCTTCTGTTGATTGTTGTTTCTGTTGGTGTCTGTTGGGGAGACCAAATCCATTCCTTGGTGGTGTCCAGTCATTGTCATTTCTGATAGGACTCTGCTGCGGTGGCCCTTCTTGCAAAGCCTGACCAACTTCCTTTCTTACCCTGTCCTCAGCTTCTTCCCTTATTGTGGTATTTTATGTATTTTTACATCCATGCTCCTCCCTCTTGCAACCTTGGAGAGGCATCGCTGCTGCACTGCTGGTCTTGAGACAGTGGGGCTTGGAGAAGGAATGCGGACTTTGAAATGCCACAAACTTGAGTGGAAATCTGAAAATGTCCCTTGGTATCGTTGCGAGCACCCAACAAGTTCGCTTCCATTCTTTCATTTCTTTTTCCTTCATCTGTAGAAATGAAATTACTGGTACCTACCTGGCAGATCGTTGTCAGATTTAGATTGGACACGAGCACTCTACCTAGTGTTGTGTCTGCTGCAATTCATCTGCCTAGAATGCGATAACCAAAGGGCTTTATTACTAGTGGTGTTTTCTGCGTTCCCCTCCTCTGTCCAGTCTGGGTGAATGTTTATGCCCATCAGAAAAGCCTGTTTCATTAGCAGGAAGACCGACTGCCATACAGATCACTTCTCTCCTCAACCCCCTGGAAGATTTTCACCCCAGGAAACAAAACAGCCCTTTTCTCTAGTACTTTCTGACTGGTATACTTTAAAGCTTCTCTGCTGAATCTTCCAGGCAGGATCAAAAGAACTCTGGGCTCCTGGAGCTTCAGAACGTTTTAAATCTGCTCGGGAGCCTTTAACTGGTTACTGCCTACATACAGGGATTACATGGACGGGGGCGGGAGGGGTTTAAGCTGAGCCACAGAGAAAATGGCCAGAATAGTAGTACAAAGAGGGTTTGCCTGGAAATGAGGTGACCAAGGTTCTAATCCTCAGCTTATTACTAGCTCATGGCATGGACATCTGAGCAGACTGGGATATTTTACCTCCAATTCACATTATCTGGAAACTTCTACTCTTCTCTCTCTCTCTGTCTCTCTCTTTTTTTTTTTCCTTTTGACCTCAGGAAAAATTGTCAAACACAAATGATAACTGTTTTTACTTCTGAAGTTCCTTTAGGAAGGAAAAGGTGCCCAGTGGACTGTTTCAAGCCCTTAGGATAGAACTGAGAAAATTAGTCTTAAGGGTACTGAATGGCATCCAAGTCACTCAAGAAATTATTATGCCTTTGCTGTGCTGTTTAGGAAAAAAAAAATCATTTCCCTTCCTTCTATCATCTGTATATGTGCTACTTTTCAGTAGCCTGGAGACCGCAGGTAGGGAACGAGCTGTCATGAGAGTCTTTCAGTTTAGTGGTCAAGAGCTTGGACTTGGGATTTTGGTCCAAGCTCTGTCTCTGATCCTGATGATCTCTCTGTCCATGAGCAAGTTACTTACCTTTTCCAAGCCTCAGTATCAACATCCGTAAAATGGGGCTGATGACAATAGTCCCTGTTTTATAAGGGTAAACTCTGAACCAAAGATATCAAATAGCTGAAACAGGCAGAGCTTGGTTAACGTCCAACATGCTGCTGCAAATGTGAATTTACTTTCCGACCATTACTCCTTCTTCATGGAAGGAACTGGCAAACATTTTCTGACCAGGGATCATTCGATGTCAGTGTTTCATTCTGGCTGTGTTGGTCCAGCGAACTTTGTCCTCTGTCCCCATTTGTTATTTTCTCTGTGTGTTGCAGGGGTTCAGTCTACTTTTACAGTGAGTTGGTGTCTGATGCGATTCACTGTTGTGTTGAAGGAAGAAATGGTCTACGGAAGACGCTTCGTGTGTTACCTGGCACACGGAACATACTCAGTAATTGTTAAATACCATCATCATTCTGATGAGATTCTGTAATGCGGTAACACGGAATATTGCTCTTCTTCAATTGTTTTTTTTTAGTACTATGTACACAGAGTCCGACCTTTTGTTTTGTTTGTTTGTTTTTGTGACACTTGTTTTCTAAGGGAAGATGGACTAAGGCCAATTTCCTTCAAATTCCGGGATTAGGGGATAAGGCTAATGTGTCATCTTAAGGGGACACAATTAAACTTAAGCAATAATTTAGGTACCAAGAGAATCTGATTAAAGCACCTAAGGCTCTTTGAATCTTTCAGGAAGGAAGTGCTGTGCGAATTAAATATTGTTTAATTGAAAGTAGAGAAGGTGCTTTCATTGGCTCGTCAAATGTTGGAAGATTAGGCTAGAAGGAGCCCCAGACTTCATTCTGATGTGTGCACAGAATGGCAGGAGCAGCAGAGGGAAGGAGCACAGTTTAAAATGGAAGCAGAGAAGCTGCAAAGGGAACTGAAGACATTTTGATACAAGTGGGTATAGAATTAATGGGCTATATCGAGTCTTTCAATCACTCTGTGAAAATGGGAATATGTAGCTTGTCCAAAGGTACGATTAACAGACACAGAACCGCACCCTTCATGTCGCTGTGGTTAAGAGGATGGGTCTTGGGGTCAAGCCGACATGAGTTCAAATCCCAACTCTGCTATTTTCTGAGTGCACACGTGGTAGGCAAGTTAGGTGAACGCTCAGGCTCCCGGTTTCTGGATTTTTTTTTTTTAAGGTGGAGACATGTAATAAAAATTTATAGGGTTGCTTTGTGGATACAATGGAATAATGTATACAGGGCTTAGAACAATACCTGGCACACAATGAGAATGGAGCATGATAGTAATAAGATTACCTGATGGTAATTATAATATTAGTAGGAACACAGTCTGGTCTATTCCTGTTCTCTGTACCAGCACAGTGGTAGAAATGGAACTACTAAGAGAGTTGTAGTTTCCATATGACAGACATAAGGGAATATGATTGAAACTTCCCTTCCCTCGGACTTGGAAGGAGGGGAAACAATCACCAAGCGGTAGTTGATGCAAGAATCATTTATTATATTGTTCGATGCACGTTATAAAAAAAGAACCCCACAGTAGATTCCTTCCAAATTGCAGTGCCTGGAAACTCGTTTTATTCTGTTGAACTGAGATCTTGCCTAGGAGGAGATAAGGAAAGCTTGCTAGATTTGAGGAAATTCAGCACCAATGATTTTTCACTCCAGTGTTGCAGGGTTCCTCCATAACGGTTTTTTTTTTTCATTCTTCTTTCTCTGTGTCTTGACTTTTGACCTTGGTCACGTGTTAACTTTTTAGTCTGCTTGCTGAAAGGCCTGGGGTATGGAGGAGAGAATGTGGCATGGGTTTCAGAAGCTTGTGCTCCCATTTCTACTCCGCCTTGTTCGTGGGAAGTTTTGCTCCTGACTTAAGGCATCCCAGTCTCTGTTTTCTCCTTGGTCAAATGAAACTTATAAAAATGGCTTTGCAGCAGGGTTGTTGGAGAATTAATCCAGATGACACAAGGTAGGCTCCCAGAGCAGGATTGACCCATTGTAGGCTCCTTCATGTCATTGCCTGGATGCTCAGTTTTCCTCTTGAGTTCCCTTTGAGGCCTCTTCCAGGAGGAAGGACATACTCCCAACCTGGGATCAGAGTGGAAGAGCCCTCCTCCGGCCCTGCCCGACAGGAAAGCATCTGAGACAGAGTTTGCTTGAGCACTTTGTCAGGGTCAAGTGTTTTGCTTCCTGGGTTAATTTTTGCTAATTCTAGATTAATCATCTCTTTGATTCATTCAACAAATCTTTATTGAGCAGCTTTGTGTTTGGCGCTGGGGGCATACAAAAAGAGAGAAGACTTAGTTCCACATTCTGTAGAACTTCCCTTGTTGTCTTACACCCCTACTCAGAGCAAAGCCATCTGCCTGCCCATCTCTCTTAATTGGCCTTGTCTCTGGAGTGACCATCATTTCCAGAAAGTGGAGTGGCCCTGTCATCTGTGACTGGCCTTCGGGGATTGGGCTTGGAACAGGCTGTCCCTCCAGGTCAACAATATGATTCTGAAGAGCTCTTTATTTCTCATTTTAAATGGATATGGGAAAACTCAATTCAAACAAGTCTCCTACTTACAAGGATGTTCTGATTGCAGCTGCCATATTCTTACAGGCTGAGATGTTTAGATACTTTTATTTTATTTTAGCATTTTCCGAAGCAGTTTTAGCAACAGATGCCAATTTCTGTATTGGATGGGGATGCTTCTTTCTCCCTCCTACTTGATTTGGTTTGTACTTTGTCAGGGGGTCAGGCATCATTCCCCTCACATCCCCCCACTATGAATTGCAGGAATTGATGAAATGTTGGTGCCTATGTCTTTGGTGCTCTTGCCTTTCTGTTGATTGTCTGCAGGGCCGTGGTGCCTGCAGAAGCCTTGTGTGTGTCAGCATAGTGATTCCACCTCTGAGCTGGACCTGAGCGCAGAGACTCGGTTCTCCAGTGATCAGGAAATGGCCAGTGTGTTTCTCAGCAAGAACATACTCTTCAGAGAGCCTGTCAGAGTTCTGACTGCAATGAAACAGGAGGTTCCTTATGTTTCTCAAAAGCATGTGGCAGTTTTCTTACAAATAATGTAGTATCCTAGTAATTGGTGTAGGAAAATGATCTATCCTAGTATGCATCAGTTCTGCTTACTACAATCTGGGTGCTTACTACTGTGGTCAGGCCAGGGTGTTTAATTGTTGCGTGAATATTTGCATGCTACGTAGTATAGTGAATGTGGTATTTATATAACAGACAGTATTACTGTTGGCATTGTTATTCTGTGCATTCAGGGTACCTGGTAAATTATTGACAAGGAGGCTCAGTGTTCTATTATTATTCTTCATGAATCATATATATACATATATATACACATATGTAAGCATTAATGGTAGGGACAAATTATTTAAGAAAGCCAATTAAAAAAAGCTTCAAGTATTGCCTTTTGGGATGGGGACCAACTTACTGTCTGCTTTGGATATGTGTAACTATTCTTCCTTTAATTCATTTTTAAAGGAGTTTTGTTTTTAGCCTAGGTGTTGGCTAAGAACACAATATTTCATATATTGAGTGAGTTCATGAGACTGAGAGTCAGGAAATTAGAGTTAGGGTCCTATTTCTGAAGAAAATTTTAAGTTTCCTTTACTCATTCATACATTCATTCATTCACATATTCATTAATTCATTAAATGCTTACTGACCAACTGGCATCCTAGGGGTAATCAGTGGGGGGAAAAAGCAGATGATGTCATTATTCTCATGGAATTTATGTTCTTAGGTACTTTTCACAACTTTTCTGCATTTTGGTTTCTGCAGTTCTAGAAACACATAGAATAGTGTCTCCCGCTGTTCTGGCTTGTTCTTCTTTCCACTCTAATTTCCTCGCAGGCTTGTTGTGCCTGTCAAATGGGATAATATGTAAGAACAGTTTAGAGCACAAGTTAAAAATGCAAAGCCCAAATGCCTCATGCCACACTTCCCTATTCCCTTATCCACTTGCACTTAGTTATGAAGACAAAGCATACATTTAAAAAATCTGTCAAGGAAGTGATGCAGTGTTGAACTGCTACAGAAACCATTAATTATTGACATGACCTCTTGTTAACCGAGGATTGAAATGTGCATTATTAAAAGAAAACTCCACCCCAAATTCTAAAGCCATTAATCTGAAAGTTTAGAAGGTATTAGATCTTGTAATGATGGGGACATTAGAAGCGCTTGATAAATATATACTTGCTGGCAGTCTTTCCAACCTTGTGTTTCTGTGTAACAGTCTCTGCATTAGGAAATGTTCAAATGTAAGATTTGTTCCCTAGAGGTCAAAGAATTGTATAGTATACTATTTTATACACACATACTCATACACATACACACAATGGACAATTTATGGTGCAAATTCTTTTATGGTTATAACTCCTTATGTGTTATAAATAATATCTATTTTGCATAAATATATGTATATAATAGGTATGTATTAACTATTCATATAGGCATACTGTATATAGTTTTCTCTAAAAGAGTGGTAAACCCATAGATACTATTGGGAGGATTTCTATAAATAAAAAACATAAATATATTCTAAGCACTTAAGAGAGCAAGAAAAGTTATTAATCTTCAGTATGCTAGATTTTTAGCAAAGTTATCTTTCAAAGCTTTGTTTGTTTGAGGATCGTTTTTGCATTTGGGTATTCCCAACACTATTGAATACCAGGGGTATTCATTCTCATTCATTTAAACAAGTATTTATAGATTATCTACAATATGGTAGCATAGGGGGATCCCTGGGTGGTGCAGCGGTTTGGCGCCTGCCTTTGGCCCAGGGCGTGATCCTGGAGACCCGGGATCGAATCCCACGTCGGGCTCCCGGTGCATGGAGCCTGCTTCTCCCTCTGCCTATGTCTCTGCCTCTCTCTCTCTCTCTCTCTCTCTCTCTGTCTCTGTGTGTGTGGCTATCATAAATAAAAAACAATAAAAAAATTAAAAAAAGATTATCTACAATATGGTAGCATTAACCTGGGAGCTATGGCTACCATGATAAACAAACTAAGGTTCTGTTCTTGTGGGACATATAGCTGAGCTGGGCAATCAAAGAGCAGGCGGTTATAACTTAGAAGTATATGTGTGAGAACGTGGAGGTGATGAGATGCTCTGGGAAGGAGCATCTCTCAGGAGCATGGCAGGTGGGGCGACGGTTAGCTAAGGCTTCCACGAACACTGGCACCTGAAGGAAAAGGGTTAGGTGGGTGGTAGGGGATGAGCATAGGGTTGTCTTAGCTGAATGAACAGCATCTGCTAAGGCTCAGAGGCAAGCATAGCATGATGGGCTTAGGGAACCAAAAGTAGCTCTGAAAGGCTGCAGCATATTTGGGAGGACAGAATGATGAGGAATGAGTGTTCATAATGAGTCTTAATCAGCAAGCAAAGGTTAGAAGCTCTAGCAGAAGAAATCTTGCTACAATAAAATCACTTCTTGCAGTCCTGTAGGGTTGGAGGATGCTGTGTGTGTGTGTGTGTGTGTGTGTGTGTGTGTGTGTGTGTGAGATATCTATGGCTTAAATGCAGACTTGCCTGAAAGGAAGGGGGGTGGACGAACTCCATATTCTTATTATTGCTTTCAGCAAGTGGTTTTATGATTCTGTGCCTTTGGTTTGATGCTTCTGGCACACGGGCTACCTAAGGGAGATTCCATTTTCCATCTCTCCAGTACCCATTATGCGTGCCATAAGAAGTCTTACGGGACTTTATGGTTGAAAGCAGGCCTAGGTACCTCGGGGTTTACTTTTACATTGACTTCTGTGTTCTTCTTGCTGATAGAATTACCATCGGAATACTTTTTAACTGCCTGCAATTGCCAACTATATTGGAGAATTTGAAGATGAGAAAGAGAAATAACATTCTTGGCAATATTTGATAAGCATTTTGTGCATTTCTTTTTGATTCCCTCTGAACATGCCACTTATTTAACATGGGGGCTCAATCATGCCACATTGTTTACTGATGTACCTAGAGAGGTGATACTACGTACGGAATGGAGAGAACTAGCACACCAGAGGTTGAATTTTGTTTCTGCTGGTGACTGGGCCGTGTGACCCAGGGCAGATCTGACTTTCCTTGTCCTCAATTTCATTATCTGTAAAGTGTAGACGAGCCTACCGACAGAGATTGAAGCAATGAAATGAGATCATATGATCAAATGCTAACTAACGTAGCCTGGGTTTTCATAGCCTTTGCCTGTGAAAGTTGCCTCCTCCTCCCAAAGGAAAGGAAGTTCACTTGCTCTGAGCTTGCTGGGAACCCGTGCAGAGCTGTGCTCACTTGATAAATACCGGCCCGTTACCCTTGCAAGCAGAGCCCTATTAACTATTACTTTTAACTGAATGTTGCCTGGGGTCATATACAAATCATTTTAATTTGGAAACCTGAGTCAAAATGTCATTACATTTAAGTTTAATTGATGAAGAATGCTGTGAACTAAAGTAAGGTAAAATCTTCTTTCTGTTTTTCCCTAGCTAATCTCTATTAAGTGTATGTAAATATTTTAGACTTTTTTTTTATTCTGCCTTAAGGCATTTCAATTAATACTGAGATGCATCGCAGAGAATACTTTAGTTTTCAAATGTTTACTAGAAATTTTCTATTTTCAGATCGATGCGAAGGAGGCCTTCAACACAGAGTTTCCCCTGTAATGCCTCGTCAGAGATTGAAAATCAGATAGCCAGGTTGTTTAAGAACTCGAAAGAGCCTTAGGCAGTGCCTGATGAAGTCTTCTCCTTTTGTAGGCAATGAAATGGGTCTGCAGAGAGGAAGGGTCATTGCCCAGGATTTGGTGTTTACTTGGGTTTAGTCTCAGAACTGAGGCTGGAGGGTGAAGCCTTCTGATTCTTGACCACCAGTAATTAACCATTTTCTGCCATCGTTTCCTCATTAAAAAGTTGGTTGAGGTGTGATACAGAGAATGCTTTTGGTGTGATTGGCTTTCATGAGAAACAGTCTTAATGTGAGCCATTCTATTTTAGTGTTGCTATTGTTGCTCATTAGCTTGAAGGTAAAGCAGATACATCTGAATTTCCTCTTGTTCGTTCTGCTGCTCCTTGAGAATTGTAATTTGTGTGTGATTCTGTGTTTAGGTGACAGGGTGGGGCTGGCAGGAAGCGAGGAAGACATGAATTGAATGATTACAAATGAGCATGTAGTTTAAATGTTGGTAAGTACCATAAAAGAACAATAACGAGAGTTCTAAGAGCAGAGAGAGCAGTAGCCTCACCCTATGAAAGGTTCTCTGAGGAAGTGACCCTTGAGATGAGACCTGAGGTACAATGAGTGGCTGGCAGAGACACTGGGGAGAGGAATGTAGGTGTGTGTGTCCAGTGGAGAGGGGGTAGTATGGGAAAACAATAAAAATTAGCTTTGTAATAACATTTATATAGCCTTTGTATTTCTATTTTTGGCATTTTTGGAGAAGAATGTATATATACAACATGTAATAATTTGTAAATGGCTCAATATTCATGCATTCGAGTGGGTGCTGAAATATTTTTGCTAATAGAAACATACAATGGAAGAGGTATAAGAATACTGTTTTAGCCAGATAGGACAGGATGCACAAAGGGCCTGATAAAGGAAGGAGGAGTATGGGCAATTTTAGGAAACTTCACGAAGAGCAGTATGGCCAGGGAGCAGAACATGAGCGGGGCTAGTAGTGTGTGATGAGCTCTAAAGGAAGGTAGGATAGAGAGTTAAGATCTTTCTTATTTTGGGAACATTGGAAAGCCTTTAGAGGCCCTGTTCTTCCCTTCCTTCTTTGCATTTAATAAATATTTCTTTGGGCCAGGCATTGTTCCATCTTTTTCTCTGTTCTGTAGTTCTAGAAATTCTTGGCTCAGATTTCGCATCTTCCCATTCAAAGCTTTATATATTTTGGCCCCATTTAGATAAGAACTTATCCTCTGTGTGCATGTGGATGCTTTCCCCCTGTTTGCACATCAAGGTGCACACAGCTATCCCTGGCATAACACGACGAGGGGTCACTGCCCTGGGTGGTCGTGCCAGCGTTTGAAAGGCCCTGCATCTGCATTGAATATGTGAGTACATCAAAGTGAGAGACTTGATTTTTGTCTCATGACATCTTGCACACATTAAGCAGTGCTTTTTTTAGGTCCAATGGTGACCGTGCATCAAGGAAGATAAAACACATGTAAAGGTGATAGAGGGCTTACTATGTGGTCGCTGCTGGGTTAGGAGCTTTACATACTTTACTTCTTTTATTTTTTTACGGTAATTGTACGAAGTAGGTATCATGATTTATTTGTAACAGAACATATGTGACTCAGTGAAAAAAAGATCTGTTCGACTTTATACATCCGTGGTTGGCAAACTTTTTTCCTAAGAGGACCAGGGAGTAAATATTTTAAGCTGCACGGGCCATACGGCTTCTGTCTTAGCTACCCAACTCGGCCATTGTGGTGTGAACGCAGCCACCGACAATATGTAAACAAATGGGCATGGCTGTGCTCCAATAAAACTTTATTTACAAAAACAGATGGTGGGCGGGATTTGGCTTCGGGTTGTAGTTTGCCAACCCCTGTTAAGAATGATAACAATAAAATATCACACTAACTGTTACTGATCAGTTGCCAGTTCTGCGGATCAAGTACTTTGCAAGCATTATCTTGCTGGATCTTCACGAGTTTTCTATATGATGGATATTTTTACCCTTATTTTACAGATGAGTAGGCTCAGACTTAACCAGGATAAGTAATTTGTTTAAGGGTGAGCAGGTGGTCGGTGACAATGCTGGGATTTTATCCCCTTTTTTGTTTCTAAGCTCTTTGACAAAATTTGAAGAAAGCCTTTCTTCTTCCCTGTAATACAGCAGCTCTAGCTGAGCTCCCGACTGCTCAGTTACAGACTGCATTTCCTCGTGTTCCTTGTGGTGGGGAGAGACCAGGGTGACAAGTTCTAGTCAGTGAATCAATGAGATGTGAGGGAGGGTGATGTTTTTAACTTCCAGGCCCAACCCACAAAGGGGAGGAGCATGCCTGTCCCTTGTCTTATTCCTCTTCTAACTGGGCTGGAATGCTGTCACGATGGCAGGAGCTGAGCAGCTCTGTAGATCCTGAACTAAAGGCAGCGTGTGGAGGATGGTTGAGGACTTCGCATTAAGGTGAAATGCCTGAAATGGACCTAGAGTTTCAGCCTAAGACTGCATGTCATTTGAGCTGCTATGTGAAACAGACTTTTATCTTGTTTAAACTACTGTTATTTTGAGCATCTTTGTTATAGCAGTAAATCTGTCTCCTTACTAATATGGAAACCCAAAGTGGGGGGAGGGAGCGCAGTCTGAGATGGTTCTGAGGACTATCTTTTGCTTATGTGTGGGAGCGGGTATAGCTTCAGGTTTGAGGAGAAATGAGATGAAATGAATGGCACCAAAAAATGGTGCCAGCGCTCTTCAATAATTACACATGCCCCCCAATTCTTACCTCTCCTCTCCCCTGCGGAGAAATGAAATGAGATCACTTTCTTGATGTGTTGAAGTCAAACATCTTGCTTTTTGTGTGGTTAATTTTGGGCCTCTATCTTGGTCTGACATTTTCTTCCTTGCCTCTCAGGGCCTGGTGGTCATATAGCCTCTTCCTTTTCCTTTTCTTTAATTCAGCTACCCTGATGCCATCCCTGAGCTTCCTCTTCCCACCAAGCTGGGCTTCTCCTTAGCCTTCCCATTCATTGTGGCCTCAAAGAAAGTTACTGCTGATCACTTTATGATCAAGCCAATGGAAGCAAAATAAAACAATACAGGGCAAAGTAAAACCAAACACAAACAGGGAATAATGATAATAGTTTTTAGTTTTATTTATTCATTTTTTATAAATTTATTTTTTATTGGTGTTCAATTTGCCAACATATAGAATAACACCCAGTGCTCATCCCGTCAAGTGCCCACCTCAGTGCCTGTCACCCAGTCACCCCCACCCCCGCTCTCCTCCCCTTCCACCACCCCTAGTTCGTTTCCCAGAGTTAGGAGTCTCTCATGTTCTGTTTCCCTCCCTGATATTTCCCACTCATTTTTTCTCCTTTCCCCTTTATTCCCTTTCACTATTTTTTATATTCCCCAAATGAACAAACTGTGGAAGGAGCCTCAGTGTCCATCAAATGATAATAGTTTTTAAAAACACGTGCACAAGGAGAAACAAGAGAGCTTTAAAAGCCTATGGTATGCCTGCACTTAGGTCCTTTGTTTCTGGTTGTTGACTTCCCTTTGAAGAGTTTGGACCTGTCCTCTCTCTTTCCGTACTCTGAAACTCCCCCCTCCTGACCCCACTTCTCTTTGATAGATGATGCCAGTCCAGTTTTTCAGAAATGCACCTCTCCCAGCCCACATCTAATTTCCCTCGAGCTGCCCAATTGGCTCAACTGTCCATAAGAGACATAGAGGGGGAATTTCCATAGCAGTGATATCCTTGACACATTTCCTCCTCCTCTTCCTTAGAAATGCAACGACTTAGAAATCCCACGACTGGTGTGCTCTTTAACCTTGTCCTATACGTTCAAAGAGAGAGAACACATGAGGAAAGTTGTCGATGCTCTTCTAGGCACGAGGCCAGCAATTTGAGAAAGTGGCCGCCCAAAGAAATGCCAGGTCCTGACTTCCACCTTCATGGCGTGTGTACTGAGGATAACATGTAGTGTGTTTTAAGTAGGAAGCTGGGCAAGTCATTCATCTTCACCAAAACTCACCACCTCATCTAGAAAAAAGAGACCACTAGGGAAACCCAACTGACAGAGCGTTGGGAAGATCAAAAGAGATGATATGTGTGGAAATGCTTTGCAAATCATAATGTAGTTTAAATGTGTTTAATTAAGCTGAACATTTGAGATGTAGATAATAACTTAAAAGTAGTTCAGAGACCCAAGACACATTACATGCTAGAAATCTTGGAGAAGGCTTTGTGGAGAAAGGAGGAGCATAAGGACCAGGATAGTGGATGCTTTTCAAGTTCATGGTCACCCAGCACCATGTGCATTTGTGCTTCCCCCTGAAGACACAAGACAGAAACTTTCCCCCAGGTTCCTCCTACGGTAGAGACACGTGAGCTCTACATCCATGTGAGATTCTGGTTTGGGTATAAATTATGGGGAGGAGTAGATTCGGCTTGGAACTTGCTATTAGTGGCAGCCGCAGGAGAGAATCGGGGAAAGCTCCCGTGTTAGCCTCTTTCCTGGGAAGTCTACAGCCCACCTCAAGTGCCTTGGGTCCCCACTGGACAACAGGCCTGTGATGCTGTTTGAGCATCGTTCTTGGTTGCTTAGCCCCTGGCCTGATGCTCTTGGAGTGTCTGGGAAGTGCTTTCCATTCTTTGATAATTTTTTTTTTAAATCAGTTTCAACTGGCAGAAATGAAATCTGTTGTTCCCAACTAAGAATTGCCGCTGATGAAGATTGGAAGATTTGTTAAGTGGGATGACCAAGAGAATATGCATATGCTCAGAATAGAGAATCAAGCAAGGGGAAATGAAATCACTAAAGCAGTGGATTCCTTGTGGTGAAAAGCAGGAGCTAAGTTTGGATAAAAAGGTGGGACCCATTGGCAAGAGCCTTGAATGCCTTGCAGAGGAATGAGGATTTTAAATGATAGAGAAGGGGAGCCTCTGGAGATAGTTGAGTAGATAAATGACATCACTGAATATGAGTTTGGAGGGAAGGAAAGACCAAACTGCTAATCTCCCCTTTTCTGCTGGCTGGTAGTTTGAATTCAAGCCACAGGAAAGTGATGCTGGCTAAATTAATTGAAACAGAAAAGAAAGGCAATGGAGTTGCTTACTGAATCAGGGGAAAACCTGGGGAACCAGCAAAGTAGGATCAGAGCATTCCTGAGAGACTGGACACTAAGAATTATCAAGCAGCCGCCAATGGGTGGGTGCCTGTGCTTACCCTGATGGGCTAGGGGACAGCCATGGACCAGTAAGCCCAGATTAATAGGACCAGTAAGATTAATAGGACCAGTAAGCCCACCCATCAGAGAGAGAGGTGGTTCTCCAGAGTTGAGGCCCTATGCGAGGACAAAAGAGGAGATGCCCGCTACGCCTGTCCTTGGTGATGGCCCTAAAGACACTGGACCCCAAGTAAGAATACATCTGAAGTAAAGAGCACAAAACACATCTGAGTCTGTGTGAGTAAAGGTGAAATGAAGCCATCAGAGTGGTTATTTTCCCCTTCTGTACAGCAAGGACCCATGGCAACATCCCTCAATAGGTTTGCAGCAGCTTCTTAGCCCCCCTGCAGGGTTGTGAATTGGGATCATTAAGTTTTAAGTTGTGCTGCTGCTTCGGTGTAAGTGATCATGTAAATATCAGGATGCTGGGTTGGGGGGGGAGCAAGTAATGGCGCGACTCTCAAGATCCTGGATTGTTGCTTATTAACTGACAACCAGAAAAACCTTAGGAACAGCACCCCATCCCCCAAATCATAAGCCGAGCCTACTTTATGAGCACCGCGTTAGAAAGGCAAAGCTAATAATTGTAACCATGTAGATGCAGAACCCATTAATGTTTCTCATGCCCTGTGGTAGGAAGAAATATATTAAAAATTGATTTTTGGTTTCTGCCTTTGTCTGTGTAACATTTATAATAAAGGATACAGGAGAAAGTATCCTTTAAAATTGATATTTCAAAGCATTTTGGGCTTGTTGGTGTTAAAATAAATTTTTATTAATGGCCTTATATTGCATGGTAAAAGGTCAGCATCTGAATATGACAATTTTATCTTCTGAAAGGAAAAAAAATGGTGCCAGCGCTCTTCAATAATTACACATAAACCAGAGTTTTTGCTAAATTATTGGGTTAAACCATTTTTAGACAGGAAATTATTGCTTGAATGTAACGTGGGCTAAGTGTAGCAAAATGTGCAGCTTTTATTTTTTCCCCTCTATTTTCTGCCTTTTTTTTTTTTTACTCTTTCCCTGTCTCTTTCCATGTGCAATAAGATGTAACTTGCTTCCATGCTGTATATACGGTAAGTGGTGAGCCATGTGTTCATATTACTTCTTTGTCTCTGGGATTCTATTATCAGTTTACTCTTTTATAATTGAAGAAGCTTTTGTTCATCTGCGAAAACACATTTCATTTTATTTTGTTCCTGTTTCAGCTTCTTGGACATGATGTGGTGAACATACAATTCTGCGGGTGTTCCCCCACCCCCCAGTCACTTTAAATAAAGTATACTTCTGAAAAGCCTGCCCCATTTGTTCCGAATGTTTTAGAATATATCTTAGCTATAATTCCCCAGAAATGAAATGGCATGATGCACTTTCTGATGGGTTTTCATTAATCTGGTATAGTTTTGCTGCTGATTTGAGTTTATCAAATAGGGTTATAACCTGATAGAAATAATGCTGTCAAAGGCTTGGATTTATCATATGTTTTGAAATTCCATAGATGATGTGGGCAAGATGGATCCATATCAGAAAACAGCCTTTGATTCAGAAGAGCTGCACAGGCTTGACGTGTTAATTGCCAAACCACCTAAAGTGTATAAAGAATGACATTTTATGTTACCTCGTTCATCATATTTTTAGAAAGACTATGTGATGGATTAATAAAACATAGCAAATCTTCTATGCAAACCAAATGTTTATAATAAATGGAGCATAATCTAACTGTTCTGCTATAAAATGAATTAAAGTAGTCTCTAGCCAGTAAATTCAAACAGAATAGAGTAGGATGGTTAGGTGACCTTAACAGGCAAGCATTTTACTGTTGAATACATAATTTCCTTTCAAATGGTCCTCCCCGGTCAGGTTGGAGTGGGTTCAAAGTAACGCTGGTGCTTTTCTTTAGCTGGTGGATAAGCAAAACTCGATGCCGATCGGACGTTTGGAGGCTGCAGGGTTGGGGGTGGCAGCCGGTCGTGGCCGCTCAGGTCTGAACGGGGACGCCTGTCAATGCCAACTGAAAAGACTGTCACTGTGATGTGACTCTGCCCTGTTGTACAGTGTGGTAGCAGGTTTTTTTTACACTTACTTTGACTGTCCTAGTATGTGAAAGAGGAGGCAAGCTAATATACATTTAATATAAACCGTGATGAACAAGTATCATGAGGCTTATGATATAGTCATGTCTCAAAATGCTTCTCCCCTTTATTATTGGCAAGCGGGTACCATGTAAAAGTGGGCCAGGGAGGGGTGACGATGATAGAAGGGGAAGGAAAGTGAAAAATGCTTTTCTTTTTCATAGTTGTATTCGTCCTTGAGCCGCCCATTCTTCGGTGCTTTAATTTTTCTCTCATTGCAGCCATACAGGTGGTAGAGGGCTCCTTGGAGATTTGCTCCTCTTCTTTTTCTTTTCATTCTTGTCTCATCTTTTAAACAATGGGAACTTTCACAGAGAGCTAAGCTTCCATTTTCTTCTTTGGGGTAGAGGTGACTTTACTTAGAACACCATCGTTGCTCAGGGCTCGAGTGCAGCGAGTGCCTTGGCCCCAGAGCTGCCTGGTGCTCAGGCCCCAGGATTTCTAGGCCCGGGCAGGGGAAGGCTGAGCGCTGCATGAGGCCAGCCCCAACCTCAGCGGAGGGTCATGGGAAGATTTTGCAGCAGCCAAGATTTTATACGGTGCCCTGGAGTAGAGCCTGAGGAATGTTGTTCTTCTCTTCTGCCTCCCTCTCCTCTCTCCCCACTACAGCACCTTCTACCTTTCGTCTTGCTTCCTCTTCAGCAGTTATGCAGATCTCTCTATGTCTGCAAGTCCTTTGAGCTGCTATCTAGGTGAGCGTGGACCATCCTTACAAGATACCGCAGGCTGGGGGACTGAATCCACATTTATGTCCCTCTGGTTCTGGAGGCTGGAAGCCCAAAATCAAGGTGCTGGCAGGGTGGGTTTCTTCCAAGGCCTCTCCTTGGATTGCAGGTGGCCACCTTCTCCTCCCTGTGTCCTCACGTGGTCTTTCCTCTTTGCACGCACAAACTTCTGGTGTTTCTTTCTCTTCTTATAAAGACATCAGTACTGGGGCGCCTGGGTGGCTCAGTTGGTTAGGTGTCTAACTCTTGATCTCAACCCAGGTCTTAATCTTGGGGTCATGAGTTCAAGCCCTGACGTCAGTACTATAGGATTATAGTTTTAATCTTATGATCACATTTAACCTTAATGACTTTCCTCCCTACAAGTAGAATTACTCTGGGGGTTAGGGTAAACTGTGTGAATTTTGGGGAGACACAGTTTAGTTCAAAGCAACTACCGTAAAGGCTGTCTGGATAAGTGGTCCATTTAGAGCACTGTATGAACAGATACCTTAGATCTCTGTTGAGGAGTAGAAAGTTGTATATCCCACATCCAAGAAAGACCTATCTAGGAAGGAGTCAAGGCCCCCCTGTTGACCCCCACTCTCTTCAATATCACACTTCTCTTTTCCAGAGCATCTCTTGCCCCAGGGACCAAATACCTTCGTCTTTCAGGGTCCCAAGCCTACATTACTAGGGGTGTTTGTAGCAGAACCACTGGGTTTGAGGAATGTTCTTTATTTAATGACTATGTAAGGGTTCCTTAGTTTCTCTTTCTTGTTCTGCATCAGAGCTTGCATACCCTCATGCACGTTTATTCCAAATTCCGCCCTTCATTTTCCCGATGTTTCATATCTGCTAAACCCAACCTGACTTATTAGTACGGTGAGAATTTCAAACCCCAATAGCTGCTGACAAAACCATTGTCATCCTCATCACTGTTACTTTTATTGTCCCTGATGACGTTAATTGGGCAGACTTTGATTTCAGCGGGTCAACTTTTTTGATCCCTACAACAACCATATCCCGCAGCTACTATGACAACTGCACGTGTATTTCAGATGTGGAAACTGAGACCATTAAGTCATTATTTGCATATTAGAAATTAGAAATGAGAGTCCTGAAGAGGTTGTCAGTTTCTCAAGATCTCATTGTTTGTGAGCAGCCAAGCAGGAATTTGAATTCAGGAAGCCCACTTCAGGCACCTATGCTACTAATAGGCTGTTAGGAGTCAGTAGCATAGTTAAAGACTGGAAGAGACTATCAACCCTCCATAATTTGATTTAGTTATCAGACTGATGAAGAAACCAAGATCCCATGTGGTCCTTATTCTCACATGGTCATACGATGGGGTGCCACCTCGCAAACTGGGCAACTGGGATTCTTATCTTTATTACACTTGACAAAAATAAAATTTACAGTTTTGAACACTCAAGTATCACTTTTTCTACACAATCTCAAATTTTCATGATTGACTAATCTAGATGTCACCTCTCCCATTCTACATATAAAGAGACTGAGATAAAGGAAGAGGTTAAATTGGTCACACAGTTAGTTATCGTGGACCCCAAACTCAAACCAGATGGCTCTTTGAATCGTAACCATGCTCTTTCCTCTCCCTTGGCTTTCCACCATTACTATGGCCATGGCTCTGCATCCTGAGGCCCCACCCCTTGCAAAGTTTGCAAAGAAACATTATGCATGTGTCTATCCCACCTGAGGCAGTATCGTCTACTACAGAAAACATAGATGCCAACAGTCCTGGGTACAAGCCAGCCCTTGCAACTACTACTTGTGCCCTATGCTAACCTCTTCAGGCTGTCCGGGACTCAATTCTCCCATATGCAAGAGGGGAAATACATGGTAACTACATCAAGGCAATGTTTCTTAAGTCAATATATATTTATGTAGTATTTAACGTGACCATGAAGGCTAGAAACCGGGTCTGACCTCAAGGATCACTGTGAGAATTACATAATATATGCAGAGCGCTTAGCTCCGTTTCCTGCTACATAATAAACACCCACTAAATGTTACAAGGAAGCATTAATATTGTGATTGTTCTGATAGTGTTTTGGGTCGCCTAGCCAATGCCTGGCCTGCTTGCGTGTAGCATTGTCACAGACGTTTTGTGAGGAAACGTGCACACACACACATGCACACACACATGCTTAAGGAGAGAATGTCTTTTTCCCATGTTAGCATTATTGGATCCTCAATAAACTGTGGGCCTGATGTGACTAATTCTTACCTCTCCACCTATCTAATACTTGGGCTGTTCTCCATGGCTTTGTACTTAGTCTTCTCCCTTTTTATCTTGCTAGGCCATTAGAACTCCTTCTCTTTGATCTCCGGTAGCTTTTAAAGAAGCTGGAGAAATCATTTTTTTACCGCTTGAGCCACTCTTTCCTCCTCCTTGCTGCCTTGTGTGTGACTTGGTGATGATGGCACCACCTGTCCTGACACCAACAGACTTGTTTTGTTTTATGGCTGTCGGTGGCCTCGGCCAGGGACGTTCCATGCTTTTCCCTGAGCTTTTGATTTCATGTCAGAAGTAGACCCCATATATTCAATTAGGAACACTTAAAAAAACTTCTTTCTACTGGTTTATAGTCCCATCTGGAGGAAGGGAGTTACTCTGCAGAATAAATTGAGTGTGAAATTTGGCTATGCAATAAGAATTCACTTCCGTTAAGGCAAAGAGAAGAGATGCATAAAATTCAAATCATGCATAGAATAAATGCTTTATCTTTAAGAAACATATAAATAGACATCAAACACCATAGAAACATAGAGGGTTTCCTCTCTCTCTCTCTCTCTCTCTCTCTCTCAACTCTGTCTCTGTCTCTGTCTCTCTCTTTTTAGAAACAAATTTGTGTGCAGTTTTATAGCAAAAACTTTGCAAGGAAAGATTATGCATGTCCAATGCTGATAAGAGTGCCCAAATATAAATTTTATGATGCATTTCCTTTAGAATTCCATCTTTCTCCCCGCACAATCAAAGAAAGGAAAATAAAAGTTTGAAAGCCTTTGGAGTGCCAAGTGCAGGGACCTGAGGAAATCAGGAAAGAATTGAGAACCTGATATTGTAGCTAATTTGTAACGTTTTTGCTAAGGCTGCTCTCCTTAAAAGAAGGCACTTGCTCTAAATTTTCTTTCCTTCTTCATCCACAGGACTGCACTTCCTACAAACACTTGCCACTGATAAAAATGCAGGGTAGGAAGTGAGGGGGTGAAGCAATTAGGGAAGCTTGCAAGCCAGCATCCTGAGCCCAGGAAGACCACAGTGGAAGGGCTTATCTGATCCTGCAGGGAATTGACAGTGGGTAGAGTCCTTGCAGTTGAATAATAATGCAGTTAATCTTTGCTTAACCAGCAGCTGAAGGACCCTCTAACCAACATCACTGGTACGGATAGGAAGTCACAGGTAGAGGGTCCTTTCAAGGACCCTTAGCATCAGACACCTGAATATATGCACAGGAAATTCATACTTCAAAAAAAAAATCTGCCAATGGTATAACGGTCGGATCTTATACTTCTCTAATGTAATATTCTCCAAATTATGAGAAATAAAATGGTTTCCGTGTTCAGCTAAGTTTGGGGGAATACCGACTAAAGAAAAAGACAGAAGTAATGTTGCAGGACTTTTCAGAGCCTCTAACAGATTTCTGAGCATTGTGAATATCGAAGAGAGAAACACGGTAGGAAATAGTAGGTTTTTTTTTTTTTTTCACTAAGTATCTCACAAGTCTTTGATGCCTTGGAATACGCTCAAAGATAAACTGGCTAAGTGCTTCAGAAAGCACTTCCATAACAGATTATATCGGAAAAGTGAGCACGTGTATATTCCATCAAGGATGTGTTAAATTATGGTCTGTCAGTTTAATAAAATCTCAGTTACCTGAGGGGCTGCAATCACTCATCTGTAATCCCACAGAGTCGCAAAAAGCCATACTTTGACCATCACCACCTATGATCCTCTGAAACTTTCTGGCTTGCACAGCTGTGCTTTCTATTTTTAGAAACTGCTGTTTATTTGCAGGAAATATTGAATTCATCTTCCTAGATGAGGTTTACTCTACTGGCAAGAGATTTCAGATTTTCATTTTTATCATTATCTCTTTAAACCTGATTGTGTTTAACTTCTTACAGTTTCATTATTCCTGAGCACCACCTCTGACGTTTTGCCGTTCAGATTTCACTTTATTTCTTTAAATGTCTGTGCCTTTATTCCAATGTCATTTGGGGAGGATGAATTTCCTCGTTTCCATCCTGCTTGATCAACATCATTGAAGATAAGCAGCTCGGCAGCCATAGCATGCTGTTTCTAAGTATATATGATGGCCCAGATGACAGATTTTGTATTTCTATTTGGCTAAAAAGTGCTGTTTTCTGCTAAAAAAAAATGTGATTTAGAGAAAGCACAACCACGAAAGTCAAATGCCTGAAAAAAACAGGTCCACAGTGCTATCTCCATTGTGTGGGGAGAGGGCGTCTCCTTCAGGTGGCTTCGCTGCAGAAGTGGATTAATTTTTAGCAAATGGCAGATCAAGTAGTTCCGTGCCCATGACACCCTAACCATAATGATTATGAGTTATTACTATAATATTTTCTTAAAAGTTATACAGAACCTTCCATGTATCTCTAAGCATTCTTGCATTTATGATCCCCTATAACTAGGGAGATGTTTGGAACATACAACCACAGGTACAACTTGGGCAATGACCAATTAGAACGGACCCAGGTCCGGCCTAGAGCAGGACCGTGACCCTCCCCCCGCCCCGCCCTCCCAGGTGCTGGGCTGGGTGCACCCCTCTTAATTGTTGGATCCCAGGGAGATCGGATCGACAAGGGGTGAGGACTGGAGTATCTGCACATACCAGCATGGAAGAGCGATGTTTTAACAGCCAACACCATGTTACTCTGCTGAGTTTCAGCCCGGCACATATCATGAGAAGGATTCCAGGAAGTAGAATTTTTCTTGTTTTAGAAAAATTGCAAAGGTAAAAAAACAGCAGGAGTAGAAAGGTATTTTGACCTTTAATCAAAATCATAGTCACCGACACTATTCAGAATAGATACCAACCTAGTATTCCTTCCGTCAAGGCGGGAAGAAAGGATGTAAAGTGGGGACCTGAGGTCCTTCAGCTGCAGGTAACACATTTTGTATGGCTCGGCGAGAATAAGCTGATGAAGGCAAAGAACATAGTACCACTATCAATTGTCTCCAATGTTCTCTGGGGGTCAAACCCAAGCTTGTTAATTGTGCTAAACCTCCAGGTAGTGCTTTCCCATGGCTACCTACCCCCTGCTATACCCATATATTCCATAAGCAGCCAAGCATATAAATCATGATTTGAAAAATTGGAGGGGCTAGGCGGGGACATGTGGCTAACAGCTTGTTTTCTGCTACGTTGCAAAATAGGAGGGCTGCACTCAAAGAGTTGCAAGGTTCACCTGACTTCACAGCCTCCTGTTAACTCATTCGGCCTCAGCTTCAGGAGCAAAGCCCAGGGAGGCTGCCGCCCGAGCACCCCCCCCCCTTGGCAGCATGGGAAGAGGGTCGCAGGTATTTTGGGTCTCCTGTCTTTTTCCATGCTTGACTCTATGGTGAGTCGGAACTTTCTGTCCTCAAGCCCTTTCTCCAGCCTCCTGCAGATTGACATGGGAATTCTTAAACCCATAGGTAAAAGGCATCTGGTAGACCAGAAGTTCTGTCTACGTTTGGTGAATGAGAGGTGGGGTAACCACATACTAACCGTTCCCGTAGAGTGTGCAAGGTAACTAGCGTGCGGCTGTGTCTCGTGTCACTGTTTTGCTGTCTTTTGTTTGCCTTTGGAGTGTTGAAGGGAATCGTTTCTTCATTTCTATGAGAAAAGAAAAGGGGGAACAGGAGAGAGTCCTCACCCATCCTGGGGGGGTGGATGGGGGGAAGATTAAGGGACAGAAGGGGATATTTTGGGCAAATACCCTTGAAGTGTAATGCATGTTCAGCAGCCGCCCTTGAGGAAAGAACATGTCTGGGAGTCCCAGCGTGGGTGGGCCCCATGGGTGACCTGGCGGGAGAGAGAAATAAGATGACAATATGAGGCTTAATATAAAACAACAGTAGAGAGAGTTGATTCATGGACAGCCATGGTCATTATGGGAACTTTGGAAGAAAATAAACAATCAAAGCCTTCCAACCCTCCAAGATACTTATTCTCCCAACAGTAGAGTAAGCTGTTATAAATATTAATCAATAAATATTCGTTGAGCCTCTCCAGGGTTCACTGTGCTCTCCCCAGTGCTGGAGGATTCCTAGCAGAGCATCGGAGAGGTCAGGGAGGCAGTATGTGGAGCGGTTGTGCGTGCGTGCCGACAGGTTGGCTTAGGTGTGGGTCCCAGCTGCATCCTCCCTAGTTTAGCGACCCGGGGGCTAGAGCTGTTTCACGTCTCCGTGACTCAGTCTCCTCGTCCGTAACAAACCACAAAATGGGTAGTAACCGCTTCACGGGGTTATTGTGAGCTCAAAGGACCTTATGCATGTAACATTTTTGCAACAGCGCACGCAGTAGGCACTCAGCAGACGGTAGCCGTTGGATCAAGACTCCCATTTCGTATTGAGGCTCGAAGGGCCCGGCCCCAGCTCAACCACGAAACAGCTGTGTGGCTTCAAAGGAGTCACCCAACTTCTGTGCTTCTTGGAGACACAGTGCTCTTGGCGGGAGAACGAGGGTTGTAATCCTTGCCCTCCCGGCCCAGGGGCTTATTCCGCAGATCTCCACCCCAGGCCCTCTGGGGAGAGCCCTTTGCCAAGCTGCAATGCTCTGGCCAAGTGCAAAGTCTCCACAGTCCTCATTTTAATGAGGCATTTAGTAAGAATAAGTTGTTATGATATCGTTGCAGAAATAAGGGTGATGGTGTCCGTAAGGTAGCCTGAGTAGAGAATGAATGGAAGGGTGAAGAAGCCGGCATCTCCGGGGTGCTCTGGGAGGCTTGTTGGGTGCGGCAGTGTCGATGCTGACCTGATGGGTGAGGATCCCTAGCTCGGCTGAGGGCCTGGGGCCCGGCTGTGTGAGAGGGGGATCATGATGCTGATGACACAGTAGCCACCCCTGGTATTTATGCAGCCCTTATGGGTGCTGTGACACCTGCTCCCCCCACGTACTCTTCTCTAATTCTCATGAGACTACTCTCCCGACCCCATTTTACGGATGTGGAGAGTGAGGCTCGGGCGGGCCAGGTCCCTTCTGGAGTACATGCGGGGAACGAGCAGTGCTTATGAGATATGGGGGCTGCTCTGCCTTCTGTCTGGTTTGGGAGTGGAGGCTTCCACCCGAGCAGGGAAGACCTAGGAGCAGCTGCCCTTGGGAAGGGTAGCGCCAAGGGCTCTCCAGCTTCTGGTTCTTCTTGCCTCTTGTTTTCACGCCTGAAACATTCTCTGCCTTCACCCATTCTACTCTCTCCTGCTCCTATTCTTATTATTTATTTATTTATTTATTTATTTATTTATTTATTTATTTATTCATGAGAGACACACAGAGGCAGAGACCCAGGCAGAGGGAGAAGCAGGCTTCCTGCAGGGAGCCCATGCGGGACTCGATCCCGGGACCCCGGGGTCATGGCCTGAGCCACAGGCAGGTGCTCAAACCCCTGAGCCCCCCAGTCATCCCAATCCTGCTCCTTCTTTAATTTTCTTTTTCTAGGAAGGCTTCCTTGATATTTTTCCTCCCTATCTCTGGCCACGGGTCCCCCTGTACTTCCATACACAGCCTGTGTCGCATCGTCGTGTCACAGTTTCTGTGTGTGGAGCCTTGCGCTGGGCTGTGAGCTCTGTGCCAGGTGAGACGAGGTCCGCCTTATTCATTTTGGGGTCCCCGGCGCAAGGAAGGAGGGCGGATGGAGGGAGAAGGGAAGGAAGGCAAGGAGGATGGAAAGAAAGAAGAGGATGCGTATTAAAAGATCAATCTCGTCAATGGCTTTGGAAGTCCAGGTTGTACAGTGGTTTCCAGAAGGCTCCTTGGTGCAGCATTCTTGTATCCCTCCCACTCCCCATATGCACACAGGAGACATGCCTCATGCTTTGCCTTGAACCCGGAGCTCTCACGAGCTCCAGGGAGCCCAGGTCCCGGCAGAACAGGAGGCGCTCCTGTCTGCTCGCAGCTGCTTCACCTGCCCAGCTGACGTGTGGGCCCCGTTGCTCAGAGCCATTGCATCCAATTGGGTCGATAATCTGCAAATTAAAAATTCAATAAGTAGTTCCCAGAATCATTTTCAAAAGCCGGGACATAGAAATTAACATGTTAATAATCGGCGCGCGGCGGGGCGAGTCTTCTGCTGTGGATTGTCACTGCTTTAATTGGTATTATGGAAAGTTCATGGGATGCGTTCCTGTAATTTGGCTGCACAGAGTGTAGGCTTTCGGGGGTGTTTGGCGAGTGTCGGTGTGGGTAATGATGTTGCGCATGGATTTTGTGGCAACTCAGGGAGGAGATAAATAGGGTTCGGTAGGATTCATCAGAATTCCCTTTAAAAAGTAGGCCTTACATCTCTGTATCACCTTTTAGCACATCCTCAGGTGGATGTCGTATATGTTCCCAACTGGCCTGTGAGGCGGGCCGGGCGCAGGCCCTTCTCTCCGTCGGCACGCATGACAAAGTAGGTCTGAAAGTGCATGGACTTGGTCCAGCGGCTGGTGGGTGGTGAGGCGTGGTGAGAAGCTAGCTCTGTCCATCCCTCGTGGAGAGCTTTGCTGACATAAACGTTGAGCCCCACGGTGCTAACAAATTCACAGAAGGGTGGCCCTCGTGATTCAAGGGTAGGACGATCCAGAGCCAGGATGCCCGCTCTGAGCACTACTCTGAGAGCAGCAAACCTTTGCAGACAGACCTGGCTCAAGTCTCTGCTCTACCACACGGTAGTCAAAAGGCCTCAGACCTGTCACTCGAACTCTCTCGACTTCTGGTGCCTCGTGGAGATGATGGAGGTGATGCCGACTCCATGAAGTCACCATTAGGGTGAAAGTAGAGGGTGTGTGAGAAGGGACTCAATGAAGGTCGGTGTGATTCCTGGCACTCGAGATTGAAGATGTGTGAGTCGAGGTATCTGACACCAAAGGTCCATCGAGCCACCTTTCCAACGTTTTCCCCCAGGTAGCCGCCAGCCCTACGTGGCTATTTACATTTGAACCGATTGCCCTCAAAATGCAATTTAAGATCTCATTCCTCTGTCTCACGATTCACATATCAAGCATCTAGCGGCCCAGGGGGACCGGTGGCCACCGTACTGATGGGCACAGATATGGAATCTGTGCATCATCGCAGGAAGTCTGATTGGACCCTGGTGCCTTAAGAGCAATGGCCTGTCCAGAGAAAAGGGCAGGGGGATGTCACACGACGTCTAGAGTCCACGTTACCCCCAGAGAGGCCTCCATAAAGACGTGGACCAGTGGGAGCCCACTTGCCCTTGTTCAACGATGCTGTTTGCACGGGGGCTATGCAAATCGTGTGTAGGGAATCCGGCGCAGTGCGTTGAACAGGCCCACTCCACAACATCGTGCTGATAATTGTGTGGAGCGCTGCAAATGGTGGGTAATTTCCTCTCAGGTGCCTGTTCTACACGCTTGTTTGGCATGCTTTATTGCCGGGTGGATTTACACTCTGCATTTGCCATAAAAACTGTTTCCAAAAGAAACAAGAAGCGTGGCAAGATAAAAAAGCGATATAAAAAGGGTATTTTGTGATTTATTTATGTCAAATTTATGGAAGATGACAGGAGGCATTACAGTCCCAAAATTAGTTGTCACAGTCGGGCTATAAATCTTGCAGGACAGGAGTTAAAGGGGTGGGTTGGGATCCAGGACCCCTGGGTCTGTGAGGGGCCCGAGTCCAAACAAGGTGAGGGATTTCTGAAAACCCTTCCCCGAGGGGCTTGGCCAGCCCTCGAGCTGAGAAGCTGGCACTTAATAGCTAATGAGTACTGGATGCTTGCTGTTTTAAGTGTATAATCTCATCTAATTCCCACTAGCTCTGTTTTACTCACTTTACAGATGTGGAAACTCAGTACTATCTGCCTGTAACCAAGAGGTACAGCGAGTAGGCATGAATCCAGAGGAAGGTGGAGGTTGACTCGAATGTACTGGTTATGCTTTCACTAAAGGTTTAAGTTCATTCATGGTCTACAGGCATCTATTTAGCACCCCCTGTGTGTCACACGTGGCTGCAAGAATTAGAGGTACAGAACTGATATGCTAATGTGGCCCCTGCCATCAAGGAATTCTTAGCCTAGGAAGCGATATACAAACAACCATGGTGTGAATCAGACAGAAAAAAATGATGTGGTGTAGATATAGAGAGAATTCTCTAGGACTACAAGGGAACAAGGTTTTAATTCCTTTTGCAGTACCTGGAAGAAGTATTCTTGGGGACACCTGGGTGGCTCAGTGGTGGAGCATCTGCCTTTGGCTCAGGTTGTGATCCCTCCTGGGGTCCTGGGATCGAGTCCCACATCCGGCTCCCCGCAGGGAGCCTGCTTCTCCCTCTGCCTGTGTCTCTGCCTCTCTCTCTCTCTGTGTCTCATGAATAAATAAATAAAACCTAAAAAAGGAGGTAGTCCTGGAGGAGTAGTCTTTGAGAGAAATACTTGACAGTCAGAGATGGGGAAAAGGGTGGGCCAACTGACCTCCCTTTAGATCATGATGTGAGTTCTCTTATTTTCCCAGGAAGTAAATATGGGCATGACATGAACCCATCTATATTGTCTTTTAAACTCTTTACATTTGATTGGGGTGTGGTATCCTAAGAAGGTAAGTGGAGGAAGATAAAATATTTTCCCCAATTAAAAAATGCAGTTTTCAAGCAGAAGACTATTGAAACCCTCTTCTTTCTTGGCTTCCATCAAGTATACTCCTTCCCCAACCACTCCTTCTTGCTCTCGGTGAAGGGTTCTTGTGTGTTCAACCCTAAGTATTGGTGCCCCCGCTTCTTTCCCAGAGGGATTCTTTCAGCCTTCTTCCTTTCTCACTCCATACACTGTATGATCACTACTCAAGTGACTCCAGTTCCCAAGTATTTTCTGATGACTCTTAAATCTATGACATCTGCCCTAACTTCTTTCTTGAGCTCCAGATCCATGTATCTACCTGTGTATTAACCATTGTGCCTGGATCTTCCACAAATACATCAGACTCACTCAACACGTCCCATGCACGCCCCTCCCCATATTCCCTACAACCAAGACAGATGCCATGGAGCACCACTTAAGTCAAACCCCCAGGAACCAGCCTCGGACATCCCTTCTCTCATCATCCGTGCATCCTGCCAGGCACTCGTTCTTCGATACCTCTTAAATCTGTTTTCATTCCTAACCTGTGGCCTTACTGGTTAACACTAGTTGCCGTCAGTAGAGGAGTGATGTGGAACCCTGATTCTGGAGACAGTGTGTGGGTTTGAAATCTGGCTCCGTGACTTAAATTATTAATTCCCTCTGTACCTTAGTTCTCTCATCTGTGAAATGGGAGCCACGTGTAAGACCTGCTTTCTGAGTTGTTGTGAGGCTTCGATGAATAAAAGAACAGTGCCTGGCCTATGTAAGCACTATTTAAGTTTTTACGAGTACAGCTGAACATTAATCGTACTGGGTAGTATTGTGCTGCGTGATTTATATTTACCTCTTAGAATCTCCACAATGCTATGGGGGTTCCATTTTACAGGTTCGAAAACTGAATCTTGCAGACGGGAAATCAATCGCCCACACATCTAGTGAGTCGCAAAGCCAGACTTCTAACTCATAACTGACTGATACCAAACCCCGGGCGCCTAACCACGATGCTTTCTGGATTTACCCTAGAAAGACATCCCAACTGGTCTCCTGCTCTAGCTTTGCCTCCTTCCAGTGCCTCTTGCGCACGGCTGCTTGACCATGTTATAAAGGACACTTGTTTTAAGAAGATTAAGACATCAAAAACTTCACTATTTCCTCCCCGGCTGGCCTCACTCGAGCCCCGCTCCCACAGACAGCCTCATTTTCCGTCCCTTTGGCCAACTTTCCAAGAGCACCCAGGAGTGAGTGCAGGACTGCCAGGGTTCATAAAAGCAATCATGTAGTTAGTGGGAACCTAATATTATGGCCACGCATTTATGAACAGTTAAGCTGCTTGGAGGGGGGTTGGGAAATGCATTGAGCTCCCTCTAGGGCTTGAGTCATGACTCTGCCTCCATGCGGACCCGCAGTCCTCCCAGAATTTTCTGCACCTCCCCAAAGGTGAGATACCTCTTCTTTCAAATGGACCGCGAGGCTTAACTAATGATCATGAAAGACTTACAGGTGCTAGAAGACAAAGGCACTGCTTAAATACACATGTAATATAAATCATACGTGGATAAAAAGAGACAAGTAAATTAGATCAACCAAAGGTCACTCATTTACTCAGCTGGGCACTCTAAAAGTTCATCCAGGATTGTTTCTTGCCAGGAGTGAATGGATTTGAAAGTAAAGATTTTCTATGGTATTTTGCTCACAAAAGGTTCCTGCAGTGGGTAAAGAATGATATTGCTCATGGTAATAGCAATGAGAGAGGCTAGTGAGGGAGAATAATTTGAAAAATGAATGTCTCTTGCTATTTTCCTTTGACGAACAATCATAAAAGATCTTCCAGGTTTAATGCTAGGTCCCCGTTTCTTGAGCCTGTGTTTTAGAAACGGATTGATTGTGGTTTTTCACTGGGTCTCCGCTACGTCCGCGTCGCAAAATGTCACTTTGCAGTTAGATGGCCCCCATCTGAAAGGCACGGAGAGATGCCAATTGCAATTCAAAAATCTCAATTTTCAAATATACCTTACAGCTTATTCCTGGTGAGAAACACTTTCCCCCCCTCATGGGCCTGGTAAGTGTTGTGCTGAGAAAAGAGGGGGAGAGCGTTCTTTTGAATGAAAGGAAATTTGCAGCTAGGAGCTCAAGTCCCCGGAGCTTAAGAGGCCTCCCTTCTTTTTGTGTTTCTTGCTGCGCAGCTTTCCCGTGGGCTCAGGTAAGAGTCGAAGACAATTGAAACAGGCCAGGTAAAAGGCACAGACTAATGGAGGTTCGTTTATCACCCCCTCTGCTCGGGGCGCCCGTCAAGGTTATAATCCATACGTGCAGGTGCCTAGCGGGCCCTCTGCTCTCCGTGGACCAGGTTCATGCAGTAAGCCTTTGGCAAACAGGATTCTCCTATTGACATTTGGGATTGCTCAGACTCAGACAAATATCTTCCTGGCTAGGAAGAGCCAACCCCAAGTTCCAACCCCCCAGTTCAGACTTGAGGGTTAGGAAGAAGCGATTCCTTTGCCCTCTCAGGTTGTCTTGGGTGGCTGGAGCACAGAGGTGGTGGCCTCCGGAGAGGCTTCTGGGCGGTGGATGTGAACGGTGGAGCAGAGGGGAGGAGGCAGCCTGATGAAGTGGGCCGTTTTGCTTTTCCAGGTGCTCTTACTAGAGAATCCTTTGAGCAAGAAAGTCACCCTCTCTGGGCCTCAGCTTCCTCCTCTTTAACATGAAGGTGTGGGGCCAGTGGCCTTGGGGCCCTAACATGGTATCTGAGGTCACTAACCTCGGTTCAGTCCCTTGCGGTGATGTTTCGCTGTCACCCACGATGTCCAAGAGCATTTGACAATCATTGCCGAATGACTAGTCAGACTTCCCTAGCCTGCTGTGTTCTACCTAGAAGAAAAAGTGCCCCCTTGCTACCTCTGCTTTCTTCTTCTTTTTTTTTTTTTTTGGTATTATGTTAAGAGAGAGAGAGAGAGAGAGAGAGAGAGAGAGGCGAGGTTGTGGAGGATGGACGCATTTGGCCTTCTCAGCAGATTTGCTGTTTGATTTTTTTTTCCCCTCACCCTTTTCTTACTGGCCAGAAGGGTTTGATTTAGTTGGAAATGGCACCTAACAGCACAAATGCTCATTATCTTTATTGGTCATGATCCTCACACCCATTTCTCTATCCAAAGTCCTCAAAACAGCCTAGTAGTTAAAGTGCTCACTTGGACACCTTTAGGGCTGGTGTCACTGTGCCAGGAGAAGGATGATTTCGGGAAGAGTCCTCTGTGGTGAGCGTCTCCTCACTGCATGACAAGCACAGGGGGCCTTGATAGGCAGAGGACGTGGCCATTCAATGCCTGTTCCACTGCCACAGTGAGAAAGGCCAGTTCTTGCACCAGGGGCCTATACCTATACAGGTGGCATGGGAGGATGGGGGATCCTGTGTCCTCATCAGCCTTATTGTCACGTGTTGCTCTGGGAATCAGATTCAGGCTGCAATTACCCACAGGTGTCCTGACCTTTTATAGGAAGGGTAATGGGCGTCAGCAGGGGAACTGGCCAGTCTCCCTAGTAGTTTCTGAAGATACAATTGAGCAGGCCTGGAACTTCTGGGCACCATGTGGTTTCCGGAGAAAGGACAAATCATGTCAGATCCTTTAGCTGCAGCCCCGAAATCCTCCACAAGTGGGACCGCCATGTCCCGGGCCCTGAGTTAGGAGAGTCTGACCTCTTTGCCAAGTTTGATGAAATTTTGATCAGAGGGAAATTAAATCTCAGTCACTATCCTGTCATCAGAACTTCTGCTATGGTGGCACATCTTTTATGGAGAGATAGCATCGTTACAAGATAAAAATAGTAAAATGGCAGAACTGCCTCTTTCCTGACATTCTTTATTAGCTATCTAGTCATGTGATGATTTTTTTAGAGAACTATCCAGAAAATGTACACATACATACACACACACACATGCTTTTAGCCATCTTTTTGCTTTGTCTGCCAATATGTAGACTTAACTAAATTAAAACATATAAACATAATTAATGCAACTCTTCATAGGTTATTTCCTTGATAACAACTCTAAATGAGTGGACTCATTGATCAGAGGGATTAATCTAACTTCCATTATTTTGCCATGTATATGCAAGTCCATTAGTCCATCAGGTTCCCAGTGAAATTGGAAAGGGCTTTAGCGATGCTTTATTTTGTTATGAATTTGGGCAGATGAAGGGGAGTTTGAAGCCTCAAGCATTGTAACAATGTGATGACTTTCACCCTAGGTAGAGATAATGGAGCTAATTGAGCATGCTCGTTACATCTTACCCATCTGCAGGACACATCGCACAATTCAAGATGATGAGTCTCTCTGCCAGAAATAATGATGATTTTACTCCTTTTTCATTTTAGTCATTTTCATAGGACACATGCATTATGCTCAATAGGACTCCATGCAGAATTTACTTGACCAAGTCATGCCCAGTGGGAACTCAAGTAGACTTGAGTAGAACTCAAGGTTTTGCCCATTCCTGCCTCTCAAATTAGGAGCTCGGGGTTGCCAGCTCACTCTTTTTGATCAAACTAGCTGTGATTTACCTACTTTGTATGCTTTAGGGAAGGGCTTCTTGATAATACTCTAGTACTATTGAAATTTGGAGCCAGATAGTTCTTTGTGGGGGTGCAGGGGTTTTCCTGTGTATCGTAGGATGTTTAGCAGAACCTCTGATTTCCACCTACTAGTAGTGTCCCTGTCCCCTCTGTAGTCACAACTGAAAATGTCTCCTGACATTGCCAGCTATCCCCCGGAGGGGACAAAATCGCTACTGCTCTGGAGATATTTCTGACACAAAGGGATGAGAATTTAGGCCTTCATATCTAAAATAGAGGCTGAATCTATCTGGCTACCTTATTGGGAGATTTCAAATCAGTTTTTAAAGGTTAGCCTAGATTGCTACCTGATTCAACTCAGCAGGTGAAATCATACCATGTTGCCTGTGAAGTGACTATAATTTATTAGCTCATTAGTCCAGCCTTGAAATCGCCATTTTGAGCACTTGCCCAGGCTGACCAAGCTTAAGGCTGAGTTGCTTTTTTTTTTTTTTTTTTTTTAACAGACTCAAGGTTTCCCCTCTGCTCTTGGGCACTCATTACAGGAGCTCGCTGAGTTTACCATGGCCTGGTGCACTTACTGATAAGCAGCCTTTACTTGTGCATCCAACGATTCAAAATCTTCTTCTGCCATCATTTCCCCAGCTGATAGGGAAGTTCTGCTCTATAAATGAGAAGGACAAAGAAGCACTGATGAGAGAGCTAAGAAGGAGAAAGACTGGCCTGTCACATTTACCCTTCTCCTTCCACCTTCATAGGAGAGTCCAAGACCCCAGGGCCTCTTGAAGATTTAAAAGGGCAGCAAGGGTCTCTGTGCTTCCTGTTGGTATCTTTCCAAATGGCCAAAATGAAGACAGGGCAAGAGATTTTCCCCCAAAGCCATGCTGCGCTGGCATGCCCCCCAGTGAAGAAACAGGGAGGACTCTCGATTTCTGATCTCTTACTCGTTTTACCATGTCTTACCATCCCCTTCTGTGGAGTTAAAAGCCATACCAGCCAATCGAGGACATTTTTCCATTCAGGGGCATGTCATACACATTTGGACACACTACTGAATATGCGACAGGGGCACATTTCATTTTACCTTGGACTTGATGCCTGATAATAATTTGGAGACTGGGCAGCCAATTCAAATATCCTGATGGATTTTTATCTGACCAGGTGTTCACTTTGTTCTCTGCTTAGTTCTCTGTCAGCAAAGAGCCCCTCCCCATGTTGACTCCATTGAAGAGAGCCATATGGTAGGCAATACCTCCCCTCAATCAATGTAGTCACATTTGCATTCATGCTTTGATGAGACAGGGAAGGGGAGACTCCTCTCCCATGCCGAGAACCTTGTGCTTGAAGCAGAACTGAATGTAGAGGGATGGAGGCTTTTTTTTTTTTTAAATGATAAAAACATCAAGGATACCTGCTAAGTCATTTAATTGCATACTGAAGTTCTAGAATGTGTTGCAAATTCCACTCCTTCTGTCAATATGAATAAACCATAAACCCTTTGGGGATAAATCATCCTAATAAACATACTCTTTAAGAAATTAAGAAAACTAGGATTCTATTTGGGTGTATCTTCACTAACATTTTTTAGCCTCCCTTGGTAGGAAGGGCATATTAATCTATTTTTATTTTATGTCTTAGTCTGCGCTAAAGACAATTCTGTTTCATTAGTACATTTAAGCACTTCCTAGAAGTAGTTTTACTTATAAACATTATGAAAACATTATTTTCTATTAGCTATTTTTCCATGAGCTATACTTTCTTTCTGTAACTATTTTCCATTAGCCACGTTGTTTAGAAGAAAACACCCTTGTACAAGAAAACATATTTCATCGTTCTGCATTTCTAGATTTTCTGATAGAAAGTGTAATGACTTATGTTTGCAAACATAGTTATCCACATACGACCATTTATTGGAAAACTACCCGGCGCTTGAACAAAATTGATATTAAAGTTAAATGAATTGTCGAAGTAGATTACAGGTGATACAGATACGTTTAATTAAGGTTAAGAAGAATTTTAAACAAGGTAAAGAAAATTCTGAGTTAGGAACTTAGAAAGTATGTTTGGGCCCATGGGTTTATACCTATTTTTGCTATGAATTTGTGGTCAGTCTCAATCAAGTTATTGGCCGTTTTTAATTTTTAATACACCAATATAAGTTTATCTTACTGGGGTTTTATGAAGATTTTGTAAGGATTTCAAATATATATTTTTTGAAAATTTTTTAATGATTTCAAATATATTTTTTCTATAGGTGTGCTTACATTTTTATTTTAACTGTCATTCTACATACAGTGAAAATGACTAATGAGTACAATGAAAAGTAAGGAAAGTGATGATGATTATTAAACTAATCCAGTACTTGGAACTTAATTCAAACTTGAATTAAATGAAGTTAAGTCATTTGAGCTTTTCATATACAACAGAACAAATGTGACTTTCCTCTAGAAGATGACTCTGTCTCAAACTATGGGAAATATTTGTTTCCCATTCCAACACTTTTCTTATTTGCAGTGTCCCTATTTATTTATTTATTTTAAAAAAGGTTTTATTTATTTATTTGAGAGAGAGAGAGAGCATGAGTGAGAGGGAGGGGCAGAGGGAGAGAGAGAAGCAGACTCCTTGCTGAGGAGGGAGCCTGACATGAGGCTTGATCCCAGGACCCAGAGATCATGACCTGAGCTGAAGGCAGACAAGTAACCACCTGAACCACCCAGGTGCCGCGCAGTGTCTTTATTTATTTATTTATTTATTTATTTATTTATTTATTTATTTATTTAGATTTTATTTATTTATTTATTCATGAGACACAGGCAGAGGGAGAAGCAGGCTCCTTGCAGGGAGCCCAATGCGGGACTCGATCCCAGGACCCCAGGATCACAACCTGAGCCAAAGGCGGATAGATGGTCAACCACTGAGCCACCCAGGTGTCCCCACAGTGCATTATTTAAATGCACACTCAGGAATGGACTGCTGGCAACTGATTATATCAATTGCAAATCTGCTATAATTTGAAGACCCCAAAGGGACAGAATCATCAACCTAAACTAAAATATCCCTCTGTCCTTTTGCCAGCATTCCAGATTTCTGCCATATTGGTAGTACTTGTTTTCTAAAGACCAGAGGAATTGATTCTTACTTCCACAATGTGAGGTTAATGAAAAAAATTATAAATATCACCTATAAATAGGTCTCAATATGTGTATGTGAATATCTGTTTAAAAGAGTGCTCCTTTAATCAACATTTTGTTCCCTCTATGGCATTTATCACTGGCCCACAGTCTCCTCTCTCTCGCATCAGACTGCAAGAAAGCACAGGGGCAGAGACTTTGCTTTCCTTGCTATTCTATGCTCAGGACCCAGAATCATGCTCGACATGTTGGAAACTTAGTAAATAGGGGAGTGAATGAATAAATGAATGCATGCATGATGAATGTTGATGGTAACAATTTAGAACTTAACTGATTTCAATCCTTTTTCTATCCAGATGTGGAAATTATGCTCAAGATGGTTTGTAAATTGATTACCTATCGAATCATCTATTACTCTATCCTCTTCTTCATCCATCAGATATTTATTGAACACCTACTACCTACTGAGCAGAGTATCAACTGGTGGTGGTACCAGAAAAAAATAGAACAGAGACCCTGCCTTATGGGAGGTCAACATGAGTAGGGGAATCAGACACAGGGAAACAATAATGACTCTGTGTGCACCTGTAGGAATACACCTTGGGGAGAGGAGCTAAGTATTTAGAGAGGAGAAGAACATAAGCGATGACAGTCGTAGGAGGTTGTAGGTGAGGGTGAACAGATGCAAAAGCTCGTGGGCAGAAATAACATGGCTGGTGTTAGGGACCCTTATGTGATTAAGGATGATGAGCACGCTAACTTTGGGAAGGAATACACTTTACTGGTGAGGCTGTGGGTTCTGGAGTCAGAATCCTTACCCTATGAGCTCTATTGTTTACTAGACTCTTCATGTCCTAGTTTCCTTATCTATAAGATGGAGATAACAGGACTGAACCTCACACAGTTGTCTGGAGCAAAGATGACAAGAAATACAGTTGTGTCTTGTACATAGTAAGAGTTTGACAAAAGTTTTGGGCTGCGGTTATTATTATAATTAGAAAACGTGCAAGACAAAATGAACAAAATTGGTTAGGTGTGACTGTGAAGAACTTAGCATTTATGTTTTATGCCGTATACATTAGCGCGCCACTGAGGTGAGTACTAGGCAAGGGAGGGAAATATTTGGATTTTATTTTAGAGAGAAAGGAGTCTCAGATCATCAAATAGAAGAAAGATCTCTGAGAAGCCTGAAGATGTGAGACCCATTTGGAGGATGTGACTGAGCAGTGGCCTTGGATATTGGAGATAGGAGACAGAGCCTCCTCCAGAAAGAGGATTTAGAGGTGGAACAATAATGATATGGGAAAGAGGGCTTCAAGGTTCCCAGCTTAGAGACCTGTGCACTTAAGAGAGGTCATTAATCCAAACTCTGAATATAGGAAAATTAGCATCTTTTTTTTTTTTAAGATTTATTTATTCATGAGAGACACTCAGAGAGAGGCAGAGACACAGGCAGAGGGAGAAGCAGGCTCCCCACAGGGAGCCCGATGGGGAATGCCATCCCGGATCCCAGGATCAGGCCCTGAGCTGAAGGCAGACGCCCAACCGCTGAGCCACCAGGGCATCCCAGAAAATTAGCATCTTTAAAGATAGCTTAGGATAGCATTGTAGTGTAGAGCTTTGCTCCTCGGGGTGTGGTTCATGCACCACCAGCATCACCATCACCTGGGAGCTTGTTAGAGATTCAGAATCTCCAGACCCCACCCCAGGCCTCCTGAGTCAAAATCCTCATTTGAACCAACCCCCCAGGTGATGTGCAGGTCCATTAAAGTTAGAGCACATTTGCAAATGTTTGCCCCCTGACCAAATTGAGCCCACTACCTGATTCTGTTAGCCTGTATGCCAAGAATGGTTTTGGCATTTTTTCAGCAGTGGCAAAAGGTACAGGAAGGATAATATTTTGAGACACATTAAAAATTATGTGAAATTCAAATTTCAGTGTCCTTAAGTAAAATTTTACTAGAACACAGCCACACTCGTTCCTTGCCGCATTGTCAATGGTCATTTTTGCTCTACAATGGCAGAGTAGTTGCTTCAGAGAATGTATGACTCACTAGGCCAAAAATATTTACCATCTGGCTCTTTACAAAAAGTTACTTGGCCTCTGGTCTAGAGAAAGGACTTGGAAGCTGGGAAGCCCAAGGATCTCGTCGTACTGCTGCTATTTACCAACATGGAGTTAAAGTCTCTGTGCCTCGATTTTTCCCACTTATAAAATGAAGATGCGATTTGTATCCCATGGGATCGTAAGACCATATAGGAGTAATGTAGCTGTTGTACTTATCCCAAAGACGTGTGGAGTACTCTGTACATATTGGCTCTTTTTGCTCAATAAAAATGTTAATAAGTGGTTGTGGCACATCGCAGGTCTTCTGCTCTGATCCCGCATGTTTCTCACGGGTGCAGATTTCTTTTTAGGCACATCTGACATTGCTGTTCCGCTGAACATTCACTCTCAGCTACCTTGATTTCTGCCCTTGTCCAACTAGCGAGTTTTAGAGGAATGCCTACTAATAATGAAAATTGCTCCTTTACATCAGTAGTTAGGCCTGTCATGAATAATGATATTAATAACTAATAACCTACAATGTGGTGTAGATACTAGGGAGTAATTTATTCTGATATTTTTATGCCATCATAATGAATTTGTTTGTTATTCATTGTAATTCTACTTTCAAGGCATAAATCAATGTTGTTTTATATTCTGCGCAGATGCCGTGTGTATTTCCAGAGGTTTTCTAGAGTAAAGAATTAACATTTATTAATAGTAACACAAGCTATGGGGTGTTTTGAACACATTTTAAGAGCATCGATAAAGAAATCACCACTGTGGATTTTTTTTCCTCCAATTTGAGGGAATGCTGCAAATAACCATGCTGGTATTTAATACTTGGACCTTGATTTGAACTTAAATTGAATGCAGATAAACATTTTGGTTATCTTGTCAATTGAAGTATAACTTTTCCTCAAAAGAAAGATACTGTTTCAAGAAAAATGGAATGTTCCTGCCTTTTTACCTGTGCCTTTTTTTATTAGTTACAGTCTGATATCTCTTCTAGCAAATACTGATATCCAGGGACATTTAGTGCAAAAAGCAAGACAACAGCAGAGCTGAGAATTTATGTGCTGCTATTTCCTGATGGTGAATAGAATATTTGGGCTGTGGTGTTAAGTATCAGATCATTTCCTTAGATCTTCAATTATTGTAAATATCTTTTCGTAGTACAGACTTTAAGAGTTAGGAAATAGAGAAGCCAATTCACATTTCAAATAAGTTATAATCATCGCAAATGAAAAAAAACTAAAATATTGCTCCAATATGAAGCAATCTATTGCTTCTCAACTTTGTAGAGACAAATGCATATGCTTTCTATTTATATTCTTTTTCTCCATCCTTATTTCGCTTTACTAATAAACACTGTATTTCCCATTGGCTTCTATTATAGTTATGCTAAAATTGCCTTATATAATTATTGAGACTATTTCAAACTTTCATTTGAACTTCTTCATATTGAACATCTAAATGTATAAACTCTTTCCACAAGACCTTAAGTTGTAAAACAGTGAGAAAGAATTCTCTAGAGCTCTTTTAAATATAAGAGAATATATATTACATTTAAGTTACAAATAGCACACAATCGTCCAAAGAGCCCTTACAATGGCCATTGCATAAAACAAATTTGTATTTTGGCTACTAACATGTGCCTGGGACCAGCTTGGGAAAAAATGTGCAATCTGTGAAAACTCTGGATATCCCCACAGCTGGCATTGCTTAACTGCTAGAGCAGAAGAATAAAGCATGCTCATTTCTTATACCACATTCAGTATGGTTGAACTTGCTAGGAAGATCTCATGCTCCATCCTGGAAACACTAACATAGTAATAAAATTTTGAACCTGGTTGGGAAAGGTAACCAGCATCCATAAGCAGTTGTAAAGTTCCTATTGAACAGGTTAAAAACAAAAACGAAGAAAGGAAAGGAAATAAAAAAAAAAGAAAAAAGAAAAGAAAAAACCGACTGACTGTGGACAAGTGATGATATGGAGAAAAAAAAGCCACATTTCAAAGGAACTTCCCCTGAATATTTCTTACTGTACAACATGGTCTTATACAAAATCTTAGTCACAATGAATGTACTGTTCTAATTTGAAGCACTTCTATCATAGGAGGTGCCTGGAATACCATTGTGCATGTCCAGGTGTGACAATGTAGCCTTGTATTTTCTTCTTGGCATTTAGCTCTTCAAGTTTCTGACTTTGGAAGGCGAAGTTGTTTGACGACTTGAATCAATTATAAAATGGTCACCGTTTCTTTTGTTACTGAGTATTTGTGGACATTAGTAATGACATGGTTCTGAAAATTGAGAGGAAACCACAGCTCGTACATACAATACGCTATTGCAGGCATAACCTGAAGGAGCTTTAAATTCTCAGGAAAATCAAGCTCTGGCCGCTTCACTGGGGAGTATTACTCTATCCTCTAGTGATTGCATAATCTCTAATGCATACCCTGGATATGACAGTAAAGGCAAGGGGCTGACCATTCAAACATCTGCACCAAATACCTGCAGAATCCTGTCCTCTGGGCGGTAAGAACTGAACCAACGTGGTTCCATAATAAATTTCTTCTGTAGTATAATAATACTTTGTTCTGGGTGGCTACTAAGAGGTTCACTCAATAGGAGCAGCAGGGGGTGATGCAGCAGGGGGTGCAATTACAGCTGATAAAAATCAAAGTTGACCGAACACGTCTTTGGAAGGATACCCTAATATTTCTTTTATGCGCTCAACGAACACAGACCCACTACGTTTAGCTTGTGACCTGCTTGGAAAAGCTCATAAAGGAGTAAAGTATTTCCTTCTAGCCCTGTCTAGTTTTATTTTTTCACTTCTGCTTCTGGAAAGCAAGCTGAGATTTGAAAGTTGGGCTAAGTTATGGCAGACTTCAGTGTCTCCCAAGTAGGTAGAAGGAACAGGGGAAGAAAACACCACTGTCTGTCACAGCTTCACACGGTATGTTAAGACAGGCTTCTGGGCAAGGATCTCTGGGGGACTCAGAATCTGCACATTCCTTGAATGAAGGACTATGAATGAAGAGGCTGCTCGTAGAGGCGTAGTAAATCACCTTTGTGACCTGTTTCGTAATTCAGACGTTGTAAATGTAGAATTTCCTGTTTGGACCCTTTTAGAGACCCCTGTGACCCCATGAATTGGGGAGGGAGGTTTCTAATGGTCGGTTCTGAGAAGAAGAAAACACGAGAGGACGTGAAAATTGTGCTACAGACCTTGGTCTGTCCGACAGCCTCTGTCGGAACAAGTAACAGAGCGCCGAGGGCCAGGGTGTCCCACGTGGTCAGCCGTGATGGGGACATGGGAGGAAATGACCGGTGAGTTATAAACAAAATTATTCAACCTACAGACACTTTCCAGACGACCAACCATCTTTCAGCCTGAACTTTCATTAATAACTGTTCGAATATTTACACATATCACTGATGATGGATACGAGTGTTAGACTCCTGAAGCCTTGTCTTGAGGATGAAGGTAATGGCTTTTCTGGTAGGGCAGAGAGAGGGGACCAATTCACTTTTCATGAATGGGTTCTAGACCGAGAGACTGCGCATTACTCAAGGCATTGAGGAGGTTAGAGCAGAATGGCTAAGCTCCAGGTTTCCCCTTCTCAGCTCTGAGGTGGGATTTTTTGGTGTGTGTGGATTTCAGGCAAAGGGAGTCAGCTTTTCAGCCTCCCTTTGACTGTCGTCCCCCTCATTACCTGTATCCCGCTGTTGCTTATTTGGGTAATGGCTGTTTTCTTCAGAATCTATTGCGAGCCTGGGTTTTACACACTGGACTGCAGTTTGCTTGTATGTTTTGATTTTTATTGGAAGAAAGACTGTGTGATCTATCGACGGTAAAGTCAAGAATCCTTTGATAATGCGCGGCACCATTCCTCCTATTCTTAGGTTATCTGTTTACCATACTCCCTAGCTTCATGTTCCAGACTTTGCTCTTTTATGTCTGTTTTCTAGTAAAAAAGGACCAGCATGTAGCTCCCTGTAAAGGTTCCATGTAGGATTTTTGTGCATTGTCTTCCCTTTGCCAGGCATACCCTTCCTGCTTCTGGTCACTCCTCTAACTCGTATTCATCTTGACTTGGACCTGGCATCCCTTCTAGGGAATCTTCCTACAATCTCCGTGTACCTCTGAATCAGCATTCATGTATCATATATCACATCGACACCGAGTGTTTGACTCTGCTTCCTGGATTGCTGGGCTTTCAGACTCAGGAAATGGGTCTAATTTCTCTTAGTACCTAGAATGTGTAGGATCTGGCATGAAGCAGGTCATCAATAAGTATTTGTTGAACTGAACAATTGTATAATTATAAAATTTTCATTTCCCCCAAAGCAGGAAACTCTATGTAATCCTCAAGGTAGCTCTAGTGTCCTAGTTAAAACTTAGTCCAATGTGTAAAATTTAATTATCTCTCTCTGATTAATTGGCTCCTGAGATGACTTTTGGATTTTCCCTGTGCTTGGGGTAAAATTAGACCAGTAAGTGTCTGCTTCATCACACTAAGCTACCTGAAAGAGTAAGTTGTATTTCTTGTTAAGACTAAATTGCAGATTAGGTAATATCTTTTAAGTGAAGTAGTAGAGCAGGGAACTAACCCTAGTTATCACGATCATGCCAGGTCCATAGTGAATAAGGTGGCAGTGACAATGTCTGCTATCACCCTGGATCCTCACGTCCCCCACTCTGTCATGTGGAACGAATAGGGATCCGACTGTGGCATTTTAGCCAGGAGACATCAGATAATTTCCCCAAGGTCACCATTCTGGAGGAAACAGGATTTGAACCCTGGTCTTCCTGAGTCAGGTCCAGTGCTTTCTAGCCACCATTCCAGATGTCTTTCAGGACTGAGAGAAGGCTCCATCATGATTAGGGATTATTTTTACTTTCATCTGACCAATAGTCACTATGTACCACAGCTTTGACCAGGCTTTGGTCTCTCTCTAAAGGCTGTCTTGTGCATTTGGACAAATGAAGTACGTTTTCATCAATCTACTAAAAATTGGCTTTGGAGGGAATGTTGGAGAAGAAAGGAGCCCATAGAAGAGGTAACTAAAGAAATACTAGAGATTGATGATGTATTGAATGTATAACTTTTCGTAGGGCACGAAAACAGAGTCTTTTGAAGGTAAGTTTCTCAGAAAGATTTATATCAGTATTCTCAAAGATGTATGGAATTTGTACCTTTCTAGGAAGTGGATTGGAAATCTACTTTGGGTCTATGCCTATGATGAGTCAATTTGCCAATAAAGTGTTTTGGGGTTGGACTATTTGCTATCTCCTTTTCTAAATACCCAAGTGTTTTATACCTTGCTTGGCACCATCCATTTCAGAGGAGAACACTTTTAAAATGGGTTTCTGTCTAAACTCAGTCACATTTTTAGTGCACGGTGAAATTCATTTGAATAATGGGCTTTATTTTCTATGTGCTTTCAGCAGAATTGTGAGCATGGGAAGAAAACAAGGCAGATTTGTAGGGTAGCTGCAAAGTGAAAAATATGCATTTCAGTGAGTGATGGCATGTGATTGTTTTTATCCCTCCACCTGTTGTGGATTCTTCTCCAGGGTGTCACGGATGGAGGGGAGGGGTGGTTCTCGTCCTTGAATTCACATCAGGACACTGTGATACTTCACAATATAGATTCTAGGGGGGGAAAAAAAAACTACAACATCTTGAGGTTTGCAAAGTCTAGGGAGGCCCAGCAAATGGAATCCATTTGCTTAAAATGGTAGGGAGTTTATTTACTGGATTAAGTGTGAAGTATGTTGATAACAGATGGAAGGAGTGATCACATGACGTATTTAAATAGTCTAAGGATAACCTCGATGTCCTGGTCAGTGTTCCTTCTCTCGATTAATGCCAGTGCTAATTAACTGGCACAAGTGTTCCTAGCCATATGGGGGATGTTGCTGAAAGCCGGCTGGCAGCCTATATCCAGCCACTACCTGTACGTAATTTACTGCTTTGCTTGGTGCTTTGGGACTTCCATTATGGAACAGCCCAGCACAGAGAGAGTCAATGATTGCAAGCGTCATGACGTGTTTTGCCCTTTGTTTCTTCTGTGCACCTCATTCCAAGTGCGGTTGACAAGTGAGAGATTGCGTTGACTTTCTGCAGGATAAGGGAAGCTGTTCCTGGTCCACATCTGTGTGAGGGCTCCTTGAGTTTCCGAGTGATCTGTTAATTGATCTTTATGCAGATTTCCTAACAATGGGCAGCTAACTCAGAAATGATCTTCGCTGCACCTGTGCCTTGCCATTCAGCTCTCTATTTGCCTTCTGGTTTGAGATATGAGGTAAGAAGTAGTTGAGGCCAATACAGAGTAACGTCATCTGGGAGTTCGGTTCTAAGTCCATGTCCAGCTGTGGTTCTCTTAGGGAGTGGCTACGCTGGCTTTGGAGTGCGTTCACTTGGGGAAGACTCTCGCTTGTGTTGGTCACCGGTGTCTTGACCCTGGCGACTCCCAAGGGCTGGCTTGGGAAACAGAATCTTTAGCTTCAACGTTATCTACCAGTCTTCTCTAAGTCAACTCAAATTAAGAGTAAAGTTAGAGTGAAAGTGGGATGATCATTATAAGTTATGACCAAAGTAGAACACTTAAAAGTGAAAAGAGGACTTTATGATGATTTTTCAGGGACCAGAGGCACAAAAGGGGACTATGTTGGACACAGAACATGTGGTGTCCATGAGTCAGGGCAATGGGCTCGCTCTGCAGATGTGACTTCGGTACAAGCCCCATGGAGCCCTGTATTCCAGCTGGCTTTCAGCCCCACTGAGCCCCCCACCCCCCACAAGACAGAACTCTTGAAGCCTCCGTTGTCCTGGAGAAGGCGTCGTCGAACCTCTCCAAGCCTCAGGTAGCCATAAAGTGGGGCTTGCAGCACTTGGTTCTCAGAACTGCGGAAGGGACTGCACGAGATGTGCATAAAGCGGCTAAAACGGGGAAGACCACATAGCAGGTGTTCCTTGGTGTCCTCTTGTCTTCCTGCCTCCCCCCTCCTCCCTTCCCCATGTGGACGACTGTTCTATAGCGAAGAAAATTGTGACACATTTTAAAAGGTGGGAACCAGAGTTTGGTGTTCGCCTCTAAACGCCAAACCTGATGGAGTTAGCAACGGCGTTCCATTAATCATGCGGCCTGACCCCACGGTGCCTGGCACGGAGGAGTGCTCCGCAAACATTTGTTAGACAGATGAATGAATTAAAGAGTAAAAGAATAGTGGAGGTTTCCCAGACTCGGGGGTGGGGGGCGCATTCCTGGCTGCTAGGAATTCAGGAAGCAGGAGAACACACAGTGGCCCTTCCCCTACAGAAGCTTCAGCCCAGTGGCATAATAAGAGGGCTCCTGGTGTGCGTCTGTCCAGCTCAGGGGAGAGTGGGCCCCCCCTGGCCCCACTTGGCTCCCCGGGGCCCGCTGTGTCTCCGAGATGGAGAGGAAGCCAGCAGGAGCCCAGCGCGCTGGGGAGGGAGGAACACGTGCGGCTTCCCTGCGCCCACTCTCTGCCTCCCCACCTGCCTTCCAGGTGCGACCCGCGGACCCGGGAGCCCGAGGATGTCCTTGTCCTGGACCCAAGAGGAGATAGGGCTCCACGAGTGCCGCCTGCCGCGTCTCGCCCCGTGGCTTTTGTTCCCTCGTGCACGAGGGGGGTGTGAGCAAGCTCTGGGGGGTGGGGCGCCAGCAGGTGCTCTCCAGGAGGATAGGGATCTGAGCGTGGCCCCGAGTGCAGGGATGCACCTGTCCTCTCCAGCTTCAGGTCCTGCCGCCGCTAACTGACAGTAGCATGACCTTGGGCAGACGGATCGAGTTCCATAAGCCTCCGTTCCCGCATCTGTTAATCGGGGAGAGTCATTAAATCCACCTCATGGAGCAGTTTGAGGGTACAACGGGATCCTGCACGCGGAGCAGTCAGCACAGTGGCTGGCCCGTGCTAGGCGCACAGTCGTCAGCAGCCATCCTTCACCTTAGCATGGGAAGATCATTACCACCGGCCTCATTATGCGTGGCTTCCGAACCTGACCCTGTTACACCAAATTCTCTCGATGAGGTGATCGCTCCCAGTTAGCTGGCACTGGGGAACCTCCAGGGGGGAACAGTAGATATTGTAAGACAGGGAATTGTCACATCAAGTATATTACATGCTTCAACAGCCAGGGGCTGATTAGTACAAATCGAATTTCGCACTAACCTGCCGGAGGCAGAGAGTGCACAATTGGGCTCTGTGAGTTCAGTTTGATTGTTGTAAGGAGATATTTACACCAGAGGTGTCATATGAATATTCAAAAAAGCTATCTTTGTGGCAGTTCATAAGAGAGCAAAATACATACACACGTATATGCATATATTTTAATTAAAAAAAAAAAACCTCCCCACCAGGAAAGAAATCTATACACCTGAAAACTACTCACAGCCTTGAGACTTGAAGGCCAGAACCTGCCCTGGGAGGAGGACTGAAAAAGATTAAAAAAAAAAAAACACACAAAAAAAAACAAAAAACCAATCCCCTATACTTTCGGAGCAAGCTTTATTCCTGTCCTCTTTTCGTTGCCGTTTGTCTGGGCTGCACTGTACCTGCTGCTCTTCCCACTAATATTATTCTACTGTCAAGCTCCTGGCACACTAGTGTAGCAGAGAATTTTTTTTTCTTTTCTTTTCTTTTCTGTTCTTTTTTTTTTTTTTTTTTTGGATTTGGAGCTGGGCAATGGGAAATCCTCCTGGCCTGGATTTGTAGCCACACGATGCCATTCTTCCAGCCGAAGGCACCCCGTACCCGCGGGCCCCGCTTCTGCTGGTGAGGGGCTCTGCCTGATGTGGACAGAAAGTGAATTTCTCCTTTGTGCTTCCATTCACGGCTCCCTCACGATGAAAATAGAACCTGCTTTCATCTTGCTGGGCCTGACGAAGAGATATCTCCCAGACTGCAAGTCAGCATTTGCCCACACAATTGTTTGGCAAAATCTATTTTTAAAAGTCCATAAATTCTACTGGTAGACAAAATGGGTGCGCTCTTCTGGGGGAACGGGAGAGAATAGACACCCCATGATGTGCTGTCAGGCAGTGAAGTGAAATTCGCCCCCCGCTTCACCCACTCTCCGCCGGCATCCTAAAGATATCTGTGCCAAGTTATGATATGGAGAGAGCGAGTCTATTTTGCCCCCGGGGACGAGGGAGGGTCCGGCCTGTCACTCTGTGACCGCCTCCAGCTGTGCTGGGTTGGACCAGTTCTGCATCGCCAGCGTCTGTGACTCACATCTGCAGGTCACATGAGGCTGACCATCCTGACATGTGCGTCACTGGCACTGGAAACACAAACTCAGAAATCAGGTTAGGCTTCTTTTGGTCTTTTGTTCCTCTTTCTATGTAATGGGAACAGATCAGGAAGGCTTGATGAGGGTTTCATTAATCAGGAGGGTTTTTTTTTTTTTTTTTTTTTTTTGGTTTGGTTTGGTTTTAAAACAAACGTGGGGACTTGGAGACAGTTAAAGCACCCAGACTGATGTAGATATAAAAGGTGACCTCGGTGCCTGTCACCCGCTAGGCCCTGAGCTCCCCAACCCTGTGCTTGTGCTCACACTGTGCCTCCTGCTTGGGCCTACCCTCCCAGGGCTTCATCCCCAGTGTCTTCTCATAGGCTCATCCTTTCTCTTCTCTCCAGTACTGTCCTAATGCTTGCTCCTTCTTCACTTGCTTCTCACCAGAGATCATTTTAAGGCATCTATTGGATTGCTTTACTGACTGGTTCTTCCAACTTTTCAGTGGCTGTTGGCCCCTCATCTCTTCAGCCAGATTATAACTTATTCAGAGGACAGAGCAACATCCTCTGCGTCTTTGTTACGTATCATTGGTGTGGGTGCATGTCTATCCATTCCGTTTTTATTCATCTTTTATTAATGAGTGCAATGTGATTTCATCATCTAAAAATTATGAGCAGAGATAAATAATAAGTTGAAAATCATGGAAGAGCCGCCTCCTAAAACGACAAACATTGTTCCCTCCAGGTTGTAGCTTCTAACAGAGACATATTTTTCAATCACTTCATGCGGGTGCTAGAGACACAAAGGGAGGAGGTAGGAGAGAGAAAAATGTGTTTGATACTTGTTAACCCACGAATCCTTGGAACAAACCTATGGGGTGTGCGCAACGATCATCTTTGTTCTGAAGATTAAGATACTGAAGCTCAGAGCTGTGAACTGATTTGCCCAAGGTCGGATCATTAACATGTGATAGATAGAGCACGCTACACAGGGGTTTGTAACCTACTTTTTTTTTTTCCATTTGACAACACAGTGATCCATTCATTTCTTTAACAGGTATTTATTAAGTACCTGGTATATGTCATACATAGCATTAGGAGAATTTTGCACATAATAGAATTAGTCTCTGCTCTTATGAAGTGGGGAGAAAGCAGTAGAAAAATCAAATACATGTGATCTGTGCCCTAGAATAAGAAGCGGTGCCCATATTTATATACCTTCGTTGTTCATGACTACATATCTCAAACAGTCTTTTTAATTTTAGAATAGTTTTAGATTTATGGAAAAGTTGTAAAGCTAGTTCGGAGAATTCCCTTATACTCTGTACCCAGTTTCACCTAATTTAGTATCTTATATTACTATGACATGCTTGTCACAACTAATGAACCAATATTGATACATTACTATTAACTAAACTCGGTTCTTTAATCGGATTTCATTAGTTTTTCCCTAATGTCCTTTTTCTGTTCCAGGATCCCATCCAGGATACCACATTCCATTTAGTCGTCATGTCTCCTTAGGCTTCTCTGGGCTGTGACAGTTTCTCAGACTCTCCTTGTTTTTGATGATCTTGACAGTTTTGAAGAGTACTAGCCAGATATATTACAGAATGTGCCTCAATTGGGATTTGTCTGATGCTTTTCTTATGGTTAGACTGTGGTTATGGGTTTTGGGGAGGAAACCTACAGAGGTGACACGCCATCCTCAACATTTCAGGTCAAGAATACATGCTATAGGTATGAATTATGACATTGATCTTGATCACCTGGCTAAAGTCCGGGTGTCAAATTTCTCCTCTATTAAGTTATTTCCTACGCACGCTTCATATTGTACTCTTTAGAAACAAGTCACTGAATATAGCCCACCCTTAAGGGGTGAGGACTTCTGTTCTATTTCCTTGCACAGGGAGTGTGATTGCATTTTTACACAACATGGATATTCCACAACTGATTTCCTCAATCCCCTATTGATGGACTTTGAGGTTTATCCATTTGTATCAACTGCAAAAGCAAAGCTACATGAATATCCTTTATAAATATCCTTGAACCCGTCAAATTCTTTTCTTTAGGATAACCTCCCCTATATACATGGGTCAATGCAGAGGTATTTTTAAAATTTAAATTTATATTGGCAAATTACTTTCTAAAAAGGCGATTCCTATTTTAGCTGCTGAGTGCTGGCTTTATGAAGCCATAGCAATATCGTGTGTTATTTACTTTATCTCTGATGATTTGATAAGCAGAGAATTTATGTGTTTAAAGAGTACACAATTAAAAGAAGAATAGAGAGTCAAGGCCTAGTTTGACTAGAAATCATAATCACTTTTTTATTTGACAATAGAACAAACTGAAGTTGACTAAAAAGTTAATTCAGTGGGTACTCGCTAGACTATATCCTAGATAGGTAAATAGTTCCTACTCTCAAGGATATTTCTGGGATGGAGGCAATGTAAAAAACAAAAAACAAAAAGCAAAAAACCCCACAAAAATCCTAAAAATTGTCCTGCAATTTGAATAATACCTATAATTCAAATGGTACTTACATTTATTCCATTAAGAATTCACAAAATAAAAAAAAAGAATTCACAAAATACCTCTTTAGACTGTCTACATGGCTTTTCATGCTGAAAAAATGGTGAAGATTGTTTGAAGTATTTCTGTAGTGCTAAAATTTATTTAACATGAAATTTAGAGACCTACAGAGATGGAGCAGTTATTGGTGCCTGAAGGAACCTGCACTCCAAACAGAAATTGTTTATGTAAATATTGGACTCCGAGCAGATCTTCACTGAGGAAACCTGCCTTTGTGAGTTCACAGATGCCAAATGGGAGGTGATTATGAAAGAATTATGAATTCCAAGATGTAGTGTTACGTGCGCCTAAGTTTAGATTCCCAAAGGGACCAATTTGCTAATACTAAGTGTACGAGCACTAAATGGGATATGGTAAAAACAGAGCTGCACAGATTCAATAAGTGTGGAAGTGAATTTTAAATAAATAACAGCAATGTGGCTCTTTCAAAAGATTGGGATTTCGTTCCTAAGCCCTATACTATTTGTGATGATCTTAAGGCACTATGGTCAGAGTGCTTATCAGAGCAAAAACAAAGAAATTCTGAGAGTATCAACAGCAGAACACAGGTTCTGTTGAGCCTGACCACGTAGAATTGATAAGAAATTGGGAAACATTAAGATACAATCAAAGCCTACATATAGATATTAATTCCTTTCCCAAAGGGACATTTTCGTCTGTTCTTCAGTGAATTCAATTACTTATTTCTCTCGCCGCCCATTGGTTCCTTGTTTATTCCAAGGAGACCTATGCTGTTGGTGGTGCTATTTTAGAATACATTTGGATCAGCATGGCAAGAGGTGAAATTTGAAAATCATTTCATTAAGGTTGAAAATTCACTTTTCTCTTTCTTTGCCTTCTTCTTCCTCCCCTCCCCTTTCTTCCCCCTTTTCGTCCTCCCTCTCCTCTTCCGCAAACTCCTCCTCTTCCTCTTCTTATCTGTCTCATTTCTTCTTTTCTTTTTGGAAATGGATTGTCCTCTGCAATGGCAAGACTCTATCTACTGATATATGTGGTGCCCTGAGACTGTTGATTCTAAGACCTAAAGTCTTTGCCGAGCTTAAAGTAGGGAGGACAAAGAGCTCTGGCCATTCTCTGAAACAATGGTAGGTTTTTTCATCTCCAAATCCAATGAAAATCATTCCTAGTAGTATAGGTAAGCAGGAAAAGGAAAGGTATTATAGTCATTCTTAATAATGTAATTGTAGTGGTGGTCAGTGTTGTGGCTTGGGTTCATGCAGTGAGGTTTTTGCAGTGATGATGCCCAACATGTATCCAGGGAAATAATGCCTGAAAGGATAGATGGCTACAAAGCCCACTTAGTGGTGATAGTGTGCCCTAGGACTGCACATGGCTCCCATAAAGCCAGAAGGGTCTTGCATCAGAATTCATGCTCCAAAAAGCAACACTAGGTGCCCTCTGACATGGAAATCTGTCACCAGAGCCATTCTCCTTTCTAAAATGAGCATGTGTGAAATGGAATATATATTCTACCTATGGAGTTTACAAGTCCCTTCAGGGACGAGGTTAAAGGTTGGTCGTTATTTCCATTTTAGAAGGTAATACTGAAATTCTTTATTTATATCAGTGGCCCGTCTAATCTAGTCTGATGGGGACTGCACTCTAATCTCTGGGCTGGATTTTTACTTTCTCTCTTACAAAGCAAGAGATTGGTTCATTCACTTTAAACGGATGGTGTTGGAAAAAAAAAATCTGTTTTCAGTGATTCAGAGTTCTGGTTTTGCCAAGGTCTCTCTTTAACAAACAGTAATTTCATAAGACATTCTAGCTGAAGCTTATGGTTTGGGGATACAACATCTGTGGCTTTAAAGTTCATCTATTTCATACTGAGCTAAGTTGTGTTTTAGGGTCTGTCTGCAAAGGGATAATCTTATGCTGAAGTTTTACATTGTGAGCAACCAAAAAGGAGCCAGGAAAATTAGAATTGGATTTTATAGGCTGGTTCTTTCTGAGACCAGAGTCTAGATTGTCAGAAAGTCCAAAAGACCAGATAATTCCATGAACTAATTGCAAAACAAAACAAAAACAAAACAACATGCATATGCACACGTGTGCACACACACACTTGAATTTATGAGACTAAAACATCTTGTGGATTAATTTTGTTGATGTCATCTGGTTTCATAATGCTGCTACTACTGGCCATAAAATTACTATTCACCTGATATTATCATAAGCATGTAGAGTCAGTGAGTCAGTGGAGATTAGATGTTTCTTCTCTGCGTCTTTGTTTTTGACATGAGAGTGGGAATCATAGCATATTCTCAAATGGGAATCTAGAATGTGCTTCAACCTGTCCTCCCTTCTTTGACAATTGCCTATTGAGGTCACTTGAGAAAGTTCAACTCATCTTTTAAGACTTAAATGAAATATCACCTCCTTCTGGAAGTTTCCATAAAGCTAATGGAATAATTGGCACTTTCTGGAGAATGTTCTATGTAGTACCTTCCATAGTTCCCTGTTATAAGATGCAATTGCTACATTGCTGCCACTATTTATTATGTGTCCCTTGAATTCCTCCGGTCAAGAATGGTATTCTTTTATCCCTGTAGATAAACAGAGGAGTGCAAGACAAAAGAAGGCACTTAAAACACATTTGGTAAATTAATTACTGAAGAGAGACTTACCCAGTGTTTCTAGGTTTTGGTAAATCACTGATTACATTTTAGAAATTTGGACCTATAAGGGGAGACTTGAGAATGTCGAGTTCTAGGAAAGATTTTAGGAATGCCAAAGGATTAAAATGGGTTTTTTTCTCTATTCCATCTGTTTATTATATGCAGATTATGGCCACTTCCAAAGGAGAAAAAATGAGAAGAGATACCTTAAATTAATGAGTGATTTTTTTTTCCTCTTGTTAAGAGGTAACATACACTTTTTAAAAAAGATTTACTATTTTAGAGAAAGAGAGAGAGAGAGAGAGAGAGAGAGAGAGAATGCATGTGCACGCATGGGATCATGGCCTGAGCCAAAACCCCAAGTCCTATGCTTAACTGACTGAGCCACCCAGGTGCCCCAATGTGCATTTTTTTTTAAAGATCACTTTTTGAAGGTACTTATATCCTTCTCTTATGAGTTATATATCCTGGAGCCTCACTGTTCTCATAGGTAAAACTAAGATAATATCAACTTCTTCTAGAGTCATTTGGGAGAATTACATTATGATGTTGCATGTAGAGTTCCCAGCATTGGTGTCTGTGTAGTTGGTTGAATGGTAGCCATTATTAGTGTGGAAGTGAGAATCCCTCTAATTCCTAGGATTGTGACATTTATAGTGAGTCCCTCTCTAATCGATTCCCTATCTCTAATTTTCAAATGAGGTAGAAATTCATTTGCCAGAGGATGTTCATGTATAGGGCAAAGACAGCAAAATCTCTGAGAGTCCCTACCACCACAGAGTACTATGAGCATGATAATATTTGAGATGTGCTTTGAAATTTTTAGGAGAGTGTATAGAAATTAAAAAAAAACAAAATCTCAGTTATTATTTTTAAATGTTCTTTGACCTAGAAAGCAGTAAGGTGAGGCACACATTTCTGAGGATGCTTATTGCATTTGTACATTATTTTTGCCCATCTGTCAAAGAATTAGTCTTTAATTTGGGCTGAGCCATTTTGGTATTGCAAAACAAACAAACATATTTTGAAACAGCACAGAAAAATGTCATTATGGATTTTAATATGTTTACTATGCTTTATTTTGGGGGATTTTGATATGCAAAATTCCTATTGAAATGCAGAGGACGTTGCCACCATTGATTTGAGTACTAAAAATAAGATGTAGTCATGTTCTTCCCTTTTTTTTTCCTTATTTGAGTAATTGTATGGTACAGAGCTAAATGACAAGGAAAACAGAATGCTAAAAAGTAATACTGAGTAAGCCGCCCCGGTCAGGCAATTATTACCATGGACCCCATCTAGCCCAAAATAGCCTAGATGAGCTTCTGAGCAAGAGCAGCTGTGGAGGCTTCTCCTGGACTCCAAGGGGGCACCTGCCCAGGCAGCCACAGGATGCCTCCTGGCCGCCAAAGGCCGACCTTTGCCTGGCAGCAGACATACTGTCTCCTTGCAGCTTTTACTTCTACATAGAAGTCACGTCCTAAAGGCCTGGAAGGAACATCCACTTCCCTGACATGGTCTCTAACCAGTTCTCTGGCCTTTGTTTCTCACCTTCTTGCTTCAAACTTTCTTCTTCCCTTCCCTTCCCTTCCCTTCCCTTCCCTTCCCTTCCCTTCCTTCCTTCCTTCCTTTCTCCCTCCCTCCCTCCCTTCCTCCCTTCCTCCCTCCCTCCTTCCCTCTTTCTTTCTTTCTTTCTTTCTTTCTTTCTTTCTTTCTTTCTTCCTTTCTTCTTTCTGTGATTCTTATCTAATGAAAAGGTCACAGCATTATCACTCCCTGAAGTGGTTTTCTCTTACTTATCTGCCTCTTGCACTTGGGTTCATTGTTCGTGGTGCTTTACACATCGTATCTTCAAGGAAACCTTCCTCATCATCTTTAGAGTTTGTCATGTTCTCCTCTGTGCTCCCTTCCCTGTACCTCCTAATCAGTTTTAGAATCTGTCTTGCTGACTCTATTGCAAACTCCTTGAAGGCATGTCTTATTTGTCATTATATCCTCTAGTGACTACCTGGTATATCGCATGACATATGCTAAGTTTGCAAAAATTTAATGAAAGAATGAATAAATGAATGACCTAGAGAGTTGTTGGATCAGGAAAAGATATGTTTCTTTCTAAATGATGAAGTGTCACTTGGCGCCTCTACCTTCCAAGGAGGGACTTTTCATGGTGCCTCAAACTTTCTCTGTAACAATTCTTACTCAAGATACTCAAGGGTGCTGAAATTAAATGCAGTGAGAGCCAGAAGTTGTGTTTAGCAGAAATCTAATTTTTTTTCTTTCATTTTCCCACCTCTGTGCAACTCTTCTACTTCTTCAGGTCACTTATTTTTGTAACCTCTCTGGATCCTTGATTCTAGATCTCATAGGACCCAGTTTGGCCACTCTAAGCGTCCCATGGGTCACAACATTAGTTTCTTTTGGACCTAACTCCAAGCCCAATTGTGCTTATGCATATTACTCTGACTTTGCAAAGTTCTACCAAGATGAATGGGATGTTTGTCAAGGCACTTCCCTTTGGGACATTGTGAAAAGAGACTAATCCTAAATAACAAGAAGTTGTATAATCGAATGGACTGTGATGAGGAGGCAGAAAATATTACCACACAATAGCTCTGCTCTTCCTCACGAGGAAGGTAGAAGAAGGGAGATCATTTCTGTCCCTGGTAGAGATCTATTAACTCTCTGGACTTGCAAAGTAGAGAATGGGAAAATGAGTGAACCCTGTTCAATAATTGGATGGTTGGCAGTACTTTCCCACCTTTCTGGCAGAAGTAGACCTCTTGAGAACAGGTAGAAATTTAGCTTATTTAAATATAAAAAAATGTAGAAGAGAGTCAATAGAGTTTATGTCTGGGTTAAGTTTTCTTTTCCCCCAGTGAAAAAAATAAGGAGGTTGTGGGCTGGGAATTGGGACTCTTTGGTATGACCCACAATTCTACCTCTTGCTTAGTGCCAAGTTTTGCTTTGGGCAGAAACAGTAGAACTTTCTGACCCAATTTCTTGATTCAGAATGGGATCAGCAGTGCTTTTGAATGCATGATCATACATTGCATGAGCGCACTTATGTTGGTGGGATAAAGGCATGAAAGAAACACTGGATGAATTGCTCTTGTAAAACCACCATAGAGGCAGCACATGTAGGATAAATCAGGAGACGGAACTTATGGACCCCCTTGGGGATATTGTAATTTTATGGTATCTCCTGACTTCCCTTCCTCTCTTTTCTGTGGAAAAAAATGTGATCGAAAGAGTTGCCTTGTTCTGTGGATCATGAAGCTTGTGGTTTGTCGCTGTGGCCTCTTGCCCTTCATGGTATCACTCCTGGTCTTTGTGCTTCGTGGTGATGTTGCACAGAATGTGCCTCCTCATCCTTGGATATTATCAAGAAGTCTATGCTTTTGATATCTAGTACATGTAGGAGGTGGTGTTTTGCCCTGTTCTGGGAGCCTTTTTCTTTCTTGTTTTTGTATGAGTACCCTTCTGGACTCCCGCTGCTACTTTTTCATGTGCTATCGATCCAGCTCTTTGAGTCAGTGGAGTAGAGCTTAGAGCCAGACTGACTGGTTCGTATGCTGGCTCCTGAACGTATCTGTGTAAAAGTGGGACTAAATTAGAGTACCTACATGATAAGGGTATTTTGAGGACGACACATGTTATAGAAATGACTTAAAACTCTACCTAACACATAGTAGGTACTCAGTACATGCTAGCTTTTGTTATTAGCTCTTGACATCATTTTGGTGGATCAGTGTTTGTAGGCGTTGTGATGACATTGGTTGTTCATTTAAAATTAAATGAAATCAGCCTTTTTTTTCCCTAGATGTGGGCATGAATTAATATGCACTAATGTCAATCCTTAATATTCACTAAGTTAAACAGATGTGCTAAAAAGTTCTGGTAAGAGGACAGGAAAACTTAATCCATTTGCCTTTTTGTCTTAGTGGAAAAAATAGAATTAGAAGTCTGCTTATATACAGGGCCTAAGCAACTTTGCAATTCTTTTTCAAAGGTTCATGTCTAACTCTTATATTAGGGCATCAGTTAGGGTAGTGAAATAGTTAACATGAGCGTTGGACTCAGATAGCCCTGAGTTTGAATCCTGCTTCTGCAATTTACTAGTTGTATTACCACAGGCAGATCATTTAAACTCTCAGTACCCATTGGTTTCTTTAACTGTAAAAACAAAGATACTGATGCCTACCACATGGTTTTATTATGATAAAGTGAGTTACTGCATGTAAATCATATTGGTGCCTGGCATAAGGGAAGTATTCAATAGAAACAGCCTTACTGCACACCTCTGGAGGCCACTGCTCACACGGGGTTCTACGTAAATGGCATCCCTTTGAGTTGTTCAGTAGGTGGCCCTGAAACAAAAATTGGTATCTACTGACGTTATCATTATGATGATACAGCTAGGAAAAGGACCTTTGAGCCAGAAATACATGATCATCTACGCTTCCTCGCCAAATGTGTAGGCAGAAAAAAAAGGCCAGAATTGGTATATTAGGTACTACTGGATGTTGTCTCTTTAATTTCACCGATTCATATTTGCGAGATTTCCTGAATGCGCGTGGTATTTATCAACGATCAAGTCCCCGACTCTTTGAAACTTAATGGGGGAAGCAGTGGGCATAAACTTTTCTTGCTAGATGTTCTATTGCAAGTGCTTGATCCTGGCCCCAGGTATTGTAGGCAGGCATGCAGGTATTACAGAGAGCTCTTTTGGGAGGTGGTACCAGGACACCAATAGTATTTTGCAAGAAGGATCCTTGGGCTTGCCTGTGGAGCAGGGAATGTGATCCCTAGCTGAGAGCCAAACCACAAGCATGTGAGCAGAACCTCGAGCTTGGTTTCTGCCCAAGAACATGCAGGGGAGTGGAAAAGACAGGGGACCTTTGTGAAAATGAGTCTGCCTCACATGCAGAGACAATTCCACAATGTTCGGTGGGATATTCCACCTTTGTCCCGAAGGAGAGAAATTGTTTCTAGTTTACCTAGAATCATCTCTATTAGAAAGGGAGCCTGCTCATCTACATCCTGGGTCTGGGGTCGTAGGAAAACTACTTAAGCTAAATGAGCCTCAGTCTCCTTCTCTGGAAATCGGGACTAATAATGATTTCTCTGCCTCTCTCACAGCGTCTGGTCTAGGGCTGTTGCTCAGTCAGTATCTGTTGTAAATGCAGCTGATATGATTCACTTCACCAGCACCGGCCACACAGTTATGTTTCTTCTTATTATTGTTATTAATCAACAGAGTGTCTTGGGTGCCATTGCTGCAGGAATTTGAAATTGCCCTCCTAAAGTTTCTCCACCATCTCATGGATCGCAATCCTAACTGCTCCATTTAGTCTAGAGGGTTCAGCCTGGTTTTTTTAAACATCAGGCTAGTGGACAAATGGGTACCATGTTTTGTTGTTGTTGTTGTTTGTTTGTTTGTTTTAGTAGCACCACTACTTCTGTTGCTATCACACGGGGTCACTGTTGAAGGGTGGTCCTGTATAGCACAGTGGGGGCTAGCCCCCTACCCAGCAGGGGATTTGTTTCTGCAGATCCCCCCTCAGACCCAACCATCTCCCCTGGCTTGGGCCCCAGTTTGCCACTTGTTTTCATCACCCTCACATGCTAAGTAAACGCTCCTTTTAGTGTCACACCAAGACAGGTGGCAAGCTGTGGTTGGATTTCCAGTCTCAGCAAAGTCTATCCTTCCTCTCACTACCTAGTTAGGCTCCATATCCTTCTCATGGGTCCTCCTTGGGACCTTAGTGGAGACTGCCTCATTGTAACAGAGTCCAATAACACCGAATATCAAATGAGACCTTCCAAGTTTTCTTTCCAAGAGACTCCTCATCCCCTAGGACAGTTTGTTCATCTCCCTGCAGTGGGCAGTTCTGCATAGCAGGGACTGTTGGGCCACAAGGGAGTATATTACCTCTTTCTTGGAAGGAACTGGTGCTCATGGGCCTCATCTTTATCTATCTACACAAAGGCCTCCCCTGCCCACCCTGGCAGATGAGAGCCTAGCACCTGCCAGGACCCAGTGTCACAGGAATGATTAAGTAATACAGTGAAACTGCCTTCTCAACTAAAGCACTCTATATAAAAGCAAGCCATTATGACTATTATTAAATAGGTGGGATGATTTATAGACTTCACGTAGGTGAGGGGCTAGTGCTCATCAGCTCCACACGATAGCCAGAAATTTTATCTGAAATAAAATGCTTTCTAGTGCCTCAGAGTATGCTGGGCCAATAGGCTCTCTTCCTTAATATGGAATCATATTTCTTCCCCCACCCCCATTCTCTATTCTCCTCTGTCAGTCATTTTTATACTAGTTTCTCTTGTTAAAGCTTCATCAGCTTCCAACCAGTATGAGGTGAGTGGGTCCGGTCAACAAATCAAACTTGAGCATGGTGGGGAAGAGGAAGCTGCCAACACATGCTCCTAGAAGCAAAGACAGAATAATAGTATTAGTAACGTACCACGTGCCGGGTGCATCTCTACTACCTATCTCATTTAATCCTCAAAACAACCCTGACAGCTTTCTTTTTCTCTCCAAGGGTAATGAGTTTCAGGGCCAGGGTCAAGCCCCAGAGCTCTTGAGTGGCACGAGAGAGAGGCTGACCTCAGCATCTGTGTGGCTTTCTGTTCCAGCACCTCACCTGGCCTCTGGAGAGGGGACGGCCCCCCACTGAAAAAGAAATTACGGAGCTTTCAGAAATTTTGGCACCAGAATGCTTTGGGAAGAGACTCCAGGCAGTGGCTCTGATTCCTTCCTGCTAAGCTTCACCTTTACTTGGGGGTCTTGCAACTTTGATCCCACGGGAGCCAGCCCTTGTAGGGAACAGTGTGCCCACTTGGCCAATGCAAGTGTTCTTTCTTAAAGCACCTGCCTGATGTTAACAGCCTAGAACCAGCAAGACTCAAAGTCCTAGACCCTATGCATTGCTCGTTTTCCTTTCTGCTGAGCAAATTGCTATGGGCCTTTGTCCGGGAGTCTTAGAACACACAGTGCCCTGAATAATCAGACTTGGGTACATTAACAGGAAAGATCTAGCTTTTTTCCTTCCCATCGGAATTCTTTCTACTTAGCTCCAGGAAATTTTGGCTTCTTCAATTTCTCTTCAGTAAGATGTCTCTCTACTAACTACAATTGTTATTTCTCATTTTTAACATTTTTATTGTGTCAAAATACCGTTTACGTCTATTTAAAAACAACTATGATTTTCTTTTCTATTTCCCTCAGTGTAAAACAGCAGTTTTCATCTGATACCATTTATTGCCATTCATTTAGTTGCTAATGTTTCTCTACTTACACAGAATTTTTGTCATGCTTTTTCTTATCCACCTATCTTTTCTTAGAAGAATGAGGCACCAGCCCCAGCCAGATTAGGCTCCCTTATGCTATTAACCATCTGATCTTAGAAAAGTCATTACGTATCTCTGAGCTTCAATCTGTAAAATGGGAAGGAGAACATATTGCCTCCTTGAAAGCGGGAAGGAGGACGAGGTCATTTCCAACTACAGGGAGCATGATGAGTCCCCCCTCAGGACATTCTCTGGTGTTCTGTGTCTTCTCAGGTACTTGTGTCCTTTTAGAACCTTTCTATCATTATTGATCATTATCTTTGATTTTTGGTTGTCTATTCCCCAAGCCTTTGTATAAGCATTACTTTTCCCTGCACTTCTCGCAATCTCCATTTGCTGAATAAATGAATGGATTTGCTTTTTTCTAAATGCCTACCTATCTATCCACCGCCACCACCATTACCACCACTGTTCCTGTCGACTGACTTCACCTACTATATGCCTGACTTTGTGCCAAGTGTTAAACATTATTTCCATTAATTCCTTTCAACGACCCTGACAGTTGGGTATTGTTATTCCCATTTTACAGATAAGGAGACTGAGGCCCAACAAGGTGAAATGACTTGCCTGAGGTTACTCATTAATACGTGGTGAAGCCAGAATTTGGGCCTGGCTAACTCTAACTCCATAGAACATCACATCTTTGGTGGCTTCCCTGTAGCTACCATTTATCCAGCACCTGCCCCATTAGCCAGGTAGCCCACATCACCTTTTCCATCCTCCCAGCAATATTGTAAAGTATTATTATTCCCTTTTACTGCGGAGAATAATAAAGCTTAGAGTGAGACGTCGGGTGAGTTGGCCAGAGGAACACAGCCAATAAATATTCTCAGACCCTGTGTCTGGTGACCCCCTGCCCCCACCTGCTCCTTCCTCTCTGCTGTCTGCTTTGTGAATGAATCCATGAGTGGATGGGGCACCTTGCTTACTCTTTTTTTTTTTTTCACTATACTTTGCTTCTTTTATTCTCCTTCTTGAGAGGGTGGGGGGCGAGAAGAAGAAGATATGAGTTTACTCTTCAAATTAAAAATCGTAAAACATGCTGCAGGAAAAGGCAGGGTGGGGTGGTGGGCCACAGAAGAGCAAAAGCAAAACAGAGCCAGGCCACGATAACTTTCCACCCAGAGGTTACCTCTTTCCTTTCTTCCTTCTTTTTTTTTTTTCTTCCCTTCCGCTCCTGCCCTTGCCTTGGCGTCCTCTTAGCCAAGAGTCACATTCTTTCTCTACCTCTTCCAGCACAAACTCCCTTTGGGGGTCCGAGTTTCCCCGCTGCAGCACTTGGCATAACGTGCAACACACACATTTGCAAAACTAATCAAGTGTGGAAGGGACAGGGAGTCCCAGCACAGCTCGGAGAGGCAGCGACCGTGGCCACAGCAGCAGATTCCCTTCCTGGGGCCCCCGGGGTGGGGGAGCTGGCGACTGCCTCTCGACGAGCCCCAGCTGCCTCTCGCCCGGGCTGTGAAGCAACAGACACCCTAGCAACGGAAAAATGCCACCGGACACTCCAGGCTGCAGCATGTGCCGGGCGGCCCCTGGGAGGCTTTCGTTCTAAGCCAAAGTTCAGCTGAAGGGCAGTCGTCAAGCCAGAAAGTCATGTGGCTCTCATGTTGGTTAGTGTGTCACTTTGAACAGCGCTTATCTGATATTATTATGACTAACCCGGTGCTGACAGCATGGGACAGATTATAGGGGCCATGTGACAATTATTTAAGGCATCACTGAGGGCACTGGGCTACTTAGGTTAACCCTTTCTTTCCAGAATCACCGTCCTATGTGACTTGATTCCCCTGGGAGTCGTGGGTACAGAGAGGGAGGACAAAGAAACAAAGAAGTCCACTGGCCCTCCGAGGGTCTTAAAGGTCCCCATTTGGGTAGCCCCTCAGCAACAATGTATTTCTGTCCCCGTCGCTTGAGTGGCAATATGCTCTTTGGGCTTAAAGAAAATCAATGATGATGGTTGTTCATATTTCAAAACCTTTCTTTTCTTACACCTTGTACTGATAAAATCCTGTGCCTTTGCTGTTGTTGTTCTACGGTTGATCTTTAAGATATTAGAGAACTGCGCCGGAGTCCTAGCTAGAGAAATAGTCCTTCAACATTGTACCTAAATGTCAGCAGCGAGAAGGTGCTACTCGCCGCAATACGACTGGTGTCTTGGATGGTGCAAGGCAAGCATAAGAAGTGCTATTATTTATTATTTATGTGCTGCCCTGGGTGTACACGGAATGGCACAGTGCTAGGCAGCTGCACGAGGGCTGTCGCACCAAACATCAAATTCAGAGCCACTCACGTGGTCCAGAGGGATTTTGTCCTGCTCGGAGCCAGTGAAACGGTGCAAATGATCTTTATGTTGGAGTGAAAAAGGAGTTTCAGACCCTATTTGGGGACTTAAAAGTAAAGGAAACAGAGTGTTTGGATCAGAACTCACATGACGTCATCTAAAAGATGTCCCTGGGGGCTAAAAATAGAACTATGTTCAGTGGGGGACCCTGGGGGACAAATGGTGGGTTCTGCAAACCTATAGGAGATGTTGGACAACAGCCAAGTTTTGAGGATTTCCTTGGTGAGTTCATGCCCTGTTCACATTCAGCTGCAATGTAGAATAATAATAGTACCTTCCTCATGGGGTTGTTAACAAGATTTAATGAGAAGAGGCTTAGAAGGGCTTAGCCTGGGGCATGAGTGCTCAGGGGAAGGTGGCAGGTGTTATTCTAGTTATTATTATTTTTTGCATGCTCGGTAGCAGAAGGAAGAACACTGAACACAGACTTGAAATGTTGACTTCCAGATCTGCCCGCCAGGGGTGAAGCCACTCCCAACCTTGCCCTGCCCCCACCCCCCATCCCCAGGATGAGTGCCACACTTCATCCCCTCAATAAGGTGCTATTGCTTTTGTCCCTGTTGACATTTTGTTACTGTCGTGAGAGCAGGACCACTCCCAGAAAAATGATAGAGTGAGTGGGACAAGCCTGGAAGCAGCATGAACTTGCCCCCTATTGCCCGAGCAATTCAACTCTGCCCCCAAACTCGCATATGCCGCTCAAGCATTCCAAAGGTCTATGGGTACCTGAGCCTATATCCTCAGCTGGTGGCTTAAGGAACATTCCATATGATGTGAACGCATCTTTGGGGGTTTCATTCTTCCATCACACGCAACTTATGGCTTTCCTTCCTCCACATAGAATACGCTCATTTCTGTCTCATTTTCTCTACAACAGTGCTCAACGTCCTATATTGATTGGTGCTCTGTATGCCTCCCCAGCTAACCTCACATTTCATCCAGCTTTGCTGAGCCCCTTATTCATTTATTTGGCTATACTTATTGAACTTGCCTGTTTTGTACTAGGTACACTTCTATGGCTTGGAGATACAGGAGAAAAAGGACCTAGAAGTCCAGAATAATTTTGCTGCTTCCACTCTTCCACTAGAAATCATGCATTTGCCCTCTAAGGATTCTACTCACTGGCAGTGTTCCAAGGATGATGACCTTGAGAGGGGAAAACCTCAAACTCTGAGAATAGGCCAGACCCTTTTTCCTGATACCCTTATTCTGATGGGTCAGATCAGAGTTGGTATTCTGCTGATATGGCAGTCGTCAAAATATTGAAATGCTGGTGGGTGAATTACTGCTGGAGCCCTCAAGTGCCCATGTCTCTGGCACCATGGCTCCTGCTCTTAGAAGTCCTTGGTTACCTCATGATCCAGGAACCAAGGTATTCATTGTTACAGCAGCGGCCTCTAGGACACATTCTGATTGGTTGCTGCCCATTTCCATATTGGCCGTTATGATGATAAATGATTTTGAGTTGTAGCACGATTTTGTCCCATGATGTGGAAGTCTGTCACCGTGAGCTGAATTTTGATGGCAGGCAGCATAGCACCCAATCGAAGAGCCTCAGTTGCATCAGGATTCCATCCCTTCTGACCCATGTGGTTGTAGATGTACTATCCCAATGCTTTAGTTTCCCTTAGTGTAGATGGGAAGATTAGTAATACCCAGCCCCCTGCCTACCCAAGGCTACTGTAAGGATAAATTAATTAACTCAGACATCTAAGGCACCCATAGTAGTGTTTCAGCACAGTAAGTGGTCATCAAGGATCAGTGTTCATCATTGTTATTAGAGATCATGGCAAAACTCATGCTCAGATTTGATTCATTTTAAGAAAAGGTAACACAGCTCCAATTGCCCCCTTCCCTAACTGCAAAACAGAACAAAACGAGGGACAAAGCCATGAAACTTTTCATGACGATGTGAAGTAAATGTATGTGAAATTGTTATTTTACTGGCAGGATCAAATGATAGGATCCTTATCTGTGTATAGAATATATGTGCCTATGTGTTTTGGCACGAGAGAGCATGTATTCAACAATTGCTTGTTGTTGTGTGTAGGGTGGATACAGAGGTGAATAACAGAGTCCCAGCATCAATGAGTTGTCTGTTGGAGAAACAGGTGTATAAACCAGTGATTACAATGTGTGGGGTGCAGTAGTGGACAGGGACACCAGGCCCATGGGGAGTCCTGACTAGGAGGACCTAACATCCTCCAGGAGTCAGCAAGACCTCCTAGAAAAGTGGACATCCTAGCTGATTCTTAAAGGATGAAGAGGTGTCAGGTAAGGAAAGAAGGCCCAGAAAGAGATTTCAGGGGCAGCCCCCATGGCCCAGCAGTTTAGCACTGCCTTCAGCCTGGGGCGTGATCCTGGAAACCTGGGATTGAGTCTCAGGTCAGGCTCCCTGCGAGGAGCCTGCTTCTCCCTCTGCCTGTGTCTCTGCCTCTCTCTGTGTGTCTCTCATGAATAAATAAATAAAATCTTAAAAAAAAAAAAAGAAAGAAAGAGATTTCAGGGAGGGCTTGAACAAAAGCCTGAGAAAGGATGTTCTTTTGGAAGCTAGAAGCAGGGGGTAATAAGAAGTTGGACTGTGGGTGTGGGCAGGGGCCAGTCTGAGAAGGCCTCCCGGCCATGTTGAAGACCTCCTGCCAGGTCAGCGGCACCGGAATGATGCACATGGAAGTGTAGTGTGGCCAGACTTGTATTTTGGAGAGATGAGGTTGATGAGGACCCCACGCAAGGCACAGAAAGTATAATGGAAGATAAAAACCAAAACAGATTTAAGCATTATGAGGCATGAGAAGCAAGCTCCCTATTTTTGGTTGAGTGAAACTTGTTGCTACTTTCCAAAGGATGCCAAAAGCAGAGACACGAGGACAGAGGAGCATCTGGATTGGGTGAGGATGATCAGGTCTGTTTTGTGAACCTTGACCCTAGACCAGCAGGCCATCGATGGTCGGCAGCCAGCTGCTGCGGAGCCCGCGAGGGGGCATCGGGACAGCAGTGAAGGTGGTGAACACCTTGAGGGGCAGTGACATCCTCCAAGGAAGAGTGAGAAGCATGGGCAGTGTGAGCTGAGAAGGCGATCACGAGGAGCATCAACACTGAAAGGGCAGAACCCTAAGAAACAGCATTTAGAGAGGCAGGAAAGCCAGAAAACACAAGAGGACCAAGATAAAATTTAAGATGGTCGGTAGACATACAGTCACGCACAACTAATAATACTCTTTTTTTTCTCTTTGAGCTTTTTTTTAATAATAAATTTATTTATTATTGGTGTTCAATTTGCCAACATACAGAATAACACCCAATGCTCATCCCGTCAAGTGCCCCCCTCAGTGCCCGCCACTCAGTCACCCCCACCCACCGCCTTCCTCCCCTTCCACCACCCCTAGTTCATTTCCCAGAGTTAAGAGTCTTCATGTTCTGTCTCCCTTTCTGATATTTCCTACCCATTTCTTCTCCCTTCCCCTCTATTCCCTTTCACTATTATTTATATTCCCCAAATGAATGAGACCATATAATGTTTGTCCTTCTCCAATTGACTTATTTCACTCAGCATAATACCCTCTCTTTTTGAAAATATTTTACTTATTTACTTATTTATTACTTATTAATATTTTACTTATTTATTCATGAGAGACACAGAGAGAGGCAGAGACACAGGCAGAGGGAAAAGCAGGCTCCCTGTAGGGATCCTGATGCAGGACTCGATCCCAGGACCCCAGGAGGGATCACAACCCAAGCCGAAGGCAAACGCTCAACCACGGAGCCACCCAGGTGCCTCCTCAATGCTACTTTTTTTTTTTTTAATCACACTTCTCTCCTACCTCTCTGTGATAACATTTAGGTTTGAAATTTAATGGCAACTGTCTTGGCTGCCTTGACTGGAAATTTATTGGGTTTTTGTTTTTGTTTTTTATTGTTTTTTTTTTTTTTTTTTTTTTTTTTTGGTTCCCTGATTGTTTTGGTTTGGTTTGGTTTTAGTATTTTCCTTATGTATTATTTTTCATTCCAGGTAAGTATTAAACACTAAACTGATTTTTTCCCCTTCTTTTTGCCTGTAAACTAAAACCAAAATGTAAAGTGGGGCATAAAAGTGATCTTCCTATATCCCCTCCTGTCTCACCTCTTCCAATGACAACTACCTCATAAAACCTTTCATTTAAGTCCTGGACTGAGTTTAGGTCAATTCTTCTTTTTAACTGAATCTATTCCATTGTCTCTCATCGTCCTCAAAATATGTTCCCTTCTCTGCTCCTCACATCCTTTTATGAAATGTTTGTCCTAAATCTCTTTTATTTTGAGTGGCACTTATAAACTAGACTCTAGCACGGAGCAGATGTATTCATTTAATAGTTTGCTTTGATGGCTCCTTTAAGAGGCTTTATAATCTTTATATTTTACCATTGGGTTTGGAATTTTATGCTCCTTTAACAGGTGTATTACCTTCATCAGATGTTTTCATTTTAAGCTGTTGACTTATAAACACATGGCCTGCGGGGATTGATGTGCAGAAAATTTATTCACTTACAGATTTATTCTCCTATCCATTTTGGTATTTAGTGCAGGGGTATGCAGAGAAGCTCAGATTGATTGATAATGACGGTTCGTTGTTAAAAAAAATGACTCTTTCAATGACCAAAATAATGGTTTCCCCTAGTTGACAATGGGTCAGTGAAAGATCACTTGTATTGAGAGGATTTTTAGAAAAGTTAATTAAAAACAGAATGCGCTCCGGCTCCTGTTTAGTTGCCCAGGTTTGCATTTTAGGAGAAAATTGTGCTTACGCATCTCTTCTGAGGACACTTGCAGGTTTGTCTTTCAAACGATTTTAATTGTTCACGTAGTTCATACTCTTCAAGACAAAATGTGTCTTGCTTGAAATTGATGTGTCGTGTTCTGATCTTATGACCACGAACCCATCGTACTTCTATACAAGAGAGGAAAGGGGTGAAAGACGTCCTTCTGTTTGCCGTGTGAGAGGAAGGAGCAAGACTATGTATAACCAGAGCTGTAACAGACGGCCACACGCTTTATGAAACCTTCTGAGGGTGTGGATGAGGGAGGAATGCAACGGAAAAATGGAAGCTGGCCCTGCCTGGGCTGGTGCTGCCTGGAAGCGTGTGTATGTGAGGGGTGAACTGTCCAGGGCCTTGAGATGGAGTCCTGTCTAAGAAAAGAAATGGAATAAAAACAAAACAAAAAACAAAAACCCTCTTCCTTTACTTTTTTCCTTACAACCTTGAACATCTATTACTGACATTGACTGGATAACCCTTTCCTCAAACAGCACTAGTCCTTGAGAGTAGAGTGGGGAATCTCAGAGGAGAGTTAGGGCCAAACGTTCGTCTGTCTATACAGAAGGCGGCTAAGAAGTTTAAGGCTGACCCATTTGGTGTCCCACCTGTGTTGCAGTGTTATGAAATGAAGTTGATGGTCACAATCAAATCTCCCGTGACTGATGATCTGCATCGTAAAACCACTCTAAGTGATTCTACGTAGTTTGGTATCATTTCTACCCGTGCCCAGGAGAGGCCAGGACTGAGCCAGCATGGAAATGGAATTACTCTCACTCCCCAGATTCAGAAACGACATCCTTCCTTAGTGAAGGATGAGAGTGTAGACCAGCCGTGGAATGGGTTGTGGTCCTCTCAAAGAAGCCACGTGGCTTCAACCAGAGCGTGAAGAAGGTATAGAGGGTGGGAGTAGAGTTGAGAAAAAGGAAGTGGACGGATGATTTCAAGAATGAACTTTTCTGGAAAGGCCAGGGAGGGTATAATGCCTCTTTCTCATCTCAGAAGGGGAAGATAAAATTTTGCTTAAGTACAATTGGAGTATTTGGGGAATCTAATTCTAAATAGATGCAGATCAGGTTATACTCCCTTCCTTTTTATTCTGACAATACTTCGATGCACTTCTTGTCTGGTACTTATTTCATTTCCTCCTTCCTTCCTTCCTTCCTTCCTTCCTTCCTTCCTTCCTTCCTTCCTTCCTTCCTCCTTTTGCATCAGAAGCATTTGTTGGTGTACATGTTCCCTCCTGGACTGTGGATTCCTTAAGAGGAGCATCCCTACCTTATTCACACTTGGTTGGTCACTAGCATCATACCATCACACAGCAATCTTTCTCTCATTGAGGGCTCATTTTTTGAATGAATGAACAAGTGAATACTTGAATGTATAAGTGATGGGAACAGAGATACTAGAATAGGATGGTTTCTAAGTGGGTGAGCTCAGGGTTCCGTTGGCCTGTACACGATTTAAGGCTCCCAGATTAATTTCATACTTTAGTCTGCCCATCTCCCCGGTGTCTCCACAAATGCTTCTCTCACGCTCGAAGCCGTGGTGAGACACTCCATTGTTAGAGGCGAGGAACCTTGACCTCTCTCTGCCGAAAACCCCCCACTGTGGCTGGAGGCTCTATTACTTTCAGAAGAAATAACCTGGTGTTGAACGGCACCAGAAGAGTTAACAGCAGCCAGCAAAATGAAAACCAAAAGCTCCTGGGGAAAAGTCAAGAACTAGAAAACGCAATAGTTAGCTGATAAAATGTCTGCTTTGGTTTTGGCCAACTTCCTTGAACCTTGCCCCGTTGCAGCGGCCCCCAGTTGAAGTGGCAAAGAGGTGTCAGTGATAAATCACCCTGCCATGAAACAGCACAAACTCTAGTAAATTACATGTGGAAGGCAGAGTGGATACAATAATGGTGTAGAATGGGCGAGCCAGCAGGCCTCCGGTGGGGTTGGATATTTATCCCTCCTTAGCCATGGGATGCCTTCTGTTCATTCATAGATGGAAAATGAGTTGGGTGTTTTCCATTGAAGCATTCCATTGTATCCGTCAGGAGTAAACCAAACAAACAGGCAGAGAGCTGAAATGCCAGCAGGAGCCTCCACCTCAGACCAGAGAGTCAGTGCCTGACCATGAACTCCTGAAACAAACTGCTTCTGCTATTGGTTTGTGTCCAACATTAAAAATAAAACAAAGAAAAGTGAACCGGTTGAACTAATAAAGCTAATCCTCTTAAAACGTGACAGTGCTAAAAAAAAAAAAAAATGAAGCTTCCCTAGTGTGTGAACACGTCTACCCCTCCGCCGTTACTGGAGGAAGAGGGAGCAAGAAAACCCCTCGATCCCCATAGAAATTCAGCCCACACATGGATGTGTACCTGCATATCTTGGCAAGAAAGTGAAGTTGTCTTGGAGATGCTCCTTTCTCCATGTGATGGGAGGCTGAGGGCTCCCCGTCTTCTGTTGGATACCAAAGCTGAGCAATATACTTTGTTTTGGCTGGACCCAATTTCTTTCTGAGTGCCAGACATCCAGTCGTCCAGGGCCCGTTTCTGAACATGCCGAACATTTTTTCCCTTGCACCGAAGGATCTTCGGTGTTTGCGAATCATTTCCCCTATCAGACTGTGGATCCCCTGGGGGCAAAACCCAGCTCTGATTGCCCGGGTCTCCTTCCTTGCTCTGCCCACCTTCTGACGCGGGACGCACATTTCACCAACACTGGGGTATTCAGTGTGGATGGGGTGATGAGCGGCTGGCATGACTTCCCGTTGATGGGTAACGAGCGTGGAGAAAGTGACCCCTAACGTTCCCAGCAAGGCAGGGGCCTGCGGTGAGGGGAAGGCCGTGTTTCCCTCGTAGCCACACACCTGTTATGATTTTCCCTTTCTGGCTGAGCTTCCTTTTGCAAAACAGAGTCTAAATGACTTTCCCTCCCAGCGTATCCATGTGCACCGGTCTAGTTTCCCCCGCGTAGGCTCCAGGTGCCTTCTACAGAAAAAAATTCCAGAAGGACCCTGCATGGTGGGCCTCTCTTGTTGACCCCTCCCCGGCCACCTGCCCGCGCCTGCTGCAATCTGAGCTGTGGCCAGTGAAGTGTCAGGCGGGGTGGTGTGGGCCTGCCTGGGCCTTATAGGAGAAGCTGCTGGCACCCCCCGGGGGTGACCGTGGGGGCGGCCCACTCCCAGCCCACGGCCGCCCGGCTCCGCCTGAGTCCAGGGAGGCCGGGGAGACGCGATACCCCACGCGCGGGCTTCTCTTCGTGGCCGCGGCCCCAGAAGTCCAAGAACCCCCCGTCCCTCGGTTCAGCTCCCTACACCCTGCACCGCCCCGACACACGCACACACACACACACACTGTTGGTTATCTGAGGACAAGAGTTGGGTTGTTTACTCTTTTCCCCAGAGTACAAAGCCTTGAAGGGCTTAATTGTGAATGTAATCTGAAGAATCAAAGTCAGCCCCATTCCTCAGAAGAATGTGACAGTGGGAGAGAGAAGAATTGTCCCTTTGCCCGGTGCTCAAAGTGGTGTGTCCCACTGGGTGGTAGGGAGGGGGTGGGTGGGGGACACGGGGCACTCCATTGTCCTTCCTAGACGAGAGCCCCCAGCGCCCGGCTCCTTGCTGTGGCCTTGGAGGGCCGGCCCAGGCCGGGTGGCGTGGCTGGGGTGTCCTCAGCGGAGATCGGGGCCGGCTCTGGCTGGGGCAGGCTCCCCGTCGCTGGAACTGGTGTGAAGAAAGGGAGGGACCTCTTTGGTTTTTTTTCCCAAACAAGATCCGGCCGGGCTCTGGTCATTTCGATAGCAGGACAGGCAGGAAGGGGGATTCTAGGAGCTGAGCGGTGCCCCGTGAGGATAGGGGAACCCACGTCAAAGAGCTCCAGCCGGGGACGGTCTTGCTCCCCAACTTCCCTCTGCTGAGGGTTGGGATTGGGCAGCTGGGAGGAGCACAGTTGAGATGGGAAGACAAAGGCGATGTGTGTCCCACTGGGTGTAGGGGTGCAGTGGTGTGTCCCACTGGGTGGTAGGGAGGGGGTGGGACGGGGAATGATTTCAGCGTTCTTCCTACACAAGTTGAGGGTTCGAGGGCAGATGAGGGTCTGGTTTATCACGGACTACTTAGACCAAAGGGTCATGATATTTTCAAGGGAGTCGAATTAGCCAAGGGCAGGAGCCATCACCTGCCCCGCTCCCGGGTTGTTCCATTTCCCCTGCTGCACTGCCAAGCTGGCCAGGTGGTGTTCCCCGCACTTGAGTAGTTCAGCGCTGAGGGATGGCACAGGGGAGGCTTAACGACAGCATCATACAAACCAACTACCATTATGGTGACGGATGTAGATTCTGACCTTGGCTCCAATTTTTTTTTTAGACTTTAGATAGATCAAGTCATAGTAGCCAGAGGCTCCTTTCTGGGGACAGGAGCTGGGGGATCCCTGAGTGAGTTCGTCACCTGCCGCAGCAGAATACAGCCCCACCGATGGAAGCTTCTCTGCACCTGATGTTAACCCATACTATTATATTTATGAGGCTGCCTTGAACATTTCATGTTTTATCTTCTAAAACCAATCGATGGGTCTTCACAGATTGCGATGGGATTTCTTTATGCATATCACTGTCCGGGCTGAGTCAAAAAAATTATCTCACGTGGGACTCGAGGGTCACACAGAGCAAGTCAGGCTTTTGGATCTTCCCTCTTGTTGTAACCTCTCACCCACCGCTAGTGCGTCTCGCTTCCCCGGTTCTCGTTGCCTCGCTGAATGTGTTGGTTCCTGTCACATCCTCTTAGCAGGGTCTCTTATTAGCAAGGAGCTCGCGGTGCTGCCTTGATCCGTCCAAGCTGACCCACGTTCCAGGTACTTTCTCTTTGTCCTCCACGTATTCTCTAGCTCGGCGCTCTGCAAAGCTACTTTATCAGTGCATGAAAAGGGAGAATGTTCTGTCAATAACAATATTTTATCTAGGGCTCCTGACCAATTAGTGTAAGGGCCATCACTCAAATCCTATTTTCTATTAGTAAGAGGGTCGACTTTTTTTTTTTTTTTTCAGGGCTGAAGCAAGAGGAGAGAGTCACCGTTCATTTATTGGGAACTTAGACTAGAGAGGGAATGAAAGCTGAACTGCCTGCCTCTCAAGAGGATTCATGATTCATGTCCTTTTTTTTTTTTTTGAAGGGAAAACAACAACAACAACAACAACAACAAAATCCTCTTGTTTTTGCTAGATGAAAAGAGCTATTTCAAACTGCAAAAGTCCTTCTAAGGAGTCAGGTTTTTGGGGCTCTGAGACCCATTCTTTCCCCATGCAATCATACGCAAGGTATTTGTGGAGGACTCGTGAGAGAGCAAGCAGTGTGCTTGGTGCTGTAGAGGCTGAAAAGGATGAGGGCTCCTCCCTGCCCTCAAGGAGCTTTATGATTTCACTTTTATTTTTTATTTTATTATTTATTCTTTTTTTTAAGATTTTATTTATTTATTCATGACAGACACACACACACACAGAGAGGCAGAGACACAAGCAGAGGGAGAAGCAAGCTCCATGCAGGGAGCCCCACGTGGGACTCGATCCTGGGCCTCCAGGATCACACCCTGGGGGGAAGGCAGGCGCTAAACTGCTGAGCCACCGGGGCTGCCCTGATTTCACTTTTAAAAGCAAGGCATATAAAATAAAAAAATAATAATAATAATTAAAAAAAAAGCAAGGCATAGCCAAACGAAGAAACTAGAGAAGGGTGAAGCCGGACATGCCATCCAGTGCTAGATGGTGCTATGTCGGGTCCATCTATGGTTCACAAACTAGATGAGTCCTCAGATAGTTCACAAAGAACCAATAGAACAGAGTTATTCCCAAAGAATAGCAGAAGGCAGAGGAGCAGGGTCAGTATGAAATATAGGGAATAGGCGAGCCAAACACTTGACGTGCAGGCCACTTGCCCCACTCTATTCACGGTAGACACCACTCACTGGTTGCAGGACTTTTCCCAGAACCCAGACATAGTTGAAAGTTTTCCAAACACTGAAATCCTGGTAGTCATCCCACCTTTGATAGTCGTGAGTCATATTTATCCTGACGATCCACTGTTAAGAGACCCGAAATGTTTATGTATGATCTATGTGAATTTAAATTATTATTATTTTTTGTCATGTCAGAATTTTATCGGTCAGTATTTATTGCAGCGCCCGGTACATTTTGGGCACGCGGTAAATATTTGTCGAATGAATGAAACTCACGGAGAAGTTAATTGTAGCCTTGAAGAGGGGAAAGGCCAGAGTTTTCTAAGCTGAATCTATCCAACGCATGCTGGGACCCGAGCCAGGAAGTAGTATATCCGTAATATATCTCAATGTACAAACCACCTTCTTCTGTAAAATTGGTATCAGCAGGGCCCTCTGTTTCCTGCCATGCACGTTGGCTCTAAGTCACAACATTAATTAATAGAGAAAAAATTTATGGCAAGAAACGAGTAGCAATTCAAAGTTACTTGTTTTCATGTGTTTGGTTGCCCTACCAGACTGCATCCCACCAGAAATAATGTGGCAGGTTTTATTTTCAGAGAATACGTTGGCACTTTTATTTTAATACCGGTTATTAATCAACAAGATTGTAAAATTCACGAGATCAAGAACTTCAGATATTTTTAAAACTGCTCACCCACACGTGAACATTAAGCATCTACTCTTACATTTTATTTTTTTTTATTTTTTCTATTTTTAAAGATTTTATTTATTTATTCATGAGAGACAGAGAGAGAGAGAGAGAGAGAGAGAGAGAGACACAGGCAGAGGGAGAAGCAGGCTCCATGCAGGAAGACTGATGTGGGACTCGAACCCGGGAATCTGGGATCACGCCCCCAGCCAAAGGCAGGCGCTCAACCGCTGAGCCACTTGGGCGTCCCAAGTCTTACATTTTATTAGAGAAAGAGGCTACGAGGAAGGCTAGGACTTTGTTCGTGGTCTCAAGGAACTCTGAATATAGGGAGAACGATGGGAATTATCATAGCTGCAAAGTGCCACATACGACATGAGTGCCTTAGGTGGTAGGGTAAGCCCTCGGTGTGTGGATCTCACTTCTTTCATGCTCGATATACTCAACATGGGCTTAGCAAATACATTTCATCTCTCCTGCCTGTACCGACCGTTTCATAATGGTTACTTGGGAACTGTTGTCAAAAACGATCCTGAGGCCATGGGTGGGTTCCGAGAGGGGTGGCGGTGAGTGAGTATTCAGTCTTTGAGCCAAGGAGAGGGAGCCGGGTGGACTGTGTTGGGAAGAGGTGCACAAGCTTTGTGCTGAGAACTAGGCCCTTGGGAATATTCCCCAACACCCCCCCCCCAGTTCTGATGTAGTAGTTCATGTTTTTCCTGTTCAGATGTGGCATCCCTAAATGTCATGCTTCTTGAGTGATGATGTGAATACAATTAGATCGAAGCATCATTTCCAGGGAGTTAAAGAAATAGTGAAGGAAGACCTTTCAGGAGTTTAATGGCGATGCCTAGATATTTATTTTAAAAATAATGGTGATGATAGCTAACATTTGTATATTACTTTGTAGTTTACAAAGCACTTTCACAAATTGGAAACAACCTAACTGTCTGTGAATGGAGTATTGGCTAAATAAATCAAGGCACTTGCATACAGTGGAATAGTAGGCAGCTATTTTATAGAATAATGTAGATCTTTATTTGCTGATATCAGATAACACCCATGATAAGTTTTTAAAGAGCAGGTTTCAGAGCAGTATATTATATGTGTCTAGCTCTGTTTAAAAATTATATTTTCATAAACACATATCTGCATGTGGATCCGGTGTAGAAAGGAATCTGGAGATTTCTACAAGAAAAGGCTAATCGTGGTTGTCACTGGTAACTGGGGTATGGGGGATTTTAACTTTTTCTTTTCCATCTTTCTGTGAAATTTATGATGAACATACACCACTCTCATGAAAATAAAGAAGAAGTATCCACTAAAAACATCGACTAAACGCATTAACACGTATTAAGATCTCTTGATCCTTATGAGTAAGGGTAGTTGTTACCCGTGTTTTACAACTGAGGGGCTCGAGTTCACATTAACTCAGTACTTAGTCTCACCATGTGCCAGGCCATGTTCTGATTGATTTTCATAGATAAACTCATTTAATTCTCACAGTAATCCTTCAAGGGTGGTTCTGTACAGATGAAGAAACTGAGACACAGAGAGGCTAAGTAAATTGTCAAAGTTCACACAGCTCATGAGTATATGGAGCCAGGATTTAAAACCAGTTTGCCCAACTCCAGAGGTCCACTTGCTTCACAGTCATGCCATGATGCTTGGTAGAAGGCACAGGGTGGGGGGCGGTGGCCTTGCTAGCTGAATTTAGCTCTTCTGGCTCCAAATTTTGTTCCTTGTCACTACACATTTGCGTATGCCTTTTATTTCACGCTTATTACAGATTGTTAGGCCATTTATTTCCTCCCTCCTCCAAAATAGCCTCATAGCGTGGTATACTTTATTTAGGGGACTTCATGATAAGGTTCTACTGGAATTCAATATTGAAGATAAAAATCACTTTTGATCGCATTTATAGAGCACAGAGAATGGGCATCTAACCTTTTCTGGAAGGGATTCATTCATTCATGCATGCATTCATTTCTTTAAGGAATCCTTATTAAGGTGAACTCCGTGCCAAACACAAGTAGAATGCACAGGTAGTGAATGAAACAAAGCAAAACAAAATAAATGATCCTGCATGAGCCTTACATTTGTTTTTTCTTCTTGTTTTTAAATTGAGATATAGCCGACCCACGATGTCACGTTAGTTTCGGGTGTACAGTGTAGTAGTACTTCCATGACTCTATTCGTTGTGCTCACCACAAGTGAGGCTACGCTCTGACACCGTGTAACACTATTATAATACCATTGACTATATTCCCTATGCTGTGCCTTTTATTCCCATGACGTTCATTCCTTGATTGGAAGCCTGTATCTTGCACTCCTCCTCCCCTTCTGTCCATCCTCTTCCTCCATCCTTTCCTCTGGTAGCCATCAGCTTGTTCTCTGTGTTTACAGGTCTATTTATGAGCCTTAGAATCTAGTGGAAGGGGACAGGAAGCCAAAGATAAAGAATATAGAAAACTGATCAATAGCTATGGAGAAAAATACAGATGAACATGGGTGCTGATGGGGGGGCACCGGGAATGGAGGTGGGGTTATATTGGAACTGGAGAGGACAGGAAAGTCCAGTGTCTCCTTTGGTTGAATAGTGAATATTTATTTAACCTGATACATTTATATTTTCATCTGAATAGCCAGGGAACTCAGAGCTAAATTCAGAACTCGGTTATTAAAAAAAAAAAAGTGATTCATTCCAAGTCTATACAAGCATTATTACATCCTTGCTCTTTTTAACCTGATTTGATCTGGTTTTCATTCTTATTGCCTTGTTTCATGTGTCTAACTCTGTATGTAATCCAGAATCCCATTTTTGGAAAGAGGATACACATTTTAAACATAAAAACAAAAAAAATGAGTGGAGTCCATGAGAAGTACCAAACAGTAAACAGCCCATTTTCCTGTAATCCAAAGGAACCTCTCCTTCCTTTTAGCCATATTGACTGTTGAGTAATCTCATCTCTGATTTGATTGGGGATTCTTCTGTCCTGTATTGCTTGCTCCCCAATGTGCACCACATGTGCTCGCACACACGTGAGCATTCTCTCTGTCTCTCTCTTCCCTAATTTTCACTTCCAAAAGAAAGTCTAGGTTTGTGTTTCCTGGGTAGAGTGGGCTCTTTTCTTTTCTCTGACATACAAAAATCTTTACTTTTTCATTGCTGTAAACATTTTCGGTGACAGTGGAACTTCCTAGGGCCACAGTGATACTTAGTAGGAGTCGTGAGTGTTGATGGATGTGGTAGTTCTCTCCAGTAATTAAAGCCACAGTTATTTATAAGGTTCCACTTAGAATTGTTGCAATCTATAGTTGCTGTTAATTGATGACAGATTCATGCTATTTATCAATAATGTATGATATTTATATCAACATCTTCTGTTGCTATGCTCACAGTTTTAAGCATTGAAATTTTTTTCTTTTCTCTCTCTCTCTCTTTTTTTTTCTTTTAGAAAAAGAGAGAGTGAACAAGCAGGGTGGGGGAGGGAAGATGTGTGGGGAGGGGAGGAGAGAATCCCAAGCAGGCTCCACCATGCCCCGTGCAGAGCCTGATGTGGGGCTCCATCTCACGACCCTGAGATCGTGACCTGAGCTGAAATCAACAGTCAGATGCTTAACCTACTGAGCCACCCAGGAGCCCCAAGCAGTGGGATCTTGAGAACAATGCATTATGCTAGTCTTAGTGCCTGCAAGGTACTGGAAAGCGGTGGTGTTGCCTGACATCCTGGGTATCTGTGCTAGCGAGGCTCAGACCATGTTGAGCTGCACTTGTCCGGTCCTTGGTCACAAACAAGAGTTTTGCTTTCAAACATAACTGAAGATCTATCTTTCATGCATACTAATAGTATTTCCTTTTGGTTATTTTTCTTGTAAAAGGAGAGGACCCTCTCAACACATTTCTGTTGGTTGTGTTCAACATCACATTCTCAAGTTTTCGGGAAGTTTTGGAAATGGCACACTTATGCTCTGACGGGGCCTTTGCAAGACAGTGGGAGTCATCCAGTCTGGAATTGTGGTCGTTTGTGGGTAGATTTAAGGGCAGAGATAATGCGTTGATCAAATTTGTGCCTAGCAGTGTGCCTTTTACATAGTAGGTGATCAATTCGTCTTTGAACAAAGAGTAAATATATGAATTTGTGTCTATATGATTTCTTAGAGGAAAGGATGTAGAAAATACACTCTGATCCCCAGGGGTATGAAGAGAAGCAGTAGATACATTCAAATAGCTTAGACCAATGCCTGAAATGTAGTAAGCACTCAACAAAATCTAGCCGTTATTAATATCTGAGCAGGCCCAGGGTATAGCATCGTGCTTGGCACAGAGTTCACCTCCATAAATATTCATCTTGGAAATGAATGCATGTATGCGGAAATGAATGAATCTCCTTCAGAAGTTAGGTGTCCATGCTCCAGTGCTCCCTAGCACCTCCTGCATTCCTTTACTCCAGCGTACTCTACCAACATCATTGCCCCTCTTTGTTCATCTGCTCACTTACTAGGCTGTGTTGCTTCAAAGCGTAGAGTTTTGTGTTCTTTGTCCCCATAGTCCAAAACCTGGCACCATCCGGAGAAAGAGGCAATTCATGTGCTGTGAATGGACGCATATAGAGTGGATGAGTGTATACTTGCCTTCTCCATAATGCTCTGTTAGCTCAGAAGTAAAACTGTAGATATTAAGAACAGGAAACAAAATATTTAAAAAAAAAAAAGAAGAAGAAGAAGGGCAGCCTGGGTGGCTCAGCGGTTTAGCGCCGCCTTTGGCCCAGGGCGTGATCCTGTAGTCCCGGGATCAAGTCCCACGTTGGGCTCCCTGTGTGGAGCCTGCTTCTCTCTGTCTGTGTCTCTGCCTCTCTCTCTCTCTCTCTCTCTGTGTCTCTCATGAATAAATAAATAAAACATTAAAAAAAAGAACAGGAAACAATTTCCCACCTTTCTCTCCATAGCTGTACAATTCTAGTATTCATTCACTTTCATACGTCTTCTAAGTTGTTTGGTCACCATTTTAGACCTAGGAATGGAATTTTGAGTAAGTCAATTTCCTCGTCTTCATGGAGATTAAGTTCTAAATGTCTTTAAGCCTCATTTTATTTGCAGTTCCTCTTTTTCAAGAGTCCAAAACTTATTTTTGAAATCACACTAAAAATTGCATTCCTGGGGTTTTAGACATTTTGCCAATTGGAGTACTACTAAAATGAAAGACCTGTGTTTTATATGCTTATTTATTATGTGGGGGTAGGGTGGAGGAGAGGGAGACAGAGAACTTTGAAGAAATTGGCCCATTTTTTTTGAGGGCTAGCAAGACTGAAATCTGTAGATCTAAGGGGTAGGTTAGCTGGCTAGAAACTCAAGCAGGATTTTTAAGTCACAGTCTTGAGGCAGAATTTCTTCTTAGGGCAACATCTATTTTTCATTGTATGAGCTTCAACTGATTGGATGAGGCCCACCCACATTATGGGGGTGGGAGGTGTCATCAGCTTTACTTAAAGTTAACTGATTGTAGATGTTAAATACATTTACAAAACAGACCTCTACAGCAACACCTACATTAGTGTTTGAACAAACTGCTGGGGCACCATAGCCTGAGCAACTTGCCACATAATCAATCAGATGTATTATCTTTTATGATCCTTATAGAGTCTTAATAAGACCTAAGGAAAGGGCACAGTGAACCCAGTTTTACAGATAAGGAAACTAAGGCACAGAGAGCCCTCATACCTTTCCATGTGGTTATGAGCCAACGTCCGTGTCAGAGACAAGGGTATGACGCTCTGCTCTGTACTTGCTGCCCTTCAGCCCCGCCTAGTAAACCCAGAACACACTTTTGAAAACACCATCTTTTCACCTGGAATTCTCTCTCTCTTTCTTTCTTTTATTTATTTTTTTAAAGATTTTATTTATTCATGAGAGACGCATGGAGAGACACACAGACTTAGGCAGAGGGAGAAGAAAGCTCCCTGTAGGGAGCCTGATGTGGGACTCAACCCTGGGACCGTGCCCTGACCCAAAGGCAGATGCTCATCCACTGAGCCACCCAGGTGTCCCTCTCTTTTGAAAAACACCTAAGATGGGCAGCCTGGGTGGCTCAGCAATTTAGTGCCACCTTCAGCCCAGGGTGTGATCCTAGAGACCCAGGATCGAGTCCTACATCGGGCTGCCTGCATGGAACCTGCTTCTCCCTCTGCCTGTGTCTCTGCCCCTCTCTCTCTCTCTCTCTGTGTGTCTCTCATGAATAAATAAATACAATCTTTAAAAGAAAAAAACACCTAAGACATTTTCCTACTTAAAAAAACTAGCTTCTCCCGTGGAGTATCTTTTCAAACTTAATCCTAGTGACCTCCGTGTGGTTAATATTCCATTTTGTGATTGGTCAATTTGTATTTAGTTTCATTTGGGACCACAAGTCCCTGAACAGCCTCTAGGATTTCATGTTCTTAAAAATAGGTACTTTTTAGAAGCTACCAGAATGTATTCTAGTATACATTTGTGGATGAAATCATTGATACCCATCTATCATCATTTCTCCAGTCCATGATAGGTACTGTCAACATTTTGTCCAGCTGGAAAGTTGTTGACTAATTATAATTTAGCATGCATTTCTTGGTTAAGTTCATGGTCACTGATTTCAGTTTATCTCCGGTTAACAGCGTATACTGGCAGATTGACAGCCCATGAGAAAGATCATCAGGTCACTCTCAGAATTTGGTTTGATGACATCAGAATTCTCTCTTTTTAATTTTGAAGTTTTTATTTAAATTCCAGTTAATTAATATACAGTATATTAGTTTCAAGTGTATAACACTGCGATTCAGCATTTCCATACAATACCCGCTGCTCTTCACAACAAGTGTGCTCCTTAATCCCCAAAGAGTTAAATTTTTTTGGTAAGATGTCAGGTGTGTGTCAAAGTTTATCATTTTTTACACACAGGTATCCAATCTGTCCAGTACCATTTGTTGAATTGCCTTTGTATCTTTGAAACAAATCAGTTGGCTGTATTTGTGTGGGTCTACATCAGGATTCTTATTGCGTACCTGGCTCCCATCTTGAGAGTTTAGGTCATTGCCCCAAACCACATAAACGCATATCAGAATTATCTGAGTCCATCCATGTCTCTGTGTCCACAAGACTGTAAGCTTCTATTAAGGATATATTATATTTTATTCATACTTCTGAGTAAGAACAGTGGAAAATATCATTATCTCGAGAATCCAAAGATGACAAAGGCAATTATTTCTACCGAGTGCTCCCCACACTCCGCTAGACACATGCAGAATTCACCGGTGGTGAATCCGGCCTCCACTCACTCTTAGACTGTAAGCACTCTCCTTTCAAAGAAGGAGAGATGGGAGAAGGGCTCTGTTCCCATAATACCTGCTTGTCCTTTCCCATGCTCTTGCAGGCAGCCTGGGATTCTCTGTTCTCTGTGTCTCAGTCCCTGTGTCCTGCAGCTTCCTCTGTTGCTCCAGACTCATAGATTCCATTATCCTTAATACACAGTGGGCTCTGTGAGACCGGGAGCCAAGTCTACTTCAACCGTGTGTGTCATCTTTAGTTAATAAACATTCAAAACTATGTGAGATGGAAGATTCAAAACTATATGAGGAGGCAGTTTGGTGGAGGGGTTAAGGGCACATACCCTGAAATCAGACAGCCCAAGTTCAAGTCTTGGGCATGCCACTTAGTTAACTCTCTTTGTGTCTATTTCTCCATCTGAAAACAAGAATGCAGGAGATAGCAATAGCACCCATTTCATGAGATAATATGTGTGAAACACTTAGAATAGCAGTAGGGGGTGCCTGGGTGGTGTAGTCCTGGGATTGAGCCCCACATTGAGCTCCATGCAGAGTCTGCTTGGGATTCTCTCTCTCCCTCTTCCTCTGCCCCTCCCTCTTCAAATAACCATATAAATAAATAAAGCTTTTAAAAAAAAGAATAGTAGTGGGTACATGGTGGGAATCATATGTTGCACTGTACTTTTAAAAAATCACCTGCTTCCATTTTAAACAATTTTTCATTTTGTATCTGTGGCCTTCTAGTGACTTCCTGGAATTCTGTGAGTCAAAGACCCATCTTCAGTAACATCACATAACCAGCTACATCCCACCACCTAGTTAAGAGCCCAGTCTCGGCTCTTACTATTTTTCATACTTCTTTGTATTTCCCTTAGCAGCTGACACTGGACCTTGTATGATTCATCATTTGGGACTTGTTATTTCCTAGTCCCTTAGTATTGAAGAAAACTAACATTTACCAAATACTACTGGGTGCCAAGCGAGGTATCTGATCCTTACATTCTCCATGAGGATAATGGTATCATGTTCATTTTATAGATGTCCAGGGAGACGAAGCACCTGGGCGCATTTCAACAAGTCAGGAAGTATGAGAACCCGGTTCTACTCCCAAGTAGGTCTTATTCCAAAGAAAATGCTGTCTCTCCTTCATTATCCTTCCTCCTTCTGCTGCTTCTTCTGGGGGCCTAGCAATCACCCCCAAAAGCTAGAAAAATCCACATGGTCTTCTCTAGTCAAATATGCTTCTTGTAGTACTTTGTTCTGGACCCCACAACTTTTCTTGGAGGCCCCATGAATGGATGGGCAAGGTTCTGGCAAGCCACATCTCTGGTTCTCTTTATTATTATGTTGGTACCCACATAGAGCTGCCCTATATTATACTAAACTAGTAAGTTAGGACCCCCAACAAAGCAGAGCACCCATGCAGGGGCAACAAAATTTTCCTTTGAAAGTCTATTATAGTTGATCCTTTAAAGTAAACATTGAAGCAGCTATTACAACAAAGATTAGAACTCTGTTAGGCTCCTCTATACATACATAACTGAGTGATGGGTCTAGTTTTTATATTGATTACATACGGGGCAGGGGCTCCTCAAAGTCTTCGTAGGTTCTGACTGACATTCTCATTCTAGGCTGTTTATGAGCTTAATTAGATCTATTTTCAAACCCTTAACGATCCTCATCTTTCTCCCTCAACACTTGCTATTGTTCTCTTCACATGTGGGCAGGTTGGTGGTGAATCTGGCCTCCACTCACTCTTAGACTGTAAGCACTTTCAGGGCAGGAAGATATAAAATCTTAACATTGGTTAAGAAACTGGCATGCTGCTGGACCATCTTTTGGATCATAGTAAATTATTTTATGTTGCTATTGATTTACTGGCTCATAACTGCTGGTTGCTTGTCTTCCTGTCTTGTGTGCTTTCCCGTACCTGTGGCTAGGGGTACAGAGAGATATGAGGCAGGCGTGTCTTTCTCTTTGCCACAGCCTTGTGGTGCTAAAGTAGTTCTTGGACCCCAGTGGAGTCTTTAGCCAAGATTTTTAACTTTAATTTTTAGGACCAGCCTTATTTATCTTTACAAGGTAGAAAGACTGTGCACTGTTAGTATTAGCTAAGCAGAATCCAGGCGCATGAGAAGGAAGTACATTCCACACCTTTTGACAAGTCTAAAGTTACTGTCTGAGACTATAAATAACAACAGTAGACATGAATTGGAGAGATGGATTCTCTGTGGATAATTTTCTAAGCAGTAAGGTATTTTCTTTCCAGTGGTGTTGGTTATTGATAATATTTAGAAAAACAATATATGGATTTTGAGAACATATTTCTTTTCTCCTCTGTCACCCATTTAATATATTTTAATTTTTTCAGGCAGTGAGCATTTCTAGAGAATTTTATTATGCAGATATTAAAAGAAAGCTTTGGTGCATATGGATAATCTAGCTTTAAGGTTTTCCTTGGTTATTTTTTTTCTGAGTGGGAATTATTGAATGTAATCTATTTTTGAGTTTTCAAAATTTTGATTTTTCATATTTAGTCCTTGATAGCTTTGCCTTGAAATACCTAAAGAGATGACTGAGTTGGAAAGTGCAGACATCGTCACTGGTTCTTTTAAAGAAAGTTCCATTTAGTGGCAATTCACACTGCATCTTTAGTCAAACTTTTGCCCAAACTTGCAGTGACTAAGCATTGGCAATAAATCCAAATATCATTTTTTTCCCCATTGCAAAGTCGTCAAGACTTTTCTTTTTCACACGAATCTTTGATCTTTGAAAATGCCTCTGTACATGTTCCATTGAGGCTCACTCTATGCCCACGCAGAGCTGTTGTTTCTTCTCCCCTCGACACGTGGGCAAGGCACCTGCAGAGAGAGGGAAGGGTGAGCCCTGTTTCCCGCACATGTTTGCTGCATAAATTATAATGTCCAGTCCATGGAATAAAAGGCACAGAAGTCTTATTGCATATATTTCATTTTTAAAAATTCTAGGAAAAGAAGGAGAGGCTGGGAGGACAGAGAGATAGTTGGAGCTGAGAAGTGTGAGCAGTGCAGGAAATGGGCATGCGTAGTCCCCACTGCAGATGAGGCATTCTGCAAGGCTCCTCACCCACATCCCTTCAGCTCTTCCTGTTGAATCCCCCTGATAAGCCAGTGAGGTGGGTATTATCCCTTTTCTATAAGTGGAAAAGCAAAGACTGAGAGAAATTAAGTAGCTCCACTCGTGGTATTGAGGGAGAGTATATTCACTGAGGTAAGGTGTACCTCAGAGTATATCCTTGTTCCTGGTAGTCTTTGCAGAGTGCGCAGCCTCCGCACCCAAAGTATTTATTCTGTGTCCATCTGAATTCTGAATCTGCTTCAAAGTGTTTGCTCCTAGGAGCATAATTTGCATTCTGGATCCTGAATGTGAATTTGGCTTACTGCTCTTTTGGAAACTGAGTTTATTTTTTTTTTAATATTATTACCTCTGGACCAAAGGCATACAACATCCAAAGAATACCCCAAAACCAAACAAAAAACAATAACAATAACAAAAAAAAAAAACAACAAAGACATGAAGCTTCCATTCCCACTCAGTAATAATCAGTGTGGTTTTGATCGTTTTAGGTGTGGTGGTGGTGATGGCCACAGGATGTCAGAATTAATAATTGCATGACTACCTCCCCAAATGGTCATAAGCCATCCCTGTTTGCCTTTGTTCTTCTAGGTTCCAGAAAGTGTGAGGATGTCAGAGGGGGCAGCTTACTCTGTCTTTGTATGCTGGGCCATTTAGTTTGGAAGCTGGAGCATCTGGACCTTCATTTGGACCTTGGTTATAATTGTCTTAAGACCAGATCCAAAAGTTCTCAAAGCCTACATTTTTTCTGGCAATACATTCAATGGAGTTTATTTATATTTCCAAGATCAGAGGAGGTTGGAAAACCAGGTATTTTAGCCTCATGTTCCAAGAATTTGGACCATAGTGAGGTTCGAATGGCTCTCACTTACGTGATATTTTCATATTTGACCACACTTCCAAGCAAAGGCTGTAAAATACATACTGGAAGTTGATTCAATTATTGCTGTGGAGTCAAGGTTAAGATCTGTTTGCTGAGTTCTGGTGTAGAGTGAGATAAACACAAATATATGTACTTCATCGTATTGACTTGCAGAGAAACACGTCTGTAGCGTGGAAAGCATCTTTGTGCTGTGGCTTGCCACGTGGTCTTGAGATATGTTTTAACCTGGCCTTTATTTGCCATTGCCATCTTTAAAAGGAATCTCGATTTCCTTTAGGGAGAGAGGTGGCATTACCTAAGGGCCTCTTCTCCCCTGGGAGCGCTCTCTCAATGATTGGAATCAGACTCCCCCCAAGTTAACCTTAGAGGTTGGTCTACAAAGAAAGGTGCGTTCTTTTAAAGGCTCCTCTAGATCACATTCAAAGACACTCGCAGTTTGGATTCTTCGGGCCAGAGCAGGGTGCCATGTATTGGCTGGGTTCCTGTGTGAGTCGTGCCTTTTCTTAATTTCCCTGGTTGTTTGGACTAGCGGTGTGCGGCGTTTTGGCTTTCCATCAGGACGGGAAGCTGTGGCCCCCTCCTGATTTGTGGGGAGACTCCTAGATGTCAAAGCCACGTGGTCCTCGGGGGCAAACAAAAGTTCTGGAAGTCAGACAGGAGTACCTGCAGGTCCCATGTCTCCCACAGACCAGCTTTTTGTCTTTGGAAAAGTTCCTTAATCTCTCGAGGCTTCAGCGAGCTGATCCCTAGACTCAGCCTAATGGGAGTACTTGCTCCTACTGGTCGGGTAAGAAGCAGCTGCGATCTTCTGCATCACCACGCAGCACGGTGGTTGGCACGTGGTGGATGTTCACCAGGTGTGGGATGTCGGGTCTTGGTGGCTATTATTTTCCCAGCAGCCCAGGTAGCTCTGAGCTATGATGATGGCTAGAAGGTTAGGGATGACCCCGTTGCTTGGAAGTTGCAGGAGGATGGGGAAAACGGGAGCACCTTGCCTCATTTCTCATGCTTCAGGCTTGTTTATTACAGTGGCAGGTTACCATGGAAACTTGGGGGATTAGGATGGCATTATTGAGTTAAGCATTCAAGGAACACCTCGGGAAAGGAAAGCTATAGCATGTTCGCGCGCCCTAAGTAGTTTTCAAGCGCGAGGGTCATTTGGGGGCGAGGATGGGGCGGCAGTCCCCGACCCGCTCGACTCACAGACGGTCCTGGGCCCACTCCCAGAATTGCGATCCCGGGGTTGAAAGTGCGATCGACCCCCGCCTGGGCCCGTGGCGGACCGGTCCCTAAGTGGTCCGCAGAGAGAAGCCAGGATTTCCAAATGGGAAGCCGCTCTTTACGTGGCAGGGAGTGTGGCTTTTCAAAATAGATTCTGAAGTCGAAAAGGACTCCGAGGGTTTTTTTTTGAGAAGGGTTGACCTCCTTTCATGCCACTTACTGTGAATTAAAGCTGCGAGGGAGAACTAGTTTGGGCATGTGGTGGGGCCTGGAGAGCCGAGAGCCGCGCTGCCAGGGAACAAGATTTGTGTTTCTAAGGAGATACAACAAAAAGGAGAATGCTTTCAGAGCCAGCGGCTGTCAGAGTGTAAAAGTATCCACGTTCGGAAAGGGAAATAGAAGTTGAATTAAGTAATTTTATACACACGTTACAGGGTGCCCTTCTGCTAGTAATTCTTAAATGCAAAAGCAAATAGTTGTGGCCACAAAGGGCTTAGTGCATCTCAGCTGATTTTTAGTTCTCAGACTCCGACTGGATCTGGTCGGTGCTGACCTGCTCTGTGCATGTGATTTTAAGCTGATCTGACTCGGGTCTGTCATTTCGTGGGGTTGTATCAGTCACAGGGGACAAAGGGTGACATATCCCGGCAGAGGGTTGGGCAGCCACTTGACAATCCATTCTGAATAAACGGAGAGGAGGAAAAGCCCTAGTTGTACCAACTGGGGCGGCAAACAGAGTCTTCGATGCCAGTGGCAGCCAGTTTGCAAATGTGCAGCCCATTATTAGTGCAGAGGAATGTCCTGAATGGGTTCATCGGATGAAGTCTCATCACAGGACAGGAATCACAGGGAGAGTGCACCAAGGAAAAATTACAGTACAGCTATATTTACTTAGTGCCTCTGCAGTACGGTTTTATTTTCCACAGTTGGAAAGGGAACCACCTGTCTCAACTGCTGATGTCAGAGAGCTCCCTCGAGACTGAGGGCTGTTGGAAAGCACATGATACTGTATATATTTGCTCTTACGTCCATATCTGGCTAAGATTGGGTTTCAGATTTGTGCCCTATTGTGGAGTTCATTGAGCAGTGACTCCGAGGTGCCCTCCTACGTCACGTGCCCTTGTGAATTAAAAAGTAGCTCGTGCAAGGCCCCCGTCGTGAGTGTTCCCTCAGCTTGCGAGGCAAGTATTCACACTGCAGGAGAATGAATGACATGCATCTCGGGGTTATCAACTATGGATTCAGTTTTGAAAGTGAGTATCAAGAGGCATTACCTCTGCACCTAGGGGCCAATACGCTGCTGGTGTTTCATCTTCTGTTTAATTGCTAATGATCAGGAATTAAAAATATATATATATGCATCAATCAGATTTGGAGGTTTTATGTGTAGATTGCTAAAGAAGCAAAAAAAAAACAGAATAGTATGTGTTCTTTCTTTCTTCTTTCTTTCTTTCTTTCTTTCTTTCTTTCTTTCTTTCTTTCTTTCTTTCTTTCTTTCCTGATAGCATGTCAATATGGAGAAATTGTTGTAGAGTGAATAAAATGCTTAATGCCTAACTTGAAAGAACTGGATATTATGACCATGCATTTCAAGGGACCTACTGCATTATTATTATTTAAATTTTTTTTTGTTTTTTTTGCAAAAAGTTGTATCATCGCTGGTCCAGCTCTTCATGCTAGGGTGGGGAGGGGGGAGGAGATTAGGCTTTTTAAATGTTGTTCCCTAAGGAAATGTGAGGGCCACTGTACTGCACAACTCCAGGGGGCACACCGTTTGTGTCACAGTGAGGACTCACGCTTGAGCTGTCCCGCTGACAATATGTCCAATCCCAGAAAATATGATGCTATCAACATTACTCAAACATTACATAAAAATAGAATTGTTACCAACAATTGCAGAAGGCTTGCTATTAGTGAAGTTGTTCATTATTTTAATAGTGCCATGCATCTCAATTTGAATATCTCTACCAACTTGCAAATTATATGGCTGTTACAAAATAGGTGGAAAACGGAGTCTCTGAGAGTGTAAATTACATTCTTGGGCCACATCAAATCAATGTCCTATTAGGGATCAGAACCGGGGTTCATAATTCCCAGCTTTCCCATGATGCACGCCTTCAATTAAATTAATATTTGAAACGATGCTTGGTATCTTTTCTCAAATCCTAAAAATAGAGTAAATAGGGTGGGTTAAGACCCCTTGGTTCATCTAATCTTTCCCCCAGTGTAGGATTTTCCTCTGAACCATTAAAAGTGTTATAATATATGATTGATATTAATTAGTTTTCTGTAAAGTACTGCACTCCTTAACATGAACTGAACTAGAAATAAATATATTACCATGAATTAAGATTTTATTAGTTGCGAAGAAGAATTGGATGAAGGCACCTATGTGAAATCCTAAGTACAGGCGTCAAATTGAATTAATGCCAGCACTGCCTTGAGATTAATTTGAGTACTGAATAAGAAATAGTATACCATAACATAACTGTGTTTACTGAATCATTTTTGGCATCAAAAACTAAAGCTACATTACAGATGCAACAACAGGCTTTTCTCCCTTGGAAGAGAGAGGCGGGTGCATTTTGTAATTAAAGTGGATGTTATCCTCTGAAAAATGCCTCTAGTCTCCAGGAAGAAAACTGTCTTCTTGAGAACACTGCATCCCCGTATATATCTCAGACTTTGCATACTTTGCATTGCTCTGGACTTCTGCATCCTATTAGAATTTTATAATGTGATTAGTAACGTTTTCTACCCTCCCAGTCCGAGTACTAGGTAGACCTCACTTTATAAATTTGCATCTCATTATTATGTATATGTTTTGGAAAACTGTGGGAAGTGTTGAAAAGATGTATGGGGTTGCCTCAGGGATGTTCTAGAAGGGATTCCTGATTATGTAGGGAGGATGGATTACACAGCGTAGAATGCGGAGCTGTGCAAGCGGAAGACTGCAGAGCTCCAGTGAGCACTCCTCCCAGCCTGTGGGGTGAATGGTGCCCCCTAGAGTTGTGCACTGCTGTGGCCCTGCTCTCATCCCCCATATTCATTCTGAGAGTCCCTGATGCTGTATTTTTTTTTTTAAGATTTTATTTATTTATTCATGGAGACACAGAGAGAGAGATTGAGAGAGAGAGAGAGGCAGAGACACAGGCAGAGGAAGAAGCAGTCTCCATGCAGGGAGCCTGACGTGGGACTCGATCCCCGGTCTCCAGGATCACACCCTGGGCTGAAGGCGGCGCTAAACTGCTGAGCCACCCGGGCTGCCCTGATGCTGTATTTCATTAATTTTATTTGCACATACAGTATCACTTACTGGAGGAAAAGAGTGCAAAACTTGAGACAGGACTGTCAAATAGGGAAATTCTGCACATTACGTGTGTAATTTTGAATTTTCTAGTAGTCACATTAAGAAAAAGTAAATTTAATTTTAATGATATCTTTCATTTTTCCCAGTTCATCCAAAATATCATACTAACATATAGTCAACATAAATTATTAATAAGATGTTTCCCATTTGATTTTTCATGCTAACGCTTTGGAGATACTATGCATAGTTTACATTTATAGCACATCTTAATTTTCATTAGATATACTTCAAGTGCTCAGCAGCCATATGTGGGTGGCGGCCACTCTATTGGATGTGCAGTCTTTAATTTAAATGCCAACTTTTCAGCATTTCATTACACAGAAAAATGACTTGCAAGAAAAAAAATCCTTAAATATCTGAGACAAAATGCAACATATCCTTTATGTCGTTTTATCAATTTAAAAAGTGATTATATGATTGATCCCTCGTTTTTGGGAAGAGTATAGATTTTAGCACGATGTAGTTGATAGGCCAGTGGTGGCAATATTGACTTGATATTGAATTATTTTGCTCCTGTGGCTTTGTTTTCTGTTCTTCCCTCATATATATTATTACTTTAAAACACAATTTGATACTTTGTGGTTCTTCTCACATATGCAAACTCCTGGGATCCTGTCAGTTTCTATGCGACATATGGATGTCTTGTTCCTTAACAGAGAGACTCTTCACAGACTTCTGGCTCAAATAACTTTTGTGGCCAGCATAATGGAAACTAAAATTGTTTTCTGCACTTGCTGTTTCTGGTCTCTTTGGAGGTAGAGCCAGGTCAGGGCCAGTATGAGACTGGTTTTACTTTTCTTCAGGTAAACAGAAAAACCAACAGACACTTGGCGTTCCTACAGCTTAGGTGATGATTCTGTGTGTACTCTCATAGAAAGTCAACTTAAAGTAAGACTTCAGAAGAAAGTGCTCTGCATTGTTTTGTTTCTAGACCTTTTTTTTTTTTTTTTTTTGGTTGAGGAAGCCAGGCAAAGAGCAAACTTACTCTTTGTAGTGTTGGTTGATGTTAAATTGAGTTTCAAGTATTCATATGTGAATATAAGGTGTCTTTATTGAGTATTTATTGTATGTCAAGCACTGGGTTCATATACAACTCATTTAACCCTTACCACCAACCATGAAAAATAGGTGTTTATATTGCTATTTCCATTGCTGAGAATGTGAGGTCAGATAGTCCTCACCTGGGATCCCACAGCTAGCTGCTAAGTGGCAGATCTTCACTGACTGACTCCCCAAGGTCATGTTGGCAGAGAATGGGACCGTATTTTCAAACCAAGTCAGTGACACCTTTCAGTGATGAATTCTGAACTACAGGCAAAATACTAGTTTTGAAGTTGGAGGTTTCCTTCACTTACTTTATTTAAGAAATACATTCAGAGAATACATAATCCTAGCCCATCTTTTGAAAGAAAGTATATCTAGAAAGCTGAAGGGGCTTTGTCCAAGGGCAGGCAAATACACTTAGACATCAGGTCGCTTGATTCCTACTGCATTGTGGTTTGTCTATGTAGGTTAATGGTTCTTTTGAGAAGATCCATTGAACATTCAGAATTTTTTTTAAAACAAATCTAGCAATCATTGGAACTTTGAAGTATTATAGGAAGACTTTTTTCTTTCTTTTCTCTATATTTTAGAGTTTTTATTGAAGTGTGATACAAATACTGAAAAAGTGCATATAATACAGGTGTTCAGCTCTACAGATGTTCACTAACTGGACATACCCATGGAACCAGCACTGGACAGCAAGAAATAGACCATAACTAGCTTTCTGGAGCCCCTTCCCATGGCCCATGGCCCCAGCGGCCAACCATTACCAAAGGCAACCCCTTTTCAGACTTCCAGATGCATAAATTAGGTATAGCTGTTTCTGTACTTATTTATATATAAAGAATAGAATAAGGTATGCACTTTTTTTTTTTTTGGCATGTCCAGCTCCTTTTGCTTCACATTATGTTTCTGGGATTTATCTGTATTTTGACCTATCACAGAAGTTCATTCATTCTCAATGATGTACTTGGCTATAGTTTTGAAGTATGGGAGCCCCAACAACCTTACTAGTGTAAGTGGAATCACTAAGTGTATTGAACATTATTATTCCAACTGCTTTTTTTCCAGAACATCACTATCCATAGTTTCATTTGATTCAATCTAAAACACAATAACAAATAATAAATTGGAATAAAGAAACAGATAAAAAGTGTAGGTGAATCTAAATAATAAATCTTTTTACACAGCAGCAGAGCAGCCACCTTAGTGATTGTGATGCAAGGTCCATCCCAGCAAGCCACTCTTGTCCTGTGTTTTTACGCCATAGTCAACATGGGCTAATATAATAGAGAAGACAAAGAGCACAGTCTGAAAATACCCACGGGAGAGTGCCGAGTTGGAGTTCCCACTAAGTAGCTTCGAACGGCTGTGCAGAAGGTTAGGCGGGGCCTATTTTTAGGTGCCCTACGTGGAAATGGCTCCACTAAGATGGATGGTGGAAAATTAACACCTTAGGGGCTGTCAGAGATTTTTCCTTTGAATAGAGGTAGGGAAAGAATCCATTCTGATGAACTACTTGGGGCAAAGTACAACCTGGTATCCTTCAAGCATAATAAAGCGTTCGAACTGTTTAAAAGGGAAACTCATGCAAACTGCCTTTTGGAGATTATTTCCCAGGCACACAAATCAAGCTTTCTTAGGTCAGGTTTCTCATTGTTTCTTTCTTCTGGGGGCAGGAAAATGTGAAGCGAAGTGTGTCATGTCAGGGAATCCTGTTTGGACGCCCAACATTGTATGAAAATAGCTGGTGGTTTATCAAGGCTTTGTTCTTACCAAGGTTTATCATTTACCTGGTCTTACTTTGCTTACTCCATTGTCACCAGGGCTATCTCTCCAGATGTCCTATTAGGGAATTTAGCATACCTGTGGCTACTAACTCAGCCCTAAAGGAAAAATCTCCAGCTGGGTAGCATTAGATGACTCTGAAGCACAGATCTTCCATCTCCTGCTATGTTGGGTTGTATGTGCAAAGAAAACAGCCGGCCAGGAGACTCTATTGACTCCGAATGAGACATCACCTATCCTGCGATATGAACTTGCTTTAGTACATTTGCTAATAATGTCATGATTATATATTTTTGGCACATGACCTTTTCTCTCTCCACACCCTGCAGAGATATATCATGTGATTTCCTTCAAATTAAAAAGGGGTAAGGTCTCCTTTGACCAAATAGAGTGAGTTTTTCATTTAAGCAAGGGGGGTGTCCTGGTACCAGGAGGCAGAAGGGTTACTTTAAGCTCTATTTCCCTAGATGCTGGGGACCTTATTCCTACCTACAAAACCTTAAGTTCAGGAGGATCCCTCCTCTTCTAAATCTTCTTTTTCCTGGTAACACCTTTTCTTACCCTTTGTAAAACCAAATCACATGGTATAGCATGTTAAATTGCATCTATATGCGGTTTAAGTAAATAGTTACTGTCACACCAAGTATATGGTTTTCATTTTTATTGTGCAAGTAGGGACTTGGTCTCACACATGACTTGTGCTGCTTAATAGCATTCATGATAAACAAGATGAAAACTTGCTGTTTATCTGGGGCAACGGCTGGGGTCTGTAAGAAACTCAGGTCTGCAGAGGCCAGTTTTCTTGTAGTCAGTGTGTGTGAAAGTAGTATTTCGTAAGTTCTCCTGTATGCCGTTCCTGGAATGGTTAGGAAGTTAAATATCCATATTGCAAGGAGGTGATGAAGCTATGCTCTTTCAACACAGTTGAGCACCAGTTACTTTTCTTGCATAGGCTTCCTGATTCCAGTGTCTTTGTGCAAAGCAACACTTGGGTTTGCTTTGTGCAAAGAGGTTCTTCTAAATTTCCTGTCTGTGTCAAGGCAGGAATATCACCGCTTTTGAGACGTGGTGGGGATCTAAGATGTAGTTGAGTCTGGCCATCTTTTTGACACGTAAGGAAACTGAGGCTCAGGGCCATGAAGTGAACTGCCCAAAGCTTAACTGTGGGCTAGTGATATAGCTACATGAGGACCCATGTTCTCCCCATCATCCTTTTCCTTCCATCTTGGGCTAAATCAAGATCCACAAAGTCCCAGTCCTTCTCAGATAGAGTTGAGTCACATGTAATGACTTTTTTTTTTTAATTTTGTTTTTTTATTTGCATGCAGTTGACACACAACGTTACATAAGTTTCAGGTGTACAACATAGTGATTCAACAAGTTTACATGTTATGCTATGCTCATCACATGCATAGCTCCCATCTGTCACCACACGAGACTATTACAGTACCATTGACTATATTCCTCTATATTCCTTTTGCTGTGCCTTTTATACCCATGACTATAAATCTCATGAACTTGGCCTTGGTTCCAGCCTCATTACCCCTTTTCTCATGAAAATTCTTAATAGTCAAAATAATGATCATCCAAGTGTAGGAAGAATGCTTTGCAGGAAAGGACCACCACGAAACTATGAGAATGCTAACTCCAAGGGGCCAATGGTAGAGCTTTGTTCCTGTGGAGCTAGGGAGCCTTCCTGTGAAAAGAGGATAGGTCAACCTCCCCCAGGGTTTGAGGAGGGTCTAGAATGAGCTTCCTGCCCAAGAACAGGGCTGCCACGTGACAGCACGCACACAGAATAGCTGCACATTTAGGAACAGATAGCATGCCAGAAGTTCACTTGCAAGTCACAGGTTTGCAACTAGGAAGCATTTTTCTCACCTTGTCTACTTAGGTTCTCCAGAGGAGGTCGCATCTACAAGGACTCTTCCCTCACTTTCCAGGACTGCCCTTTCCAGTTCCCCAAGTGCCAGACTCGCTTCCTGAGTAATCTGCTTGCTAGCATAGCCACACCACTCTGAACACATTTACTATTCTTTTTCTTGGTCTGTGCTTCTGACTGCCTTTAGATGCCAGGAAGGAAGAAAAAATATGTCTAACAGGTAGATGCATTTGTATACATAGCTGGAATCCCTTGACCCTACTGAGGAGGATGACATTTTTGAGCTGAAAGTTTATTTAACTTAATTGATGAAATTTCACATTGAGAAACAACATGAAGATGCTAGAGGCATCTGAGGGTCAGAGATTTGGGGCCCCCTGTGAGGCCAGCTAATCAGAGTTGAGAGCTCTCCTCGCCCTATAGTTCAGGGCTCAGAGGCTTTTTCCCAGTGCTGAGGAGTGACTTCTCCCAGTTGCTCATGAAGCTTGCCTCCTGAGTGGAGTGTCTGTTACATTTGGTGTGATAGACACAAATGGCTTCCTTTTAAACATGTGATGAGTATTTGAGACTTATATTGGATGTCAGGGGCTATTTCGATTTGCTACGATCCCTGCATGTTAAGAAGACCTCCCTATAAGCCTGAATCTCTCTTTCTTTGAGAAATAAATTGTTTCCTTTTTATTTTGAATGTGGAAGTTATACATGTTTATCAGAAAAAATTCAAAAATTACAGAAAGACATACACACACACACACAAAGAAAATTAAAAAGAACTTACAATATCCTCAGACACTGTTGAGCACTTTGTTCCCCTGGTCCTCCTTCCTCTTTTCTTTCTGAGTGTATATATTGATATGTAAATTGTTGTGATTATATTTTTTCAAACACAATTTTAAACCTTAATGTATTTTGAACATTTTCTCATTTGCCATTAAATGTATTTTGCAACAGTTTCTAATGTTAGAATTGAATATACATATATATAATGAATATATAGAAATATATGAATGGATACATATATACCTAGTGCCTTATAATTTATTTAACTGGACGATTACTGTTGGACATTTATCCTGCTTTCAAGTTTTCAGTGATATAAATAATGCAGCATTGGCTCTCTTCACACCAAAAATCTTTATGCACATCCCCCCTGCTGCGTCCTTAAGATGAATTGCTAGAAGTAGAATTTCTGGGTTTATGGGATGCCCATTTTTAACATTTTTGATACATATTGCCCTCTTGTCCTCTAGAAAAATTTGTACCCATCTATAATCCTACCAGTAGTATTTGACATCTACTTTTGATTGAGCTGCTAAATGTGGAGGTCAATCTTAGAAATATTCTTCTTGGTTAAGAAAGTTTTCCCAAAAATCCTGTGTGCAGTGGGGCAAGCAAATATAAAGGAAGATTTTATGTAAGTCATTATAAAATTTAGTTTAGGCCTTAAACTAATTGCTTTCTAAGATGAGAATTTATTTCCTTTCTACATCCTCACATTTTTAGGATATGTATTAGCTCTGCTAGAATTAAATTCAAATATCAAAGCACTGGAAAAAATCTACAACAGAAACAAAAGCAAAATCACCACACCTTTCCAAGGCTTTTCTGATGGAATTGAAAAAAGAAGAAAAAGAAAGAAAGAAAGAAAGAAAGAAAGAAAGAAAGAAAGAAAGAAAGAAAGAAAGAAGAAAGAAAAGAGAGAAAGAAAGAAAAGAGAGAATGTTCACTTAGAAAGTTCACTTATTTATTTCTTCCATCTTGAGACTAGTTGAAAAATACAATTCAGTTCCCTAAAATCAAGAAAAGTTAAGCTTATTAGAACCCAAACTCTAGAAAAAAGTATGAGAGGGAACTGTTTGACTAACAAATTTTTTTTTCAGCTTAATAATTTTTGCACCTCAGTTTTTCCTGTCCCTCACCATGTTCCTTAGGGGATAAAATAATATTCCTGAGTGAACTATTATGTTAGTGGGGTTCAATAGCACTTTATATTTTTAAATAGTACCAAATTTAATAAAATATGATGTGCCTTGTTTTCAGTTTTAGTGAAAAAAAAATTTGCTAAATAATCCTATGGAGTATTTCTTGTTTATATAATCAGTAACTCACTGCATTACAGATGAATTAACCTGAAATAATTAAGGTAAATGTAAATGTCTGTAGAGGCACAAATTCTGTGGAATAAAATATCAGACAAGAGCAGATTTTCACCATCCTTTTATTCTCTCTTATCTGTGGCCCTAAGAAGCATACTTTTTTACTTTATGTTTAGATTAGTCCAATGAACTGACTGTGGCTCACATTAATTTTCACATTATTTTTGTTCTAATATGAAAAATGGCAAGAGCAGATTTTGAGGTCTGTGTTAAAATATAGCCTGACTCGTTTGCATAGAGCTGTTGTGCAGGTTTTATTGGGGATAAAAGATATGTTGCTGAGGTTGTCTATCACCTTCAGCTTACTTAAAAAATAAAAAAAAATAAATGAACGAAGGAGGCATTAAAGCTGTCCACTGACTTTTTTCTATGTAATTCCCCAAAGGTACTTTGTTCAAGTGGATGTCATCATGGCAGTTTTGTGCAAAATAAAAGATTTGATTTGAGAGTGTTTATAGGCTAGAGGTCTTTGATATCCCCTGCCCTGCCACCAACTTTTGTGCCCTGCAAGGCCTTTGCTTTAGACGTGTCCCAGAGGCTCAGAGCAAGTGCTCAGAAACATGGGGTATCAGAATCAATTAGCCCCTCGAGGAATTAAAAGCAAGCAATTGAATGCCTGTTAACAATGATTAACTTTAAAAATATTAGCAATTCTGGGAAGATCCCTTTCCTTTCTGGAAGACTGCTCTAGGCAGGCAGCATTCCCAGGAATGTTGGTTTCCAGCTATGTAGACACTTTCTTGGATATAAAGCTCATCAGGGGTCTTTTCTGGGCTTTTTGATTTGGGAATGTACATTATTCTTATGTATGAAACTTAATTCTTCCTAAAAGGGTTTTCAGAGATCTATATACCGTCTTCAGCTACAACCTAAACCCTTGCTTATTAAAAAAAAAAAATGTTTTCTCAGTTATAAAATGAATACACAGATAATATTTACTGAATCATTTTGAGGTCCAAGATTGATTGAAATAGGCTATATAAAATGCTGATCATGTCAAGCTCATGTAAGCTCTACTCTAGATGTTTTCTTCTCCATTTTTCTTTCTTTATAAGTTTCAGCCTTAAATTTGTCCTTGTATGTCTATTTAAGTTGATAAAAACAAATGGGCAAAGATATTTATATCAGTAGCTCTTTACTTCTGCGTTCTCACCTGTATGCAATGGTATCAAAACAAATCGTCTTTGCTGCTGTCTTCTTGGGTATTTGAGTTTGATTGTGTTTATTTATTTTTAAGTGAAAATAGAGAGGGTGGGAAAAGCCCGTAGTTTGGGATGGCGGTGGGGAAATGTTGCGTACTTTATCAAATATCTTTGCTATAGGATGGAATTACCCTCTTGGAGGTGTGTTTTCTCTCTTGTTATCAATTGAGGCTAGATCCCTTGCCTTCACTAGTATTGGAGTCTTGGGAAACGTTAACAGAACTAGCGAAGGGAGGAATTCCATTGGGGTGGACTCTAGGCTCTGGGAAGATATGGAACATGATGGGCACTCAACAGATGTTAATAAATACCTCCTTCTATTGTTGGGACAAAGTAGGGTTGATTTGGGTGTGAATTGTAATGGTCAGTGAGAGGACCTTGTACTTAAAAACCGTGTGTTTTAAGGAGAGGAGGAATCTGGATATTGAGAAAAGTAGCATTGTTTCTTCATATCAAATTATTCTTTGTTTTTCAGGGCTGTCATCCCCCTAAAATTGTCAGCTCCCTTGTGTCCATGTCGTATGCCTTCTTGGCAGTCCTTGCCATACATTGCTGTGGACACAGTAAGATTTCAATAGGTCCTTGTTGATTGAAACCAAACATTTGGGAATCTTAGAGGCAGAGTTGACGGGTGAGGTACGAGGAGGGCTGCAGGGAGAGAGGGCGAGAAAAAACAATCAAGGCAGAGAGAGAATTAAATATAGAAACCGCCTGAGAAGCCAGAAAAGAGCAAGGTTGGTGAGCAACTAACAATTTATGTTCTCCTGAGAAAAGAAAAAAAAAGGAAAAAACTGGACAGGGGAGAATTTTTAATCTGAAGAGCTAATTAACCAAATTATAAGACCTCAAAAATATCCCTCTCGTTAGAGTTATAATTTTGAGACTTAGGGAAAAAAATGGTGGAAGCTACTCTAATTCGTCCCAAGAACCTATTTAAACTTTGAATTGTGCAGGAATAGAAATTTGAGGGGGAAAATGGAACATGCTGTAGTTTATAAATCATTTCAATGTTTTGACTCCTAACTAACCCTCTTTGTGATGGTGAAGGGAAAAAAAAATGTATATAAAACCACCTGTGGTCTCTTAAATGTGCTGATTTGATGAAGAAAGAGTGGAATTAGGTGGCAAAAAGGTGAATAAGGAAACTCCAAAATCACAATGTGAGCAGGTTAAAATATCATAAACTATAATACAAAATGTCCCCGTGTAAAGAGCTTCTCCAAAATGTGTGAACATGACTTAAAAATATATATTTTGTAAATATTATATGTATGAAAATATATGCATTTTATCAATATATAAATATATATCATAAGTATCTATGTAATGGGTGCCTAGCGTTCGATGAACACCATTAAAAGTATCAGAGACTAATCACTGCAGGGATCACCTGATAATAATTAATAAACATCAACTCTTCTTGGTCAAGTGACCAATATTATTTCACAGTTGACTGTGTTGAGGGTTGAGCCAATGACCTTTGCCCTGAATTTTAATAATTTACTGTAGTTTTACATTAAATCGGAATATAATTGGGAAGAAAATTAGTGTTTCTTTGTGGGGAGTGCAGAGTAATGCCACTAATTGCATGTATAAAAGCCTTCCCGAGGTTGTATTTTCCTGTTCTTTCTTGATTTAGAAAATTAAAACTACAGTAATTTTCCGCTATTTGTAAGAGGGAAAAATGTGCCAGTGAAATTGTATTCAGCTAACTTAAAATGTCAAAGCTTTGGGCCATCTTTTCATGCCCAGTAATGACAAACTGTCAATTCATCACATTATTCAGGAATTCACCAGCAACTTGTTGCAGCTATCAGAGTTGAAAAAACACCTTATAGCACGTGTGGTCTGAGAGAAGAAATAATCTGATTTTTGTTTGTTTGATTTTTCTTCCTTTCACTTTAATATTTGACCAACTTTACATCTACAATGTGTTAGAGCAAATCACCACTTCTTTTTTTCTTTAGAAAAAGATGGACAAGAGAGAACACATTAAATTAACCTCAGCAGAACAGGAGATTAAATGAATAGGGCTTTAAAATTATTTTTAGATACCTGGGGGATTTTTTTTTTCATAGAAGTTATTATCAAGTAAAAGAATGGAGCTGATTTTAAAAGTACATGGGGTTTAAAATTTTGTTAAAAACACATATATTCACAAATGTCTATATACCAGGCGTACCTCTCCCTGGAACTTGGAAGGGTTAAATCAGACCACTGTAGTGTTATGGGAAGTGTTTTTTTTTTTTTTTGGCAATATCTAGTACCTTGAGTTTGTTATGTATTCAGTTATGTATGTCATCATAAAACAGTGCACCTGCATTAGCCTTCATTGTCTCAGGGTAGAAGCTGAGAAATGAGAAAAAAAAAATTAAACAGCTCAAGAAATGAATATTTCTGCTAATAGCGTGTCAGTATTTTTCCCTTATTCCACGGCCATTCTTAGTCTCAAATGCAAACTGCACAACCCAGACACTAGGGTTGGAATCCAGTGTTTATTCAAAAAGGCACCCTAAGGCAGCTGGAGTGGAAACGCTACATGTATGAAAAAAGGCAGCCGGGAAACTCAGCTGATCTGGGCACAGCAGCAGCAACTGTATTTACTAACACTTGTTTTCTGGGAGCCTATGAGAGAAATGGAAATAATTAGAAAGGACCTGAAAGGGTGGTATTTTGTTCCTTGTTTTCCTTATAAGGAGCAAAGCAAATTGCAGTAACACTTCGGGAGCTGGTATTCCCTATTGCCACGGGGACAGCCGATTCCTGGGTGGAGGAGTTTGTTTATACCTTAACAAATACAGACTGTTTTGTTGATTCAACAGCGCAAAAAAAAAAAAAAAAAAAAGGAGAGAGAGAAAGAAAGAAAAAGAAAAGGAAAAAAAAAATGCTTGCCCCATTCTTTGCTTTCAAACACTTCCCCCAATTAGAAAATGTCTCATAAAAATGCATCATGTGATAAGCTCTTGCTTTAGTCCCAAACCGAGCTGGAGTCCACTGGAGGTCTTAGAATTTGAATCCTTAGGGAGCACACATTTTAGCTCAGGGTGTAGTTACTCTGTCATGAAACAGGGAGCTTTGCCACTTGCTTGTTTTGGAAGGAAAATAAATTAAAAAAAGATTGCAGGGGATTTTAGTTATTATATGGCCAGGGCTCCGTTTAGAGTCTGTGGCATTCAAAGCTGGCTTTAATCACAGCATGATGCTTGAAGCCTCCAAAAGTCCAAGTGTTTCCTTTCTTTCTTTCTTCTTTCCGTTTTTTTTTTTTTTTTAAGCGTTACTTCACTGAGGCAGAGGGCTGCCTTTGAGTGACGTCACGAGTTTGAGCAGCAAGCTGCACAGGAGAAGGGAGGCTGGGTGAGTGACAGCCCAGCCTACTTTTTAATAGCTTTGTCATGTGACTGGGAACTGTAGTAAGACAGGTGCCTTCAGTTCACTCTCAGTAAGGGGCTGGTTGCCTGCATGAGTGTGTGCTCTGTGTCACTGTGGATTGGAGTTGAAAAGCTTGACTGGCGTCATTCAGGAGCTGGATGGCGTGGGACATGTGCAACCAGGACTCTGTATGGAGTGACATCGAGGTGAGCCGGGGCTGGGCTGGGCATTGCAGCCAGGACCGAAGCTTCCCTCCCTCCCGATGCAATGATTCCTGTAAGGGGGGGTGGGGGGGGAAGGGCTTAGACGACGACGAGAGGAGGAAGAAAAGTAGCCCGGGCAGGAGCTTTTGGAAGGGAATCTCAATCTTATCTTAACTCCAATAAGTTTGCTATTTTAAGGTGGCTCTGAGATCCCTTGAGCAAATCAAAGCTGAGCTGCTGTCACCCATATCTGTTGCAGTTGGAAACTCTTTCCATGTGCCTTTGGCTCTGTTTCTACTCATATGCAATATTTATGCTCTAAGATATTGATATGAATCAGAAGCTGAAGTCTTTCCAGTGGTGTTTAGTGGCCCGGTTGGAAAAATGCCATTTCTATTTATAATAAGATGAAGATAAAAATATTAAAATGGATGTGCTCAAATATAGTCAGTTTTGACTCTAGTCCGGATTTTTTTTTTTTTTCCTTCCCTCTTCCCCTCTCTTCTCTGTTCATCAGACAGAGAACTCACAAAATCCTAAATAATCCTGCTAGGCTATTTTAGATTGCTTTCCCCACGGCACACAGAACAACGAGGCCGCTTCCTTTAAAACACCTAGATGTGGCTGAAAGATTTGGTCAGCAAATGAAAAAGCCCATCCGTGCCTCACGGTGCAAGGTTTTGCACTAGCGTCGGTGGCAGGGAAGCCAATGGTTAAATCTGCCCGGACCCGGAGAGCCGCCTGGAGCCGGAGAGAGGAGTGTGTGCAGGGAGGGCTGTGTGTGGGGCTGCTCGCTGCTTGTGTAAAAATAGACGGCCATACATCAATTCCACAGTCTGTGCTGGCCACGATTCATACAGGGGGAGAAAAGCCAGCCGTTTCCTCCTAATCTCTGGAGCCTACGGTGACTAACAGGGGGACGCAGGACCGCGGCGTGGCGTGTTTGCATTCAGCACAGTGGCACGTTCTCGGAAAGTTTGGGCAACTTGGGGAAAGAAGCTAAACTTTGTGTGCACCGCGACGAGCTGGAGCCCGACTGCATTGCACGGGGGCTCGGAGCTGCTGCCAGGAAGGAGTGTGGCAGAGGGCTGCGAGTGCTCCCCCCGGGGGGCTGGGGCCACGGCGGGTGAGGGGGAGGATCGAGTGCCACACGTGATTAGATTAAATAAGATGTCCATGTGGTGCAGCCACACGCATCTGAAGTGCAAACGGTTGGGCCGGCCGGGCTGCATCGCTGCTCCTCTGCGGCCAGGCGTGCCCTGGGGCCCTAACCCTGCACCGGGCTTGCCCATGCGGGCTCGGCTGGCCCTCTCCTGCCTCGGCCCACGGCCCCTGCGGATCCCGGCTGCCCTTCCCTTGCTGTGATTTCTTGGGCAGGTGGAAGAGATCCAGATGTTCCGTAGGTCCCGCCGCTGTCGTGAGTCGGGGTTGCAGGTGGCTTCCAAGTCCCGGCTGTCCTGCAGCGGCCGGGGCGTCCTGTGGCCGGCAGCGCGGGGCTCAGCTGCTATACTTTCATTTTTCCATCATGTGTTATTCCTGATGCTGTCGGGAGTCGATATGGAAATGTGGAGGATTTGTTTTACTCACCGGGATTCCTGCAGTCATTTTCAAGGAAGCGTCAGAAGCACTTAGAACCGTGGCCCTTTCGTGCTTTTCTCCAGGAGGTGAGCTCGCGGGCTGGGCGTCCGGCCGGGCCTGAGCCGGGCCTGAGCCGGGCCTGAGCCGGGGCCTGAGCCGGGGCCGCCCGAGCCTGGCCGCTCGCCTCTGTGTTGCACCGGAGGCTGCAAGCTGCTGGGAGCCCTGCCTCCGCGGCGGCGGCTCTGGGAATCACCTCGGCCAGCCTGACAGATTACGAGCAGCAGGTAGCATGGGCAGCTTTCATTTTTTGAGTCATTAATGTTTGCTGTCATCCTAAAACGTATTATGCCCTTTTGCACATAATGACAGGACAGCGCAGTGGTTAATAAAGGCCTGTATCACTACAGCTACTCGGAGTCCCCGGTGTTTCACAGTTTAATGAAGGTGATGTACAATAAGGTTACCAAGATTGATAGAGACAATTCACATGCCACGCACTCCACCAAGACTGTCATTCTTTACTGCCCCCCGCCCTATTCCCTTTTCCCTGTCCTCACGAAATTTTTTTTTTCCTAAGAAGTAAGAATTTTTTCTTCCCATTAATATAATTAATGTGGCCAAGTCCACTCTTTCTTCTCTCTCTCTTTAAAATTTACCATCAATGGCACCAAAACCTCCAAAAGGTTAATGGAGAATTATACTTAATTATGATGATTCATTATCATCAGCGCAGTTAAGCTAATTTATTGTCTGCTCCTTAACTAAGAGAAAAGTCTGTTGGGGTGAAAAAACGTACAATAATTAGCCTTTTGTGTTTAGTGACTGCTTTATCCTCTTAAATCTTATTATAAAATTAAGGCTACGGTCGTGAAATAGCTGTCATAGTTGCAAAGAGGCAGTGGAATGTGTCTCTGTAATTGCGATAAAGCACACCTGTTACAGATGTATAGGGAAGCAGTAAATATCAGCATGTCAGATGAGGACAGTTACAGGGCTCGGACTGTTAAGTCTGGCATCATCCAAAGGCCAAATATAAATTAATAACAGGAACACCTGCTACCACTAATGTGTTTTAGATTATCAGGATAATGCCACATTCAGAAACCCTGATTTTATTAGCGTGTCAACATTGGCAAAAACACAAGCGCATTTTCAACCATAACCTAAGAAGCAAAAATGAGAGAGAAAGAGAGGGAAAAGAAATGTTATGAAGTAACAGCACAGTAAATAAAATGCCAGAAGTTGATCTGGTCGTTTTTTAACGGTCCTTAAAAGTTACCGGAGGGGTCTTGAACAAGCCGTGCCTCGAGGAGGCGGGCGAGGGGGGGAGAGAGAGCAAGAAGCTGCTCACCAATCCGGAGGGCACCCCAGCGTTCCAAGGCACAAGTCGGGTCCTCCACGACGAGAACTTAGGCCAGATGTAGAGCTCCCGTGTTTTCTACCTTCATTTTATTTCTTTGTTGCTGTTTTTGTTGTCTATGCTTTTCCGTTTGAGGACTATCCCGCAACGAAATCCTAGTGGGTTTTGCACCGTTGGGGAAAGTTATCCCCTGGTCTCTGAATCGATCATGCCGTGGAAGAGTTAACACCGTGTGTTTGTACCCGGAGGATAAGCAGCGTGGGCACGTAATGGAGGCTGGGAGGTGTTACACCCGTAACCAAAACGCAAACCTTGCACCCGAACAAAACCTTCCCCCCCCAGCCTGGCCTCTGCTTACTTATAACCTAGTCAAGTATACCGATCTGCAACTTTGGGCTACTCCGATAATAAAAATGTAATGACCAATAAAACGATAAGGAAAGAGTTTAGGTGGAGAGGATTGCCCCTTCTTTTTGCATCACCTGTGTGCCCGCGGTCTGGGATCCCACCGGGGCCTGGTGGTCTTAGGGAGGAAGCACAGTCATCTGCAGGCTGCTCCCAGCCTCTCCCCTTACCAACTGCTGACTCCATTACCCGGTACCTACTCCTCAGCGTGGGGCTTATGATCATGCTGCTGCATATGACCCGTGGAATGTCGCCTGCCAGGGATGACAGGGGTGCTCGAGAAAAAAAAAAAAATCTGCATAAAACTTATTTTATTCAAGATCTAAATGTCACGCGGGATCTTCAGCTTCGTGCTCAACTGCTGCCTGGATGTGAACAACTGCACAGCATCTCTGCTGACCTTGGAAGGTAGGGCTGCGAGGCTACCACTTCAGACTGTGTGAGGTAGACACCGTGGCTTGCAGGTGGATAAAATCTTGATGGCCCTGGCCTCACCAGACCCCCGCAGTAGGAAACTTCTACAGGGTTCTTCACAGTATGCGGGGAGGAAATCACCCCGATTGCCAATCTGAGGCTAGAAGCCCATCTCTTTGCTAAGGTGGTTCACTTTTTCCAAGAAGCCACAGTGTGGGACGACTGAAAGACCACCTACTCCCTGCAAGGAAGTGAAAGACTATTCCAATCTGAAAGACCCTTGCTGACAAGCAGCCCGGCCCTAGTATGGGCTTTTTTAAACCTCTCAAAATATGGAAATCATGTAAAAACTCCAAAGAAAAGTAGTTCTTCTGAGTTCACTTAGAGAATAGTTAGGGATACATAAATGATGGGGAAAAATACAATTGTGGGACGCTATAGTGGTTTTTCCTTTGTAGATGTCAGGCAATCCCAATCTTACACACACACACACACACACACACACACACACAGAGTTGTAAGTTAAACATAATGAAAGATGTGAAGATCATACAGAAGAACTCCGACTTTTGTCCTTATCTTAAGGAACTTGCTTTTTTAAAAAAAAAAATAACTTGTTTATTCATGAGAGACACACACAGAGAGAGAGGCAGAGACACATGCAGAGGGAGAAGCAGGCTCTATGCGGGGAGCCCGAGGTGGGACTCGATCCCAGGACTCCAGGATCATGACCTGAGCTGAAGGAAGACGCTTAACTGCTGAGCCACCCAGACGTCCCAAGGAACTTGCTTTTGACCTGTGGAAGATGAAGTGCCGAAGCTCATGAAAAGTCAAGTTAAGAGCAAAAGATTAAAATGACAATACAAGAAAACCATAGACCAGTTGACGAGCTTGCGTCATCCCTTGCTGAAGGAATTAGAGGATTCTACTGGTTACGAGGAGCGTAAGTGGGTGGAGTTTTCCTAGTAGAGTTCTCATGCTTTTATTTTTCATTGAGCAATTATTTATTTTGTGGTGGTGGCAAATCCGAGGTAAAAATCAATTTTGTATCCTTCCGTCAAAGAGATTATACTCTAAGGGTAGCATAAGATTCTGCATACGGTTAACCGGAAAACAACTTGAAACTCATTAAGCACTAACTGTCAAAAGGGTACAAATTCAGTTGGTTTCTAGCTGGAGGCATGAGAGAGGGCTTCATGGAAATATAGCACTTACCAAGAATTCGGAGGCAGAATTTTGGATGGAATGGGTCAGGCACAGTATCTTTTTTTTTTTTTTTTTAAATTTTTTATTTATTTATGATAGTCACAGAGAGAGAGAGAGAGAGAGAGGCAGAGACACAGGCAGAGGGAGAAGCAGGCTCCATGCACCGGGAGCCCGACGTGGGATTCGATCCTGGGCCTCCAGGATTGCGCCCTGGGCCAAAGGCAGGCGCCAAACCGCTGCGCCACCCAGGGATCCCTGGCACAGTATCTTTTAAGAGCAAAATAAGTAAAGGAATTTAGGATTTTTTTTTTTCCCTTCTTCTGGTGACTAAAACCCTGGAAACCAGCTTTGGTGGTGTGGTTGAATTAACCAGGCTTAATTCCTATCACATGCTATTGCAGTTTAATAAATTCCTGCAGTTAATGAAGGCTTTTTTTTTTCCCCCCTGCCTCCTGCAGTGTGCTGCTCTGGTTGGTGAAGACCAGCCTCTTTGCCCAGATCTTCCTGAACTTGACCTTTCTGAACTAGACGTGAACGACTTGGATACAGACAGCTTTCTGGGTGGACTCAAGTGGTGCAGTGACCAATCAGAAATAATATCCAATCAGTACAACAATGAGCCTTCAAACATATTTGAGGTAAGGGCATCCCTTGGTGAAAATTAATTTCTCATTGAACTTGGCTTGGGCCACGATATGATCGTTGGCCTGAAAGCGTAATGGGTTCTTAACTTTGTTGTCATGTAAAGACTTTTTCTCACAGGTAGGCACTTCTGATTTTGTGGAGAAACAGTGTTTGCAAAAATAAATGCATTTCGTTGTTATTTTTTTTTTGAGGATTCAGGGGCTCAGGCCCCCAACAGAGTGCATTAAACTGTGTTGAAATAGTAAGGGGTTGTGAAAGAATTCGTGACAAAGGAGAACAAAAGTCTAAACCTGTTTATTCCTGTCTATTTCCCACAGAAAAGGGCCTAATGTAAATTAATGTGAAATGTAAAAGAATGCAATGTTTTTTAATCCAAGAGATTAGACGTCTACCTTTATTTGCCTCACCAAGTAAGTGAGCCGTTATTCTTACTGTTATTTTGTGACCAGACCTCTGATTTCTCTATGTCATAGAAACTTTGAAACCCAGCTATTCTAATATCTACTTAGAAATTAGTAAAAATTCGCTTACCTTTCAATAGTGAAAGTTACCTCCCAGGCTCCAGACTCTTATTATAAGCCTACCCTATAATAAGGAATGTTAATCTACTCCTATTAAAGTGTTACTTTGAAAAAAGAAGTTCTTTCTCACAAGATCAGCGCTCATTTACTTGAAAATAAGCGGTTTCTTGTAGGGACAAACATCGAATGCTCTGGCAAATGAGCTGAATAAGGGTTGTTAAATCAACTACTTTTCAATATCACAACCACCCGCACCAGCATCATCATCTGATATCCTCGCCCTAATATGTGTCAGGCTCCATGCAAAGCACCCTAAATGCATCTTTCAAGCCACCAGCAGAGACATTTCTTAAACTTCAATGTATTTGGTTGAAATCTGGAGTCATTAAGAAAGCCAATTTTACAATATCTATTGAGGTTTTCCAGCACCCAGCACATAAAAGGCACTGAATAAATGTTTATTGAGTCATTAAGAAAACCAATTTTACAATATTTACCGGGGTTTTTCAGCGCCCAGCACACAGAAGGTGTATTGAATAAATGCCTGTTGATTAATGAGTGAATAGTGACTATAGTAATATGAATTAATAACAGTGATAACGAACAATAACGACGGTGGCCAACATTTTAAGATCCCCTGTGCTCTGTATGTGTCACCTCACACATCCCTCCAAACATCCTATTTTTTAGGTACCCTAAGTATCATTCCCACTTTCCATAGGCAGACACCGAGTCTCAGAGAGGTTCAGTGATTTTCCCCAAATCACACAGCTGACAAATAAAGACCAGGGATTTGAACCCCAAATTGATCTGACTTCCCAGTCCACATCGCTGATAAAAATAGAGTAACAGCGAGGTTGGGTGACAACCATCCCCTACAAAGACATACCAAGCTGCTGTTTTGCTGAATATATTTAAAAATAGAACAGACTCGTTCCTTTCAGTGTTGGTTGACATGGAAGCAGGGATCGCTGGGGGGAGCCGAGGAGGCTGTAGTTTCTGGCCACAGCTAAGATTTTCTAAATACGTCTGAACAGAGTCTTCGAAGGGCGCTCAAGGCGGTGGGGTCAGGGCTGGGGAGAAGGAGCCCTGAAGGTCTGGGGTTGGTTACGCTTCCCAGGCTTCTCGGCCGGGTCTTAGAAAGTTCATGTGAGGACTTGGCTAGTTAGAACTGGTAAATTGAACATTCCTCATTCAGTACACTTGTCAGGCGACAGGCCCGTTTTAAGTCATGCTGCATTAAATAAACAGTACTTTAAAAAATGTCCATCTCTATAGACCTCTTATCTAAAAATCGGCTATTCCCTGTTGGGTGACTGCCACGCATTTCGTAGACGGTGGTTAGGGAATTACTGAGAGGTGGGGGCCGCGGGGGAGGTGGAGCGCATGTCATGGGAGTCAGTGCCTCCCTGGTGGGCTAGTTTCAAAAAGTCCCTTCTCCATGACCTTGTGTCCCCATATTTCGTGTTGTGGCATCTTCATGAGGTACCTTGTCATGTACACCTTGGGGAGACCTGGTTCACCAACGCGTTACCTATAGATGCCTTATCCCATACGAAGACACCCCCTTTGCTTCCTTGTATGACTCTGGACCACTGATAGAATTGTTTTCAATGCTCTAAAACACAAAATTCATTGGATTTAGTTTCTCATTAGCTCGTTTTAAACCAGTGACTCTCAAGTCAAAGCCGTTTGGACTCAGTGTCTGGAGATAGGTTTGATTTTTTTTGGACTGAAGGCAAGAGGCTGCTACTGGCATCTCATGGGTAGAGACCAGAGCGGTCGCTAACTCTCCTCCAGCAAACAGGACAGGTTCCCACGACGAGGAGCTCTTTGGCCCTAAAATGACAATACCGCTGGGGTGGAGAACCCCTAAAAAAATAGCCACTGAAATTCCCTTTTATAAAAACACCCGAGAGGAACTGGGCAGCTTTCAGAGAGAAGATAGAGTTAAGATACAGGATATGAAGAATCAAAAGCCACATAACATCATGGAGATGCCCTGGGATTGAGCTGTCAGGAATTTTGTTAGTGACAGCGAAAGTGACCGTTTAGATAACCTGTAACAGTTTTCCCTGATGTCACAAAACTCCTTCTTCTTTGTCTGTGCAAAGGGTAAGGGCCATATGTGGCAACACCGAGACACAGCCGCAGCTTCCCGAGCATTTGCATACGGCCCAGATGCCTCTACTCTTTGCCCTCTAGCGTTAAACTCAGACAGCTTTTCTATAACGTTGGGGGGCGGGGTGTGGAGCATAGGTGGAATTCGAAAATTGTGTCTCCCTGGGAGGCAGGTCCCCAGGCAGCACAGTAACCCTCGAGTGGCCGCGGCCCTGGGCGGCTTCCTCCAAAGCAGCCTCTCCCGGAAGGCCTCCCCGGGCCTGTGCCTTTAAGCCTCTCCCCGTGGACTTTACCCAGGCTCACTTTCCTCCAGTTCTCAAAGCCCTGCCTCATCACATTTGGGAAAGCCTTGTACTCGGGCAAGCCAAACAGTCACGGTTTCCGCCACCTCTGATCTGCCAATAACAAGCATTACCTACCTCCGATTCCCAGAATAAAATAAGGCACCGAGTAGCTCAACACGCTGCCTGACTTAAGGTAGCACCTCGATGACAACCCTGGAGACTGGCCCCCGGGGTTCTGAGTCTTTTTTTTTTTTTTTTTTTTTTTTTAGATTTTATTTATGTATTTGAGACAGAATGAGAGAGAGAGAGAGGAGAGAGAGAGAGCATGAGTTGGGGGGCAGAGGGAGAGGGACTAGCAGACTCCCCACTGGGCAGGGAGCCCGATGCAGGGACTTGATCCCAGGACTCCGGAATCATGACCTGAGCTGAAGGCAGATGCTTAACCCACTGAGCCACCCAGGAGTCCCGGATTTCTGAATTCTAATCAAAGCAGAGAGCAAGGGGGGGGGAGGTATTTAGAAATCCATATAGGATGCAGATAGTTGACAGATAGTATAGCCAAATGTTAGCACCTTGGGAGTAAATAGAAATCTCTTCCTTTGGCCTCTTTTTTACATTTGATCTAAGCTTAATTTTTTTTTTTGACCTCGTGTTTTAGTTTTTTTTTTTTTTTAAGGTTTATTTATTTATTTATTTTTATTTTAGAAAGAGAGCGCATATGCAGGGGGAGGGGCAGAGGGAGAGAAACTCAAGCAGACTCCCCGCTGAGCTCGGAGCCCGAGATGGGGTCTCGATCTCACCACCCGGAGATCACGACCTGAGGCCACACGAAGAGCCAGACGCTTAACAGACTGAGCCAGCCAGGCGCCCCTATTTTTGTTGGACTTTAAAAGAAAAGATGAATGTGATTGAATGTCCCACACTGGGAGAGTGAATTCCTCAGCGGGGAGCAAGGGATGCCAATACGCCGTTGTCCACGTTGGTTGAGAAACTGGACACACAAACAGGAATCACTGCTTGCACAACAACCTGTGTTGGATGTGTAAATGCAGGTGACCAGGTTCTATTCAGAAGCCACTTAGGAAAACAGGACACAGGCTTTTCTAGGTGCAGTCTCCAGTGAATCTGATCCGTGTGTCAGGAAAACAGGATGCTGTCTCTGGACCCGTAGCAAGATTTATGTTTCAGAATATTGCAACATAACTTCCTTCCCTCTCTTGCCTTTGTGCATTGTTTGAAGAAGGAGAATAAAGGAGTGCTTTTAGAGCATGGCAGTACCTAAGGATGGGTGGCCCGGGATTAGTTTAAATAGCACGTTGGCCCTTGTGGTCACCATGGGCCACCTTGTCCCCGTTTCATGTAAACATCTGCTTTCAGTGCCTCCTTGACACAACTGCATGTGCATCTTCCATTCGTTTGTGTGTTACCTCTGAGTCCCACTACTTGGGGTCCTTCAGAGCATGGCGAGTGAGAAGGTGGTTGTCTCTAGGTCATTACTCATAGCATGTTCTGAAGTCTGCCTTTGCTAATAATGGGGGACAAGGGCCCACAGCCGCAGCCAGCATTCATGTGGGGTGATCACCGGGACGCTCGGTCAGGTCTGAGTCTGTGAACTTTTGTGGGACCAAAAGTGGGGGGTGCTTTCCCGTTATCTACTGAAAGATGTCCTGTCATGCCAAGGGTACAATGGTAGTTGGATGCTTCCAAGAATATTTGGTTATTCTGACGGGAACGCAAGAGATTTTATATTTCTTCTTTGGACTTTCTGTTGTTTTCTCATTTTTTTTTCTAAAATGGGCATATATTATGTACGTTTCAAAGTTTTTTTTTTTTTTTTAACTTGGCTATTCAAATGACCCTGAGTATTTTGGGAGTGGGGAACTTGCTTGTCTGGGTCACGGAAGTGTTTCTAGATGTTGTGTTAGAAGATGACAGAAAGTAAGTACCCCAAAAATATTTGCAGCAGAATGAATGAATTGATCAAGACATCTATATTGATGATGGAACCTCAGTAGGTGATATATATAATTACATAAAGAGCACAGAGGATCTGTTTCCTAAAGAACCTAGTTTGGGAGAGCAAATGCAGAAATGTGAAACAGTGAGCAAACAACAAAAGACTGCCTGTACTTGTGTAGATATGTGTGTGTGTGTGTGTTTCTGTATATATATATATATATATATATATATATATTTCTATATTAGCAATTAAAAATAATTTAATACTGTCTATTTATGTGTGTGTACATGTATATTTATATACAGCGGGTTATATATTATATATATATATATATATATATATATATATATATATATATATATATATTAGCAATTGCCAGACTGCGTGTATGCACATATACAGGTGTAGGGGTGTGTGCGTGTGTGTGTGCGTGTGTGTCCTAGCTAAGGAGGGAAGCAGCAATAAAAACATCATCGAGGCTGATACAAACAAAAAAAAAGAATGAAATGTTTCCGCAGGGGGAGCATGACGGTGAGGAGCTTGATTTGCCCAAAGTGAAATATGTACTGATGGGAACAACAGGGGTAGGAGAGGCAGGTGTGGATTTAGGGTGGGTGCAAATTACAGCAGACCCCCGGGAACCCAACTGGGAGTGTTCCGAGTTTACACAGGAGGAATTAGGGTGCCAGTGAAGATTTTTAGTGCTAGAGAGCAACATAACGGGGATCGTATTTAAGAGCGTGCTAATTCCCCTAGCGGGAGAGCTGTGGGCAAGCGGAAAGCGGGAGGAGTTGGACGGCAGGCCCTGCTGCATTCCGAATCCCGTGCAATGCAGGTGCGGGGAAGGGACAAGGTGACAGCAGAGGGGATGGTGTCCAGGGAACAAAGGCTTGAAGCATCTCGAAGGAAATTTCCATCAGCCCTGATGAATATGAGTTAGGTTAGAGAGGGAGGTGGCAAAGAATGCTAACTCAGAAATATTCCAAAGAGAATCAGAACTTCGTAGATCTCTCCCCGGTTACGTTTCTGCTCACCTTTAGGAGCTGAAGTTCTTTCTTAAGACTTGTGAGCCGTCTTACAAGGGGGCTCTCCGTCTCTCTGCTGCCTCAGGGGCAGAACGTATTTAACCCAATCCACAAATTTACGTGGTGTCTGCTTTTTTTCACTTGTCTCCTTGGAGGAAATTCTGCAGCCTTCCATGGTAATGAATTCCTCCTCCTGACTGTGCCTGTGGTCAGAGACTTTTCTATGAATGGCAAACCTCTTGGAATTCTTAACAAAACAACAGAGAGGAAAAACCCGCGTCAAAACCACCTCACCTTAATTTTCATCATGGAGAGAATAAATTCTCCTTTGTTATTCGGAGACACCAAATTAGTTGGCAATAATCACTTCTCGGAGGTTCCTGGGATTTCCAATTTGCAATCAATAAATGTTTGTCATTTGAATGAAATTTACAGTCCCCAACCAGATTTTTGCCACACTTGGCGATGACACTTAACGGAGAGCATCGACTTCAAGGAAGAAAATAATAGCCATTTAAGTGGGGAGATAATTGGCTGTAACATAAGAACATTGAAAAATGTTGAAACTCATGGAGACTTATGGAGTATTTTAAAAATTTATGTCGTACTTATCTTTGCATTTGTAGTCTACCACAAAATTCCAAATTCTGGGTATAAATCAGTTAGATGTTCATCTTGGAGAGTCACAAATCAGAAAGCAACAATCTGACCCAGCCCGTGTGCCGCTTTATTTTCCAGCGTCTACTGTGGGCTTATCTTGCAGGGGGGCACGACATAGTGGGGGGTGTGTGTGTGTGAGTGTGTGTGTGTGTGGTCATCTACACACACACACAGTTAAAGACTGTTTTAGACTTCTTGCCTTGATAACATCTGCCTTATCTCGGGAACATCTGGTTTATCGCCCTGTTTCCTCCCTGCCATTATGCTGACCGCTGGAAAAATAGGGCTCAGGAGTCCGGGCCCACAGGGCTCTGTCTACAGGCACCCGCCCCCGCGAATAAATCGCAGGTCGCAGGTGCCGGTTACATGACCACCTTCTCCCCATGCGTCACTCGCCTGCCGTTTGCCTCTGGTAACGCAAGGTGTGGTTAGGAGAGATGAGGTTGGCTGCCGTTTTTCTTGGAGGTCGATCCGACTCTTAGCCATTTGCAGTTTGGAAAGTGAGAATCCATATGTTTAATTAGGCACAATGATTGTAGAATGTACTGTTGTGTGTTGGGGGGGGCTGTTTTTTTATATGTGTTTTGGTTTGTTTGTTTTGAGAAGAGACCAATTATTTCATGCCACATACTCTAGGTGCTTCCAGTTGTAGGTGAGCCATTTCATGAATGTACCTTGTTTTTTTTTGTTGTTGTTGTTGTTTTTTTTTTTTTTTTTTTTTTTTGTGTGTGTGTGTGTGTGTGTGTTTTTTCCACCTTCTGGATTCACCAGAGGGTCATTTCACTACAAATGACTCTGCCTAGATTTCTTTGGGGCCAGACAAGTGGAGACCCACCTTCACAAGGAGGAAACACCTAGAGAGGAATCAGGAAAAAGTGGCTCATGGCCTCTTAGATTTACTTGAAAGATACTCGTGGAGGCTAAAGTGATCAACATTCAGGATGCTGGATTGGACAAACTGTCTATTTGTATAGCAACGGTGTGTGCTTGTATAGTAACCTTACACATATGTCGCGTCTGTTTGTCCATGTCCCCCTGTCTATATGCAGTGTCGTGGAGACACAGCCCAGCAGATGGCTCACCTCTGAATGAGATCAACACGCAAAGCAGATAAAAAGATGAACTTTAGAGACCGCCTTGTTAAACAGAGAGCCAAATTGTTCTACTCTTCCCTACCCCAGACTTCACATTTTTAACAAGTTTAATTTGTCCCTCTAATTATGGGCCTATCCTTCTATCAATGAAAACTTTTATTGAGGGTCTCAGAAAATGAATTGCCTGTGATGTAAAACAATTTTGTAAGGACCATTTTTTTCCCCTTCTTTTTTTAACCTATGAGGTTACTTTCGAGATTGTGGGCTCTGACGTATAGTTCTGAAAGCCAAGCAGGATGCTGTACGTTACGTAGCCTGCCAAAGATGCCGAATTACGAGTGGCTAGAACGAGAGCTGGGGAAAGGGGAAGAGAGATACATGATGAAATAAACACACCCTCTCGTTCTTGGCAAGGGCAAAATTTTATGAAGATAAATGACTTCTTATCCATCACGCCATTTGTCCCAAAACAATGATCAGAGATACTTTTGTGCCTTTTCTGTTCCCAAGTGATAGAATAATTTGCATAGTTGGAGCCTCTAAACACTATCACCTTGTAGATCTGCCCATCTCCATTACTACTGCAAGTTATTCATTCAAGGTTTGCGGCCGGATGGGTTAATGAATTACCAGATCTTGCGTAAAATGACTTGGCTTGACTTTTAAACAACTATTTTTTCCTTTTTTTTTCTTTTTCTTTCTTTCTTTTTCTTTTTTTTTTTTTTTTTTTTTTTTGGGCAGTCTTGTGATTGGTGTTAATTGGCTCTAGGGACCAAGCCTCCAATCAAGTTTTTTTTTTTTTTCTCCCCCCACCAGAAGTAGCTTCATTCAATATCCACGCCCCACCCCCCGTCCCCTTTTTCATTCTCTTCCAAATTTACGCTCAGAGACAGTGGGTTCGAGGAGCTGCTGCATGCAGGCTGATAGGGCCTGGAGGAGGGAGGAGACTCAGTAGCCAAATCTTTGGTAGCTGAGGCCCTTCCTTGTGCCAAATCAGCATGATTTATCATCAGAGCCCTGTCTTCAGCACAACTAAGTTTAGAGTGAGTTCCTCGGTGTTCTTCACACGATATGCAGAGCTGGAGCTCTGAACTTTGAAGGAAAGCCTCAGAGCAATTTGCAAAGTGCTGGTGCTTAGTGAATACTAAATTACATTTAGGAAATAGTGTGCTGTTACCAGTTATACTTCATTTTTATTCTTGACACAGACACCTAAATCAGAGAACAGTAACATTTCAGAGATTATGGAAGCAGTTTGGGTATGTTCCAACACTATAATAGGATCAGAATTTTAAGGCCTTTTGTATTATTACCAATAGTCACTTAGTTTCTGCTGCAGTGTACTTTGTAGGGAATTACAGCTTTTACTAAAAAGATTAAAATGCTATTATGCAAATGATTGCAGTATGTTATTATGTTTACAAATTAACATCCATGGCTCAACACACAAATTAACTAACTATTCTATCTATGTTATTAAGGATTTAATAAAGTAACTGTTAATAAAAATGGGTAGCTCGGAACACTTAATAGGAAACAATTGTGATTTAACACAGAACTCGAGCATCGTGTTTAACGTTCTAGGTGATATAATGGTAAAATCAAGTTGAGCAAAGCACACGGAGGCACCGGGACCGTGTGAACCGCAGACCTGCTCATCTGAGAGGCTGATGGCTGCGAGCGAAGTAGCTGCAGGCTACGATGTACAGTGGGCAGCACATCAATAAATCTAAGCAAAGCACACAAACCATCTTCTATTAATAAATAGTTCATTGAAATGATAATTGCCCTCCCGTACGTGTTTGATATGTTCCATGCACGGGGAGAATACTTACATTATTCTAAAATGGAGCTCAGAGCAAATTTTCGATGTTGGCGGATGAGATTTAGCTGCAGACTATCGCCGTGTGATAAAAGGGGAGAAGGCTAGGTTCGGACTAAGATGGCTTTACAAACAGGCTGCAAATTGCTATTCCTGGCTGCTCATAAGAGATCATAAAAGCAAGGAGATAAGAACCGCCAAGGTCCCTGAGAAATGAATGTATGTGATTATGTTATCTTGTGGGTTGGATTTACTAGACAGACCGACAACACCTTCGCTTTAGTCCAACAGGAAAAGTAGAGATGCAGGATTTGGACAGCAAACTTTGTTAGAATGGGGACATTCCACAACACTGTAATTAAAATGCTTCCAAAGAGACCCAGGATTCCAGTCACTGAGTCCTTTGCTAGATCTCAAAACGAGAGTGAGAAGTATTACCCAACACGAAGCCAGCAAACAAACAAGGACACAGAAGAATTGCTCTACAATCCTGGAGGAACTTGATTGATATTTCAAATGTCCAGGGCTTGTTTTTCTTAGCCAAGTGAGAGTGTTGGAGACTCCTATGGAAACTGTAGCCTTTTTAGGTCAACCTAAAAATAAATAATCAAATTAAAAAAAAAAAGAATAAATCAACAATTACCTTTTCAGGTCTACCTAGAGAGGACAACTAACGTGAGCTTCTTAGTGGGAATATCTGGGCCTACTCAAGAAACATGAGCAGGGAAGCAACCACAAACCTGGTCAAGGTTTGTGTCCTTGCATACAATGCAAGCAATTTATTTTGTTCCGAATAGCACCTCTGTTGTTGGAAAACTACTTATGCAAATTTTTGATATCTAGCTTTAGCAAGGCGCCTGGTTCCTTCATTTCCTTCCACATTTGGATAAATTGTGTTGTTCTTCACTCTTCCAAATTTGTCCTTGTGGAAGCGAACACTTGCAAATTGGTTGAAGCTCGCTAAGGGAAAGAAAGGGAGGGGAGCGGGAAGAGGAGGGGGAAAAAAAAAAAAAACCTGCCCCCAAACAGTTGCTGGGGCAGCTTCTGATCTGATGGTCTGTGGCCTTGTCCCGTTCCCAGGCGCCTGATCAAGAAAGTGGTACAATTCTGTTTTGCCGGCATTCCGGAACTCTTGCCAACATTTACCTGACATGACCAAGGTTTAAAGTACTTGCTGTAACTTTAGGCAGCGTAGTGGAAATGTGCACCTGTGTGTGTGCGACACACTTCCTTTTTTTTTTTTTTTTTTTTTTTAAGGAAAACAAAATGATACTTGCCATACAAGGGTGGTAAAATAATTAGTCCGGTAGACAAATGCCTTGGCCCATGTTTGAACAGAGCTTTAAGGACACGGTGTTCTCAGCAGCCACATATCTAAATACAAACCAGTGTCAGCTGCCATGCAGACCAGAATGTAATAGCCCGTTCTCACATAGGTCATCGCCAATCCATTTTGGTCACACCGCACATCTGTGTCTGTGCGCTGCAGCTTCTTAAGGTGGTATTTGGACTTCATAAGAACACAAACAACCAAGCTATAAATTCCCACTGCTGGAGTTATTTTGAATAAGTGTATACTGTTTCATATTTATAATGGTGAGGCTTCATAATATTCACAGCGAATATATAACACCGATCAGTTCAACAAGCATGAAATTGTATGTTGTCAACTTGTCACATAAATAGAGTCATATTCAGGCCTGCGATAATGTTGAACTAACATTTTTTTCCCCCACAGTTGTCGAGAGGGTCACAAAAAAGTGGGGAGGTAGCACTTCCTTTGGGTAGATCGACAGTCAGGGCCATTGTAAAGTTGATATTAGCGTTGATGGGTCCCTTTTCTTCCCTCCCTCCCAAGCGCTTGTTTTCCTTGGGTGAATGCTAATTGGCTAATCTGGTGTGTTTCTTCTGTCATCCAATGGTATCATTTTCGGCAAGTGCTAGAAAGCTTTTTTGGGTTGTGGATGTGTGAGTGGCTTTTTCTGTTCTCCTTTAAAACAATTTTTTTTTTCTATTCTTGGAGCGCAAATCAGCGTTAATTGTCATGAAATTCTCTAGCTCTACTCTGGCAAGTTTTCTTGTTGTCTCTGCACCTCAGTTAACTCTTAATTCATTACCAGATCACTGGTGAAAGCTCGGCATTTTGGGTGAACTCTCCTGCTAGAGAGAGGATTTAGAGAGGGGGGAGAAAGGAAATTTGTGAACCCAAATTGCACCTAACTGAAAGGGGAAGGGAGGACAGAGGGAGCGTATTCACCCGGAGCTAGGGAGCTACTGCAGAGATCACTCGCCACAGCAGCTGATATTTCTGTACCAGAGGCAAGAGAGGGAGCCGATGCCCAGTACTTTTTCACTTTTGAGAAATTCTTAGATGTGTTCGATCCTCCCCGTCTCAAATGCCCATCCTCAAAGGGCCTGAAGACAAAGTGCTGCGGGCTGGGTCTGCAAGCACCGTGGTTTATCCCATGAGGTTGCTAACTCAACACCTCAGGGCAGTGCATGAGAAGGCAGCTATTAGCAAGCATGACTTCTCCCACCAGCCTTTTCATCCCATATCACTTGTGATATAGGTGGTCACATTTTCTCCTCTGGTTTCCAACTTTTGCCTAGTTTCGCATGACTTCAGGCTTCTGGATCTTAAAAGTTCCTCTATTACTTATTTACCCATCCATCAACAACTAATGCTTGTCGACTGCTAGCGTGCTCACGTCCTTGCCGATTTCTGGGGAGGCAGTGGTTGAGAGTAGACGCAGTCCATGGCATCATGAAGCTCATGGTTAGTGGGAAAGACAGGTCATTAAAATCAAGTGAGATAAGCTGTCTGATAGAAGAAGCGAAGCATTGACTTTCTCCACCTGCTTGTTATCCTGGTCATCGCTAATAGATCAATTCTCCCCTTCTCCGAATTGGTACACTTATCATCTTCAGGAAGGCCTTTGCCTTGAGGTGGGATTTTTCTGGAGTGCATTTCTCCTAGTCGCTGGGGACTTCTATTCCAAACCGAGAGCCCCGGCATAGAGTCCAATAGGCTCAGGGCAGTGGAAGAGAATATTTGAAATTGGAAGAGCCGAGATTTATGGTGTTCCACACATAGCACATTAAGGAAAACAGAAGTTTGCCCATTGGAATTGCTGAGGGAGGACAAGAAGAAGCCAACCTAAGGGAAGAGAGCAGAGCTGTCAGCAGAAAGTTCTTTAACCTGTGTGCAAGGCTGACGTGACCAGAAAGTTGTGCCCTTGGCAGAGTGTGTGGGGCTCCTTTGGATGAAAACCATTCTGTACCATTTTAGGCCTGTTGACTTTTCTCTCTGAAAATGATATTTCTGTCCAGCCGGAAGGGCTGACATGCCTTTGCCTTGATGCGACCTCCCAATTTGTGGCTTTTCTCTCGCTTGGAGCGCTCTTCTCATGGTCTCACGGGCTAGTCCTCTAGAGGGACTACTTGTCCCCTTGAATAAGGCAAGCACAGGGGGATTGTAGACCTCTCCTTTTCTTCTCTGTGGGGGTACCAAGCATTACACCTCTACTGAGCTGTACTCGGTATTTCCTGTAATACCCCGGCTTAAATCTCTTCTCCCCAGTCCTTTCCGAGAAGCTGATTTCTGCTTATGAATGGTGCTTATGTAGGGAAAAAAAAGGTGCCTCTATTATAAGAATGCCCTTGGTTTTTCCACGGGCTCTTGGCCTAAGGACATTAGCTTCCCTGGATGCCATTTCATTTGTTCAGATGTGAAGTTGGAGCTTCTCTTTTCCAGAGATAGTTCTCCCGGGTGTCCAGGGATCCCGGCCAATTCCGATTCTGTCCAGAAATGTTCTCATGTCAGGATCCTCTTGTGTCTTGCCAGCACATGCTTAGTGGGGACACCCTGCTCTTCTCTGAGCTGCATCTCCCAGCCTGGGTTTTGCTTTCGGGCCGTGCTGCCCGATGGGCAGGCTCGCCTCCTGTTTGTACCGGAGAAGAGTCTGGGCGAATGCCTGAGCATTAGAATGCAATGATGCTGCCTGGGCTAAGTGACATCTCTCTCTCCCGCTGGTCCCCAATTCCAGGGCTCTGCGTGCAGCAGATTTGAGAGTTACGTTAGGTCACAGCGCCACTTTCCAGCTCCTTTAATCCCGTCACCCGGCAATCCCACCAGTAGGGCGTGGTGGCTGCCCCGGTCCTAAAGGAATTTGTGTCAGCTTCTCTGGGACAAATCTAGTCTGGCTGCTTTGCAATATTTGTTCCAACCGAAAGTTTTGACAAAGACTTTCTATCTGCACGGAACCAAAGAATTGTCTGTGGTTAGATGCACCGGGAGGTAACCGAATGTTGCCTGGTCTTGGCAGATAACTGAGTCTGGTCATCCACGTAGCATGATCCATGCCCCATTTAATTTGTCTTTGAATGGCAAATGTGTCTCTTCTCTGAGTCAGCAAAAGGCGTGATGATACCCTCTAACAGCACCGTGTGACCTCCATGCTGCTTTTGTGATCCAGAAAAACAAAACACCGATCCCGCTTTTTCCCTTTGGTTGCCGGTTCGTTTTTATTTCCAGCTACATGCTTCCTAGCTGAAAGAGAAGATGTATGTTCCACAGATAGGATGCATTTTTACTTAATCACGGCGGTTATTTTTATAATTCATATGAGGAGACCTCATTTCTTTGACCATTATTAACTTAGCATTATTAATTGTCTGAAACATAGCTGAGAAACACACCATTTGTAAAAATGTCTTGGAGAAGCCAAACCAGAGGCAGAAAAATCGTACCCCCGTCCTTAATGCATTTTATTCCCAGATAAGCTTCTCCAGCCCTCACTTAGCACTGGCTTCCTTTTGTTTTACTTACAATTTAAGCCAATCTAGTTATCTGTTCTCCGAGCAAGCCCACGGAAGATTAGAAGAAATGATTTAGCAAGCTAATGAGCTGGTGGAGGCAAGGAGATCATAGCAGGAAGTGGGCCCTGACCAAAAGACAGGAGACCAAAAATGATCAAAAGTAGGCAAACACTCAAAATAGGACTGTCTGGGACTATTCAGTTAGTGGGCACATGACCCTGTATTTCTCAGGGCTGTGTTTCTAAGCAGCTCCCTGTAGTCATGTTGCAGTGTGACACAATGCTACAGAAATCAACTCTCAAAATTTTTAAGATGGGGGAAATACGAGAACGATTCTGAAATCTTTCCATTCAGTGCTTTTAATAAAAAAAAATTTGGTACTTGAGCAAGTCAACCCCTCGATTCCCCTGCACAAGTGCCTACGTGGATTAATGGCTGATGAGGAGAGATAAACGAGACATGTCTACAAACACGCATGCATATTTTTAGACCTGGAAGATTTTCATGGAGTCTTGATAGCGTTCCGTAAGACTTTCCCGTGTAACGGCACCAAGCGAGACAATACCCCATGAAATGTTGAACTTCATTGTACGATCTGTCAGATTCCTTGCTCCCTTAAAAAATACAACTGTTAAAATTTCCTCTGATAAAGAGGCTGCTGATTTCTTTTCTCTTGTCAATAGTGAAGCTCTTTGGCTACAGGGCCATTAGTCAAGACAAACACAGCTCAGCGGAGTTATTCGTAAATCAGTAATTCCCCACATTACTTTAGAACGGAATCACCCGGACCTTCCCCCTTTGTTGCTCTCTTATCCAGTCCTCCAATAAACCACCACCCCAACAATGCGTAATTCACGGGCCCATATTCATTTGGAGCACACTCAGTTGCAATATCAGTGCTATAGGTAACTCCCCCTTCTTTCTCATGTTGCCTGGAGATCCTGAGGAAGAAACCACCAACCTCAGGGCTTATAAAATAATCCTTAAAATGCGCCGTTTGATTTTAGATAAAGGAATTCAGCTAGTGTACAGGACTGAGTTCCCTAAATTTAGTATCTGTCTAGAAACCCAAGGAAGGCGATGACTGTGACTTCTTTGTCCAAACTCTCTGGCCCAGCTACGCCACCTTTCACCTGAGGGGACAGAATGGACAGCTTGGATTTCTCCATGTGGACTCGGAGCTTTGGTTAGGCCGCGACCCCTCATTAATATTCAAACTTTGGCAATTTCAAAGAATGCTGTCTACCCTGACTACGGTAAGCAGCCCAGCTCCCCTGGTACTCTCTCACGCTTATCCTTTGTACGAAGGCATTTGTGTCTCCCTTCATGTCCCTTTCAGGAGTAATTCTTCCCTTGTTCAATTTTTCCCTTTCTCTTTATGGCTGTCATAATAGCCCCTGATACAGTCAGGCAGCGATGACCCTGTCCATCACTCACCTGCAAGCTATTCTTGAACTAGCGGATGGTCCCTGAGTGACCAGATTAATTGTGCCGGTGGTGGGTCTTTCTACCCGACCTTTCATCCAGTAGCATAAAAGCTGATTCCAGGCTGTGTGCAAGGCTGGCGGCCCTGCCATCTCAGTGCCCTCCGTGGAGCCAAGCAGTGGAAAGGAGAGCATCAATGCAAATTAAGTGCAGCGGCAGGGAGAGAAAAAGTGTGTAGTTGGGGGGTCACCAGAAATGAAATCTGTTCTTCTTTGAGTGAAAAGAAGTCTTAAGGAGTGAGCGTCCAGAGGAGGTTTTCCACAGACACAGTTTTCAGATGCTGCCCTATAACAATGTACTATTCTGAAGGCTGTTTTGTGCGGGTCTGTGTTCAGTTGGAGCCTTTACCAGGCAAAGGGTAGCCTATTAAGTCCCTACCCTTGGGAAGGTACTTGTGGCCCTTCTTGGGCACCCAGTGGGCTTTAATCGTTACACGCGCCTTAGAGCATCTTTTCCTTTTGTGAAGGCCTTTGAATTGTGGCAGTAGCTGTTTGGATGTAGGTTTCCGGCAGTGCCCCTCAAGCCATATTATAAACTGCATGAGGGAAAGGATGTGTCCTAAGTGCTGCCCCATTACCTTGCCAGTGCCCAGGACGAAGCCACGCGTGCAAGGAATTCGATCTCCGATGTCTGTTAATGGTTGGATTTGCAGTGGTTGGACCAAATACCAAATTCAGAGGGAAAGACAGAGAGATAGAGAGAGAGAGAGAGAATAAAATGACCTTCCCAGCCATTCAGACCAATCATGCTAAAAATAAGACGTATCAAAGATCTGAGCGCACGTTCTCCAAGAGATGGTTTGTAAACAGAGCCAACAGTGACAGCAGTATGTTGTGTGCCTGCCAGAGAGGCTGTGAACTTACCTTCTAATTCACTTGCTGCTCAGATTAAGATATCTGGGTGGTTTTAATGGCAGTTGGGAGACATGTGGCTGTGTGAAGCCAGTGTGCGTTGGCACATGAAGACACAGTTGCACGTTTGCAATGGGTGTTGAGTACTCACTCCTGTCCCCTGTAAGAGGGGGAGTATTTCTCACATGCAATGAGGAGCTAAAGAACTGGGATTTTTCCAGGGTTCCAGAGCATCAGGGGAACTGCCTCTGCACAAGGAACCCGCTGTGTGGGGAACCTGTTGCCACGCGATGTCATGAACTCCCGGGTAACAGCCGGTTCCTTGTACACACTGCCCCCAACACTGTGCTCATATTCCCTGGCCTGTTTTAACTCTCACAGCAGATCCAGGCATCAAGTTTTTGCAAATATTTTGGTGGTGTTGTGGTTTCCTTGTCAAAAATCACAGTGGAAGGAATTTACCCCTCGTGGAAAAATGATTGCATGATTACACAAGTTCCTCGTGCCATAGTTGTCTGGCAGTTACCTGATTTCTCAGAAGAATCCAACACAAAGGCTGGAGAGAAATGGTGGGATGGCAAAGGGTGGCTAATTTCCCAAGGCATTTGGGCTCTTCAGAGGTTGTGAATGTTTTTGTCCTTGCTTTCCTTTATAGGCTGGGATCATCGAAACCAGGGTACAAAAATAGCAAAGATGATCCCGTTAACCTGAATTTCCTAGTAGTTTTCGTAGAGCAATTGAATTCATGGCCATTTTTGCTATTTTAGCAAAGACCTTGGTGACTTGTCTTTGTTAGAAGGGAAAGGTTTGTTCAGTCCGGGGCTTCGAGTTGACTCTCGTGTTATAATTCAGTAGGCTGCTATACAGGATGCTCTAAACCAGGGACTGATTTTATTCATTCCTAAATTGATCCATTTATCAATCATGTGCCAGGTTCTCATTCAGGCACTCAAAATACCTAGATGTGTCTACTCTGTGCACAGTACTTCAGACACAGGAGTTGGTTGTCCGGTGAAAAAGACAGATTTAACTAATTACAAGATAATGGGGTGAATTCTGTGGTCAAGCTAAGCAATGGAATGCCATGAAGATGAAAACAGAGTAAAAATGCCTGCTAAAACAGAGAGGAAGGGGCCCCTGGGTGGCTCAGTGGTTGAGCATCTGCCTTCGGCTCAGGGCGTGATTCCAGGTCCTGGGATCGAGTCCTATATCGGGCTCCCTGTATGGAGCCTGCTTCTCCCTCTGCCTATGTCGCTGCCTCTCTCTCTGTGTGTGTCTCTCATGAATAAATAAATAAAAATCTAATACATAAATAAATACATAAATAAAAAACAGAGAGGAAAAGTGGTAAGCGTTGATAGAGTACTTAGCCATGAGATTTGATCCCATCAGAGGCGAAACATTCCCATTGACTTATAAGATGTCATCAACTGCGTTTCTCACCCCTCAGGAGGAAAACAGAATGGTCAGGAAAAAGGATGCACATAGTAGGCTCTTCCTAATATTTCTGGCAAGGCCTGTCCACGTCGTGCTTAGCCGATCAACAGCTCATTAGATTTTAACAAAAGCAGAAGAGCTAAATAAGAATTCCTCAGTCAGGCACCCCGGGCACTATCTCTGAGAGCAAATGTGCCATAGAGAATCCGAAGTGAATTAAATAGTCAGCTACAGCGAGCCAGACTTTTAAAAAAAGCCCCGAAATGACCAAAAATGGAAACATATTACAGTTATCTGCATTCACAGTACAGAACAAGTTTGGTCGTATTTAAGATAATTCTCTAGTGCCTACTATTTTTAGCCGAAGGGTAAGCTTCTGTAAGAGTCTTTCCGCATTGCAACCCTTTAACCTGGCCTAACAAACTAAGCCAATAAGCTGTCTGATGTTCCCCGTCCGTCCGGGAGGAAGAGAGATAGCTAAAACAAACCATTTGCGGGGAAAATGTTCGGCCTATCTTGTATTAAGAGCTTTTTTCATATAGATTTTTAAAACATCCCAATATTAAGTGTTGCCTGTCAGAGACCAAAATGTCAAGCTTTGCTGTTTTGAAATTGTAGGCTCGTGGTTATAAAAAGAGGATTTTATAGGCCTAGTCTAATGGAAATAAACATTACTCCATTACCTTCGGTAAAACCAAATCTTTACAGTTCAAGCTATCGTTATTAGTGTCTATGAGAAGAAAGAAACGTTTCCAGGGGGTTTATTTATTTTTTTTAGGCAAAGAAAGGCTGGCGAGCTGTACCATAGCAAATGAAAGTTTTCTTAAAGCTTTCCCCTCAGTGACTTTGCAGTGTGTAATTTAAAGGCAGGAAGCAAAGAAAATGCAGTTTTAAAACACCAGGCTGGCTATTCCTGGTATCTTTCTTTCTTACATATTAACAACCCTTTGTGAAACTATTGCTCTTATCCATTCTTCTCTGTCTCTGTGCAGTGCATGCAAACGCCTTTCTCAGCTCCTTATCGTGCACGCTTCCTTAGTGTGTGCGTGTGCGTGCCTGCCTGTGTTTTGCGCGTGGTCGCGTAGCTGTGAGCTATCCCAGTTTAAACGGTATGACCACATATGTGGACACTTAAAATCTGTTTTGTAAAAGATTTTATTTATTTATTCGCAAGAGACACACACAGAGAGGCAGAGACCCAGGCAGGGGGAGAAGCAGGCTCCTTGTGGGGAGCCTGATGCGGGACTTGATCCCGGGACCCCGGGGTCACCACCTGAGCCCAAGGCAGATGCACAACTGCTGAGCCACCCGGATGCCCCGGACACTTAAAATCTTATTTTCTACTTGGTTTACCAAAAAAAGGGCTGCTCATCCTCAAAGTTTGAGATTGTTCCAAGGTTGACCCTTTCACTGAAGTTCAGAAGGCTCAACTTGTCAGTTCAGGACAGGGTAGATTTTGGCTGCAGATGCTACCTGTCAAGCCATCCTTTGCCAGATGTGTATTGAGCTCCTATTATATGCAAGGTTATGCCAGGGTCTTGGGGGTACGGGGGTGTAGAAAGGGGTTTAAAGCAGGGCCTGGCATGCCCGGGTGGTGCAGCGGTTTAGCGACTGCCTTCAGCCCAGGGCGTGATCCTGGAGACCTGGGATCGAGTCCCACGTCGGGCTCCCTGTATGGGCCTGCTTCTCTCTCTGCCTGTGTCTCTGCCCACCCCCCCCCGTGTCTGTCATGAATAAATAAATAAAATCTTTATAAAAAAATAGATAAAGCAGGGCCTGAGTCCTCCCTCAAAGGCCCTTGTCAACCACTTGCCGAAGGAAGATACCCCTGGCCGCAGAGGGGCGGTCAGGGAAGTGTGGGCCCTCATAGAGCTCCTCGCAGGCCCCTGTCTGGCAGAGGGGTCCTGCCCTGGGTACCAGCCACTCGCTAGCATCCTACTGACCCCTGTGAGGTGCGCCCCCATGACTGCCTCCCGTCATGCGTGGTTTCTGTCTTCCTACGGATTCGGAATTTAGAAGTTAGTATTTAACCAGAACTCAAATTGCCTGGTCACCGCCGCCTCCCTTGCAGTAGCGTCAGCAGGTTGGAATCACATCCCGGGTGCAGGCCCTGCCAGGGAGGTGCTTCGGCCTTGCAAGCTTGCCCCTGCTCTTAACTCCCCTTTAAGACCGGCTGTCACTCTTTAGCCCTGGCTGACTGTCACTCAGCACCCCAGGCTGCCTGACTTCTTGCTTGTGTGCTCCCAGGATCAGAAACCAGTCTGCTGGGGCTTCCCGCCCCAGACCACACAGGGTCACTGCCTCTGCCTCTCCGTCCTTTGTTCTCCACGTTTGGTCTGTTGCTGAAGACCCTCTCCTTGTCCTCGTGAATGTTCACCATCTTCCTCCATCATTTCCTTTCATTGTTTAACTGCTGCTGACACGATCGCAGCCTCCCCTACTGCCTCTCCCGCCTCGGTCACCCCGAAGAGAGCACATTCGGCACGACACCTCTTTTGATTATGACACCGATCACTATTCTTCAGCTTCTGCTCTGTGCCAGGCTTTGCCAAAAACTGTGGTACTGATAGGGGTGCCCGGGCGGCTCGGTTGGTTAAGGGCCCGCCTCCTGATCTCGGCTCAGGTCTTGATCTCACCTTTGTGAGTTCGAGGCCTGCATTGGGCTCCACGCTGGGCACGGAGCCGACTTACAACCAACCAACCAACAAAACCCAAAAACTATTGGGAGGGGTTCAGAAAGTAGGGCTCAAGTGCTTATAAAAGGAGCTTAGGGATTATCTTCCTTTGGGGACGCACTTCTGTTTATGAAGAGACAAACCCCACCCATGTGATAAAATCAGACAGTAGATGAAATGTCACTCAACAAGTCCCTATTCTAGGCACCTCGTGGAATAGAAGAATAGGCGATTTAGCTCCTGACTTCAGTTTCCATTAAAAACTAACTGTACCATAAGGAGATGTGCTCACTGGGATGATGATGTTAGCAAACTATGCTAAGAGTTTTAGGGGTGGGTAGAGAACTGTAAGACCAATGAGTCAATAAAAAATAAATAAAAATAAATAAAAAGACCAATGGGACAAGTGGGAAGACAGAGTGGTAGAAAAATAGATCTTTAAGATGGAGAGATATCTTCATTGGCCAAGAGGAAGGAGGAATACAGCTGACCCTTGAACAACACGGGTTTGAACTGCACGGGTCCACTTACACGTGGATTTTTATATATATATATATATATATAACCATAAACATATTTATGGTATTTATAGAACCATAAATATATATATATATGTTACCATAAATGTATTTACTCTTCCTTATGATTTTCTTAATAACTTTTTCTTTATTTTATTGTAAGAGTACAGGGTAAAATACATATAACATACAAAACATGTGTTAGTTGACCATTTATGTTATCGGTAAGACTTCTGGTCAACAGTAAATAATTAGTAGTTAAGTTGTGGAGGGTGGCAAAGCTTATATGCAGAGTTTTGACTGCATGAGGGTCATCCCTGCCCTTAACCCTACATTGTTCAAGGGCCAAGGGAAAATTCAGATATTAGCTTTCTTTTTTTCTTTTTTCCCAAAGATTTTATTTATTCATTTGAGACAGGAGCCTGATGCGAGTCTCCATCCCAGGACCCAGAGATCATGACCTGAGCCAAAGGCAGACACTTAACCATCTGAGCCACCCAGGAGCTGCCAGATATCAGCTTTCATCTCATTACCTACTTAATACTTATTCGTCACCTACTATGGGCCAGGGCTTAGGTTGGGGGTTGACATACCCGAATAGGGCAGAGACAATGTCATGAACAAAACCATTGGTGAGAAGAACCCTAAGGATGTTTGAGAAGTAAGGACTGATCCAACTGGGCAGAAGAAAAAGTGACATATGTTAAATAGAATCTTAGAATTGTACTAAATTAATATCTCTAGCAATAGGGAAACTATAGGCCTGGGTATGTTAAGCAAGTTGCACAAGGAACAGCAGCCTTTCCTCAGGACAAGCAGGGGGAAGACAGATTATAGTTATCACGGAAGAAGGGTTATCTTGGACAGAGATTGCGGGCAGGGGCCCGGTGGGCAGGCTGTTGTGGTTTTCGAGCCTGAGGTAATAAGGCTGAATTAGGGGGTGATGGTGACGACGAGAGGAAGGGCTGGATGTGGGCGACGTTGTGAAGCAAGAATCGATACAGATCTTTATCACATAAAGTGATAGGTTCAATGTCGCGGTGAGAGAAAGGGAAGTGAAAATGACTGTGGTTTCAAGCCTGGGTGATTTGGAGGATTTGGGGTCATTTAAGGAAAATAAGAGAATCGGGGGAGGATCTGATTCAGGGAAGGAGATAAGAGGAAAGATCTAGAACACTATGTGTATAGATGATAAAGCACATGGTGTAGCCGTCGTTGGGAGTTTGTGAACGAAATATAATAATTCAGCTGGAGAGCAGTCATGGAAGCCTTTGAGGAGAACCATCTTGAAGGAAATGTTTGTTTGGCACACACGGGGGGGGGGGGTAGCAGGGTTCCCCTTTGTCTGACATATTACAGATTTTGCACTTTTGCTTTGAGCTTGATAATTTGCCAGACTCCTTCTTGCCAATAGTAATAGTAACTTTGGGTATCTTCATGTGCCAGACACTGGGATTAAACATTTTTTTTAAACAGTGTTTTAATGTGAAGAACTCTTGGTTTTATAACATTTAATTTAATAAATTAAAAATAAATGATCTCATCTAATTTTCATAATCACCAGGATGGGTTGGAGGTGTTACCTCATTTTACAGTTCAGAAAGTAAGGCTCAGATAAGTAACTTGCCCAGGGCCAAGTTACAAAAAGGAACCAGAAGGACTGAGATTGCCTAACTCCAAAACTTAAAATTTTAACCACTCCCTTACACTGCCTCTTACTTAATACCTCTATCGTCAGGCGCTAAGCTTCTCATCCCCTCCTACTCCCAGCCTTTTTCAAATTTTCCAAATGCCTGGAATTATTTCTGTCCTCTTGTTTTCAATCCTGCTGAATTTTAAAATCACAGGAACCTCTCAAATTCAGGAAGTGTTCCCTGATTAATTCCACCTCTACCTAAACAGCTAGCAGAGCCCAGACCTGATCTTGTTAGAACAGATTTCATGTTATTTAGTGGAGAGATTAGCATGAAGCCGTCCTGCCACAGACTGGTCAACAGATCAGAGTTCATGCCCTACTGCCCAGGGATCTGGGGACGTTTTCATTTGCAGAGAACTGCACTTGAAAGCATATATTAGAATTGTAAGGCCAGGAACTATTTGTGGCATTCTTTGTCTCCAGCGTGTACATTCTTGATACTTGTTGACTGACCATGATTTTTGTTGGCATTTGGTTGAGGAGGAAGGCAAGTCACAAGTACTGATAATACATCCTAAACTTGGCTTTAAAGTCCCTCATTGAACTCTTGGGCGTGTCTTCATAAAGTCGGTTTGGTAGAGTATGCCTGTAAGATAAGTCTCTCGAAAGACAAGTTTAGTGGAGAATAGAACTCTTTTAAAATGCAATAGCAAATAGGCATATTCCCCCCAAATAAACTATTTCTTACAAATTGCACTTAGCTCTGATCATTCTCCTTCCTTTAGCGGGCACCAAATCATTTTGCAATTGTGGCTGCGTATTTTTTTTTTTTTTTTTGTCTCTTGGCTTTCTGTTGCTCCTGGTTTAAGGAGTGAAACTGGGCCTTATGCATCTTTTTCTCTTTTTTTTTTTCCTCTTAAATATTTTGTTTATTGATTTGAGAGAAAGAGACAGAGAGCAAGAGCAAGGGGAGAGGAAGAGGGAGCAGCAGACTCCCTGTTTAGCAAGGGAGCCTGACACGGGGGCTCCATCCCGGGACCCTGGGATCATGACCTGAGCCAAAGGCATGCACTTGACCACCTGAGCCACCCAGGTACCCCTCATCTTTTTCTAATATGTGATGCCTTGCACATAATAGAAGCTCAATAAATACATGCCATAAGATTACATATTATTACCTCAGTTGATTTATAAGTGGGGATGATGGTTTTTATTTCCTTTGGGTCCTGTGCCTTCCTAGCCATTCTTCAGTTCTCAGCTCAGAATTCTGGACACAAAAAGGTCCTCAGTCCTGCCTAATAAATGAATGAATGGCATGTAACTTGTGATCTTCTAAACCATCCTGGAAATATTTTCAGGGGCCTGCAAAAATACCTGGGTAACAAGATCTTTTGAGTAGGGGCCAGGCTGGGTCTGGTGACTGTATCAAAATCTTTGGGGAGGCCAGTGATTCCATTTCAGCTTGTTCATTCTTTGTTTCGAATAATACAGGTTTTTGTGCATTGATGTTTAAGATAAAGTGGTGCCCATTTTGCATTTCTGGTTACGTTTACCAAACAGTGTTTTATTGCTGTCTAAACAGGAGAGTGCTCTCAACCACCCCCACTGCAGCACACTGAGAAAGGACTGTTATGTGTGCTTGCCCTTCATTTGAAATATGTTGTATTTAAAGGTCATAGTGTTCTGGTTTGGTAGCAAATTATTGATCGGGGTATTATGGTAACAGCTCTGCTGCTGTTGGATGAAGATAAATATCCAAGAATGCAACTGGTATCACCTGGTGTTATTGTTTTTCCCGGGAGCCTGGTCATTCTGTGGAGGCGAAGAAGGGTCTGCAGGTGAATGATGCCAGGTAGAGTGCAAGCCAGTGGTACTCAGTGCCCTCTAAGCCCCACTCTTTGTGTTCTGCATCTTAACTTGTCCTACATATGTCTTTTTAGTCTTTATTTAGAATTCCTTGATTTTTAAAAAATTTCTCTGTTACTCCCCACTCTTTTTTCTCCTTTAAGTCATATATATTTTTTCTTCCAGTTTTTTGAAGGATTATGGGGAGATGCTCTCCTTCCATCTCATCCCCCTCCATCTTGAGTTTAATGGTCCTTCTGATATCATTGGAGAATTCTTAATTGTCTAATATATAAGGCTTCCATTCTTCTGGAATTTTCTGTGCTATTTGACTATTCCCTGTTGACCAAGATATAGTGAAATCTTTGGCTCCTCTTGGTATTTTATTTTAAATGTTTTAAATATTTGAAATGTTTTACTTTTTGTTAATATCGCTCTTTGCAATGTTTTACGTTTCTTTCTACTTTTTTGGAACACATCTTTTCTCTTTCCTTTGCTGAAAGATCCTAAGGATACCTCTCCCTTACACTTTCGGCATGTAGGCAGACTAGAGCTAACTGGACAAGCCAAAGATCACATCTGAAACGGCCCGTCAGTGGCTCTGTGTTAATTGTGTTGGCATCATCTCTGCGTTGAGTCTTGTCTTGGTCTGACTTTGGGACTGGCTTTTTAAGCAGTATTATTCTCCCTAATTAAGAGGCAGCCCAAGGAAGAATGGTTTTTGAAATGACACTTGAGCAGTTTCCTAACATAACTTTATTCCCTGGGAAGTCCAGGGAATCCAGTAAAGTGGATAATTCATGAATACCTGGAGTGGGCTGGTATTAAAAGGTATTACAATTATACCTTTAATTTATAACTATGATTATTTGTATCATATAAATCTATACTTATACGCTACCTTAATTTATGTTTATGATGTATCTTATAAAATAGAAGTATAAATTTATACTTAAATTTATACAGTTTATATTTATGTAATTACATATTTATATACCTTAACTTACATTTACAATTCAACTCACAGAGTTAGCCCATGAACTATCAGAAATTCTCCCTGCCTTTCTCAAAGGACTAGAAGGCAGGTGTTTTGAGGTATGGAACTCATCTCATGATTGCAAGGCTTACCAGGCCATGAGGTAACAGTGGCCAAGATGAGAGCTGACTCTCCATGGCCTCTTTTAATGTTTTTTTTTCCCTCTTTTAATGTTAATGCATTATCACTCCATAGCATTCTCCATATGTACAAAGAGACTATCACAAACTTACAAAAGCCAAAGAGGGCCGTATTTCCACTTCACAATGAAGAGACCAGGAATCAGAGGGGCTTGCACCAGCAACTAGCCATCACAACCCCCTCTTTTTTTCCCTCTGTTATCCCCAAAACTTAAAAGCATAGCAAGATGTTTAGGAGGTAGAGCCCTGGAGTCAGAGAGGCCCAGGTTTTATTTTATTTTTAAAGATTTTACTTCTTATTCATGAGAGACACAGAGAGAGGCAGAGACATAGGCAGAAGGAGAAGCAGGCTCCCTGCAAGGAGCCTGATGTGGGACTCGATCCCAGGACCCTAGGATCATGCCTTGAGCCAAAGGCAGAGACTCAACCACTGAGCCACCCAGGCATCCCAAGACCTGGGTTTTAAATCTTATTTTCACCACTTACTTGCAGTGGGACCATGGATGTATTAACTCAACTTCTCTGAGTCTCAGTTTCTTCTTTCATATAATACTGCCTGCCTCATAGGGTTATTCATTAATTTAACAAACATTCACTGATCACTTATTACAGGTGAAAAATCTGCTACATGCTGGGGGTTCAGTAGTGAAAAAGGGAGTAAAAAAAATAAAAAAAAAATCCTACTTTCCTGGAGCTGATGGGCTGTTGCTAGAATTAAATGAGATAATGCATTGAAAGTGATTTGCACAGGGCCAGAATGTAGTAGGTATACATTAAAAGGTTTTCTTGGGCAAAATGAATAAAAAGTCTATAAACAGCTGTAGGTGATGATACTTGTCTTTATCCATAAGTATATCTATAAAGAAAGTAGGTGTAATATTAATAAAGCCTTTACTTTTCTAAGAATCAGTCAATTACATGGAAGCCATTCTAAATTTAGCTATAGTAGCTAATTATGGTAGTATAATTTCCAGTGCTTTGATTATCAACAACAGAATTAAAAAAAAAAAAAAAAGAATCGACTCTGTTTTCCTCAGAGGAGCAGAGGGATATCAGTGTAGATAAGGTGAGGGTATTGAACTGGGAACTGAACTGCAAGAGGATTCCAATCACAATGCAGATTTCTGTAGGTTTCTCCCTGCTTATATATCAGCCCCCGGGGTGGTGAGCAGAAAGTGGGGTTTTTGCTTTCTGGCTCTTAATTTGCATCTAATGGGGGAAGGGATCATTTTGTAAAGGAAATTTTGGTACTGTGATAGTTAGGAAACAACATGTGAAAGCTCTAGGGTCTTCAGAGTGGTTGGAGGATCTTGTCAGCATAATGTGCTTGACACTGAGGAAGCAAATGGGGTTCTTGTTCCCAAATGAACAGTGAGAAGTCAACTGCCCAGTGGCATCCTCTAGAATTCCATGAATGGAAAATAATGCTGGTATTTTCATTATTAGTGCCTTTAAAATGGAAATGTGTACATCCACACGCTAAATATATTTTATGAAACCTTACCTCTGACATCATGTGCCAAAGGTGAGCTCACCCCCTTATAGTCTGTGCATCACATTGGCATTTGGCTCTATGCACTCATTGCCTTTTATGGTGATTGAACGCTTCTAGAAACGTGTATGGAGCACCAGTGATCAGCATCTTCTGTGAGCCCATTGGTGTGCTGGCTCCAGGAATATGGAAGGATGTGTTACATTACATTCTGTAAATCGCATATATTTGCTATCCCTGAGAAATCGCTTATGTGTCTCTGCCAAGAAACATTAGTCTTTTCATTTAAAAAAAGTTTCAAATAATATATGTAGAAATAATGTAAGGGAAGTGCACAGTCCAACACTTGTACATAAGTGGTAGTCAATAAATGGCAATTTGTAGGAGCATTCAATACCCAAACTTCCTGGGTAGCTCTGTAAAACTGAATGTGTCCTTGGGGGAAACAAACAAACAAAAAACCCCCAAAACAACAACAAAAAAAATGTAGGAGAATTCTGGGCGAGATTCAAATTCTGGAGAGGGAATGTCCAACAGCCTACCCCTGGGCTCCGTACCTGCCCTTGATGTGGGGTGAGTGGGGCTTCTGCTTACTGGCTTCTTAGTGTGTATCCAATGGGTACCTTTATTTTTTGTTATAAATTAATTTTTATTGGTGTTCAATTTACCAACATACAGAATAACACCCAGTGCTCATCCCGTCAAGTGTCCCCCTCAGTGCCCGTCACCCATTCACCCCCACCTCCCGCCCTCCTCCCCTTCCACCACCCCTAGTACATTTCCCAGAGTTAGAAGTCTTTATGTTCTGTGTCCCTTTCTGGTATTTCCTACCCATTTCTTCTCCCTTCCCTTCTATTCCCTTTCACTATTATTCATATTCCCCAAATGAATGAGAACATACACTGTTTGTCCTTCTCTGATTGACTTACTTCACTCAGCATAAACAATGTACATTCCATGAGGAAGGGGCCCTGTTTCTTTTTATTCATTACAGTGCCCTTCACTTAGCACGGTTCCTAGCACATGGTATGCACCTAAGACACATTTGTTGAAGAAATGACCAAATTGGGAAGCTCTAGACAGAGTCCAAAGGGAAATGAGTAAGCTCCTTGCTTGAGTGGCTATCATTAGTGCATAATTTTCAAAAGCAATCCTAGAACGGGCAAGATGTTTAATCTCTGTCATGAAATGTAACCTTTGGAGGGAGGACAAGCAACCACCGTGTGACTTCTCAGAGTGCCCTGCAGCTTTGAGCACGGCCTGGGCCTCTCTCTCTCTCATGTGGCCGATGAGAGCCAACACGCAAAGGCATTTTGTATGTTCAAGTGGACCACATTTAGTCAATGATGTTTGCGATGACTAATGAGTCCCGGGTACGCAGAAGCCGGGATACAGAAAATATCAACACAGAGAATCCTCGCTCAGAACGCTGGTTGCAAAAGTTCAGCATGTGGCATTTCCAACAACTACTGCGTGATTTTCTTTACAGTCGTAATGGCCCATTCTAGAAAGCCAGTCAGCTCTATTATGCATTGTATGAGCCATTTGGGCAGAGGGGAGGAGGGGTTAGGAGATATAAATTGCTATTGTCCTTTTTTTATTATAACTATGGCAACAAGTTTGCAGCTACCATACTTAATTTTGGTTCAGGGTGGGAGAACCTGGTGCCAGTTACATATCAGGTGGTTCCTTTCCATGACATGACGCTTGCGTAATCATTACTTATTCGATGACTGTTGAACGTCTGCTGTAATATGCCAGGTCTGGTGACATTTGGGGTTTTTCTATGTGTAAGTTACATTGTTTTGCTTATATACAGCACGTCTCTTTATTCCACCTCTTTGATTGCCTGGTTCCTTATTATCATCTGCATGTTCCCTTCTCTGTCATTTTTCTCAGACTGTCTCTCTTTGGTGTCCTGAGGAATCTCGGTGCTTATACTGAGGGCCCTGTAGCAAATGATACTTTTGCCCCTGACTTTTCAGTTTACCTTTTTCTAATCTATTCTCCCTTTCTCTCTGGATGGGAAGCTGTTTGAGGGTCTGGGCTGTGGCTTCCCTAATACCATCCTCTTACTAGCTCAGTGTCTGATATTTAGCAAATTCTTAATAAGTATATGTTGAATGAATAAGGAATTAAATAAATCTGAAATAATTTTGGGAGTAGATTATGCCAAGGTATAATGAAAGTATTTGGAGAACCATCAAGCATAAGTAAGTACTTACTTGTCCTAAAGGAGCTTCCAGTGAACTCGGCCATTCTTATATTTTGGGCAAGTGCTTTTTGAATACCTACTATGTTTTGGATCAGCATCTATTTGAAAGTAAAAATGAGCATTTTAAAGGATAACTCATATTAGGTGTTCTTTGCCTTGAGTGCCAAATTGTAGGTTCAACTAAGACAATGATAAGTGAAGAGTGGCATAGGGAAGGAGAACACCAGAATCTGGTAAAATAGTTGAACTTATTTTATTTTGAAATAAGGACTTACTTTTCTTCCTTCCCTGTTTTTCTTCATATCCATTCACTCATTCATCGGGGACTTATTTAGTATGAGCTGTATTAGATGCTCTGAAGGCAAAATTAAGTGGTACATCTGTCCCTAGGAAATACACACAGTTAAACATTATTTTTAAGGTGAGCCCTGCCTTTGAACCAAACATTTTTTTAAAGATTTTATTTATTTATTCATGAAAGACACACAGAGAGAGGCAGAGACACAGGCCCGACATGGGACTTGATCCCAGGACTCCAGGATCACGCCCTGGGCCAAAGGAAGGCACTAAACTGCTGAGCCACCCAGGGATTCCCTCCACCCTTTTTTAAAAAAAAGATTGCCAAACATTTTCATTCAATGCATCTAATTGGTATTAAAATACATCTTTATTATTGACATTCAGATAATGAACTAAAAAATATAAATGATAGCAAAAATGTTTATTATCATTTTTATGTCGTTGGTCAATGCCAATATGTGAAGTTTTCTATATGGAGTTAATAAACTTCTATTATATTTGATATCAACAAAATCATACTTTTCCCCCCAATTGTGGCTTTCCATTTTATTTTAGATCATTCCTAAATCGTAAACAAAATGTGAATAAAAAATAAATAGATTGTTAAAAATAAATAAAATAAAAATATAACTTATCTTTGTAGGGCAAGAGCATCTTGGTTTGCGGTTTTATTCTTCTCTCAAGCTATGTTTCTTTGCTAAGCCTGTGGAATGATTTGACTGTATGGCCTCTCTGTCAGACCACATAAGTTGGGAGGCCTTCAGAAATATGCTTGTGCTTCTGATGATGGGAAAGGTCCAGAGACGATTTTTATGTAAGGCCTAGATGTGCCCATGATGTGTCTTCATTATCCAGGTCAGAGGGAAAACCCAGATGTGTTGACACATCAAAATATTAGGAGAGGTCAGTCTTGCAATGGTAGTCAAAGGGATTTCCTTGGCCAGAATAATGTATCCTATGGTAACTTATGCTAAATACTCTATGCCTTGATAAGAAATCCCTTGCCTAGATTCCTGGCAATATTATTTGAAACTAAAACTAAAAAAAAAAAAAAAAACCACTAAAAATGATTCGCCCTTTTCAGAAGTAACCCTCAGTATCTGAATGGCTTATCTGACACTTTTCATATATACAAGCCTTGCGGGGTTAGTGCTCTTTTCATTGTCCTATCCCACTTCCTTGACTAGACTATAAACTCACTGAGGCTAACAAGCATGACACTTAACCATAGTATCTATTGAAAGCCTCAATGTGAAAAGGCAGTGTTCTTAGCACTTTACCTGTTCTAATTCAATAATCTTTACAACAAACTTGGGGCAAATACTTTAGGTATTTTCTGCATAGAATTTGACTTCCTTATGGATGGGAAACTGAGTCCCACCATTCAGTAGCTTGCTATGGGTCCTCGACCCTAGTAAATGGCAGAACCAGGATTCTGGCCTACACGGTGTGACTCCAGATCTGCACCCTCAGCCACTTCATTGCATGACTTCACTAGATATCACAACGCTTTTCTGCATGACGACTCAGAGATAGAAGGGGCTCCAAAAATATGAAATTATTCATTTATCAAGTAATTCTCCAAATGTTCTCATAATTTTTATCAAGTTTTAGAATATCCTTCTGGATAGGAGATGTAAGGCAGTTGTTATTACCTTGATATTCTTGATGAGACTTTAAATAAGGAGCAAAGGGCAGCCTGGGTGGCTCAGCGGTTTAGCGCCGCCTTCAGCCCAGGGTGTGATCCTGGAGACCCGGGATCGAGCCCCCCGTCAGGCTCCCTGCATGGAGCCTGCTTCTCCCTCTGCCTGTGTCTCTGCCTCTGTCTCTCTCTGTCTCTCATGAATAAATAAATAAGATCTTAAAAAAAAATAAATAAGGAGCAGAGATTATTTCAGGTACAACAGGAGAATTTTCTACAGAAACCCCTCCTTGTCACCACCACCGGAAATTCATAGTGACTAAGCATTCATCAGGTTCAGAAATGGAAACATGGGTGACTCCCAAACTTGAGATTCATCTAGTACCATTTCCTTCCTCAAAATATATCTCATTTTTCCTGAGGCAACATAGCAGATATAACTTAGGAATTTTTTTCTTTTCACTTGTTTAGTACATTTCATGATTCCGTGGCCCATTGTAATGGAGCACATAAAGTATCCTACTCTAATGTAACTATTGCTTTGGTGCAGAATCTTCTGCACCACCCATCTCTTACCTGTCTCCCATTTTGTCCACTCTAAGCGATGTTTCAGGGAGTGTCTTCTACTAAACACGATCCTCTCTTTCTGTACTTGGCAGTAGTTAAAAGTTCTGATAATACATCTTTGCTTTCTATAACCAAAATTTTCTTCTAATGTAGAAAACCAATATCCTAAAATATCCTAAGTGCAAAATGCTTAAAGGAAAAAAATTCTTTATGAATCCCTTATTCAAAAAGGAAAACTGACAAGAAGTTAATCATAGCTCCATAATATAATCAGAAATGACTTTTACTTATAATTACTTCATGGGGATCATCCTGTTAACCTGCAAAACACCACTTTGCAAATCCCCTGAGGACAGTGACAATCTAGTTGAAAGTTGTGGCAATTGGAATGCGATGGCACATTGGCACGCTTGCATATCTGCATCACAGATCTCATACATATCTACTTCACTGATTCAGATAAAGGCTGATAAAAATGTGCTTATAAAAAGATGAAGACTGGCCTTTATGTGATAAGCACAAACTGTGATATGAGATGCTAAAACAATTTAAAAGAGTTAGTTTTTAATGGGACAGGAAAAGTCCAATGGGATCTTCTCTCTCTCTCTCTCTCTCTCTCTCTCTCTCTCTCTCTTTTAGAGAGAGAGTGAATGGGGAGGGCAGAGGGTGAAGGAGAGAGAGGATCTCAAGGAGGCTCCATGCTCAGCACGGAGCCCAGTGAGGGGCTTGATCTCACGACTCTAAGGTTATGACCTGAGCCAAAATCAAAAGTTGGGCGCCCAACTGACTGAGCCACCGAGGTGCCCCAAATGGGCACTTAATCCACACTTGGGAGGATGGCCACAGAACGTCAAAGTCAGCACTGTAAGATGAGGGGAGCTGGTGGAGAGCCAGGGAGGGCATCCTTGGTGTAAAGTGATCATCTTTTCCTCAAATTTCCAGAATTTCCTTCTGGACTCTTAAGAGAAATTTTAGATAATATCTCCAGTTTGGTAAATATTATTAGCTAGTATAATAGTGTTTAAAATCTTTCAGAGGCAAGTACCACGCTATTCAAACAAAACATATGTTTGGATTAGTTCTGGCCTGAAGACCTTCAGTTTGCAACCTGAGCTAGAAGGAGTGAAATGGTATCACAATCTAAGTCTTTTTTTTTTTCAGATTTTATTTATTTATTCATAAGACACACACAGAGAGAGAGAGAGAGAGAGAGAGAGAGAGACGCAGAGACACAGGCAGAGGGAGAAGCAGGCTCCATGCAGGAAGCCCAAGGTGGGACTCGATCCTGGGACTCTGGGATCATGCCCTGAGCCAAAGGCAGTTGGCTCAACTGCCAAGCCACCCAGATGTCCCAGAATCTAACTCTTAATTCAAAACATTATGGCATGCCTTTCCAGTGAGGATTAGTTGTAATTTAAACAGATTTTTTTTTCTGTACACATGAGGGGCAGTAGTAGAGAAAATGTGCTGAGTTGAAGAAACTAGAGTCATGCTACTCAAATTGTAGCACTTGGGCCAGCTACATGAGCATCATCTGGGAGGTTTTTAAGAGACTGAGAATCTCAGGCTGTACCCGAGACTCCTCCATAAATCAGAATCTGCATTTTTCTAGAACCTTCTGGTGGTACGTATGCATGCTATTGTTTGAGAAGCACCATAGATATAGTATACTTAATGTTCTTATTTGTAAGTAGTTTCTGTAGGATGCATCATACACCAAGAATTTGGGCAGGTAGCAATATTTCCAAGAACCTTTAGTATTATTAGGGAAACGTGGCACCAAAAATTTCACTCTTACTGAAGTTTGAACAGAGTTAATATGGTAACACTGACGTATTTAGTAATGTTTTCACCATGTTAAGTTCCTCGCAAGAATTTGGTGAGCCAATACAAGGCTCAACACAGGTAATGCATTTATTTGGTAATCAGTCAATTACTTTGTATAGGCAGTAGATGTTGAATCCTGGACAACTGATAAGATCATTCAGTTTCATGTGTTTTTTTTCAATATTGTGCTCAGCCTCAAGTATAAATTGAATAGAGTGACCTTTTGATACTGTATGAAATTGACTGCATTTCCTAAGATTCTGTGGTTTCAATTACCATAAATGTTTTATATTGGGTCTACAGCCATCGCATTGGCCCCAGTCTATCCACATCTTATCCTCGGTCCTACTAATGCAGTCGGCACCAGTAGAGTTTGCTGTTATGTGTGTGAGCCCACGTGTGGGTGTGTGTTCCCAGTCTGAACTTCATGTCATGTATGAGAACAATAAGCAATTTCCCCCAAATCAAATCTACTCCCTACGTGGACTGCAAAACATGAATGATTTCTGGTCCGGTGATGGAAATTGTGTTCTAGGGTGCTAGCTGGTTCTTGGATTTGTGAGATGGATAAGTCAATTAGTGGTTCCTCAGTTTATTAGCAACTTAATTGTCAGAATGCAATAGAAACTTCTGAACTGCAGCAACTCATTAGAAGCAGTGAAACATGTGACTTTCTTTTTCTTGAAGCACATTCAGCGAACTGTGTTTTTTCCCCAAAGAGATCTTGAAAATAAAATTAATGCGTAAGTTCAAACGTACACCTGTGAAGTAGAAGAGTTTTGAATCCTGCCCCTGGAAAAGTACTCTGGAAAAGTTACGGATAATGAAGAAAGGGGAAACCTGCCTTCAGATTTCCACTCTGTTTGGTATGGGATCTTTGGTGCGTTTCTTAACCTCAATAGTCCTCAGTCTCTCTCTCTCTCACTCTCTCTCTGCAAAATGGAGATACTGAAGATATTTCAAAGGATTGTCATGCAGATAAGAGGAAGTAGCACATGCAAAGTGCTTAAAAACATCCCTGGCACACAGGAAGAACTCAAAAACTACTATTCCTTTGTCAACCTAGATATTTTTCTTCACCTGCCCTTTATCCTGAAAGAAGTCAGAATTTAGAACAACCTTATTTTCTTCCAAGATTAAAAATGTAATCATTAAAAAGCACACAGCCACTGTATTATCTATCAGAAAGAGAACAGTATCTTGCTGTCATGCTCGTTCTTTAGAGAAATTGACAGTTTCTGCCAAAACAAGAGTTTCCTTTTTAGCGGCTTGGTAGATTGTGGTTTGATTTTATTTGGCCTTCATGGTAATAATACTCTGATCACTGTCACAGAAACTGAAAGAAAAATCTTACTTCTCCTCTGATGTTTTATAATAGCTGTAGCTCCCAAAGATCTTGGCAATGTTTAAGAATAAAGAGCAGTTGACGAGTTGTGTGTGGTGATTAAAACTTTAATTCACATTTCAAAGATCGTGATTATTTTCTGAAGCCCATAGCCCAAATGAAGAATATAATATGAAAAGAGTATTTCATCTCCAACTAAAAGTGATGATAAAATTATGGATTATTCCACTCTTTTCTAATTCCCTTTTCTCTGATGTTCAATTTTCTTTTTTCTCTTTACTGTTATTTTTTTAGTCTATTTTTCCTTCATTCAGCATTTAAGTACTTATGTTGTGTTATATACCAGTGACTGTGGGGCAACTAGGATGCTGTAAACATCATGAGGACAGAAAACTGTGTTGATTAGAACCACTGTGTGCCTGAAACACCTGATATCCAAAAACTGCTTTCTAAATCTACAAATGAATAAAAGAAGAAATGAGTGGAAAAAAGCCAAATGGACTTCACGCAGCTTAAATATGCATTGAGGCCTTCTTTCCTTTTCTTTAAAGATGTTATAAAGAATTTAAGTAAAATACCTGCTGCATTTACCGAGGACTCTATTTTATCTCATCATATTTTTAAGTAAAATGAGTTATTCCTCTCCCTTATCATCTTCAAATGGATAAACTTTTTTTTATATATCTATATCCCCCTTCATATTTCCTATGACTCAGTGGCACTTATTTTTGTTTTAATGATGTTTTTGTTCTTGTTCTGTTAGTCCAAATTGGAGGCAATAAGTCACTAAACCCAATTCATTATAGAAGAAGAAAGGGTATTTAATGACGAGTAAAGATGGTAAATGGCTTATCGTAGGTAGTTGATTAAATTCTCATTACATAGTGTTTCTTCAGATTTCCTCTTCCGTTTTGCTCTTTAATTGACAGGATAACATTTTGAAAAGGGACATCATTAGAGAAATAGCAGGAAGTACTTACGTAGATTTTCATGGTACCTGTTATGCCAGTGGTATAACAGGTACCATGTTGTGCTGTGCTACCAGTACCTCGTTCGCTCCTTCGCAGGCTGTGGTGGGGCACCTGTCTCTGCAGGACAGTTGATGGTCCTGGGGTCACAAGGCCCAGATGCCTTTGAAAGACATAGGCTTGCATGAGTCAGAATTGGAACATGAGCCTCATTCTTCAAAGGCCAAAGCTTGAGAGATTTTGGTTTCTGCTTTGGAAATATTCGCAAGTGGACATGGTACCAATAGGAATGGCAGCAAAACGAGAGGCCTTGGATTCACGTTTCAGAAATATTGAGCTGCCGGATGCTCTCAGGGCCAGATAGATATGTAGCAATTGATGCTGTATGGCACAGAACTATTTCTCTGTCAATTGCTGAAGCCTGATGATTTCATCTTATGCCTGGAGGTGAAAGGATCTACTTCAGGGGCCACCCTTAGCTGATAGCATCAGATCTTTCACCTTTGAACAGATTGCCACTGGCTGACTTCATCCCGGCAAGCAGACCTGGAAAGTGTGTTGACAACCATGCAGGTCACCCACGGCAACGAGGACTCCGGAAGAGAGCACCCTGGCAGTCAGTTCCTCCTTCCCTTCCACGGCTTTGCTACAGAGTCTCCAGCAAACGGTCATTGTTCTTATGCACGACGTTATGGTCTGCTTGGTATGGTAGGGTGTTGTGAGGGAGAAATACACTTAAGTGAGGGATGCAAAGATAGCCGTGTAGGACAAACTCGGTAAATGTTGTTTGATTGACTTTATCTGAAATGCCTGTATCTTTCACATAACATTTTTATATAATGCTTCCTCAAAGCGCAGAGGTATTATGCTACATTTACTTCCAATTACCTTAGGGCATAGATAGCCTTGGCAGATTTCACTCCTGCCCATTTACAGGTGAGGAAATTAAGGCTCGTAAAAATCTGGTTAGAAGCCAGGGCCCCAAAGGTGAGCGGACCTGGACTGACCTTGATGCGTTATCTCATCACGCTCAAGCTTTTTCTCTGGTCCCTTTTATCACACACCACAAACGTTTTATATTTTTATATTTGTATTTTTGTAACTACAAAAATGCTCCCTTTTAAAAAGCTTAGAAAGAAATAGAATCAAAGTCATCTGAAGTCTCCCGTCCTTGTAATACTTTGGAGTTCATTCTTCCAGATGTTTCCAGTATCCACGCATAGGTCAAGGGCTGAACAAGTGCTCCTTGCTAACTTTCTTGATTGATTTAATACTACTTAATGGGTATATTTCACTTTAATGACACACGTCTATGTCATCATTTTCATGGATATAGACTCTCTTGGTGTGGGGTCTCCTGGATGTCTTCCTACTTTAAACTCAAGCTTTCATAGCCTGGCCAGCCTATGGTCATAACAATGAGGCTCTTGGTTGATACGTGTCCCTGACATATGCCAAAGAGATCTATTTGCTCTTGTGGGTACTGAAGAAGCACTGGAGGAAAGTATTGGCAGGCACTAATCAAAGGTCAAAGCTCAGCTCCCAGCTCCAAGTGAGCAATTGAGGCAGGGACCCAGGAAGGAAAGTCTGCATAATTAAGGGCACAGACTTGGTATGTGCTGGATGAGGATGGAGCATACACATTTTACCACTTTATTAAAGACGTAAAGGTTTCAGGGTTTCAGACATCTCGGTGTGGGACAGCTGTTCTGCACCGATGGGAGAATCTTCTCGGCTCCAGCCCATATGATAGATCATGGCAAATAGTTCCACCTTCCCTCAGAGGCTGTACCACTCAGGTCTTTTATAGGAGTAATTCTCAGGCTTGGTTCCCATTAGAGTCCCACCAGGGGAGCTTCTAAAAATACTAATCTCATCCTCCAAACAGACCGATTTAATTGCTCTGGGCTGGGAGTGGGAGTGGAGGGCAAGCATAAATATATATTTTTTTAATGTTCATGTGATGTTAATATGTAGCCCAAACTGAGACTTACAATGTTATAGGCATCTTTCACTTTGTGTAAAAGGTGGTCAACAGGAAACTTTTCTTAACATCAAGTTTTCACACTAAGAACTATAGTATCAACAGATTTAAGCATTTCTAAGTTATTCCAGTCCTTTTCTAAGAAAAAAAAAAAAAACTACATTCTGCTTTCCTCAGTAAATCTGACCTTTTTTAAAAAGAATAAATCTGATTTTTAAGAATATTTGGCTTTCCTTAAATAAAAGTGGACTTCTTATTGTTTTATCCACTCATTTCTTCCTCCTAGTTGTTTTATTTTGTTTATGGTAATTTATTTCATCAATCATCTGTCTTCCCTGCTAGAATAAGCTCTGTGAGGGCAGCAATTTTAAATTATTTTGTTCATTGCTAGATCCCCAGTGTCAAGAATGCCTGGGACACAGTAGGTACTCAACAAATATTTAATATTTTTTGACAACAGTTTGACATGCAAATCATGATTCCTATTTTCAAGTTGCTTATGATCCGTTGAGAAGCACAGACATGGAATTTTGTTGGAGCCCAGGATTTCTATAGAGATCTGAACTGGGAACTTCCCATCTGCAATATTTGTAAACAATATTGAGCCCCAAAGAAGAAAAATGGCAAATGTATGAGAAAGATTCTTTGCTCTTATTTGCTTTTATTCTCCCGAGGAAGCAACATGGCATTGCAGAAAGACTAGGGAGCCCAGAGGCCCCAAACAAATGTAGATTTAGATCAGTTATGAATTGACCTTGAGGAAGTCTGTTTAACACTTTATTTATCTGTCTTCTCATCTCCAACATCATACAGTTGGATGAGTTGACTCTTTTCGGCTCTCACTCTTCCATATTTCAGTTACTACATCCTATCATTATGTGAGCCTGTTGTTAAATGACTTTTTTCTCCTTTTATTGTCCTATAACTCTTGAATTTTTATCCAGTTTGGTTTTGTACTTCTTTTGTCATTTCCCACGTTGTGACAGGCATAGATGCTTCTTTAATCCAGTTATCAAGGTCGCTTTAAAAAATGTCCCCTCAAAAAAAAAAAATCTCCCCTCAGGTGTCATTAGCCACTTTGTCTAACTGGGTGTCATATGCTCTCCTACTGTGCGTACTCACCACATATGCATATAAATCACTGATAATCATGAGTGATTCTGCAGCTAGAACTGATTCAGTATAAAGTATTTAAAGATTCCTCACGAGGGGTACGCTCATCTGGCATTAAGAAAAGCTCAGACTCTAAATCCTAGGAGATGGCAGCCTTACTCAGATGCTTTGGAAACTGAAACCCACGTGGAATGCTTAGACACAAAGTTGTGGCGACTGCTCCTATTGTGTTCATTTGATAAGTATTTACTGACACCCACTACTCTGTTCAGAACATTTTAGTGGGAAATGAAAGTTGCTCAAGGAGTCTAAGCCCCAATCCCAGGCCCTACATGGCTCCTGTTTTCTTGGGGGAAGGGCCCCTGAACAGCATCAAGGATTACCATGGAAGCACACTGATTTCCTTCACCCTAGATGCTCCCACAGAGAGGACAGCCTTGCCTCCGAATAGCTTCTAACCACCTTGAGACAATTTTCTCTTTTAATGCTATTGCCAGAATATTGCAGTAATCAGATCATTTGATGTCGCCTGAATCTTGGCGTCCCCAACCTTAATATACCATGTACATCCAGGTGCCAGGGATCTGCAGCTGCATGGTCTGCACACATCTTGTGGTGCTAAGTCTATGAACAAACAGCATTGGCCTGTGTAATAGTGCCTCATAAGCACTTCTTTTGGGCAGAAAATATACTATCTTATAGAGAATTTATTGGTTCTAAGGAGAGATTATTACAAAATGGCTTACAGAGTCAGCCTAAAAAACATGCTTATACCCAGGGTTAATATAATCTGCTAATTTGCCACAATAAAACTTTGTGTCATTTGCAGTACAGGCCTTCTTTCTGACATCCTGGTGCTGCTGTTCTGAGCGATCGGTGCTCATGTGTAATGTTTGTTAAATATTGTCAATATCACCTCCCTCCCACTTATACCAATATGTGAACTACAAAAATATTAATGTCTTACTCATTGCAGGTTCTCACCTCGGAACCTTTGCACCTATTCCTTTCTCTGCCTAGAGCATTTCTTTCTCAGCTGTTAGGGCTTGCTACTTCAAATGCCGTGTGTTGGTCTGTCTCTGTCTCTCTGTATATGTAAACACATACATATACATTATTGGATGTATATATTTCACTATCAAGCATGTGTACATATACATACACACACACATATTCCATTTTTCCTCTCTAGAAAAGAGAATTTTTCTCACTCCAAATATATTCCTCTGTCTCTTTTTCCCTCTTTATATATTAAATAATGTATAATTATGTATATAATATATACAGCTGATATTATTAAAATTATATATAAACTATATTCTCTCTCTACATATATACATTCTATGTAATGTATGTGTGTGTATATAAATGTGTGTGCACATATATATATATGTAGTGTATATGTGTGTGTATATATATCCTATCTATTTATTTTTAGAAGGGGCTCATTTATTTATTATCTGCCATCCTCTCTTTACCAAAGTAAAATGTAAATTTGTAGAAAATAGATTATAGCATATAGGAGGCACTCAATAAATATGCATAAATAATAAAAATATATGGGGGAATTCCTGGGTGGCTCAGCAGTTTAGCACCTGCCTTTGGCCCAGGGTGTGATCCCGGAGTCCTGGAATCGAATTCCACGTCAGGCTCTGAGCGTGGAGCTTGCTTCTCCCTCTGCCTCTCTCTCTCTCTCTCTCACTCTTTCTCTCTCTGCATCTCTCTCTGTGTCTATCATGAATAAATAAATAAAATCTTTAAAAAGTATATGTATTTGTACATATGCACACAAATATGGTATAGGCCTGCATGTGTGTATGTGAATGGAGGGAGTGTCAAATGTAGATATCATTGTTTGGCTTGGTATGGATTTCAGGTGATCACCCCATACAGCAAACATGCAAGCAGCCAGTGATTATTGCACATCACATCTGTTAATTCCCACATAGAGTCTTAACACGTAGCAGGTAGGCAGTGACCTTTATACAGATTGTAAGGATTTCTGAGCCTTCATATACTTAGTAATTTTGATGCCACACTTAAAATCTCTATATTGTGTAGGATTAATTGTATAAAATGGTCTTCCCATTTCCCTTCATTTGTTCGTATCCTATGCCAACCTCAAAGTGTGCTTTAAGTGTCCCCCCCACCGCCACTAGAATATTTTCCCAACAGATCCATTTTTTGGTCTCACTTAATTTTGAACTCAATCTAGTGCATAAGGACTATAATAATGATTGTATTAACAGTAGCAAGGATAAGTCCTCACTATATAATGGGCCCCGTTTTACATGGATTTGCTCAAAATAGCCCTTCCAGGTACATCTTATTAATATAGCGCCCTTCTCAGATGTGAAATCTGAGACACAGAGAGGTTAAGTAACTTGCTGAAGGCTCTGCCCCTTGTAGGTGATGAACTCAGGACCCAAACATAAGCAATCTAACTTCAGAGTCTATATTTTGCTTCACTGCCTCTTTCATAATAACATCAAACTTGTGTAAGGCTTTTATGTATATCTTGAGCTTTAAAAAATTCTTAAGACGTCTAGAAATGTTTAAGGACTCTGTGAAAGTATATAGACGAGAATCCTCAAGAATCACTTAGCATGTTAGTCCATGTAATCAAATAGACTAAAAAACCAAAATGAACTTTATGATAACGATGATAGTGAGAAAATGTTGAAAAAAGAGGAGAATGATTGGCAATAAAAAGAGTGAAATGCCATCGGACTAATCAAAAAGAAATTCAGGGAGTAAATAACCAGTAACTTGTAATCAACAAAGAAGCATAGACGATAAAACATCGAGGCACATAATGTAAGATATCGGAAATAAGCATTCACATAGAATAAATAAAAATATGTTATTAATAACTATTAAGAACTGCTAGAACTGCATGTGTTAGAAAGGATAAATCTAACATACTCAGAATCATAAATTCCAATCATAAATTGATTTATACATTACTCAACAGCCACAAAACAGCAAATTACCCAAACTTGCATGATTCAGAATCACTTGGGGTGCTTATCAAAGCTACAGAATTGTGGACTGTTCCTCCAGGACAATCACTCTCAACTGGAGGCAATTTTGCCTCCCAGCAAATATTTGGCAATGTCTAGAGATGTTTTTTTTTAGGGGATAATTTAGGAGGTGCTACTGGCATCTAATAGGCACAGGCCAGGGATGCTAGGAAACATCCTGAAATGCACAGGACAGCCCCTAACAACAAAGAATCATCTGGCCCCAGATGCCAAGAGTATCAAAATCGAGAAACCCCGATCTAGAGATTTTGACTTAGTGGCCTGCGATGACACCTAGAAATCTCTGTTTCAACCAGGGATCCAGGTTGTTCTTATAAAGGTTTAAAAGCTCGAAGATAGGCTTTGAGGTAGAGAAAGGATATAAAGAAGTGAAGGGAAATGGAAAGAAGGGCAGATCACACCCAGTGGGACTACAGACAGGCTCCATGGTGACACGGGGCTGCCAACACATACTGAGAAGCAGTGCCAAAGCACTATCCTCTTTCCACACGGAAGGTCAGTTCTGCTTCATGGGATATAACTGCAGTTCCCCACCTTGGTCCTTATCTGTTGATAATTAACTCATTTTGTGTCCTCTACTATGATTACAGATTTGGCTAGCATATGCCCATTCTTATTTTTGTTCCATTGATTCATCCATAAAATTCTAACATATAGAGAAAGGAGTGAGAACTAGGTTTTGTCAGATATATCTGGTTTGGTATCCAACTCTGCCTCTGATAAGCTACATGAATTTTGGGCTAATCATAGGATCAATGGGTGGTTTAAATGAAATAGTATGTGTAGGGAAAATAATACCAGCCACATAGGAAGCACTCAGTAAAAGTCAGCTGCTACTTACTATTACTTTTTATTTAAATAATATTTATCTGTTGTAATATTTATGAAACTATTTACATGAACAGGAAAAAAAAGTGAAGTTGAGACTTAAGATGATGATCGGTATCTTATACCAATCTCCGCAACTGATTATTTTGTAGTCTGTTTTGATCTAAGAGGATTGAAAAAAATCCTGCTTCGTAGAAAGGAGTGTTTGTAAATGGCTCCAGGTTTTAAGCTGCTCACCCTCACTTCTCAAGATATATATTTTTAAAAAATCCTGAGACCAACATAAAATGATTCAACATGGCGAGTTAACATAATGCTGGTCTCCACTGCATTTATGATGAGAGAAATAACGCATTTGAGTGTGCATGTTGCTTTCTAAAAACAAATTAGTTATGTTGGCACATGAGCTCAATTATATAAGTGTATAAAATATATCATATACTACAATGTTTATCATCAGTCCTTACAGCACTCGTAAGATGGCCATGGTTCCATGGCACGCGGTGTGAAAAGGCCTCTGGCTAAGACTATATACTCTCAGTTTATAGATGAGTGTGCTATGCAGTATGGAATAAAGAAGCTCACTCTAGTCCAGAGAGATTACTTCAATTGTTTTCTCTTGATTAGCGAGCCTGATGCTTCTGCATGGACAGATAGTAAGTTGATCTGGCATGATTTTCTCTTCACAAATCATCTCGGCTCTTTGGAAATTTTTGCAAATTAATTGCTTGATGATTCATTGCAGTATCCTCTCAAATAAGAGTTGGGGTGAATTAATCCCTGCATGTATAGGACCCATCCCAACCTCTTCCTTTACAAAAGATGTACATTATGTTGACCCAAACAGAATCAGCGCTTTGGGGGCTTATTTCAGACTCAGCCCCTCTGTAGTTCTGTTCAAATTGCCGTCTCTCCCGCTAAGAATATATTGGCTGTTTGCCTGGCCTATCAGCTGATCTATGAGAATGAATGCGAGATAATTTTAAATTATAGCCTAAGATAAACACCATTAATTGGATGGGGGTGGGAAAAGGTGGGACTTACAGAGCAAACAACAAAGATAACAACTGGAGAATGAAAAGTCGCATTATATTTTTAGGCTTGGTTCAACATTTCAGATCTTATTCTTACTCATTTTTAATAAACATCTACTCTATGCCAGATGCCTTAATAGTGATCAGATAGGCCCCACTTCTATTTTAGATAGACCATGAATAAGTCAGTAAAATATATATTGAGTTATAGAAATTAGTGCCAAAAGGAAAAAATAAAATCGGATAACAGATAGAATGTTAGGAGGAGTTGGGAAGAGCTCACTGAGAAGGTGACTTCTGAGTAGATGAAGGGATGAAGGGGCAAGCCATGTGGCCATGTGGCAGAAGAGCCTTCTAGGAAGGGGAAACAGCAGGTGCAAAGGCCTTGGGGGTGAGAATGCTCGGCACTTTTGTAGAGTAGTGATGAGGTCAGAGTGGTTGGAGAGGATACAGACAGATAAATGGGGGCACTGACGGGGCAGATGATGTAGGTCTGATATAGGGCAACCAACCATACATCTCAGACCATGACAGTCTGCATTAACACCCACGTGGTTGAGTATTTACATTCTCAGAAGTGTTCTGGCTTAGATGATAAATTATGTGGTGATCCTCGGCTAATAGGTCACTCTGAGGATTTTGACTTTGAGTGGCATGAAAAGCCATGGAGGGCTTGGTCACAAGAGGGGCAAGGTATGACTTCGGTTTTATCAGGACTGCTTGGTCTTCTGTGTTGAGAATAGACGATTGGGATGGGGAGCGAGTGGCAAGGGTGAAAGTCTGGGAGCCAGTTAGGTACCTACAAGATAGTCATTGGGGCACGTGCGCTACAGCCAGAGTTGTCATTTGACTTGAAGTTACATAACTAGCTCATGGTGCAGATGGAACTCGGGTCAATTTTGTTGACTTTCAGTCTGTTGTCATTTACACAAGACCCAGCTTCTCTTAGTCCAAACTTGAGAACAGAGTGACAGGCTGGATCTTTACAGATCCATTATGCCTCCTGTTCCGTGGCACAACTTGGTTGCTTCCTCTTCATGTTGTGAGAAGAAGACATTGAAACATCTCCCTGCTGCCCGCCCCCCCACCCCAAAATAGCTCGTTTTGAAGCATCAACCAAGATTTCCTTAAGCCTTTCTCTTGAATGACTATATTTACACTTTTGGATCATGTAACCTCTTCAGAATAATGAATTCCACATGTTCAGTGCATGCTTATTAACTCATGAATGTATGATATAAGTGAGCAAGTTAGAATGGAGCCTAATATAGATATGAACACATATTTTATGTCTGCTTAAGTAGGAGCATAAATATTAACATAGATTAAATGGACTCTCACAGGTGTAAATATATCTATGGAGGGAGTTCTTCAGTTTTGCTTGTATTTATTTCCACTTGGTTCCTGTTTTATTTTATTGTTTTCGGAATTGTCTTCAGATTTTGATCATTATTTTCCTCAGCTATTAGTGGATAACTGGAGGGAAGAATATATGTCTGATTATACACATGTATAGTCAATCGCAGTGGAATATATGAGAATATATCTAAAAGACTGAAATGCACATATACATAGATTCCATTTTATTTTTTTAAAAATATTTTATTTACTTATTTATTTGAGAGAGAGAGAGATAGAGAGAGAGTGATGGAGAATGAGCAGAGAGAGCAGCAGAGGGAGAGGGAGAAATAGACTCCCCACTGAGGAAGGAACCTGATGCGGGATTCGATCCCAGGACCCCGAGATCACAACCCCAGCCAAAGGCAGACGCCTAACCCACTGAGCCACCCAGGAGCCCCTAGATTCTGTCTTAAATATGTATACTTAAGAGGCAAACTTTTGTGTGTTGGGGGTGTGGTATGTATAGACACACTTATGTACATGTTATTTTTAAGTAGCCTCTATATCCATGGAGAGTTACCCAAACAGTGAAATGAAAATTTATGTTCTTTCTACTACCTTCTCTGTCAGTACAACCCTAAATTCCAGCAATTTTGGCATCCAACAGAGCAAATCCAAGGTCACATAATGTGCTTATCTTCTCTCTCCTGGGAATTAAATAGGGGAATAAGCTAATTCTCAGGGCATTTGTAAGAAGTGGATAGATACAGAAGTATTTTTCATAAGACATGTGCGATATAATGTAAAGTCTTTATTGTCTTGGTTATTTTTCTGCTGCACATACACACTTGAAATTTCTTAGGTCATTTTTTTTTTTCCTGTCTTCAAATGTCCATCCCTTTTTCAGAGCCATCCCATAAACCAAAAGTTAGTGGGTTATTTTAGGGCCTTCTCCTATTGAATAGGAGGAGGAGTTAATAAATTTCAGAAATGCCATGTAGGGATTCCACCCATTTTCTGTTGGGTTGTGAGAGGGTACAGACATGCTGTTGGTCCATACCTGGGTATAGGCGAAGCAGGAGAAAGCACATTGGATTGTAAAACATTTGAGGAAAGAAAGAGGGGAAAAGAGAGGGAAAAAAAAAGAAAGAAAAAGAGTTGTCTGAGAGTGAGTATACAAACTATCAACCTTTCCAGCTAAGGCTTAGACCCTTCAGAGCAGACATGTACAATAAACAATTGGTGGGTGGTACCTGTCCTGATTAAAATGCTTTAAAGAAAAAAGCTAAAAACCTCAAACTCTATTTCAGTAGTCTAGTCTGAATTGTTATTTTTCTTTCATTTCAGAAAAGAAATTGTTTTTTAAAATTTTAGTTCGGCTTCTTGCAAATTTGATCAGACTTTATACATTAGAGCCAAAATGTGTACATGTAAAAGTTTTTTGCCTTTTTGTGCGTGAAACAGAGATACAGAACTTTATGTATAAAAATTCAGGAAAGGGACTCCTTCGGTCAATTGTATTTCTTATTTGAACCCCTGCATCTATCATAAAAGTTACTTTCTCATTTATTTATTTCAGCTCCTGGTTGGGGTCTAGTGGGAGAAATAATCCAAAATAGTGGATAATCCAAAAATGTCATTTATATTTGGCTTCAGAATGCATTACCAGATGTTACTCTAGCAGATTTCCCTTCCTAATTAGGCCTCACTTAAAGTAGGAGTTAATTTTGTCTTCATTAGCTGCTTCCAAATCAGCAGGATGGGGCAAGGAGGAAGCCCAAGGCATGCTGGGTATTTGGGAGGAAGCTGGCCCAGTGCTAAAAGTCGGCGGTAGATCGTGTTCAAAGAAGGAAATTCAACTATGGGAAATCAAGACGTTGAGCATATACCCTGGAAGTGTTTACTGAGCACCTTCTTGAAAGATTCTCAGGCTTTCATCCATTCTTTTTTTTTCCTCCCTATTAACCGTGAGTGCAGAAAAATTCTGTCCTAGGAAATAGGGATATAATAACCTGAAATTTTGTACAGAAAAAAAATAGAGGCTCAGAGAGGTTAAGTGACCTCTCACATAGATTGATCTCTGAGTAAACAGTACCTAAGATACTGAAACTGATTAATGAATGATAAGAAGACCCCACTGTTTCCTTCTTATTGATGATTTGAATAATGAGGAAGCAGGAATTCTTCTGGCCTAATTCGCATTAAGAGAGCTAAGATAATGAAGCTGTGATTAAATGGCTATTAAACTATTTTTATCAAACAGAGATCAAGCGAGTGTGAGAATCTGGGGACGCAGAGTGTAATTGCAATTCTACAAGATGTGGAAAAAATTACTATCATAAGCAGGGCATGGTCCTTCCATAATAGCCCGCATTTAAAAATCTTTGGGATACCACATGCAGGTTTCGCTTTGCAGTTCTCCCTTCAGGTGTCTGGTAGCATCTCGGAGTCCCTCATTTCCTCCTTAATTTAGTAGATTTATTCTTTCTTTATGCACTTGGGTGAGCTGAATGCACTGTCTGCCCCATCACGCATAATCAGTTGGAAGATCCTTTTCCCAAGTGCTCACAAGGGAAGAAAGCCCAGGTATCATATACTGGACCCCACATTTCAATCTGGAGGTGACTCTGAGCACCTGCAGGAGCAGAATCTGCCTTCCTTTAACTGTGCCCTTTGAATCATATCACACTTCCTACAGGTCAGGTAGGGACCCAGCAGTCCCAATGGGCAGTAATGAACCTTCTGGTTTTATCGAGTGTTCTGAACTGTCGTTTGTAAATGACACGGCGCTGCCTCGGGACTATTGCGCTTCTGGATTTTGGGTTGTTAGTATACATGCATTGTCTGTTAGTGGAAACTCTTTACAACTTGAGTATTTGTTGATGTGGCTTCTTAACTCCTGGAGCGTCCTCAGAGAACAAGTGTTAGAGGTCACCCAGAGTTTTATTTACGGGGGAAGAAGAGCAGCAGACTTGCATTGCGTCAGGAGAGCCCAAGGTTGACACCCACCATGGTAAAAGCTGCTTGAGAGTCACAGAAACGTGACTGTGGAAATGCCTATTGGCCTGTCCCTACCTTTCCTTACCCCTCTGCTGCCGCCCACAGCACTGAGCTCAGCCGTGTACTGTAGACCACTACCTAATTGGAGGCCTGCTCTCTCTCTCTCTTTCACCTCTCTGCTTTTCTCTTCTTAACGTATTAGAGAGGTAATAAGTATATTTTTGTAAAAACAGTAATTTCAAACAATTAAAAGGCAGTATCAGAGCAGAGTCTTTGAAAGGTTATTTTGCAAAGTCGTTTTACTGGCTGATGTATTTCAATGCCCCGTCACCTGTGAACAGACATGTGTTCGTAGGCCATAGTGCTTCATCTGCAGTGACTTTGATTTATTTGCTCTGTAAATTGGGACCGAAGCAATAATGGGAAGTGACATTAATTGTTTACCAGAGTCCTTTTTGTCACATCCATTGCCTTCTCTGGAGTGTTTGATTGTTGAAAGTCATGCTAGACTAATTGAAATTGCCATAGTGAGGAACAGTGTCCACTCAACTTTACATACAGGAATATCTATTGAGCTTCAGACCAACAATGTCACAAGGAAATATCTTAACTTTTTCCCCAGTCTTCTACTGTTAGACAAAACACAGAGAATTTGAAATAATAGCATTCTTTCCTTCCAATGTTCAAGAACAACTTTTACTAAAATAAGATGGTTTCCGAGCACCTCTCTGAGTTACCCATGTTTCTGATGAACATGGGCTGTAAGTAAGGATTACAGCCCTACTGGGCTGCGCTCCCCAGACACACACCAAAACACCCACACACACCTCCACAGCCCCCAACCCTCCACACACTGAAACACCCATACACACCTCCACAGCCCTCCAATCCCCCACACCTCCCTACCTCCCCCACACACGACCACACACCCACCTACACCCACATACACATACTGCCAGTCTTCCCTTGCACAACCCTCCCTCCCATTGTGGTTCCAGTAGAGAGAATTTAAATAGCTGTGGCTTAATCAGATCTTGTAAATTAATTATGACATTATCAGGCTCCAATATTTCTGCCATTGTTTTTGATGTACATTCACCCGGGCTTATTAAAGAAATTGGAGAAAACTAGTTAATTTAAGTGTTCTTTGTCATTCTGACTTGATTGGAATTATTGTAGTTTGTTTACACTAGGGATAGAACTAAGGCGCTATTGTATTATGTGATTGAAAGCAAATAGAGGCTTGTAGTGTTGCTGGAAAGCCAAATACAAAATTTAAATTGGGGTAAACAAAATTACTCATTTATTGGTAAACATTCTTAACTGTTTTTCTTGAGCTATTTTTGAACTTCAGTGAAATAAGAAAATTGGGATACCTGGAAAAAAAAGTCCAATTTACTGAAACTGTGCATGAGTATGTGCATGCGTGTGTACTTGAGATATCTTCAAAGATTGTTTTTATTAGATAATATGGATATATTTATTTTAATGTAAATCTCATGATTTTAGATTATTTAAAATACTATGCATTTAATTTAAATATGATTTCTATTTAGGATGGATTAATAACCCGAATTTGGTTTTTCATATGTGGGTGGAATCCGAATAAAAAGGGGAAAGATTAGAATCTTTGGACACTATATTATGATCCTGGGCAGAAAATAAGTGAAAACATTTCAGTATCTTTATTATTCAGATGACCTGGAGAGATCCAGAAGAATTGAAGCTGGGTACTATGCTCAATAATGTTTTGTTATTATTAAATCAAGTAATTTGATTTTTAAAGAATTGATCAATTTATGGAAGAAGCGGTGCGATTTTGAAGTTAATATTTCACCCCTTTGATTGGGATTTACCTCCTACAGTGGAGGTAAAACTCAGACAGTTGTCATTCCATCCTGTGTGCCCAAAACCACTTGACTCCCAATGCAAAGTCCAGGGGCATTAGGGAGACACATTATGGAAACGTTAAGAAATGCTAGTAAAGTCGACCATGAGTACAAATGGCTCTTTTTGGCCTCTCGAATTCAGAAGAGAAAGAAATCTGTAGTTTTACTCCTGGATGGGGACTCATCAGTAATGAGGGAAAACAATTTTTATGTGAAAATAGAATGTATACGTGATAAAGGCCTGCCTAATTTCTCTAGTAATACAATTTGATTTTCTGATTAGCTGTCTTATTCTGTGATTCTTGTAATTTTGTCAGGTCAATTAACTGGAGTTCAGTGCTAGAGAGAAAGGACGTGTGGGCACTGCTGGCTTCATTAGATGTCAGCAGCTTAGGTGCATTTTGTAATAGAATCTGTGTGGGATAATTTAGCCGATATTGTTAATGTCATAGCATGCGGAACTTTAAAAAAAAGATTTATGAAGCAGGTCAAATTGGACAAACAATGTGAAGTGCTAACAGAAGGAAGAGAAAGTGATCTACACAATGTATATTCTAGGCAGTAAATGCAGATCGATGAATTATTCAGCAAGTCATCAATGAGCATACTGTGTGCCTAGCATCGGCACTGGCTGCCCAGGTACATGGACTCTAACCCATTTCCCTATAAACAATGGTGTATAAGCTCCAATTTGGGAGATCTTGAAAGATTTGCAGAGTCCTGAAATAAATGTTTTTAAAATAAATTATTCACAGGGTCTTCCCTTCCACTGGAAGGGTTTTTGGAGGGCAGAGGTTTGTCTTCCTCTTTCCATCTCTGACGCCAAGCATGGCCCTGGTGTAGTAGGTAGGCAGATGTGTTTATGGAATGAATACCTGAGGATTAACTTTCCAAGGGTGTGTGGATGGGAGTGATTGTGGGAGTTGGGGAAGGAAACAAGTGAGAATATATTCGCAGGAGCCCCCCGTCCAAAGTAATGTTGCACGCGAATGGTACCCTGGCCACAAGCCATGAATGCATTTAAGTGACATTGCAAAGTAAGACTCTAATTAATGACTGACCACATAAAGAGGACTCAAGGTAGTTGTATAGGTTGGGTGCAAAGAATTGTTACCCAAAGTCAGGAAGTCAAGGGAAACAGCAGTTTTGTTGCGAAAGGTCCTATGGTTGGGTTTCAGAGCAAGAAGGAGCTATTATCAGGTAGAAATGTCCAGTGGGCAGTTCTAGATTTATGACTAAAGTTGGGAGAGATGTCAGGGAGGGAAATAAATGGCTGTGGAGTGTTCGGTGATGAGATTATAATTGAAACCATCAAAGTGTATAGTTCCTCTCGCTGTAGATTCAGTTTCTGGTGCTGTTCAAACAGTGGGTTATCTAAACATTTCGGCTGCACAGGAGATTGAAACACTATATCTGAAGATGAAATAGACGATGGTTAAAATTCTCTCAAGTTCTGAGATTCTCTAGACCTTCTCCCTTAGTTAGAGAAACAAGACCTAGGCATGGGGCCTGTGATTGGGAACGACAGTCAAAATCAGCCGCGACCCACCCCAACGTCGTAGGGCTAACTTGGACAGCTCCACATCCGAGGTTGGCACTGAGAGGGACCAGTGAGGTGTGTGACTGAGACCAAACATGGATGTGGAATTTGAAGAAGATGTGGTCTTTGGGGTTCCAGCATGAGCATTCACAATTTTGCAGAGAGTTTACTCATTGGGATAAACGTGAGCCGTCTGTGCTGATTGATAGCGCTCCCTATCCCCCAATGTCAACTCTCTCACGTCGCCTATTTTTCTGTTTTTGTAGAAGATAGATGAAGAGAACGAGGCGAACTTGCTAGCCGTCCTCACAGAGACACTGGACAGTCTCCCCGTGGATGAAGACGGATTGCCCTCATTCGATGCACTGACAGATGGAGATGTGACCACTGAGAATGAGGCCAGTCCTTCCTCCGTGCCTGACGGCACCCCTCCACCGCAGGAGGCCGAAGAGCCGTCTCTAGTAAGAGCCCTTCCTACTGCTTAACAGGAATCGGAGTGGCCTCTGGCTACCCGCTGCCTGGGCATGATGTAGTGACAATCAGGTTTGGACTTTCGATTTAGACTGGGGCCGAGAAACAATTCCCGAGCACACTCAGAGTTGCAAATTCTGTGATTCTGTGTTTGAAAATGTTGGTAATAACAGCCTTCACGTGGACTCACTACACTTTATTTTCATGGCCTTTTGCTACGTACGTGCGTGTGTTTTTATTTCCTTAGCATCGTTTATGTTCACAGTAGAAACGTAGAACATGCAGACAACCCAAAAGGAATAGACCCAGAAATTCCCCTGTACAATCAAGTAGTCTCTAATGTTGAAAAGAGATTGAAATCTCCTCTTGTTTTGAGATACAACGTTATGTTTGTGAATTTGAGATAGACGTCTAGTTGTTCATGTTACATATTATTTTATTGTTTGCAGATGTCCTAGTTCATTAAGAGATTCCTTATGGTCGGGCATTTAGTCTTTTTCCAGTTTCTCACCATCATAAATTATATAATAATCGACACATTTATAGTTTTATTCCGATGCCTACGATTCTAGAAGTAAAAAGGTAGATCAAGGGATATGCAATATTTTCAGGTTTTGCATCCATAATTCTTATGAAGATTGAAAAATAATAGCACATTTGCAACCTAAGTTCCCTAAATTTATGGGAGGCAATGAAGAGTGAATTTGTTGGCAATGAGGAGTAAATTTTCTTTTGGATGCAGTGCTTGACCAGAATTTTATTAGTTCTAAGACACAGTTTACCTTCTCATCTATGGTAGCCATTTGTCATTTGCCATAAATCTGTTGTAAGACCACACGATGTAAATTATGGAAAGCTATCCTCCAAACTTTAATAATGTTCCTTGGCATGCCGCTTAGAGCTGGTCTCTTTTCCATCTCTAAGTTTTTTGTTTTTTTTTTTTTTTAATATTAAAAGCACTCCATGTAAACACATGGAGACCCTACTTGTACTTCCCTGCATTTCGAGATTTGTGGTTTAGAAGAAACAATCTCGTAAGTTGTTTCCTGCCCCCTCACCCCCCAGCATTTCTCCACTTGCCGTTGCTGTCTAGTACTTTGATGTCTTTACATTGATACCAGATGATTTTCATCCACATAATTGGTTCGACTGGGAGGGGTTGTTGACTCAGCGTCACGCTGCCTGCTTAAGCCTGGAGGGCCTAGAAGGCCAGCAAGCCAAATGAAGAAACCGAGGCCAAGACACAGTAAATGCTTTGCCTGAGCCAGAATCGCATCTCCTGACTCTATCGATTCACAAATCTTTTTCAGAGATGGCCCCTCTTTACGCCTAAACATCCTTTGAATCAGTGAAGTTAAACTGGATTGTGAAATATCATTCAAGACATTACAGAATCTTTTATTTTTTTTCCCCCTTGATTCATTTGGGTTATTGAGGGGAAATGTACTATGTTCTGTCCCTAATCCCCAGCTCCTCACTTAGCAGGGCAGCTTCCCTCACCTAATAGGTATTTGGAAATCCTTTTAGGGAGATCCCTGTGCCTTACTTTATAAAAAAAAAAAAAAAAAAAAAAAAAAAAAAAAAAAAAAAAAAAAGACAATACTCAGTCTCGAAGGTAGGGAAAGGACATACCTTCGCAGTTGGTAGTGTGACGCCAAATTTTTTACTTTTAAAAAATACGTTTCCTTTAGCACTATTGTGTTCAGGTGTGACTATAACGAGTGAGAGGATTAATTTTTCTAATGAATGAACTTTAAGTTTAAAATTCCAGTAACTTATTCTAATGCTTAAACGATGCATAACTTTTCTTGCTTTTCCCCTTCTCTGATACGTTTCTAGCTTAAGAAGCTCTTACTGGCACCAGCCAACACTCAGCTAAGTTATAATGAATGCAGTGGTCTCAGTACCCAGAACCATGCAAACCATAATCACAGGATCAGAACAAACCCTGCAGTTGTTAAGGTACAACGTAAACTTTTTAATATAGGAGGGAAAGTAACAAAGGATTTTGCTTGAAGCAGTAAAACAAAGAATAGGTTTATTTCGACGTATTCAGCTGGGATCCTGCAGTTCCTTTATAATGTGAAACAATGTGAAATGGGTTTCCAAAAGCAGCGCTCCAGCTACTTTAAGCTAGAAAGAGTTCATTTGTGCTTTGTCTTTGGATGATTGGAATGGAAGTTCCGCCGTCTGTTACTCCTTGCCCACTTTATTAATACATGCGGCAATGTGGGTTCCAATGAAATTTGCTGATAGGCTGGTATTATCTACGAGTGACTTTAAGATGCAGGATTGCCGTTTTGCCAGCTGTCTAACCTGAGAAAGATTGCTCTGGAATCACCGCAAAAGATCTATCTCTGCCATTAATTGGATGGAATGCTGGCAATGACATAATTCGGTTAGCGGGCTGTATTAAACAATGTTTGTCTTGCCATTCACTGTGAGTGAAAACGGAGCGTTAAGGGGTACTTAGGAGAATTGTGAATACGGGGCTCCAGCAATCAGTGGCAAATTAAGGTTTAAACCAGCTTATTTTTTTTTATTCACAGTAAAGGCGCTATAGGGTCTTGTTAGTTACATGTTGCTGAGTAGGAACATTGAAATGTAGGAGAAATGAAATAAAAAGCTGCATAAATGTCATTTAGGAATTTTAAATGTAATTTTCTTTCCTTGTTCTGCAAACAATTATTCACAGCTCATAGATCTAGTACACTTAGGCTGAACACTTCATTGAAAATCTCATCTCTTCAGAAAACCTATATCCATTCTGATAAGGTTCAGTTCACTAATTTTAGCTTTCTTTATGCCTTGTTTTTAAGACCGAGAATTCATGGAGCAATAAAGCGAAGAGCATTTGTCAACAGCAAAAGCCACAAAGACGTCCCTGCTCGGAGCTTCTCAAGTATCTGACCACAAATGATGACCCGCCTCACACCAAACCCACAGAGAACAGGAACAGTAGCAGAGACAAATGCACCTCCAAAAAGAAGTCCCACACACAATCGCAGTCTCAACATTTGCAAGGTAGGCCGGGGACCGAAACCAGGCTGCGGTGAGGGCGCCGGAGGCAGAGCGAGCATGCACCCGGCTGGGATGCGGCGGCTCCGGGCCTTCGCTCCACCGCTGTCTCTCTCGAGAGGGAATTCAGCCCTTGATTACAGACTTAAAAGCAAAGCAAAACCAAACAGAAGCAACACCTTCCTTGGACACAGGTTGTCCTATTCGGCTGGCACGCAGCCTCATTCACCATCACCAAAAGGCACCTGAAATGTGAGCTTGGGTGGGGAAGCGGGTGGGGGAAGGTTTATGTGAAATCTGAATTACTGAGATAATTGAAATTCGGAGCAAGCTGGGCCAGCCAATATTAAAAAGCTCCCCCCCCTTTCTAATAATGGGAAAAAATGAGGCATTGTTGATTTGCTGTATATACCTTAAGAAATAGTACATGGCATTTGTGCAGCCTCTCCCAATTATTAAGTGCATTTTTTTAAAGACCCCATGTTATGCTCCTAGATTTATTTTGTAAATAAGGATTTGGAAATTTCTGGAATTTATTTTTATTTGCTTTCTATTAAAATATATTGCCCAGATCAAACTATGCATCTGGGTTGATTTTTATTGTCCTCATACATTCTGGAAGGTTGATGCGTTTGAGGCAGATCGGAGTGATTTGGGGAAAACCTGTCTTGGCAGAGATATAATTTTCTTTCTTTTTTGTCTTTTCCCTCAAAACCTCAACACTGGCCTATCTTAGAGGCAAAGGAAGCTTGTTGAAAGTTGCTGTTGCTTTCAAACATCCCGGCTTCCACATGAACCCTACCTTTAACCTGGTAGTGGAAGCAGATGTATTCTTTTTTTTTTCTTTTAAAGATTAATTTTTAATTGAGAGAGAGAGTGTGTGTGTGTGCGCGCGCATGTGTGAGAGAGAACGCGGTGGGGGGAGGGAGCGGGAGAGAGTCTTAAGCAGACTCTACGCGGAGCGTGGAACCCACCTGGGGGCTCGATCTCACAACCTGGAGATCATACCTGCACCGAAACCCGGAGTCGGATGCTTAACTGAGTGCACCACCCAGGTGCCCCAGAAGCAAGCATATTCTAAAATAGCAATTACAAACACCCACTTCTTTTTTCCCTTTTGTTTCCCCGACTTCCCCTTCCAGCTGCAGAGTGGTAGTCCCTGATCCCTGTTTTGAACCATGATTATTTCATACAGGTATGCTGTTGCTGCTGCTTTTAATAAGTATTTTCTTTCCAGTGTTTTCAATTTCCCTCTCTCATCCCTACCTCACCATAAACCTTCAGGAATGTTCTTTTAAAGTTTTAAATTGGCTCTCAATTAGCTCTTCCCTGGTGGATATCTCAAAATCCCTTGGCCATCCTTTTCTGTCAGTTCAGGGAAAGATATTTATTGAAACGGGCCAAATCTTTTTGTAGCTCGCCTTACCCTGACTGGTCCCTTACACACATGCGCTGGACCAGTTTTTCTGAGCAGGACTAACAGGGCTGTGGGATGCAGTGGTGTGGAGGGTCTCAGGTGAAGGGAAGCCAGCTGAGCTCACTCTAGTGAGCGGACTGAAAAATTCACTGGGATCCTCTCAACCTTGTCCCAGTGTGTCCTAGTCATCCGTTCATCTTCTGGAGCTGAATTTGAAGTCTGAAGCCAGCTATTACCCTATAGTCAGTGAACCCAGACCAACAGCACATGTTCTCAACATCTTTATAATTTTTATATTCTTAAAATTTTATTTGGCCCTTCTGGATTTTTAGAGTTTCGGGGTTTCTTTGTTTTTTTTAAATCCACTTACCACGAATATTACTGAAAACTTTTACAAACCATGGCAGTGAGGAGTTAAATTGGCCTATGGAGGATATATTTTTTAGATGAGACCTGCTATATGTGGATTTTTTAAAAAGCTGTATGCCTGTAGCAAAGCATAAAAATTTAATCCCAGAACAAAGCCTATTGACAAAAACACAAAAAACCCCAAACCAAACAAACAAAAAACCCACAAAATTCCTATAGTTATTAAAGGCCTAAAACAAAAAATAAAGCAAAAACATGGCTGGCTGTGAATAACCAACAAGAAATAAATGCTCAGGTTCAGGATTTTTTTTAAATTGTTGTTCAAACTTTAAAAGTAGAAAATATATTAGCGATTAGAGATAATATAACCAAGGACCTACCGAGGTTTACCTTTTTTGTTGTGATGTTTTCTCACTGAACTGCATGTATGCTCTGTGATATCGTGTGGTCAAGTTCTTTTCACTTCCTTAGGATAATGGCCTGACCTTTGGCTCATGTTGGTGTCCCCTGTATTCATTTATTCATTCATTTGGTAACGTATTCATTCATCAAAAAGACCATGATCTGCATGAACAAGATGCATTCCTGCCCTCTAAGGATCTTAGAGGCCCTGGTCTGTTAGTCTTTGGAATAGTGTGGATTAAATTCCCAGTAAACCAGATCAGTCCTCCTCTAGTGGTAGCTTTCGTGAGTGTGGGAAATTCAGGGAAGAGGTTCTCTTACTGTATGTGGTTTGGGGCTGGACCTTCCTAGGGCCTTCACTTCCTGTTTGCCATTGGTCCCACTAAACAAGGCCACTGCCTATGGCTCTCCTTCCAGTGCCCTTGCCATCACCGATACCCAACTATCAGAATGTTGGGGATCTTCCTTTGAGTATTTCGGATAGCCTACCCTACACCTTGAAAACTGAAGTCCCAGAGACCAATTTTCAACGTGTATTTATTGCGTGACATAGCACACAGTTCGTATTTAGTGATATCTGCTATGGAGCCTCTATGCATGATCCTAATTATTAGTTGAATGCCAAAAATGTTGGTAAATTTCTTTCATGAGTGTGTTCTTTTAGAAAGACTCATTATATCAGAGATACAAAAAAATTAATGTGAAACCAGTTCATTTATCTGTATGTATAAGAGCCAATCAATCAATGTACCTAATTTGTAGAAGACAGCGTGAACTTCATATTTCTGGATGCACATTGGATAGATGATAAACCATTCAATTGTTTAAAAACTAAATCTAAATCGACAAATTAAATATGTAAATACTATTTATCCAAGTAAAGTATGTAATTTCAGCCTAATTTGGACATAAATAATATTTTCACATTTCAAAGGACCTTAATTACTGGGGTTGATTAATTTACTTTAATATCTACTGAATGCAATTCCTTTTGGTAATAGGAAAAAGGAAACATATTCTGGGCTGACTCTGCCAGTAACTAGTTTTATGGCCCTGGAAATATCATTTCACATCTTTAGATCTCAGTTTTTTCATCCATAAAATAAGAGTTTATTCTAAAGACCTTTTTAGTTTCAAGTCTATGATTTTCATTACATAAATGACTATCTCTTGACCTTTTGAAAGTAGTTATGTTAATGAGAAAAAATTGACATAAACCTACATACATATAAATATATCTTTATAGTTAAGCATATATATATATATATATATATATACATAATATGTGGATGTATATCCCAAGTACGTTTCTCATCATGTTTTCCCCTCCTTCTGTTCAAAATACAAGACTGCCAAGGAGAAGCAATTGAAATTTTGGAGTGAGAAGAAGATTCTTACTCCACCCTTCCTAATTGGGAAATGCCTCCTGTAGGAGGTAAGATTTAGGAAGCATAAAAGGAAGTAAATGAGCTCTCTTTGCAAGTCTATAGGTCTCTCAACTGATAAATGCAGTTATCTTACTTTAGTTGTCTATAAGATTTGGGAATTTGAATCCCTTTTACACTGTCTGGGTCAATGTCCACAATTTGTCATAATCTTTCAATTAATTTCCAGTAAATGGAATGGTTATTGCTTGAGCTTTGGCCTCATAGAAATAACCTATTCTCAGGGCTAGATATAAAATTCTACATTTTAGGAGAAAAATCAACTGAATATTCATAACGTTCTGTTGTCTTATAGTTATTCTGCTGTTTTCTTGTCTAAACAAACCGTGTACTGTATTCCAAATTAAAATAGAACACATTATTTCTCTCTGATGGTATGATGCAAATTTTGTATCCTTAACCGAGATGCTACATTTTGGGGAAAATTCTGTTTTTGTATGTGTTTTTGAATGATAGTTTACCAATGCAAATGTTGTTTGGAATTTGTTTTAGCATAATGGACTGTTGTCTGACTTTGATCCAATATTCAGGGATTTCCTTACTTGAGTTTTCAGTTTCCAGTTTCCAACCTGATTGTAGTAGGAAAAAAAAATTCTTAAAAAAGAACCCAGAACTCAATATTTCATAATCAGTTTCCTTTTTTTTTCCTTAGCCAAACCAACAACTTTATCTCTTCCTCTGACCCCAGAGTCACCAAAGTAAGTATTAAGAAATGTAACCATTTTCAGAAAGGGAAGGGGGTTCTAATACATTTGGCTACAGCAACTCCATTTCAGTTTGTTTTTATAAATGTGCCATATCTTCCAGTGACCCCAAGGGTTCCCCATTTGAGAACAAGACTATTGAACGAACCTTAAGTGTGGAACTCTCTGGAACTGCAGGTAAGCCCTGTATTTCACTTGGAGCTCTGTGTGTGTGTGTGTGTGTGTGTGTGTGTGTGTGAAATATGTATTAAATAATAGCACATATTCTCTATGTGATTAATGAAATTAACAAATTATACAAGCAACATTGGATAAGAAGTTACCTATAAATATTTCCACTTTTTTTTTTAAGAGAAGACATGTATTGTGTGTCAGACCTGGGCCAGACCCTCTGATGTATGTTATTACTTTAGATCCCTAAATAACCCTATGTCAGATTAAGACACCAAAACTTGACCAGGATGAGAAATTAACATTTATTTTCCTCCCACTCAATAAGTGTGCCAGGCGTATGAGTGGTTTTGACTAGTTTCACAATGACCTCATGAAGACAGTGGTAATTTTCTCATCTTTAAGATAAGGATGTTAAGGTTCAGAAGTGCTAGATAATTTTCCCAAGATCACAGAGCTAGAAAGCAAGGAGCAACATTTTGAATGCCACTTTATTCATTATATCAATGTTTTAATTGGAATCTTGTGTCACTCACCATTATACTTAACAGTATAATGCTTTCCTATATATGTTACCATTTTTATATCTTTTCAGCAAAGGAGAAAACTGAAAATGTGCCCGTTCACCAAGACAAAATGTGCTTATGTGTTTTAAAACAAGAGTGATTTTCTTCACCATTTGGACTTCTGGACTCATTTAGTCAGTCTTACTTTATGCACTGTAGAGAAAGGAGCTTTAAAAACTTGGAATAAGCCCCGAGTAACTTAATAATCCACAGATTTCCTAGGCAGACTTATAAGTTGGTTGTAAATGGTGCCTTTGCCCTGAGAGCTTTAGGTTTAGATACTTGAACTTTCTACTCCAGAAGGTGAATCTTAGGCTGCCTGAACAAGAAGTTCCTTGACTCTGGCCATTGCTGATAAGGGTAAAGGAACAGTAACTTAAACAAGGTGCTTTCAACCAGAACTATAGTGTCTTCATACACCATGGTCATTGTCCCTAAGTTTAATTTCACACTTTGAGTTTGCTAAACTATGAAAGGCATAAGGAGTTTGCTTCTTATGAAAGGTCTATTGCATGATCGCATGATTTGGTCAAGCAGTAGGGTAGTTAATTTCATGGTGTTTATATATATATTTCATGTGTGTGGACACATTTATGTGTGCAAATGTCTATCTTTATATGCATGCATACATGTGTACATATATACTCACCCATAGGCATATACATAACATCATTTCTTAAATAAGTTATAATTACTTATATGGTTATAAGTAACTTTTATGTATATATATATATATATATCATATTCAGTAGAGGCCTTCTTATCTGACCAATAAGAATGAGTATCTGGTGGGTTTATAAAAAAAACTGATTAAAGTATCCAATGTCATTTTGCTTTTGCCTAAGACATATAAAGAAACATTCAAAGATCAGATTTTTTGTATAAGAAACAGAGACCTTCGCCTTGAACTTAAAAATCCTAACTGGTAATCCATTAATCTTTCTGGCACTAACTGTAGTCATGATGTATCTTAGATGGTATCCACTGTTCATTTCTTGCTTTTTAGAGGAAAAGAATTAAAGATCTTTGTGTAGTAGTCTGAGCGCAAAATCAGTCTAGATTTTTATGCTTTTCCTATAAATAAATAATAATCATAATTCACCATGTTTTCCCAGTGTTTCCAATACCACCTGTCTATAACTGATTGGACAGCTTCTTCTTTCAATGACATACCTTTATTGGTTCTTCTTATGGAAACATTTTTTCTTATACTTCATACAATGGCATAGTATTTTGTTATCTTACATAATTCCAGTTACCACTATAATAGACATCAACTGGTTTGGGAAATACTACTGTGGCTCATGATAACAACTCCATTGAAAGGAATCTATTAACTATGAGTATTCAGAATGTTGTATTAGTCACTTATTTTGTTTCAGAGGGAATTGAGAAAGCTTCCACTTTGCATAGCCACACCGAGGCTTCTGTTAAAAGGTTTTTATTAGAGGCACCTGGGTGGCTCAATTGGTTAAGGTTTTGCCTTTGGCTCAGATCATGGTCTTGGGAGAAGTCCCGGGATCAAGCCCCACTTCAGGGTCTCTGCTCAATGGGGAGTCTGCTCGTCCCTCTGTCCCTCCCTCTGCTTGTGCTCTCTCTCTCTCTCTCTCAAATAAATAAATAAAATCACAAGCAAAAGGCTTTTTATAATTCCCATAAATAATAAAGCTTACTATAAAAGTGTCAAAAAATATAAACTAGTGGGAAAATATTCATAATTCTTTTTTTTAAATTTACTTATTTATTTGAGAAAGAAAGAGAGAAAGAGAGAGCATGAGCAAGGGGAGTTGCAGATGGAGAGGGAGAGGGAAAGAATCTCAAGCAAATTCCCTGCTGAGCACAGAGCCCGATGCGGAGCCTCTAACCCACAACCCTGAGATCATGACCTTAGCAAAAACCAAGAGACAGACACTTAATTGACTGAGCCACCCAGGTGCCCCTATTCACAATTCTAAGGTGCAAAGTTATCCATAGCATTTTCTTCCTATGGATAATCTTATACATTATATTTATACTACAATCATTTTGTATATATAATTTTGCATCCTGATTTTTCAGTTAACATTTTAATGAGAAAATTCTTTTATTATCACAGACCCTTTATTATCAGGTTTTTAGTGTGTTGTATGACAGTAATCTTAGTAGTTACATCAAAATTTATTTAATCACACTCGCATTATAAATTTAGGTTGTTTTGAAGTGTAACCATTTTGAAATAGCACTGCTTTAGAAATGTTTGTTCATAATTTTTTACAGAAGTATAGTCGACATACGATGTTATATTAGTTTCAGGTATACAACATCATAATTCAACACTTCTATATATATTGCAGTGCTTGCCATAATAAGTGTAGTTACCACCTGTCACCATACAAGTTATTACACTATTATTGATTAATTCCCTATGCTGTGCTTTTTATCCCTGTGACATGTTTATAACTGGAAGTTTGTACCTCCTCATCCCCTTCACCTATTTTGCGCATCCCTCCACCTCCCTCCCCTCTGGCAAACATCAGTTTGTTCTCTATATTTATGAGTCTGTTTCTGTTTTTTGTTTGTTTGTTTTGTTTTGTTTTTTAGATTCCCTACATAAGTGAAATCATATGGGATTTGCGTTTCCCTGTCTGACTTATTTCACTTAGCATAAGACTCTGTAGATCCATTCGTGCTTTCACAAATGGCAAGATTTTATTCTTTTTTATGACTGAGTAATATTCCATAATATATGTATACTACATCTTATTCATTCATCTATTGCTTTTCTGTTTTGGTTATTATAAATAATGCTGCAATAAACATAGAGATGCATATATATTTTCTAATTAGTGTTTTCATCTTTGTTGAGTAAATACCCAATAGTGGAATTACTGAATTATATGGTACTTCTATTTTTAATGTTTTGAAGAATCTCCATATTGTTTCCAGAGTGGCTGTGCCAATTTACATTTCCTCCAGCAGTCACAGGTTTCTTTTTTTTTTTCCCTACATTCTCATCAACACTTGTTATTTCTTGTATTTTTGATACTAGTCATTCTGATAGGTAGAAGGTGATATTTCATTATGGTTTTAATGTCCATTTTCCTGATCATTTAGTGATGTTGAGCATCTTTTCATGTGTCTATTGGCCATCTATATGTATTCTTTGGAAAAATATCTATTCAGGTCCTTTGACCATTCTAATCAGATTATTTGTGGGTTTTTTTTGTTATTGTTGCTATTGTTCTATTCATAAATTTTATTTCTCAAAATAAATTATTAGTAGTTTTTAATAATGACTACAAAGATATAACATCTTGGTGTCTTCTGGTATATATTGCCTCATTGCTTTCCTGAGAAGTTCTTTCATGAATAGCCCTATTAACCCTACATGGATATACTTGCCTTATTGCACATTTCCAAAGATATCCCATGCTAGCATTTTAAATGTTATATATATGAATATATCATTTTAATTGCATTCCTTCCATTAGTGAGATTATGATGTCACAAAAAGCACTTCTATTTCCTTCTTGTAAAAGTTTTAACATTTTTCTTATTGATAGATACCTAATTTTAAATAATTTAGTGATGACTTTGAAAGTTTAGTAGCCTACACTATTGAAAGACAAGTAGAGATTTATAGAAGATACATTTTTTTACATATTTAGAATCCTTAAAAATATACACAGTGTATTTATTTCTGTCAGTGAATCAGAATTTATCTGACTGGTTTAAATCTTTTTCTCTTGGTGCTTTGAAAGATTATTGGGTACAGTGGAAATCAGTTTACCAACATGTTTTTAATATGTGCTCTGTGCTTTCAATATGATGTCTTAGGAGATATACATCGAATAGAAGACCTAGAGACTGATCCATATAAAGCATGAAGCATTGTAGTGGCCTTCTAAACAGATGTTCTTGTGTTTAAGATGTGGGTTTATAGTTTGTTGGGGGAAACAACACACATTGTACAAGTAGCATGAAGGCAAAATATTATTTATTATCTCTAAGGTTTTGTTACCCTTCTAAGAAAGATGGACCCAGAGGGTGTTTTTGAGTTTATTGAGTGTGGTAGTTTTAAGTGTGAAGGTGCAAATTAGAGAAACTGAGGTAGGGCCCAATTGCATTACAAAGTAGAAAGAATGTAGAGCTCTAGGAAAACAAGGGGACTGAGGAGGAACTTGGAAGAAGAGAAATTTGGAACTTGATTGGAGGGTGGTGTGAGGAAGAGGTTTTTTTTGGGATAGAAGTATGTTTGAAATGCTATGCAGTATGTGATGCTTATGATCACCATCTCCTCAAACAATCTTTAGTAAAATTTCTTGCATGGTAGGAATTGAAGGAGGTGACAGACACTGATTGCACCTCCAGGGAATCACCAAAGGGAGAAAAGAAGTTATCAAAGGGAACCCTGTAACTTTGCCTCAAGTTAAATGCAATGATTGTGCAGAAGAGTGAAAAGAATTATAAAGATGGTTCAAGGACTGGAGGCAGAATTAAGGTGATATCATTAGTGAAGGACCCAGGTGATCCATGGAGAGGAGTGTGGAGGAATTGGTGCTCTCTGTGGGCTAAACCGCCTTGGGGAGCCTTTGGGAGAGAAATATTTGTATCGGATTTGAACTGCACAGATGGAAAGTGGAGAGGATATTGATGGAGCAGAAGCAAGAAAGTAGGAAATCAAAAAGGTGTTTGAGTAACACTGTACTTGGCATGGGCAGTGAAATCAGCAAGGAACTACAAGATGGAGCATGTACTTTTCCTCCTTCATCTTTTAATTGCTAAAATGCTTTCTCTGTCCTTAATCTTTTCTGGGTTTTAGTTTCCTTAATGTTAAAGTCATAGTTATAATCCCCAAATCAAATTACTGTCTGACTCAAAGGACTAAAATATAGGTTGAAAAATAAAATTGCCAGTACTCAACCATTTTTGACATCCAAAAATGGCAATTACATGTGCAGTCAGCCAGAATTTTAAAACTTTATAAACAGTGAAGCTCCAGGTAAAAGTAGTCTGCTATGATTTCTAAAAGCAGACAGCATAGCTTAGTGAGGTTGTGCAAAACCATGGCTCTGACATTGGACAAACCCAAGTTCAAATTCTGGATCTACCATCTAGCAAGGTGACCTGTGGTCATTTTAATTAACTTCTGTAAGACTTAGGATCCTAATGAACCAAACGAAGATAATAACAGTACCTGTATCTCATTGAGTCACTCTGAGGATAGAGGTAAAACATGAAAAAGGCTTCCTCCAGTGCCAGTGTATGTAAGTATTCAATAAATATTAGATATTGAACTACTAATTCTGCATTAACTTTATCTGCTGAGGTCATTGTACCTTGTTGTTCATCTTTTCAACTTTTAATTATCTTACCTGTTTCCTTTCAGTGACCCTAATGTTTTTTTTTTTTTCTCTTTGGTACACTCATATATGGACTTCTATATTTTCTTTGTGGCAAAATTCCCTCTAATTCCCCTATAAAACTGAAGATGCACTGTTTTTTGGTGTGAGTATGGGATTCACCAAATCAAGGTAGAAAGATCTACTCCTTGATGCTCTCTTAACAACAGCTACTTCTACATTACTATACATTCTGGAGGTTACACACTCCCTAGAAAGCATGTTATACATGTTTGTTTGTTGATTTATTTATTTACATTCTCTGGCCATTTCACTTTCAAGGAAAAAGCTATATGTTGACCCTAGCTCTGTGGTGGACTCATGCTTCAAAGCACATCCATGGGGATCCCTGGGTGGCGCAGCGGTTTGGCGCCTGCCTTTGGCTCGGGGCGCAATCCTGGAGACCCGGGATCGAATCCCATATCGGGCTCCCGGTGCATGGAGCCTGCTTCTCCCTCTGCCTGTGTCTCTGTCTCTCTCTCTCTCTCTGTGTGTGTGTGTGTGACTATCATAAATAAATAAATAAATTTAAAAAAAAAAAGCACATCCATGCGATGAGAGATGATGTCTCTTTACTGAAGCCTTAATTTTAAAGATAATAGTCAACATCTGTTATGTTAAATAGGTTTCATTTCACTTGCCAAATGTCATTGACTAGTATTGGCGACCAGAAGCATTGTGTTGAGGAGAATTCCAAGGCCAAGTCTGTACTCATGAAAATGTCACCATCAATTAATGATGTCTGCCATAGGTGCGGCAAGGAGGTGGACAGAGTGGAAACATTCATGTTGTTGATCTGTTGATCCTTGGTCTACAGGCTTAATCCACGTGGTTCTGGCCAGGGAAATGGATCAAGCTGTTGCCCAGGACTTTCTGGTGTCTTCTTTTTCTTTACTCTCACAAATGTTTGTTTGTTTGTTTGTTTGTTTATTTATTTTCAAAACATTTTATTTGTTTATTCATGAGAGACATGGAGAAAGAGAAGCAGAGACATAGACAGAAGGAGAGGCAGGCTCCTGATGTGGGACTTGATCCCACGTGCTTGGGATCAGGCCCTGAGCTGAAGGCAGACGCTCAACTGCTGAGCCACCCAGGCATCCCTACTCTCACAAATGTTAGTGAAATTTTCCAAACATTTGAGTACAAGTGTAAAGAGTCAACAAAATTCTGAGACCTCCAGAATACTCCCTCTGCCCCATCTGCAGAGTCTTTGGAAAACAGGAGGGATGAGACAGGAAGTTTGCTTTATTAGGTATTGCCAGCTGGTCTGACTTTGTGATTGTCCTAAACTAGCTCATTTTGGCTGATAAAAAAAACACTTCTTTTTTACAGGTGTAAAAACTAATTTGATTTCAAAATAGCTGTTAGTAAAGCAAGATGAGAGTAGAGAATGCTCTTTTGGCAGAAGGCATTTAAATCTATTGCATATGGAGATTTTCAGAGTGCTAGACTTTTTTTGTTTCTGAAATGGAAACGGCAAAGCAATGTCAGTTCAACTAGATGATGGCTTTAGCCACTAGACATGAAGGAATTTGGTTAGGGACCAAGTGGCTGACCCCCAAATTTCACATATATGAATATGTATGTGTACATGTAAATTGTTTTTAAAGTTATTACTATAAAAGTAATAAAACAGAGTATAAATATTTTATAACTAATTAGGGAAATGGAAAAAAATAAAATAGTCAGCAGTTTCACCATCCTAACACACTAGGTCTTAGCAATGTCGTCCTCCATTAGTATTGTATTTCTCTCATGGTTTTGATGATAGGAGACGAGTGATTAGGTGCCATTTTTTTTCCCACTTTATGTTTTCCCTTGGTTTAAATAGGCAATCATTCACATTGCACCTTGGTGGACTTGAGCTTAAGAACCCACTCATTAACCAATCAATTTGTAATTTCTTTTATGTGTAGTTTTATATTATTATCCTTTTTGGACTTCCCATTTAAGAATTTATTTGCTGGACGGAATATTGACAGACAACACAAATTTGCTGTACCCTTTGGGCATATGCATCTTTTGTATGTGCCTTATCTTTGGGGAAATAAACCAAAGCAAAATATGAGCAGTAGTTGGTAGTTTTAAAAGGAAAACCCTAGCATGAGAGAACTGGAAAGTGATATTTTGACAGGTCATATAATCCATTCCTGAGCCCAAAGAATCCAAGAGAGGAAGACCCCACAAATTCTCTTTACAGCCCATTCCAATGTTTGGCAACTCTTACCGTCAGGGATTTCTTCCATATTTCAACTATATCCTTCCTTTCCTTTTTTTGGTCTCATTCTTCTGGACCCAACATCTGGAAGGATCATTCCTTTGTTCTCGAGTTATCTTTTTGGGAAATAGCTACTGTCCAAATTTCTTTTAAGCCAGGAATAACAAAGTACTTACACCAGCTTCAGGGGAGTTTGGTGATAGCCGCCTGGAAAAACAGGTCCCCTCCCCCACTCTCAGCCCAGCTCCCACCCCAGCACTGTGGGAAAGGGCACAGGAGCCAATTAATAACTTCATCTTCCATGAGCAAGAGTTGGAGAATTAGGCACATGTCCTAGAAAGGCTCTGAAGCTTTTCTGTGAGGCCAGTCTGTTCCCCAGAAACCAGGCGTGATGTAGGACACAGTGAGTGGTAAAAGGCAGGGGCACTGGCGGTCAGAGCAGTTTGGGGTGATGGTCACCCCAGGACTGAGCAGGGTAAGGGAGGTTCCTCCGTTTGAACATTAATGCTTCAGTGGCTGGCTCCTCTGGGGCTCAGAAAGTCCTGGGGAGGTTGGGGGCCGGAGAGGGCATATTTTATACCAAATATTCCCACTAGTAGAGCAGTACAGTTCCTACTGAGTAGCAGCCCTTCCTGTGATCTCTTGACACCCACTCCAAGTTCTTGAGGCACAGAATAGAAGAGTAGGATAAACCACATGCCTCTCTGCCCAGTCCTTTCTCAGTAAGGTTTTAAGGAAATTAGAAACTCGTCTTCTCATCGTTTCTCCTTATGAAATATTTCAATTGACATGTGACCTGAGAAAAATCCCACTACCAAAGAAAGTCCAAAGCAAGTCACAGATAGAGAATGAGATTCTGTAAAATGTTATAAATTATTTAAAAAAAAAAGAAAAAGGAAAAAAAAAAACAGAAAACAAACCCTGCTGGAGTCATTGGGTGGATCGCGGAACACACATGCACACGCATCCACAGCAGAGGAGTCATCGTTTATCAGAGTCATTCAATTAAACAAACAAACCCAAAAGAGAACTCCTCAAAGAAAATCGTTTTATAGCACATAATGAAAAACAAAACAAAACAAAACTTGTCTCTGACTTTTTTTTTTTAAATAAAAGGGCTGTTTAAAAAGATGACTGTGGAGTGTGTAGCACTTCTCCCAGATTTGCTGTGCAGAAGTGCATAAGTGTGAGTGATGCAGAGGTACTTGTTTATTATAGAACACATTTCAATGCAGTAATCATAAATATTGCTAAGGTTGTGCTCTGTTGAAATATGACCTACATACTCTTGATTGTTTGTGTTACGTGATTTGTCTGACACCCATTACATTCTGGGTAATAGCAGCCATTTGTTGCTCTGCACAGCAGGCTCTTTTGACAAAAGAAAATAGGCAGTAATAAAAAAGCTATAGTCTGAATTACATTCTGCACAGTGCTGCACTGCTGAGAGTTTGTGCAAGTGTGTTAACAATGCTCTGAACTGCCTCTTGTCAGCCTTCAGCCTGTAATGGCCATCTGTCCTCACATAAATCTGTCAAAACCTGCTAAGTTCAAGAGAGAGCATGGAATATACCTTGTACTGTCAACACCAAAATGTACACATTCCCCAGAAAATCAACACACAGGAAATAATCCGGAGGTTATGGGAGGCATTAGCACTGTTGATTTAAGCTTGTGGGGTGAAATTGAGAGTCTGGCCATTAGAAGGAAGATGAGCAAAGGTAGTGGCATCAAGGAATTGAGTATTGACTGCCCTCCTACCGCAAGGAACAGGGTTCTGGGTGGCGGACGTGGGAGACATCCAGTTCGTTCCGTTGCAGCAAGGGGTCCCTGTGCCCATGAGTGTCTCTTAAAAGTTTGACACCATGTTTAAAAAAAAAAAAAAAAGAACAAGTGCTTCTTACACTTTTATTTTGCTTTGCTTTGTTTTGCGTTGGGTCTCCAGTCTATCTGGAAATAGATTTTTCAATTACGCACTGCTGGTTCCATCCTTGAGATTTCTGTCTTGCTTGGAGGTATTCTCTAAGAATGTTTCAGTAAACAGTAAAAAGTTTAGGGAATTATCTGAATTATCTGTTTGCCCTTACCCACCTACTCACTAATCCTAGAATAACCTCAATCTGTTAAGTAAATATTATTATTATTATTATAAAAAGTTTATGGAATTATCTGAATTATCTGTTTGCCCTTACCCACCTACTCACTAATCCTAAAATAACCTCAATCTGTTAAGTAAATATTATTATTTATTATTATTATTATTATCATTATTATTTTTTAGTAAGGGGTGCCAACAGAAATTCACAGCCCTGCTATATTCATTCTTAGGCTATGTGTGGTTATCTTAGAGTTTCTGTAAATTTTAAGTACGTACCCAAAAACAGGTACCTTACTTCAAATTTTAAAGATTTTCCCATTTATGAAAAGGAACCATGAAGTCCCAGAAGCCCCAGCATCCGGTGTATTATCCAGCACATAGTAGGTGTTCAGTGAATGTCTGTTCCATTGCTACAGGCTGCCTGAGATGTGAAGAATGTAAAAGGTTTGGTTTTTAACTAAAAAAAACTACAATCAAGGTGTCGCCACTCCCAAGAGCAACTTGAGAATCAGTTATTTAAGCAATAATGAGTTTAGGTACTAGGACAAGGGTTTCAAATGTTCAAGACTAAAAAGAATTTCTATATTTAAAATCCCTAGATAGCTGAGCTATTTTTAGGAATAGTCTCTCTTTAATAGTGGCCTAATTTGGTGTTTCTGAAGTTTAGGTTTTCTTTTTATACGTCTAGAATGTCAGTCAAAATACATGTACCTGAGAACAAGGCGATGGGCTGCACAGACATGACAGGAGAGAAGGTCTCTATATGGGGTCCATGAACCGCCTCATTAAAAATGTTTGACCAGCTTCCCCAGTTATTCTTGGGCCACTGAAATGTGAGACCCACTACTAAAGGAGAATCCAGAAAAATTAAAAAAAAAAGATTTTATTTATTTATGTGGCACAAAGAGAGAGAGAGACAGTGAGAAAGAGAGAGAGAGACAGTGAACACACAGGAGCAAGTGGAGGGGCAGAGGGAGAGGGAGAAGCAGACCCACCGCTGAGCAGGGGGCTGGAAGCGGGGCTCCATCCCAGGACCCCGGGGTCATGACCTCAGCCGGAGGCAAACGCTTAACCGACTGAGGCACCCTGGCGCCCCTAGAAAAAATAAAAATCAATGAATGAGTAAGGATTTTTGCAAAAATAAGGCCAGGCAACATTCTGCTCAGAGCATATAATCTATTTGGAGAGACAAGATAAAACATACATTCAAAAAGAGATGAGCAAAAAAAAAAAAAACACCAAAAAGAGATGATCAGGAATATATAGCGTTGTCTGACAAGTACCAAACGGGTGATCCTGGCAATAAATTATTAGGAAAGTAAAAACCACCCTAGTTTGGGGACCATGAGGAGATTCACGGAGTTGGGTTTTAGGATGTCGACTGTCGTTTCCCCCATTCAAGGGCTACGTCATTCGGAATATTTGACTGTTGCTTGCTCAGCAAAGACAGATTATTCATCATTATTTCTCCGAGCATCTTAACCTCCTGGAAGACAGATCTGAGAATCTGTGATTTCTTTGCGGGGCGGGGAGGGCAGCATTGGTACCTTGAGATTTGTTGTAATGGTCCTTGAAGGGGGCGTGCGGGAGCATCAGGGCTGTGAGAGGCCAGCGCAGAGGTAAGGGGAACGAGGGGAAAGAGAGAGGAGAGAGAGGAGACTGATCACATGGGAATTTCTTAGACTAAGAGACATACTTGTCCACGAAAGAGGGATCGGAAGGAGAGCGTGCCTCAGTGACACCGATGTTTCATTCAGTAACGTGTCACCTCCCGGTTATCTTCCTGCGAAGGGCTCCAGGCTGCCAATCGGGGGAGCTTTCCTGGGGCTCCGAGGTGCTCCTTCTCTTGGTGCTTCCACCTCCCTGTCTTTCGGAACCGTTCTGAGACGGATGTCCCAAGTCAAATTACCTGGCGTCTGTGTGGCTTTTCTCCCCTCTGCGTAACACAAACTGCCAAAGAGTAGTGTAAATATTTTATTGTCGAGCAAATATTCACATTAATTTCCTCTATTTCTTTAAAGTGGGAGAAAGAGGCACTGCGCTCTCTTCCTGTTCATATCAAAATTTCATGTGGCTTTCTGTGACCTACTTGGTTGTGTGTTTTGTCACACACACAGATGTATATGTATGTATGTGTATTTTCCCCTTTCTCCAGCAAGCTGAGATTTCTCTGCCATTTCCTTGAAATGTGCAGTTGCCTTAAGTCTAACCCCAGGCTTGTTAGCAGACTTGAAGTTCTTTTCTGCTGAGTAGCCTTCCCCCACCCTCCTAAATAGAAAGTGTGCTGCTGTAAACTCAAATATTCCCTTGTAAGCATAAAGTCATCTGAACTCCAGCCTGCCCTTCTTCAAAGTTCCTTGGACTCTGGAGCCATTTCCCAACTGTCCTCCCTCGGTGTAAAGGGATGCGGAGAACGTCCTCGGGGGGGGGGGGGTGAAAGGTGGTGGAGGCAACTGTAATTCACAGATGCTCCCACGATGGCATCTCATGGAATTTATCTGCTCTTTCATAGCAAAAAAAAAAAAAAAAAAAAAAGTCACCCACTGACGGGGTTTCTCCCATCTCCCTTTCTTATCTTTTGATTTTTGATTTTTGATTTTTTTTTTTTACTTTTTTAATTAGTGGGTTGCTGAAGTTTGGATCCGTTCCAAGCCTCCAGCCTCATCGCCCGCCCCGATGTTGTGCTCTAAATAAAACGGTCCGCTGGCGCTGCAATATTTAGTGTTACTGTTCATTTAGGTTTCTGTTGCAGAACCATATTTTAGACAGAATGTATTAGTTATGCTTACAAGAAAGTATTATACCTACATTAGCCATGGTTTACTAAGTTAATGAACTGTGGAAACAAAGAGTCATTGCCGTCAAGTCGCAGAGTTGTCTGGTCCCCTGCCTTGGTCTGTCCTGTTTCACTGAACTTACTTTGAAGTTATCTGTGTCCCTCTCACCCTGCCCCACATTTGCTGTCAGCCCATCTTTTTTTTTTTTTTTTTTTTTTCTTCTGAGTTGCCTAGTTGTTTGGCTCCATGGGTAGGTATCCTTGATGGGAGAACAATTTCTGGGCCACTTGGATGCTCCGCAGACGCCTCTGCAGACGAATGCTACCAAAGCTTCCCTGTCATTCCCCTGGGCCACGCTGTGTTAATTTTCCATAAGGCAGACAGACGATGCCCTTGGAAATGTGAGCTTTGCTCATGCCTGGTGCCGCGGAGGCCGGTCGTAAGGCGCTAATGTTTTCTGGGAAGCAAGATCGGTTAGCATGGGGGTTTAAAAATACCAAGAATCACGGATCTCACCGCTGCCCGGCAGTAGTGAGACCCATCTTTCTTGGTGCCAGAGGCTTAGCGGGAGAGAGGCACTTTCTCAGGGCTTGTCATGAATTCCGTTTCCCTCTTTCTCCCCATTGTCTGAAATCCTGGAAAAGTTGGGGAAACATGTCCTGGCATTTAACAACATGATCTCTGTCTCTTGTTTCTCTCCCCACACCCCTCGTGCGTGTGTGTGTGCGTGTGCGTGTGCGTGTGTGCGCGCGTGTGTTTCCCCTTTTACCTTCAGGCCTAACTCCACCCACAACTCCTCCTCATAAAGCCAACCAAGATAACCCTTTCAGGACTTCTCCGAAGCTGAAGTCCTCTTGCAAGACTGTGGTACCTCCGCCATCGAAGAAGCCCCGGTACAGTGAGCCTTCTGGCACCCAAGGCAATACCTCCACCAAGAAAGGGCCCGAGCAGTCTGAGTTGTACGCACAACTTAGCAAGACCTCAGTGCTCACCAGTGGACACGAGGAAAGGAAGGCCAAGCGGCCCAGCCTACGGCTGTTTGGTGACCATGACTACTGTCAGTCAATTAATTCCAAAACGGAAATACTCATTAATATATCACAGGAGCTCCAAGACTCTAGACAACTAGAATATAAAGATGCCTCCTCCGACTGGCAGGGGCAGACTTGTTCTTCCACAGATTCAGACCAGTGCTACCTGAGAGAGACTTCGGGGGCGGGCAAGCAGGTCTCTCCTTGCAGCACCAGAAAACAGCTCCAAGACCAGGAAATCCGAGCCGAGCTGAACAAGCACTTCGGTCATCCCAGTCAAGCTGTTTTTGACGACGAAGCAGACAAGACCAGTGAACTGAGGAACAGTGATTTCAGTAATGAACAATTCTCCAAACTACCTATGTTTATCAATTCAGGACTAGCCATGGATGGCCTGTTTGATGACAGCGAAGATGAAAGTGATAAACTGAACTACCCTTGGGATGGCACGCAATCCTATTCATTGTTCGATGTGTCGCCTTCTTGCTCTTCCTTTAACTCTCCATGTAGAGATTCCGTGTCACCACCCAAATCCTTATTTGCTCAAAGACCCCAAAGGATGCGCTCGCGTTCAAGATCCTTTTCTCGACACAGGTCGTGTTCCCGATCACCATATTCCAGGTCAAGATCAAGGTCCCCAGGCAGTAGATCGTCTTCAAGGTAAACCTCGTGAACGGCCCGCCCAGAGCGTAAGGTCCCTAAATGCACTCACAACCTGCAGACAGGCCAGGCCACCCCCAGGCCACCCCAGGGCCTCTGGGGCCGGGCGCCAGGTCGTTACACAGACATGCCTCCCCCTCTCCTCTCAAATCCACCGGCTTTGAGCACAGTGCCCCGAGCCGGCCGGATCACCCGGAGAACCTGTACGAAACTTGCTCAGCTACTTTATCCATTACCTGGAGAGCTGCCCTGTGCCAGGATAGTTGAGATCCCTGCGAGATAAAGCTGACAGGGGATCAGACCGGCGCTGGGCGTGCACAGGGATAGGAGGGGCTGGGAGAGCACACATCGCCCCCCACCTCTCAGCTGACTATCACAAGTGTCACCTGGAGGCCTCACCAGTAGCTAGGAGGGAGGCGCCGCGTCCCTAAGACGGTGCTGCAGGGGACGCTCGCTCAGTGGGCCCATAACCGGGGCTTTCGGGGCAGTGCCAAATGCCCTTTCTGCCCTCCCCTCCCTCTCGCAGATCTTGCTACCACTACGAGTCGAGCCACTGCAGACACCGCGCGCACCGAAATTCTCCCCTGTGTGCAAGATCACGTTCCAGGTCGCCCTACAGCCGTCGGCCCAGGTAAGGCGGGGGGGTCTTTGCCTATCCCCTCTCTCTGGGCCCTGCCCCAGAAGCTCCCCCCCACCCCGTTAACCCATCTCTCCCACCCCTGCTCCAGACGCCACCTGTTACCTCGACCCCCCCCCACCCCGACCCCAGTTCCCCTTTGATTGTGCCGGCGTCGGTGGGGGCGGTTGACTTAATGATGAAGTTGTGTTTCTCAGGTATGACAGCTACGAGGAGTATCAGCACGAGAGGCTGAAGAGGGAAGAGTACCGCAGAGAGTATGAGAAGCGGGAGTCTGAGAGGGCCAAGCAAAGGGAGAGGCAGAGGCAGAAGGCAATTGTAAGCAGCCGGGAGCTCCCTTCTGGTTGAAAGGAGGGTTTCTTTTCCTTTCTTGTTTCTTTTCTTTCTTTCTTTCTCTCTCTCTTTCTCTTTTCTTCTTCGTAGATTAGAAAATAAACTAAAGCTAAGGCTTTAATTCGAATTTGCAATATTCAGCCTGTTGACCTGAAAACATCAGTGGGTCCGCGATCCCCCTGGCCCCAGCTTAGGGGGAACACAAAGTTAAAGGAGCGTATGCTCTTATTCAGACTTCCTATTTCTCAGTCACCTGGAAGCTCATTACTGTTTTCCACTTCTTTTTTTGTTTGTTTGTTTGTTTGTTTGTTTTTTCCAAAATGGAGGGAGCAGGGATTTATTTATTTATTTATTTATTTATTTATTTATTTATTTATTTATTTTTGGTCAAATATTGGTTCCATCGGGTCAGACGATGACTTTTTCTGACTGTTCTCTGCTGCCTTTTTGTCAGTGTTGAAACGAGGCAGTATCAGTGTTTGGTATCAGTTTTTGCCTTTTTGGCGGCATTAGCGTTGGAAGGCCTGTGAAGGGACTGGGTTCGAGTTAGGGCCAGAGGAGGCAGGAAAGGCAGAGAGGCCAAAAAGTCATCATCTCTTATGTGTGCTGGGCCAGCGTCTCACTGGGTCGTCGACACATCCACATATCTTATGACCTACTTTGCAAGAACCCATTCGGTATTTCGGCACTACTTGCTGCAGTGTGTGGTGTTTATTTGATGTGCAGACACTACTGGTTCTTGGGTTTAAGATCCAGGTTACGTTGAACCTGTTTGTTCTCTGCGGGTCAGTAGATCTTCAGCACCTGCTCCCAAGCAGTTGACTTACTCCGCCTCCTTCCTATTGCTCATCAACTTAGAACCCCGGGTGGCAAAAACCCATCCCTGCGATTGTCAGTTTTGTCTCTGCAGACATTCCTAACCAATTCCAGAACTCTTCCCACTGAGCCCTCAGGGAGTTTGGGTCTCTCTCAACTCAGTGCTTCAGGGAGCCCTGAGTAATCAATCAGAAGGGGCAAGGCTTTTGTTCACTTCAGCTGCCTATCTGTGCCAGCTCCTAAGAGGCATTGCAATCGGATCAGCTTTTCACATATCTTGCAGAGAGGGTAACCAATGTTTAGGGAAATGACTTTTAAACTGTAAAGATTAGATCTACATAGTGCGTCTAAGGAAACTGACTGCCATCTACAAAATCTTGAAAAATCCACCTAAAAGAACTGACTAACGGAGTCACAATCAGGCACTGGCCACAATTACCAACCAGAGGGAAGAGGTGAACCGAGAGGCGTGTCCATCGCAGGCACTCAAAAAAAGAAGGGAGAAGTAATTGAATACCTAGACTCAAGGTCTAGGACATTTGCTGTCATTTAATGTTGAATCTACCTAAGACTGCATCAAGAGTCTTGTGTGAATTACAATACTTTTCCCCATTCTTCTCAACTTTCAAGTGAGCTGTGATATTAAGAGCTGCCAGAGTGTCATTAGTTAACACTTAAGAAGACTAATGAAAATTAAAAATTCAATTTTTCTAATTTTGCTGTATTTAATTAATAGCCTGTTCAATAATTATAATAACTCACATTTATATAATGCCATATAGTTTACAAAGCCTTTTAATATGGCACATTACAGTTAATCTTTACAAAAGAGAATCATGTTGAGCAAGCATGTAGGAAAATTGTTATTTCAGTGTTTGCGGATTCATATTTAATGAAATCCTTCATGTTTCTTCCCAAAAGTATCACATTGAAGAGAGGGATTAATAGTTCCATCATGTATTTGCTCATTTGGGCAAAATATACCACTATAGGCAAAGCTGTCCAGATAAATGTAGCTAAGTGGCATGCTTCTTTTCCTCTTTCCAAAGATAATTTAGTGCCAGATACTTAACAAAAGTGTATAAGGGGAGGGAGGGGTCTTTTCATTAGTTGGCTCTTTCCAAAACATCAAATAGTGTGATTGGTCTCCTCTCCATAGTTGATGCCTGTGCCAAAAGCAACCTTGAGGTCACTAGCCCCAGACTGAAAGCAGATACCTCCTGCCTTCCCTTTGTGTCACTAATGTTGACCATTTTTTTTTTTTAGTTAACTCTTGGAGCAAGTTGGCCTTTTTCAGTTCTCTCTGAAAGATGGCCTATATAGTACAAATATCAAGTTGGCTCACATTAAGTCATTTTAAATTAACGAAGCGTTTGTCAGAATTTTGGCTTTCAGATTTTCGTGTTTTTGTTTTTATTTTGGAAAAGGAGATTAAAACAACAACAACAACAACAAAAACCTCCCCAAAAACTGGGACATAGAGATTATTTACTTTACCAACACAGTGAATTATAGTTAATAAGAGCTTACCATAAAGATTTGGGACTTACTCTAAAACTAATCCCCTCTTGGACAATGATATGCTATTTCTGCTTAACATAAGTGAAAACTCAAGATGCTTTATGTGACAAACATTTGCTACGTGCTTGGGGTGTAACATTAGGTAAGTAAGACCTGGTCCACACGTCCAGAGAGCTTCGTCTACTGGCAGATAAAGATATGCAAACAAGCAAGAGGGTATGTTAAGTGCCATTGCAGAGGTTAATCAAAGGTACTCTGGTGGCAAAGGGGCTGGACACCTAGACCTGAGAGTGATGGAAGGCATCCCTAGAGAGGATGAGATTGATCTGAAATCAAAAGAAAAGAAGAATTTTGGAGAAAAAAAAAAGAAGGAAAGAAAAGAAGGGCAAAGGTTTTCTACAACTGTGCTATGGAAGATGGTGGCCACAAGGCACATAGTAAAAGCCGCTAGTTCTGAATTAAGATGCACTATAAACATGATTGGATTTTGAAGACTTAGCCCAAAAGTGTAAAATGCCTCATTAATACTTTTTATATCAATGACAAACTGAAATGATAATATATTGGATATATTGAGCTAAATAAAATACATTATTAAAATTAAATTTTGTTTCTTTTTACTTTTTAAAATGCGCCTCCTAGATAATTTAAAACTCTATATGCTTCATTATATTTTTATTGGACATTGCTATTCTAGACAGAAGCTGTAGCTCACACTAAGTCTCCGGACAGGAGCATGGTGTATTGGGAGACTGCTAGTCACGTAAGCAGAACGATGGGGCACAGGAGCAATAGGAAATGAGTCTGGAGGGCTCCATGGAAGCCAGATCCCCAAAATGTCCTGCAGGTCATGATAAAGATTTTGAAGTCTATCTTGAAGGCATAGTGAACTTAATGAGTTTACCCATGGGAAGATTTTCTGATCAATTTCCTTCTTCGAGAGGATCTACTTTCTTGGGCCACAGTGCGTTTGCAAAGTGTATTTTTATGGACTTAGGTACAGAGGTACATGCAATGAGTTTTGACTCATTTGACTGGATTAGCTTGAGAAATCACTCAGGAAGCAGCAAAAGGAAATAGGATGTTCCGCCCATGCTGGTTAAGTAGGTGATTTCCCTTCATATTTTTGAGACACCCTTAAAGTAATGAACAAGGAGCAAATTACATTTGGAATATCTAGGGTACCGTGCTGGTTATCTATTAATTCAGATCAGGCATATAATTAGAGGACTATCAGAGCAGAGGCTCAAAAAGGAAATGAAAAAAAAAAGTTAAAATCATCTAGTAATTGATATTTTACAAAATTAAAGTAGTCTTTGCTATCTTTGTCCTGTGTTCCATGTTGCTTCCGTTTTGAGTTCCATAAGGGGATGGTTTAGGAGGTCTATAAGCTTTTCATTGCTTAGGAGTCTAGAAATCTTGATCCAGACCAACCTGAGTACAGCAAATCCAAGAGTTAAGAGAAGACTAATGATAAGTTTCTGACACGGAATCTTCCGTTGGGGTTGACCATTGCCATTGTTTGGTTTCTTCTTTTCTCGATTTTTCACCAAAACTTTTTCTCAAGAACTGATTCACCTTCTGCCTTCCTCAGCTTCCTAGGCTTGCAATAATTCAGGTTAATCGGAACTCTGCAAGCCAGAGTTTGGTACTTAATGTCTAAACTGTCACTGCTGTAATTTCTTGTGGAGTTCTAAGTCCAACTCCATTTGCAGTCGGTACAATTTCCTGCCAGAAAACATGATAATGGGATGTTAATTTAAAGGGCAAATCTACACATTATGATATGGCTCAGTGCTTGAAATCCAAACCAGATGTGCCTGGGCAATGACTGTGCCATTTTATTTCTCTCTTCCATTCGTCAGTATATAGCCCAGGAGCCAGGAACAGTGCTTCATCACTGATAATTATCAGCTTCTTCCAAATGAAAAAAAAAATGTGTAATTTATCATAGTTATTATTTTGGGAGAAAATAGTTTTCTATCCAAGCCTTTTTTCAAGGGGTATTTCGTATGGTTTAGAATATATGGTCTATAATGAATTGAAGCTCACTATTTAGAAATTAGCAGCTTTATTGAAAGTTGTCCTATATCCTCTCAGTCTATATTTTCTGTGTTTTCTGCCCTATTGCTGTGTTTACTTTCATGTCAGCTCTAGGTCGACTATTCTGGATTTATTTGCACTGACCCAACTTTATACTCTAAGGAAGAGTATTCTTGGGTTGTACTTGGAGGCAAGTAACTTTGGAAAACCGAGTGCTAATAGTTTTGTTTCTCCCCTCAGAGTGCTCCCTAGTAGTGGGTACTTACTGAATGCCTACTGAATTCAATAGTGTAATCGGTACAAAGAGAAAGAAAGAGAAAAACAACAACACTTTTTTTTTTTGACATTTTGTCAAGGTTCTGGCATTTGTTTCTGTCCATATAGGACTTTTCACAACCATCCACCTCTCTCACTTCATCTTTTAGAAGGAGGACCTAGCTATACCATTCAGCCTAAAATGGCTTAGATTTTATCCATTCATCTCACATACAGTATTTGGAATTTCTAAGGAAGTCAGGTTGGTAGCTAATCTGGAAATGAATATAAATCTTTCATGGCTGAAGTTGACATGCAGTTTCCTTAGCATAGGAGAAAGAATCTTTACATTATCCTGACTTGGAAATATAGAATAAAAGTTCTGGGAACTGAAATCTAAATTATATCAGGCTGTTCCTTATTGTTACCTAGCATTGCAGAGCATTTTGGTGAGATCACCCATACAGAAGCATCAAGCACAGTACTTGGCATATATTAGAATTCAATAAATGTTAATCTCCATACTAAATTCCCTTTCTCCTAGTCAAATCCCTGTTACCAAGACTAGCTTATTAGTTGATGAGAAACAACCATTGAAATGTTTTCCCCAGCTCACTGGAAGGCTCTGTTCTCTTTTTGATAAAGAGTTTGATAATGCAAAGTCAGTTAATTTCAGTCCGTTTTTTTTTCTTTATTTATCCCCCTGTATTTTGATGTAATGATGATTTACTATACCTGTTAATGCAATATAAATCTTCAATTTTGTTATCCACCCCATCAGCGAACTAGCGTTTGTGAAAATTGAAGCTAAAAGATATTTGATGAATGTTCCATCCTCCTCAATAGTGAAAACTGGTCTGAAAATCATTTTTCAAGGAGCTTTTTCCAAAGGTTTAGAGTTCCTCCAAGCCTTTAAGAAGTTGAAAATGTTATTAAGCATTTTGATTTCTTTTCCTTTCATCTCCTGTTTAGAAATTAATGTCTTGAAAAATTGGCTGCAAATGTTAAGGTTTTTTAAAGATATGGAATCTATTCATCTGTCTAATAAAACTGCAACATGTTAAAAATAATCGCTTCTTTGCTAGACATTTTGGCCAATCTTGGAAAGATTTTTGTCTTTGCTTTTAGACCTTCAGATGCCTTTTAGTTTCATTTTTAGCACTAGGAAAACCAAGCACTCTAATCATTTTCTAAAATGAGAATTTCAGCATGTATTCAATCTCTGATCTTTGTAAGGAAGACATGGTTCCATTCCTGTGTTTCATAAAAGGAGATGATAGACAAATAGGTAGTTTACATGATTGTGCACCAGCCCTTGGGGTTTCTGTTTTTCCCGTCTAAATTGTGTCTTCTTTTTACTGCAAAATGTATCAGTATCCGAAAAGGTCCTCTGGTTTATCTTCTTTGTAGGATCATTGTTGCATACAGTTTTGTATAAAGAAGCAATTCAGAGACTGTCCCAATATGTCTGCATATGGACGTGCATATGGTCGATTTTAGCTTTAACTTCAAATTTCCTTGAATACGTAGGCTGTGTGTATTCCCATAATGGTAGTTGAGCAATTTCTTTGTGATGGTTCAATTTCTTTCTCTCTCTTCTGTATTTCCCCCTCCTTTTTCTTTATATAGTAGTAACCTTCCTAAAAGGGCTGATTTAAAAAAAAAAAAAAGCAACTAAAAAACCATAACACCCATGCAAGCAGGCGCCAGAAAGTTTAGATAATGGTCCTATCCCATTTGGCTGTTTGGCTAGAGCTGGCTGCGTAAAAAGAATGGAATGTGGTGTTATGACTCCCTTGCTCAAGTGTACAACACTGCCCCAGGATGAGCCTTGCCATCCATTTGTATTTATTGATCTCCAGGATGTGCTGGGTGCTCTGGAACAATGCAATTACAGCCTTCGATTGAGACGACATACAATCTACATGGAAGGGAATCAGGCAGTCGACTCTGTTCGCTCTACTTCACCTGGTCAATTATTTAGGCCTGATGGCTGTTGTCAGAGGAATTGTGTTTTACTGAGTATTTCAGGGGAAACCCCACCTCTGATTTTCAGAAGTGATTTTTAAGAGTGAGAGTTCTGCAAACATATAGTTATTCTGTACTTCTTCCACTTAAACCTGTGAAAACCATTCATGGAGATCTTAGTCAATTCACTGAGCTGAGCTACCTGGACAGGGTTTTCCCTATGATTAAGCATCAAATGTGGCTTTTGTTCTCCATTGCCTCAGAGCAAGGATTACACGTAGGCACCTTTAATGTAATGAAGGGCATAAGGGTAATTGCTAAAAATGATTAATTGATTGGCAATTGATTGATTCTTCAACAAGTGTTCATTGAGACTCTGGTATGCTTCAAGTACCCTTAAAACACAATAGTCAATGGGACAGGTGTCATTTCTGCTTTCATGAAGATTTCACTGAAGAGGGAGATGGACATTAAACAATGAATTAACTATTTAATTATAATGGGACTTAGAACTATAAATGAGAAATAGTGAGAATACTATAAATACAACCAAGAGGAAGCTTGACCTCATCTCAAGTCTCAGAAAGGAAACGATTATTGAGTCCAATGAAAGTTTAGACGGTATGTGTATGTTGGTGAAAAAGAGGAGAGGCGGTGTGGGGAGGATATTACAAGTTGCAAGGGGGCAGCTGGTGTGAAGGCCTTGGAGAATGAGAGGAGCACAGTATATACTAGTGTCTGATGGAAGCTTGATGTGGCTGGGAAATAAAGGGAAGAGCGGGAAGTGGGAGGTGAAGCCCACGATGAAGACAGGTGCAGACCATGCAGGATCTGGTGGGTCCTGTTAATGCTTTAAGTCTTCCCTTAGACATTATATGAGGCCACTGATATGTTTTAGATAATAATTGACATGATCATATTTCTGTTCCCTTAGCAAAGATTATTCTGTTTGAAGTGAAGGAATAGATTAAAGGAGGGTGAATATAGACACAGGATCCGAGTGGAGAGGCTGTCCTGCTAGTCCAGAAAAAGAGGCTGGCAGCTTGGTTTAGGGGAGATGTAATAAGAGCGGGCAGAGAGGTAGTTATTTAGGAGGTAAAAACCAACAGGGCTTAATGGGTGATTGGATGTGTAGAGAGGACGAAGGGGGAAGAATCGAGAAAGGTTTTTATCCTGAATACCTGGGTAGATGGCATTAACTTCAGTGACACAAAAACACTGGAGAAAGACCCACTCGGGAGAGGGTGGCACTGGAGACCTGGGTTTGGCTAATGTTGGCCTAGCTTGATGTGCTCAGGGGACATCCAGCCTGAGATGTCAGACAGTTGGCGATTTGAGTCTGAAGCCCCGAGGAATTTCTTTGATGAAAACAGAAATATGAGTGTTGCATGTGGTAAAAGAAGATGAGGCCCGGATGATCAGATCACCTAGGAGAGTATATATTATAGATCTGTGTGAGTTGCTCATTTATATCTCACAAGTGCTTTCTGAGTTCTCTTTGCCAGGCCCTTTGCTAAATATTGGGTGTATGAAAAAGGAAAGATATTTGGGAAATAACATAGGGCATCTCTTTGCCATAAGCCCAAATTACTCTTTACATCATCCAAGGCAGGAAACTGCTGGTATATCCAGAGGAAATTCTTAGGCAAGCTGAATCTATATGCCTTAGTCTTGTGTTTCTTCATCTCTGCTCCCATCTAACTTAAACCTCTGCAGCCACGAGTTCATTTCATTCTTGTTTGTTCTTAGTAAGCGTATAGATGAGTTGGTAAGCACAGTCTTTATATTAACTCCTTGCATTCTTGAAAAACCTTCGCTTAGTTTTGAGAGACATTATCACCTTTGGCCTTGTCTTCTTAGAACAACTGATAGAGGATTGCTTCTTACACTAAGAAGGGTGTTTTACTGTTTTGTGAAAAACAGGCTATAAGATATTATTTCCATATTTTGTAGGTTATAAATTGCTGATGACTTTCAGATTACGATGATATTGACTCCATTTGTGAAATTAGGCCACACCCTTCTGGTCTGTTCCTAAAATAAGATTCATTGGCAAAGTGAAATTTATAGCCTCTTTTATAGCTCTTATTCTTCAGAGACCCGGGGCTTAAAATAGCCTACATTTTAAGACTGTATTTTTCAAACTATTGTCTTTGGACCACCTGCATCAGAATCACTAGGGTGTGCTTATTAAAAATGAAGATCATTGAATTGTATGTTCCAATTTTTTTTTTGGTACAGACGGGATAAACCCCCAATAATTTGCATTTTTAGTAAACACTGCAGGTAATTTTTATTTATACTAGGGTTTAAAATCATGATTTTGAGGGAATGTCAAAAATTGTACGTCTCATTATTAGAATCCTGAGTAAAGTGAGAAATTAAACGGTTTTGCTTGCTGGGTCAGTTTCTTACCAATTTTGAAGATTAAGAATCAAGTCACAAGTGTTACAGTATTTAATAGGCATCGTTCAGCTGCCCAGTGAGAAAAAGATCGCATTAGCTGTATTTCTTCCCTAAGATGTAGAAGCTCATGCAAGAGGAGAGCAGAGCTGGTGAGCAAAAGCAGAAGAGAGTGAGATGCAGGGTAGGAGATAGAGGAGAAAGACTGAATTCGGAGTATAGAAAAATGGACACTAAAACTGGGGTCACAGGTAGTCTTTCTTTCAGTTTTAGTGGATGGTTTGCTTTGACTGGCATGCTCTGTGGGTTCTTGGTATGCATGATTATGCATTTAGAAATGTTTCTAGAGGTGCAGCTTCCTTCCTATCTCCAGAACTGGCAAAAGTCTCTCCTTACTCGCCCCCCCCCCTCCCCAGGAAGAACGCCGTGTGATTTATGTTGGTAAAATCAGACCTGACACAACACGGACGGAACTGAGGGACCGTTTTGAAGTTTTTGGTGAAATTGAGGAGTGCACAGTAAATCTGCGGGATGATGGGTAAGAATCTTCAAGATTATTTCTTGTTTAGAAGCTGACATATGTAAAAAATTATGGCCATAAGATTACTAGGATGGGAATGCTTTGACAGATGACATGTTGAGTTCAGAACCTTATTTATTTTCTTTTATCCCTATTTATTAATCTTTCTAGTTGAGATTTCCTGTCCCAGAAATAAGTATTTAGCTGCTTGACAGGACAATCACACTGATAAATGGATGCAGCGGTTCAGACGTTGGCACCAGCGGAGTCTTCCAAAGTAGGAAGGGTTACAGGCATATATGTTAATGCTTCCTCACCAGCTTCGAACCTCTCTTCTTTGTCCACTGCAGAGACAGCTATGGTTTCATTACCTACCGTTATACCTGTGATGCTTTTGCTGCTCTTGAAAATGGATACACTTTGCGCAGGTCGAATGAAACTGACTTCGAGCTGTACTTTTGTGGACGCAAGCAATTTTTCAAGTCTAACTATGCAGACCTAGGTATGGATTTTATTGTACATGGAACGAGGAATCCATAATGTAGGGCTCAAAATGGAAGCAGATGTAAACCGTAGGCATATTGGGTTGGACCATCACTTTATTTTGCTAGAGGGAATGTTTGGATACAGATTTTATCTTACTTTTAAATTTTTTTTTTAAGGTGCAAGACAGTTTCAGAAGCAAAGGGCTTAGGTTTTGGCAGCAAAGAGCAGAAGTAAATTCTTTGTACGGTCTTCCCAAATGCTGAGAGTCTGCACTGGTTGTGTGTGTATGTGCGTGCTTGCATGTGTTTATGTTGTGTGTGCATATGTGTGTGTGTGTATGTGTGTGTGTCTTTGCATAGGTTTGCAATGTGCTATTGCTTTCTGTGCCTGCCCTGAATCCTTCTGTATAAACCTTTGCATTATCATTGTTGTCTTATGGAACAGAATATGCAACAGAATATTCTGGTTCTTTTTTCCTTATTATCCTACAATCTCTTAAAAATGTTAAGACACATTCTACAAATTACACCTTGAGAGGAGAAAATATAATTTCATATGCTAAATCACACTACACTTCCTTTAAAACAAAAGGAGGAAAGAAAACTGTTATTTTTTTTGAGTGTTTCCATATGCTAGGCACTGTGCCAGGGGCTCTGCAAGCATTTTCTTATTTAATTACCAGAACAATCCTAGGAGGTGGTTATTATTATTATCATCCTCCTTTTATAGGTAAGGAAACTGAAGCATTTGTAAATATTCCTTTTCCCTGTTATAAAATTTATATAGACTCAAGGGGTAAATTTTGGAAAATATGAAAAGTATTAAGAAAAATAGTCAGATCAGCTGTCAGCCCATCACCCAGAGATCTGCTGTGTGACTTACCGTCCAGTGTTTTGTCTCAGGATGTCTAATTTTTTATAGGTGGCGGTCACATAATTTAGATCTATCCATTTTTTAAATTCAGCTCTTCTCAATTCATATTACATAAGTTCATTTTCCACCATATTCTCAAGGATTAAAAATAATTTATCAACTTAGTTAAATGGTCGCACAGTATTGTGTTAGGTGATACCGTTATATGTAATCATCCCGTTATAGCTAAACCTTTATTCAACTTCCAATTTTTTGGCCATTATAAATAATGCCAAAATGGACATCTTAATTTTCTTCCCTGTTTTAATTTGGTCCCTTTGCCTGCCATTCCCTATTTAATGTATTGGAAACCTTTAAGTCCTTTGATGAAGGAATGAAGGAACGAAATGGCAAATGTCTTGTGCATATGACGTAAATAATTTAAATCAGTTTATAATCATCATCATCATAAAATTAACATATAAATGTATTCCTCAGCATTACTATATACCTGTCTGCCCTTGCTTTGGCTCGGTATAAAGAAAGAAATGAATACCAAATATAGGGATTTTTTTTCTCCCTTCCACCAAAGTGATGTCTTCCTAAAGTAATTGATATAGGTGGTGTGCATTGTTCAGGGGAATATGCTATAATTCACTTCACAAGCTAAATAGATAGTATGAAGCAGGGGAGAAGCAGCTGACTGTCAGAGAGATAGAGGCCGAGGGATGAAAATATAAAAGGTGGCAAGTCATTTGTTCAAATGTTGGCTGATAAAAACAGTCAAGACGGATTGAAGTCTTAAGTTGATTTGACTTATTTTCCTCAGTGATGAAGGCCAGGGTGTTTCCAGTCTTTCAAAACATCTAGAGTTTAAAATAAGCTACCTAGAGGGGCCTTTAAATCACGATTCATCACTGGTAGAGGGAGGATTGGATGGTATTTCCAAATTGAACTAGAGCCTCCCTGAAATATTTCTAAGAAGAATGCTTCCCCTCTTGTTATCTTTCTGCCTCGCCAGCAGCAATAGAAACTCTGCCGGCGCTAAGCTGGCTCTGTATTTTCTGAAAAGTATGTTTGATGTGTATTGTAGTAGCATGGGTTTTCCCAATTCCCTGAAGCCCTACAATTTCACGAAGGGTAGTCACCTGAGCGTAGGCATGGCGTAGTGGAAAGAGCCCCGGCTTTGGAATGTTACAGACCTGGTTTTGAAACCTGACTTAGCTTCTGACCTTGAGCAAACAACGAAGCTCCCTCTGCCTCCCTCTTCCTTTGTAAACTATCTCCTCATGTCCTTGCAAAGATTCAATAGATGTTTGTGAAGCGGTTGCCATGGTTGTCTGGCATAAAGTAGGTGCTCAAGAAATAGTAGCTGCGATTATAATAAAAAATGACGGTGATGAGAAGTTAGAAATGTCAAGTTAGTTTACAATGAAAGCACCAACGTCAGGGGCCCAGCTCTGGAACCGAACAACGTACAGTCATACGTGTCCTGTGTTTGTCCGCTGAAGAGCTCAAGTTAAATGCTTCAGGGCACGACCAGTGAATTTGGTGAACACGAGACCATATTAGATACTTAAAGGGACTGGGAACTCACCTGCGTGTCTGTTGAGAGTTAGTGAAAATGATGTTATATAGATTAATTTTACCAAGAGTGAAGCAACCTATCATTTTAGATAGATTTAGCCTTTCTTTTTTTTTTTCTGTTTTGCTCCCTAAATTAAATTAGCTCATACATCCTATTCCTCTACTATTGGGACTGCCTAGTGATTACTACAACACTCAGAGTGCAAAATATAACGATTCTGAGTTAATATTATGAGCCGGTTTTATGAGTGAGACTCAGGGTTTAAAGGGACAATCAAGGTTACCTGGGTAAAGCCAGGATTTGAACCTGGATTCCGTGAATCTGTAATCTCTGAGTCTGTTTACTGTCTTATAAACAGGTGGTTCTTTCTCAAAGATAGAAATTAAAATTAGGAGTATAGGAACAAAAGAGAAGGATGGGTCAGTATTAAGAATATAATAATGTATTCATCAGGAATTAGTTTATGGTATAGAACTTAAACATACAGGAAAGATGAAATAAATAACATTCATCACAAATTCTTTATTAAGTCAAAAAACTATATTCCATTATAAGCATCTTGAATATATATATATATATATATATATATATATATAACTTTATATTTACCCTTGGCATTCATTGGTAAATCATCCCAAGATCCTAACATAAATATTTTCATCCATGTTTTTTTTTAAATGCTGGTGTTCATGATTAATACATTCATTCAACAAATTCTAGTTTTAGCACCTGCTTTGTGCCAACAGTTTTCTAGGTGGTAAGAATACATTTGTATTGTGATGTGTTTCTATTTATATTATTTATAACATTTTTATAACATTAACATGTTTATTTATTTATTTGTTTATTTACTTATTATTTATAACAATTTGTTTAAAAAATTAATTAGAGTGGCTTCTGGCTTTTTCCTGTCAAAATTTCATTATCTCTTGCTTGTGTTGCAACATCCTTTAGTGGCATAGATGTTGTCTCTGGAGTTGCATGTAACCATGTATTCAGCAGAAAAGAGTTTGTGTTTGCCTATTGTGTGACACAGTCCACCTGTGTCAGTGATCACATCGATGTAAATACGAGCTATCATATTTTATAGTGAAGAAACTCTAGAGAACCACTTTGTCCAAATATATATATATATATATATATAGCTATATATGAAGAAATATGGAAACACAAAAATTCTGGATTTGATGTAGAGTAACCCAAAGTTAAGATATTTTAAATATTCTCAAAATGTCCTTCAAGGCAAGATCGGTTTGTGTGTTCCTGACGTTTCTGAACTGAACTTAGTGCAGACTCCAGTCATCAGGAGCCTCTTCTTCTAACTTTACTTGTCATGCAAGTGACATTCTGATTTCAGGTTAATCTCAAGCAATGAGCAGGACTTTTTGTATGTGCGTCTCTACAAAAAAAGGATTTTGATTGGAGTGACAGCTGCTCGTGAGGCTTTAGTGATACAAGCCAACTGCTTATCAGGCTATCTATGACGAGAGGGGTGGGAGCTGGTGTGATTTAAGAATTGACTAGGGACGCCTGGGTGGCTCAGAGGTTGAGTGTCTGCCTTTGGCTGTGGGTGTGATCCCAGGCCCCAGGATGGAGTCCCATGTCGGGGTCCCTGCATGGAGCCTGCTTCTCCCTCTGCCCTTGTTTCTGTCTCTGTCTCTCTCTCGCTGTGCCTCTCATGAATAAATAAATAGGATCATTAAAAAAAAAAGAATTGACTCTATAAGATGTTAGTGAGGAAAGATTGGCCATTTTTGTCCTGTGTTTTAGAAATGTCCGAGGCCGACTGCAATTGGTGTTCTTTACCTGGAAAAACTTGCTCAACATAAAGTCAATAAATACAAGGGATGGTAAGAATGAAAGAAAAAAAAAAGTAAAGGAATTTCCTTGTCTTAAATCTAAGATGGCTGAGGTAGAAGCAAGGGCCAAAAATCAGCCTGGTGCTGGAGAGCTTGAGGGACCACAGCCTTTGTGTCCAAACAGCTTGTGAGGTCGGTGAGCGTGCCGCATGCTACCCCGCTTTTTCCTAAAGTTTCCTTTCCCAGAATTGTTTGTAATATTATATCCAAAACTAGTTTTATTGATTCCCTGATTAATTCAGGGCACCTAATATAGCATAGGACTTTGCCTTTCTACCTTCATTAGTCACCATTTGGTTCTGAGGATTCTCTGAATATGGGTAGGAAAGTCAAAAATAGCTAATTCTTAAAGGTGGAGGTAACTCAGTATAACTATATTACCCATCAATAGTTCCCTTTACCACCAGAATTTACACTCACAGGTGCAAAAGCAAAATGGACATCTGTTCAGGCTCCACTGTGAGTGTGCACACCATTTCCTGCAATAAAGGGGAGGAGGGGGAAAAAAACATTTTGCACCCTCAGATAAGTAAAACATGCTGGGGATGCAGTAGTAAACAGAAGAAAAAGTCCCTATAAAATAAAAATAAATAAATAAAAAATAAAAAGAGTATTACCCTCTCCTGTCACTTCGGACATTTCTGTTTTGTAACATTCTAGACAAAACACAGAAATATCCTCTGGGAGTAGGATTCTTCATACTTCCAGAAAGGACTCTTGTTTTCCCTTCAAGGAAGTGCTTTCAAAAGAATGAATTTATTTGCGAGACGCTTTCTGTTATATTTCTAAGATGTCTCTCCTCATTTGCAAGACCAGCAGAAATATTTGATTTTTTTATAAATGTCACTGGAGAAAAATCAGAAATATTTATAATCAGAATTTCATGTTGCATCCGTTAAGGGGCTATGTGAAGTCTGTGGGGCTTTTCACAAGAGCTGACTCGGACTGGTTCAAGAATTCAAGAAAGACCATGGTTTTATTTATACCTGTGTCTTTTCCCTCTTGTTTTACTGAGGTTGACTTTGTCTTCTCCGGGCATGAAGTGTTTCCCTGTACCTTTCAATCTGGGGGTGAATCTGTGCCACTCTCGTTGGGGTGCTCCCAAGGTCCTAGGATAGATGGATGGATCGTACGTTCCTCCTGCCCGAAAGGAGAGCAGCCAGGTGGGGAGTAGGTGAAGTTCTGAAGACTCTCCCCCCCTCCCACTCTCCTGACTCTTATGTTCAGTGAAATCTATCCCATTAGACAGGAAAATTAGTCCAGTGTCTCCTCTGACCTCGCCACTTGAGTTGTTGAGGAACCTTGGGTAAATCATTTCACACTCCAAGAAGGGGACAGGACATGGTTATTTTTAAAATATATTGATTGAATATGTTGCTGTTGATCAGAAATGTTAAAGTTTGTTCTGATTACCTCCTGGGATTGTTAAAGACTAAAATGTGTCAAAAATTAGCGTTTTAGGGGCACCTGGGTGGCTCAGTCGGTTAAGCATCTGCCTTCGGCTTGGATCCAGCCACACATCGGGCTCCCTGCGTGGGGGGAGCCTGCTTCTCTCTCTCTCTGTTGTTCCCTCTGCTTGTGCTCTCTTGCTCTCTCTGTCAAATCCACAGATGAAATCTTTTTTTAAAAAAATAGTGTTTTAAATGCTTACTACTCCTTTTTTTTAAGATTTATTTATTTATTCATGAGACACAGAGAGAGAGAGAGAGACAGAGAGAGACAGAGAGAGACAGAGACACAGGCAGGGGGAGAAGCAGGCTCCTCGCAGGGAGCCCGATGCAGGACTCAATCCCGAATCCCGGGATCACGACCTGAGCCGAAGGCAGGTGCCCAACCTCTGAGCCACTCAGGGGTCCCTAATGCTCACTACTCCTTACCCTCTGTACACATATTACCTAATCTTCTACTCTCTCTTCCTTTCTCTCTCTCTCTCTCTCTCTCTCTCTCTCTCTGTCAACACATATAGATTTTTCAAAATATTTATTTAACATACTATATGTAATTATGTATAAATTTATAGATGTATCATTTATAAATTATACTTAAATGTGAATAATATATATATGAATAAAATGACAATGGAATATTGGGTATATATATTCTCTGCAAATATAAATATACACAAAATATATGCACCAATAAAATGTATGAATATATATATATATATGTTAATAAAAGTTGGGTATATTTTTTACGGTATCTCGATCGGATAAGTTGTTATTGAGCCACGTACTCTTGAATCGGATGATTGAGTTAAAGACAAGAGTGTGTCTAACTCGACGTGGGTTTCTTGCAGATTCAAACTCAGATGACTTTGACCCTGCTTCCACCAAGAGCAAGTATGACTCTCTGGATTTCGATAGTTTACTGAAAGAAGCTCAGAGAAGCTTGCGCAGGTAACATGTTCCCTGGCTGAAGATGACAGAGGGACGGTGAATACCTCACGGGACAGCGCGTCCTTCCCTAACTGACTATTGCAAGTCATACTTAGGAATTTCTCCTACTTTACACTCTCTGTATAAAAAACAAAACAAAACAACAACAATACAACAAGAACAACAACAATGGTTTACATGAACACAGCTGCTGAAGAGGCAAGAGACAGGATGGATATCCAGTAAGCACATGTGTATTCATGGGTGTCAGCTTTCTTTCCCTGGAGTCTCTTGGTGATGGAGTGTGTGTGTGTGTGTGTGTGTGTGTGTGTGTGTGCACGCGCGTGTGGGTGCGTGTGTGCGTGTATGTGTGTGCGCATGTGCACGCCTGGTTTGGGGAAAGCATGTATGTACAGGTGGGGACTGGGGGCACCTGACCAGAGTGTGCCAGGGCAAACCGCTTCAAATGGCAGCAGTTCCGTGAAGACACACTTAAAACCTAGAACTTCAAAATGTTCATATTCTATTCAAAAAGAAAAAAAATGCATAAATTCAAAAAGGAAAGAAAACTAACCAACCAACCACAAACCACCCTAAAATGACAGCCACTGATGTCTGGGCATCAACCTCTGTACTCTGTTTTTTAAGAAAGTGCAAAATCAACCTGAAGCAAGCTTTCTCTCATAACATAATGGTTATATGACAATCCCGAAGAAACCACAGGTTGTTGTGTAGAACTAATACCCCCTCTCTCTCTCTCTCTCTCTCCCTCCCTCCCTCCCTCCATCTCTCCCTCCATCTCTCTCTTCCTTCCTGTCTCTCTGTCTCTCCCCCTCCTCTTTTTCCCTTTTGCCATGGAGTCTGGGTGGGAGAGGATGCTGCGGGCACCGGAATGCTAAACTTTCCTAACATTTTGAAGTTTCTGTAGTTCATCCTCTATCCTGACACCCATGTAAATGTCCAAAATGTTGATCTTCCACTGCAAATTTCAAAAGCCTTGTCAATGGTCAAGCGTGCAGCTTGTTCAGTGGTTCTTTCTGAGGAGCGGGCACGGTGTTACATTACTAATGAGAGTTGGCTAGAACTCTCTGGTATGTGTTCAGATAGTGTAACTGCTACATTCTCTGATGTAGTGAAGTATTTACAGATGTTAAATGGAGTATTTTTATTTTGTGTACATACTATACAACAATGTTCTTTTTTTTGTTACAGCTATGCACTGTAAATGCAGCCTTCTTTTCAAAACTGCTAAATTTTTCTTAATCAAGAATATTCAAATGTAATTATGAGGTGATACAATTATTGTACACTAACATATCTAGAAGCTGAACTTACTGCTTATATATATTTGATTGTAAAAACAAACAAACAAAAAAAGACAGTGTGTGTGTCCGTCGAGTGCAACAACAACAAAATGATGCTTTATGCACATCCATCCCTTCTTAGGTGAGCTTCGATCTAAGCATCTTGTCAAGAAATATCCTAGCCCCCTAAAGGTAGTAACCACTTATGCGATATTTTTCCACATTTTCTTGTTGCTTGTTTTTCTTTGAAGTTTTATACACTGGATTTGTTAGGGGAATGAAATTTTCTCATCTAAAATTTTTCTAGGAGATATCATGATTTTATGTAAAGTCTCTCAATGGGTAACCATTAAGAAATGTTTTTATTTTCTCTATCAACAGTAGTTTTGAAACTAGAGGTCAGAAATCTTTTTAAAATGCTGTTTCGTTTTAATTTTTGTGATTTTAATTTGATACAAAATGCTGAGGTAATAATTACAGTATGATTTTTACAATAATCAATGTGTGTCTGAAGACTATTCTTGAAGCCAGTATCTCTTTCCCTTGGCAGAGTATGATGATGGTATTTATCTGTATTTTTTACAGTTATGCATCCTGTATAAATACTGATAATTCATTCCTTTGTTTACTAAAGAGACATATTTATCAGTTGCAGATAGCCTATTTATTATAAATTATGAGATGATGAAAATAATAAAGCCAGTGGAAATTTTCTACCTAGGATGCATGGCAATTGTCAGGTTGGAGTTGAAATGTTTCATTTGGGAAATTCAGCTTTTGCAGAAGCGGTGTTTCTACTTGCACTAGCTTGGCCTCTGACGTGACCATGATGTTGTTCTTGATGACATTGCTTCTGCTAAATTCAATAAAAACTTCCGAAAAACCTCCATTTTGAGCATCAGGATTTCATCTGAGTGTGGAGCCCCTGGAAAGGAAGTCAGTAAAGTTTGGAGTGTGTATTCAAGTTTCTAAATTGAGATTCGATTACAGTTTGGCCGACACGACTTTTCTGGAAGATGTGATATACCTACTACTTAATCGTTCTTTTTCCTTTCTCTCGCCCAACACAATCTTATAAAACGGATTTCACCCCCAGGCCAATGCAGCTAATTTTGATAGCTGCATTCATTTATCACCAGCATATTGTGTTCTGAGTGAATCCACTGTCTGTCCTGTCGGATGCTTGCTTGATTTTTTGGCTTCTTATTTCTAAGTAGATAGAAAGCAATAAAAAAAAATATGAAATAAAAGAACTTGTTCACAGGTTCTGCGTTACGGCAGTAACATATCTTTAATCCGCCTAATTCTTGTTGTTCTGTAGGTTAAATGCAGATATTTTAACTCTGTGTGAACGCCAAACTAAAGTTTACAGTCTTTCTTTCTGAATTTTGAGTATCTTCTGTTGTAGAATAATAATAATAAAAAGACTATTAAGAGCAATAAATTATTTTTAAGAAATCAATATTTAGTAAATCATATTATGTGTTCAAGGACCAGATGCGTTCTCTACTTTGCCTTTAAATTTTTGTGATCCAATTTTAAATACATTCTCCTTTTTGCCCTGGATTGTTGACATGAGTAAAATACTTGGTTTCTTTTCTTACTTATCAAAAGACAATGCTACAGATTTCACGTTGAGGATTAATTTATCCCCACTCTGGCCTGACAAATATTGTTACCATGAAGATAGTTTTCCTCTATGGACTTCAAATTGCATCTAAAATTAGTGCAAAGAGAGAATCACTAACCCATCTGAATAGAGCTTTTTGTATCTTACGCCGACCCTGTGGGTAGTCCATCAAAATGTAAACTGTGTTCCTTTTATTTTTATTTTTAATTTTTTTTGGAGAGAATATTTCAAGTGAACACATGCACCCCATCATCACTGGAGGCAAATTTCAGCATAGAACTGTAGGATTTTTAGATGACCGCAGGCCATTGCCTTCATGCTGTGGTAAGTACCACATCTACAATTTTGGTAACCGAACTGGTGCTTTAGAAATGTGGGTGTTTTTTTTTTTTTTAAGAGATGTAGCAGAATAATTCTTCCAGTGCAACAAAATCAATTTTTGCTAAACGACTCTGAGAACAACGCGGTTGGGCTGTCAACAGTCAAAGCAGCAGAGAGGGAACTTTGCACTATTGGGGTATGATGGTTGGGTCAGTTGAAAAAAGGAAACCTTTTCATGCCTTTAGATGTGAGCTTACAGTAGGTAATGATTATGTGTCCTTTTTTGATGGCTGTAACGAGAACTTCAATCACTGTAGTCTAAAGACCTGATCTATAGATGACCTAGAATAGCCATGTAATATAATGTGATGATTCTAAATTTGTACCTATGTGACAGACATTTTCAATAATGTGAACTGCTGATTTGATGGAGCTACTTTAAGATTTGTAGGTGAAAGTGTAACACTGTTGGTTGAACTATGCTGAAGAGGGAAAGTGAGCGATTAGTTCAGCCCTTGCCGGGCTTTTTTTTTTTTTTTCCACCTGCCAATTCTACATGTATTGTTGTGGTTTTATTCATTGTATGAAAATTCCTGTGATTTTTTTTTAAATGTGCAGTACACATCAGCCTCACTGAGCTAATAAAGGGAAACGAATGTTTCAAATCTACTTCTGCTTTTCTTATTTATTATAACCAAACTCCTGGCATGTTTCTCAGATCAGTACACATTACTTGCTTTTCATTATCCTGTTTCCTCTCTGGATCTCCCCCCTTCTCTCCCTGCTTCTGCATGTTCATGGATGGATCTCAGCTCTAAGGTAACGTAGACCTGTGCTTTACCTTTTCTCCTTTCACGTGGCAAAGGTGGAAGTGGTTTCTACAACGAGAAATGACATGGGACTTTGAGAAATGGGTTCATTCTGTTTTTGTATAGAAAGTCTGTATTTTCGAGTACAAGCCATTGCCCCTAGTGAGAATCCTGCTGAATATTCAGCTTAGGGATTGCTTTCTAAGCAATTCAGATGGGCTGAGCACGTTTCAAGGACTTGTAACAGGATGCAGCCCCCATCGCATGTAAGTCATATGGGACGAGGTGATAGCTCAGCTTGCTGTCAGGATGTCTGTTCTCTGTGCCTCGCAGGTGACTGGTGGCCTGATGACAGAGATGACAGAGAATGCACTTGCACGTGCTCTGCCCTCTTCCGATTTCACATGGTTGTCCCCACTCCCAGCCACCTGCATTGCAAGACCCACTATACACATGGCATTGGGGGAAGGGGGCTAAATATATCGCAGCCCTCGCCCCCCATCTCCTAGAGAAAAAAGGGTTTGTAATTACTGGAAATGTGATAGAGCTATCAATAGTACATTGGAATCTGCTAAATAACCCAAGAAGCACTGTGTTAACTGCTCACTGTTCTATTTCTATTTTATACGACTCTAAGACTTGCCAGTCATTTTTATCAAAACAGAAAATAAAAATTAACATGATCTTACCCAAATATCGCAGTCGCCTTATAACTGCGGGTACCAAGCCCTCCTGGTGGATTGTCCTCAGATTCTGACTTGTCTCCCATAGATGCTTAAATTGTATACGGCACTTTTAATCTTCTGGCTGGACTCAGCAAAGACATGAGAAAAAAAAAGTGCAGGTCTTTCTTTTAAAGGGTTGACCTTTTGCCCTTAAAAACCTTTTGAAGTAAAGAGGGAATTTGAAGAAACAACAGTAGTAGCCGCTGGTCTGGTGCTAGGATATTCTGGTTAAAAATAAAGGATTTATTTTGTGTTGTCCTCAAAACATTAAATCACTTCCATCCTTGATGATACTAATGGCAAAATAATTATTGAAACCAAAATTAGGCTGATAAAAATAAATGAACACTGAATATGAATAGTTTATTTAAAAAGAGCTTGTCTCAATTCAAAAGTCTTCTAAACTAAATCTGTCTCAACTGTACAATGTGATATTCAAAATCCCTTTTCAGCATTGCCGTTTCCTCCCCATTGTAGGATTATTTAGCTAATCATTGGATATAATTTACAGCCCTAACAACATTATTATACTCATTTGACACTAGTGTTACTAGCTACACAGTTGTAACTCAGCATTAATTATAGAATATTTTAACTAAAGCATACTTTTTGCAATATTTACTTTATATGAATCTTACATTTTGCAATTCTTGTTGCCATCCCTTGTTTTCAAACACATTATACACCATTATAAATCAATCTTCGTACTTTACCAAACAGCAGAGAGTAATAAAGAAGGTCACAACTCATAGAGGAGTTCCTTGGAGGTTTGTAACATCATGATTTAAATCTCAGAAAGATTTAATCAAAAGCTGAATTAATCCCTGGGGGGGAAAGATGCTATATAGATTCTATTGATGGGCACAAAGCAGCCTATTTCTTTTCATTGGTCTCTGTTAACACGTTGGGAAAAAGAGACATCTTTTTTCTGAGGGAAAGAAAACAAGATTTCCTTGATGGGGGAAGGGTAATAGGAAATGCCTTTATGCCATGTGTCTTCCCCTTCATTCAGAAAGGTCCGTTTCGTTCCACTTACCAGGGCGTTATCTGTTCTTCTAGTGCACGGTTAAGCTAAATGTCCTCCACCCTGTCATTTCCCTCTGCATATCCCACGTGATTCCAGTAATTCTGCAAAGTCCCCAAAGCTCCACTCCAGCAAGCATGTGGAATGTGTGGGTCACATGAGCTGGTTTCCAGGTCCTCTCTTGTAATCAGGTGACTGCCCCTGGGCAAATTCTCAGCGTTCGGGGACACTGAAAACTTGCAGGAAGAAGTGACCATAAAATGAGAGTATTTCTAGGACCAGGTTCTACCGAAAAGCCTACAGTTCCATGACTAGAATGTATGCTAAAGATACAGAGGCCATCCATCACCTTCCCATATGCCTCTTTTCTGCCCATGATTCCAAAGGAATGTGACCGTATTCCCATTAGCTCAAAAACCATTACTTACCATCAGCTGACTTCTAGAAGGGGCAAAGAAGAATTAATTAATTGAAAAAAGTGAGAGAACTTTTAGAGGAAAAAACCAAATGATCCTATAATATTTTCATGATTAAATTAAATGAGCATAATTATACATGCACATATGCACACCAAGGCATTATTATAATCGAGAACCTTAGAATATTGTCTCAAATTTATGCATATAGCACTTACTGAAGGCAAGTAGCTGGTGTGATATTTGAATTTGCATATTGACCATTTTCATATATTTTCATATATTAATTTCTAGTAGGAAGAAGCTGAATTATTAGGAAAAATCCTGGGGTGATTTAGAAAAAATATTGTGCTTCTGCTCGTTTTTGAGCATCAGGGGCACTTAGCAACATTATCTTTTTCCCCCACATAGTTTCCTGTGATGGATTTTCAACAAGATGACATCCAAGTGAAAGCCGAAATTAAATGGGAAGGAAAGAATGTTAAGTGGTAAAATCCTAAATAGCTTATTAGACTACTTAATTGGAGAGAATTTATTTTTGCTGCTGTTAGGAACTCTATAGTCAGGCTCCTCTTTAACAATACTAATTGATGAAATAAGAAAAAAAAAAGTAGCTATCCGTAACATAGTTACCACAGGATACCCTCCAGCCCCTCGTTTAAGGGAATTCACAGGTACTTTCCTTTGATTGACTTCAGTGTTGTTGAAAAACAAGTCCTGTCTTCGTTCATATGGCTGTTTTCTCACTTCACTCCCAACCAGGCCTCTTGCTTATTCCTACCAGAGATTCTCAGTGCACTTAAAAGACTTGAAAGACAAAGCGACCATGCTTGTTCCCAGGTTAACCATTTAGCTGGTTTCCAACTCGATTGCTATACCCTTCCAGCAAGAGGCTAATGTTTCATGGTGCTTAGAGGCACCACCCCCGTAAGAACTTCACCATTTGTTGGCAGGAATATGTGTACACTACCTCAGAGTAATGATTAATTAGCCTGCTTCCTAGAGAAGCTTACGTTAGTAAACTGGTCACATCGCGTGTGATGTCACCGTGTTACTTTCATGTCAGGTAACTTAAGGATCAAGCTCAATGCATGGCCTAATTTTCCTCCAATTATCTGGCTACATAGGATAAACATCCTGATCCCCATTCAAAAAGCTGCCTTTCCCAGGGTCAGCAATCTGAATTGCGGTTCAAGACCGTCCAATAGGGAAATAATTGGAGGAAAAGCAAAAAATTGGAGTTCACCACCCAATATTTGGCCTCGGTGTCTGAAGATGGGAAGTACCTGTGTGTTGAGACTGATGTTTTCCAATTTTTAATGGCAGGTTTGGTGGCACACAAAGGGAGTGCCAGTGCCTGCACCGGATGAATGAAACAATTCATAGAGCGCTCATAAGAGTTTCTTTGTCACATGGTAGCAGGGTCTCATTGAACCACCCTCTGTCGTGGCACACCATGGCAAAGACTAAGACTAGAAAGGTCAGCTCGTGAAAAGACAAGAAATAAATAGAAGGTTAAACAAACACATTGGAACTTCGGGTACAAAACAAGGTTTGGGCAGGGATTCCCCATGGTTTCTTATTTGACTTTCATGCCGACTCATTCTGTGAAATCCTATAGACAAAAGAAGCAATTGTACAGGTGAGGCAGAAAGCTGAGAAGAAGATAATGAACTTTACAGTGCTGGTTCCGTGTGTGTGCATGGTGGTGTGTCGGCTACACAGCAGTTGGCCTTTACTGACCTGATGTGGCTCTGAGGAGTTGATTGAATTTTCTTTATTGCCTTGGCCACCGGGTTGGCTTTTAGAGATTTCCATGGCCAGGTTTTTGGATGGAACTTCTCAGCTTTAATTTTGTGGAATGATGAAAAGAGGCCCCTGTGTGCATTACAGTAAACAATGCTTTTCACATTCCAATAGTGTATTGAGGAAGACCCTCTTTTTTTCTTCTAACTGTTCAGTTTTTACCCATCCCAAAGTAGCCATCCAAAGCAAGGAAGCTTCTCAGGCTTTCAGCATTTGGAAGGTTAAACTTAAACCCCCTCAAAAGTCTTATCTGTGAGACCTTTGGAAACATTTCAATTCATGGCATTGGGTGACGTAAAAATATTATTCAGTGTTCTCATACTCTTAAAAACTTAGCCTCGTCAACTTCATTTGGCAACTGGATCAACCTGCCTTTCTTAGAATCGGCTTCCAGGGGCACCTGGGTGGCTCAGTGGTTGAGCATCTACCTTTGGCTCAGGTCATGATCCCTCAGGATCGAGTCCCGAATCGGGGTCCCCACAGGGAGCCTGCTTCTCCCTCTGCTTGTGTCTCCACCTCTCATGAATAAATAAATTAAATATTTTAAAAAAATCAGCTATCAGTGATGTACCTTGCTTTGCAGCACTTCCAATCTCAGGTGTGATGATGGTACTTCATCTGGCCCGTTTCTTCTAACATCTTCATTTTATTTTATTTTATTTTTTTCAAGATCTACCTATTCATTCATGAGAGACACAGACTGAGAGAGACAGAGACATAGGCAGAGGGAGAAGCAGGCTCCTCTCAGGGAACCTGATGCGGGACTCGATCCCGGACCCCAGGATCACGACCTGAGCCAAAGGCAGGTGCCCAACTGCTGAGCCACCCAGGCGTCCCATAACATCTTCCTTTTAAATGAGATTAATCTAATCTTCCTGTTGCAATGAGAAGACTAATATGAAAAGCTATTCTCCATCTGGAAGTCCAGTAGATTCAGGGTGGGATTAAAACTTGAAGGCAATGATGATGACCGTGATGGGGTCAGCTAACATTTATTGTAGGATTATTACGTCCTTGACACTTTGCTTAGCTCATTATGTGAATTTTCTTAATTAGTCCTCTCACTTGAAAGATGGGGGAGATATACAACCATTCCCATTGCATGCATGAGGAAATGGAGGTATAAAGAAGTTAAGCAACTGCAAAGATCTAAGCAAAGTCCAGTTCACCCCAAAACAGATTTATTTGACTATCTTGCAACATATAACGCCTTGACAAATAAAATATAAATGCCCAGAAAACATTTTCTATTGGAGGTAACTGAAAACTTGAGGTGGTTTTGTTGCTACCATATGGTTGAAACCAAACTTAAATACATTGTGTACATTCATTGAACAATTCCTTTTATTTTAAGATTTACTTTATTGAGAGAGAGAGAGAGAGAGAGAGAGAGAATGTAAATGAAGAGGAGGGGTAGAGGGAGATGGAGAAAGAGAATCTCAAGCACATCCCCTGCTGAGCACAGAGCCCAGCAGAGGGGCCTGATCTCGTAACCCTGAGATCATGACCTGAGCTGAAATCAAGAGTTGGATGTTTAACCAACTGAACCACCCAGGTGCCCCTCATTGAACTCTTCCAATGGTTCAGAAAACACGTTCAGCTCTTAGAGCAAAAGGAAGAATTAGATGGGGATCCTACCCTGCATTCTAGCAGCAATATAGTAAAAGAAAAATAAAATGTGTCTTTACTTGCCAGGACCCTTAGTGTTGAGTGTGTGTATGTGTGTGTGTTCTGGAATGTCTACTACCATATAAGCAATATCTGTGAAGGTCAAGGTCAGAGATCCTCATACTTAATTAATGGACAAAAATGGCAAGTGCTGTGATCTCACGGTATACAATCTAATTTAAAAGGACTGGTAGCCAACTTAAAAATAAGAAGACTTCCTCCCTACATTAAAATGGATTTGGAGGCTTAGGTTGGCACAGTACTTTCACTTAGGCATTCCACAACAAAAATAATATGTTATAACTCTTTGGGATTTTACAAACAGTAAAAGTTCCTGGATGAAGGCTTGACAAACCATATGGCAAACGTGTGACAAACAATAGGCATATTGACTAGTCACCCTTTAACTGGATGCTTCCTCATTCCTTTGGTTATAGTCATTGTTATCTTGAACATCAGCTGTTCATGAATGACAGAGAACCTCCTTAAAATTTCTCAGGTGTATTTGTCTGGATTTGTCTCTACAATACTGTCCTTTCTACAGCTGGGTCTTATGATTCCCATGGAAATTGATCACTAGACACTCACAGCTCCGTTTTACAGATGGTCTTTTTGGGGTATTGTCCTTGTTGCACCTCACACCAATAGTAGGCTAAAGAGGACTGGGTTTCCAATACTGCAATATCGGGGCTCCATTTCCAGTTCAGTTATCAAGCTCAGTGAGGTGAGTTAAAATCATGTAGAGGAAAGAGAGGTAATTGATCGGGGACTTTAGAATTCTGTGAACCTCAAATAGTCCAGGATTTGTGATCTCCGTGGTGAGAGAAAGATGTTTGAGAAATGACAACAATGGCTGCAGAACAGGTGTTATCATGGGCTCTTTAAATAAATGTTTTTAAACTTAGAAAATATTTTGAGCAAATACATGAGTTCGTAAGATAATACAATAGAGCCCTGTGAATCCACTTCCTGGATTTATAAGATCTTAATATTTTACCCTGTGTGCTTAAAATCTCTCTTCAAACAGATCACATCCCCATCTTCTTCCCTTCTCAGTAGTGTCCCATCTCCTCTGGTTGGTATGTATTACTCCTCAACCATTTTTTTTTTCTTTTAACTACATTTCCACATATCCAAAATTAAGATGCGATATTATTTTGTGCCTTTTGAACATTTACATAATGTTTTCTATTGTATGTATCCTTTTTGCAATTTGCCAGTGGTGCCTTTTAATGCAAATGCAATTAGAACAATTCAGCCCTGGTGTAAGCCAGAAGGAAATCCTTCTTTCCAGGTGTTTGGAGTTGCCTTAGCAGCTGCTCCAACTGTCCCAGCTAATCATTCTTCACAGTGTTCCTGACATTCATCTTGGTTTCCTATTTATCACTTTGGCTCATGGTTAAGTGCATTTAGGCAGTATCTTTAAAAATCTTCGACCCTTGATCCACACCCTCATCTTGCTTATTGAGTGGTTATAAAATTATTCCAAGGAAACAAGAGGTCATAAAATCAGAGCAGAAGATGAAAACCCAAAACCCATACCTAGGTTTTTGTTCTATTTTGTTTTGTTTTGCTTTCTTTTTACAGGATAGTGGATTCTTTGATTTTTCTTCTTTGCTAAGTCGGAGACTTTTGCCGGGCTCCTAACCTTCCCATTCCCACATATCCGAGAATGGCCTTGCCCTCTCTAGAGAGGACATTGGGGAGCCCCAGCACTAAAAAAATTATTTCTTGTAATAGTAACCGATTAAACTAGTTACCAGCTGGGGAGCATGTTTTAGCACTTAAGTTAATTGAACTGTTGCAAACTAAATATGATTCTAAATTGTTTCAGTATTCCAAAGTACTTCATGCGTGCAGATAAAAATGAAAAAAAAAAAAACCCAAATCGGTTTGAAATGCGCAAATCAGGCATACAGTGCTGACATTTAGATCTATGACCTGATAACTCTGCAGTAGGTACCTTGAAAATTTTTGTGGGCTTTTTTTTTTCTTCTTCTTCTTTTGCTGAGCTCTCCTTTGAAACCCCTGAACCACTACTTGATGTGATATTCAGTAAGTGGAAGTCAGACTGCAATCAGAAAGGGTACTGTCTGCATCAGGGTTTTCCGACCATTTTGGCCGGAAAATAATTTCTTGGTGATTCATTCCACAAGCCAAGTAAGAAAGGAATAGTTGAAAAGAGGTTGCACTTGACAGAAGAAATGCGGTATTTTATTCTGGAGGAATCTGTCTAGAATTTGGTTCTTGAATCTGCTTGGAGGGCATGTTTCTCCTTGACGTAGTGGCCTTTCTGTGCTTAGGACAACTGTACATAATCAATGAATGTTTAAATTCAGAAAGGAGTGAGTTCTGAAGTAAATCTGGATGGCAGAAGTTATTATTCCCCCATCTGATAGGTCTCTTCCTTATGTGTTCCCCATCCCTTAACAAATATATAGGTATCATTTCACTTCCAGAGCTTTATGTAGCTTTGCATTTTCCAACCCTCTGCACAGAACAGGCCAAGGATTGGGATTGAATGGGTTATTTGAGAGGCTCAGATGGGCTGTGAACCCCTTAGCAGCTTAACGAATCACTGTTGAGTAACAAGTTACACAAGATCCGTGGCAGTTCTCACATCCCGCCAAGGTCACCCCACCCCCTCCCTAAGGAAAACTACTAGTAAGATGGAATGAAATGCCCTATCTGTTGACTTCATGGACTCTCACTGGAAAGACAAAATTCAAAGGATTATAGAACTAACATCCCGATGAAAGGCTTCAAGGACACAAACAAGGGTACTCGGGGTCACAGAAGCTAAATTCCTGGCTTCAGGTCACTCGAGGGTAGAGACCGGCTTAGGCTAGGCTGCCATTGTACACCACAGGTTGCCGAGCACCATACAATATCAGAACATGAACCAGCAACCCAGTGATAATAACAAACTCAAGCAGAAGAAACTGAGTCCATTAGGAGAACAGGGATATTGACTGACCAGTCAGGTGTGGCCAGAAAGGGAGGCAAAATCAATCTTATTACAGATTATGCAGTGCACCCATGGTAGGAGTTGTGAGATCTGTGTACGGGTTTCCCTCCCCCAGAATATCTCTTCCATGGCCTACAAATAATGCTTTCAAATAACTTTCGGTGATCCATATATTTTTTAATTAAACTGAAAAAAGTGATACTAAATAATGGAAATGATATAAGCTAATGTACTATAGCCATGACCAGTTCTAGCCCACTGTTGCTCAGATAATTTCAAGTTGTGTTAGGGCAAAAGAGAGAAATCTGGATACTCAAGCCCTCACTGCCTGGAGGAAGGCAGGAAGGACAATGACACCGGGTTACCAGATAAAGGACATAAAGTGGGTGTGTCTTTGATCACTATCACGTTGAAGTTTGAGTGGGCTCCTAGAAGAAGATGTAATGCTTTATTCTCAATATCTAAGAACTTTCTTTTTGACTTATTTAGGCATTCATTAAATATTTATTGAACATATACTTTGAGCATTGTGCTAGACCTAGAAGGGATGAATCATATAGTTCTTATCTTCCAAAACTCCTAATCAACTGTGGAGACTTATAAAATACTTGGCAAACTTCAGAAAAATACCTACTCTGTCCTAGAGACTCTTTTAGTCACCAAAGTGGCAAACACGAATTAATGGGAGACCCTGTCTTCAAGCAATTTATGATCGAGTGGATGTATACAATGTCAAGAGCATATAATTAGAAAATGTTCCAAGATCTCTAGAAACAAACCCTCTACTCAGAAAGGAGGATGGACAGTGAAGGCTCTATGGGATCTTTACTGCTTGAGCTGACCTGGATTCACAGAACTGGGCAATGGCAGAGCCAGAAATAGTACAGATATCTTTTCCCCAGATTTCTCCTAGAATTGAGACCCTTCCAGATTCCCCTACTCTGTCTGCCATGGAACACTTGCCATCTTTCCTTGACTCAGTTCTAGTGTTGTCTTCCCTGCAAAAATTTTCCTGACCTATCCCCACTTTCTGCCCCGGATTTGTAGAACTGACTCCTTCATTTTTGTGTCTTTTGCATCTACACCTACCACAGCAATGATAATACTATATTTTAATTTATTAATTTACCTTCATTTTGCCCTTTGAGTTTGTGAGGATATTGGCTGACTGGGTGGATGGATGGATGGATGGATGGATGGATGGATGAGAATTTTCAAATTTAGCTCAACTAATCCCCAAATGCTGTGGCTGTGAACCATTTCTGGAATATCATTCTTCTGAAGCTCCTCTAAAAGTGACAATTTATGATTTTTGAGATGGGAGAATGAGGCTCAAGGCTTCTCTGACAAATTATGTGTGAGGAATACTCATGTGGTGGTTTTTCCCTCTCATGGCTCATTCAGAGAACCACCCCGTGGCACAATAGTTTTGCTCTGACAGAGATGTGATTTCTTCATTCGAGGGTAGTCGTGATGAGTTTGCTCCACCTGGTCCATGCAAAACAGCTGTCTTTGCTCAGTGCTTTACGACATCTCCCCCCACACGCTCTCTCTGGGGAAGTTGTCTGCTGCTTCTTGCTTCTAAACATCTTTTACTCTTCTTTGCTAGCTGCTTGGTTCTGATATTGGATTCCTTGGATTACTTTCCTTCTAGACCAACCTTTTTGGTTCCTTACCCAAGAGGGAGCTTGGGTCAAGGCAAGGGGGCTGCTGATAACTAGGGTACAGAGCCAGCTTTCCCAGGAGTTGGCTATTGTTTTAGCGGTCTGGTTATAGTTTTAGAGCAACTTCTCTGGGGGGCCTAGCAATTTCTGCTGAATATAAGGACTTACAGAAGCTTGAAACTTTGTGCAAAAGCTTCCCCCAAGCTCAAATGGATGAAGCTAGAAGAGATTTGCTCATGCCTTCCAAATATCTGTCCCAGGAGTCTCATTCATGCTATTTCTATGGCCAAATGAATTGTCAAATCCATGTGCATCCCTTACTTAGCAATCTGTTTATCAAGAAAGAGAAGCCTGTTGTCTCCCAATTTCTGCTTTCCAGGTGACTGATATTAATTAGTTTGCAGCAGGCACAATTTATCTCTAGTTGAAACCAAAGCAGATGAAAATGCTGCCGTGCGGTGAGATTTCTTTTCTTGAAACGATGAATGGGATGAAGATACTTATCTTTGAGAACAGGTTTCAGGTGGAGCTTCCATCAGCAGTACTTTGAAATGCATTGTTAGAGTATGGCTGATCTGGGTAAGGAATAAAAATAGCATGTCATATTTTGACTACATTAACTCATTTCCAACAGAAGAGGCTGAGGCCTCTTCACAATGACAGACTTGCTCTGAAGTTGCAGAGCACCAACTAATAACTCTGTAGTTAGTTCTCAGTTATTGGCATTTCTAGAAAGATATTGCTAATTTCGCCAAAGCTATGGCTCCACTGTAGAATTCATCTCAGTCCCCCAGTACAGAGAACAATGGTCTTAAATTGATCTAGCTCCCCCTTTATTATTTATTGATCCCCCCCCTTATAATGGTCCCTTCTGGGGAGTTTGCATATGGAGTCAGCTCTGATCCCTCAAGAAGCTGACAAATAATTAGAACAACCTGAAAATGAAATAACTTTCTTTCTTATCCATGTGCTCCCAAGAAATTTATTTCTTTACATCTCTTAGCCTCAGTGTTTCCTCAGTAAAAAGTGAGAAAATCAAGACTATTTTGTGGAGTTGATAGGACATGATAGAACCTGGCAAACAATGAGCACATACATGGCTCTTGTTAGTGACAATTGAGATGCCTTTCAAAACCAGAAGTGATGAAATCTGAGGTCAAAAGGATACTTGTTCAATCAACATTTTTTTTAGTTCCCATACATTATTCTAGATAGAGTAAGGAAAAAAAAAACAAAACAAAACCTTGGCATAGGTTGGACTGGAACCTATGGGTTTTTAATTCTGGCTTTACTGTCGACCAGTTGTACGTAATTTGTCAATACCCTTTATTTCTGCCGGTCCCACTGACTGCATCTCGGAGTAAAGGGGGCAGATAGTTTCCAATTCTAACATGCTATGGAAATAAAAGAATATGTTCTAATCCTTCTCTTCTGGCCATCCCATCATATTCTCCTTCATTAGTTTCTTTTCCTCAACTTACCTCTTTCATGTTGATATTCTCTTGCTTTTCTCTTAATCATCTTTCTCTTTTTTATGTGTGTTCTCCTTGAGATGTATCACCGAGTCTAATAACACTGAGTTCCTAAAGACCAGGGGAGGTGACTTCTACATCAGTTTCACCAATCCAAATCCCTGTCCCAAGCTAAGACTCATAGATCCACATGACATGGACATGTCCTTTAAGTCTACCCTGAAAATTTAAACATGATGATATGTCTCAAACTGAACATATCATCGTACTTCCTAAAAATCTACTTATGTCTCCCTTTTTAGAGATCATTTTCAACTCAAACTTCCCTGTCCAAAAACCCAGGAGTCATGATAAATCTTCCTTCTCTCTCTTCACCACATCTAATTTCATCAAATCAAATCACCAAATCATCTTTATTCTACTGCTTTCAAAACTCTCAAGTTGATTATTTTTCATCTTCATTATTTCAGTTATAACCAATTTTACCATTTCTTCCATTTACCAGTCAAAACTCCAATTTTATCCTACTCTGTTTTTATTTACAGCCTACTACTAATGCACTCTAAATAAGTCTCGCTGGAATGAAACACCAAGCCCTCGGCATTGAGTGTAAATTCAACTATGAATGGTCTCTCCTCTCCCACAAACATGATTTTCACCATGCTCCCAGGCCCATTACCCCCTGCACTACAGCTCCACTCTTACTCCATCCTCTGCGGCTTCTGTAATACAGTACGTCCTATCCTATCATGTTTCCGAAGCTTTGCCAAAACTATCCCCTCTGCTTGGAATATCCTCCCTCACCTGCTCAATCAGAAAGGCCAACCAGTCTTTTCCCCATTGTGATTAAGAACCGATGCTTTGGAGTAAGCATACTGGAAATTGAATCCCAGATCTAGTCCCTGTAAAGTTTGTAATGGTAGGTGGCTAATTTATGCTCTCTAAATTCCAGTTACATCACCTTTAAAATGGAAATAACAATACCTGCTATATAAGGTTGTTCTAAAGATTAAATATGATGTATTTAGCATGGTATGTGGCACATAGGAACATTCAATGATTATTAACTACTATGTATCGTTTCCAACTTGACTCTAAGCTCGTCCTGTCCCCCAGCTACACATCTCTACATCCTCATCTGGAATTTAAGTTCCATGATGTCAGGGCAAAGTCTATTTTGTTGATGTTTCTCTAGCACTTGTCATTCTGTCTGACCCACAGTAGGCCAACCACAAAATGTTTGTCATTTGCATTAAGATTCAGCTCAAACACTGTTCCTTCTAGAAAGCTCTTATTAAACCCCTAATCTTCACTCAGCGCTGGTTAAGTATTTCTCTTAAATAATAGGCTCTGCTCATATGCTATTGAAATGGTTTCACTTTCTTCCTAGACTCCTGAGGTTCTGGAGGACAAAGACTAAGTCCTGTGTATCCTTGAATCCCCAATACCTTTCCCAGACCCATAGAATAGCACTCAGGAAAAGCTTTTTGGATTAACAAAGAGGTGAATGAATGGATTCTTTTACTCGTGTCCCCTTCTCTCTTTGATTTCCCTTGCCATGCTCCATTTACATTTTGCTTGTAAGAATCAGGCCAAGAATGAGGAAACCAATGGATATTAGGCAGGTGAGACCACTCCTTCACCCCAGAGTAGACATCACAGATAGCCCCTGGCATTCTGCTAAAATAATCATATTGACTGTGACACCCGGGTGGGAAAGTTTCTTCCATCAGAGGAGCTTTAGACAAGCTTTCCCCTGAGCAAGGGCATGAGAACAGCACAGACAAGCTGCTGGAGACTGTGCAGACTTCCCTGAAGGAAGTCTGACAAGCTGGAGTGTAGGTAAGAGTCCACCGCGTGACTCTGCCCGTAGGGGTTTGAATAAGAACCTGGGAGGACTGTGCATTTCTAAATGCTCGGGTGAGAGTGGCTGAGAGATGGTCTGCAAAGGAAGAGGAACGCTTTTCTATCTGTTCTCTGGGCCATGGCCTCCAAACCACCTTGCAGGCACGACAAAAAAAAAAAAAAAAAAAGCCGGGTTGACCCTGATATGCCTCAAAATGAAAGGGTTTGTGTGCAAATCAGGGAAGGATTCTTTCAGCACCTACAGGACTGGTGCCAGGGAGCTAACATTTGGAAACCTCAACTCAGTGCCAGGTCATTGTTTGAAAAGCAGCAGATCTCGGAGCAAATGCCAGTGAGGTACAGAGGGGAAGAAGTGAGGACAAGGACTCCAGGAATTAGCTATTCAAGAATGTTCAAGAAACCTGATAGCTCTTTTCCTTGTCAAAAGAAAGGAGAGAGAGAGAGAGAGAGAGGGAGAAGGAGAGAGAGGGAGAGAAAAGGACATTCAGAGGAGCGTTCATCGAAGCAGGCTGCTCAGGGTTTTCAGGGAATTGGGAGGGCAGATGCTACAAGGTTATTGGAGTCAGTGTCAAATGCGAGAACAAAGTGGCAGTGACATGAGCTAAGAAATGACTAAGCACTCGCGGCCCGGAGTGGCTAATAGATGGATCCAAATGCCAAGTGAAGCAGTTGTCTCCACTCATTTGAATACTTCTGAAGAGGTGATGAACAAAAAAGCAGGAGGGATGCAGCCTCTCCTCCTTGGGAATATCCCGAGATTAGAAGCTCTTACTGCCTTACTCTCTGTATGAGCTGATTGGCTGGGCCTGCTCAGCCATCCTTGTTAGTCACTTTCTCTGGAGTCTCAGTACCAGCCCACACCAAACTTCCATTCGCCATGGGGCCTGTGTTCTTAAGGGATCATTTCTTCTTTGCAACATGGGTCTCTCCTCTGCCCCATGAAGCTGCTCAGAGTTCTGAGATAAAGGGCCTAGTTTGACACTCAAGTGATTAAGTTCCAGTTTACACAGAATTCCCTTCTTTCTCCCACTTGTGTTTCTCCTTTTCTATCAGTGTTTCCATATTTTGGGGGAACCTGAAGAACTGGGGTCTGAGGGATAGGATACGGTGGAGGGGGAGCTATAGAAGGCAAAATTCGTTTTACATGTTTTGCTCTTTCTCATAGAGCGTTCGGATGTGAAGGCTCAGTGATTGCTTCATAAATATTCCTGCCCTTTCATCTTCCTCTCCCTTTTTAGTTACCTCCCTCCCTTGCCCCTCTCCCTTTTTGCTTTAGTAAGAAGGATAGGGATCCCTGCATGGCGCAGCGGTTTAGCGCCTGCCTTTAGCCCAGTGCGGGATCCTGGAGACCCGGGATCGAATCCCACGTCAGGCTCCCGGTGCATGGGGCCTGCTTCTCCCTCTGCCTGTGTCTCTGCCTCTCTCTCTCTCTCTGTGACTATCATAAATAAATAAAAATTAAAAAAATAAAGATAAAAAAAGTAAGAAGGATAGACTTCTTTGAAAAGGATTATTGATAATTACTGAGAGTGATAAGCTACCGTTTACTGCCCACCTCTTCTACATTAGGCTCGATATTGAGGCATTTTTATGATCTCGATTATACCTCATTGCCCCACCGAATATGAGGAGCCATGATGCCCGTTTTACAGATGAGGAAACTGAGCAAACACCAAGTAAGTCACAGGCCCAATAGCTAAAAAGGGATGAAGCTGGAACTCTGATTCAGGTTTTCCAGATTCCAAACCCATGATTTTATATGATGCTGCATTTCTCTCATGGACAATGCAAACGTGGCTTTCTTGGAGCAAACCCATGCCACTCACTTGGCACCAGGGCCAGACTAGTTATGTTGGTGAACTAGCTGTGGGTGGCCCTCTGGTTCACATGCTCCTTTCAACTCTCTGTGTTCAAACAGCAACCGATCACTCTACCCTTTTACTTGAACACTTTTGATTATCTCATGTAACTGGGACTCACCCAGCCCATATCTTTGTCCTTCAAGGGCCCAAGTCTTTATTAGCTAATTAAATAAACTTATCTGGGTTAATAGCTCTGAATTCCAAAGTCAGTGCCCTTCCTTAGGTACTCAATCTAGAATCAAAGATGAGAATTTCAGTTAGTAAAAGGTGGCTGAAAGAGATAAATTTTTGAAGTAGACAAAGCTTCCCTTGCCTCTGGCATCTCGCTGAGTAGCAATCACCCATTCTACCTACAGTTGGCAGTTTCTAGTTCACAAGAGCTCTACGGAAAACCACTGAGTGTTGAGATTCTATCCTCTAATTTTCTGAATAAGAAGCTCTAGTTAGAAATGACTTTTCCTAAAAAAAAAAAATAAAAATAAAAAAATAAAAAAAAAGAAATGACTTTTCCTGATTTATTCCATACTTCTTGAGCACCTACTATGTGCTAAATAAATAGTATTATAGGTGGGAGATTCACTGGGGGAATCAGTGATGCCCCTAGTAAGGTCCCATGCTACTGGACATTTTCTGGCTATCTTTGTCTCTCACAGACATTTTTATAGCCTGTTGATCACTTAGGAAGGCACCCTTGAAAAGATCAAGTATCAAGTGGCTAGGGAGGAAAAGAGATTAAGAAAAAAAAAGAGGGATATTAGTTTTAAACTGCTCATTTCGAATTACTAGTTTCAATCAATGACAATTTTAAGATATTAAATCCATTCCAGAGTAACTTGTCAAAAAAAAAAGAAAAGGTGCCATTACTGATATCCTCCAAGGTTTTTCTAATAAGATCAGGGTCAGTGATGGGAAATAAGCTGGAAGATGAATAAGATGTCAGAATGCAATTGAGTTCCAAGGAGTTACGGCACTTCCCAGTAAACGCAGCTGGAGGAACTTTGTTCTGAGACAAAGGGAGGCCTGTGGTGAAACTGTCCCAGGGAACAGCTGCTGATTTCTCATCACATAAACAGTGTTGGACCCTCCTTGCCCTTAACCCATTGAGGAGCACTTTTTGGCCTTCTTCTCTGAGGTAAGAAGAGACAGTAGCAGCTGCAGGAGCCTCTCTGCAACTCTGATTCTGCATTCACTTCTATTTTGTCAAGAAGCCTTGATGGAGGGGCCCCTGGGTGGCTCAGTGGTTGAGCGTCTGCCTTTGGCTTACGGCGTGATCCCAGGGTCCTGGGATTGAGTCCTGCATCAGGTTCCCCTCAGGGAGCCTGCTTCTCCCTCTGCCTGTGTCTCTGGATCTCTCTGTGTGTCTCTCATGAATAAATACATAAAATCTTTTTTTTTTTTTTACATAAGCCTTGATGGATTCTTCACATAGGCCCAATAGAACCAAATCATGGCTCCATCAATTACTAGCTGTGTGACTTTGGGCACATGTAACTCTTAAAAGTCTCAGTTTCTTTATCTATAAAATGGAGCTAATAGTATTAGTGGTTAATAATAACAGTAAACCTTGATTATTTCTCTGTTCAAAAAGGGCTGGAGGTTCAGCCCCTCCCTGGATGCTCACAGTCCCTGTGAGTTAAGTGTGATTATACCAATCAATAGCTCTCATGATCAAGAAGTATAGTCAGTTCAGAAATCCCTAGAGGTGAGATTAAAAAAAAAATATTCACAGCTATCTTTCTTAAACTTGCAAATGATTGTGCAACATCTGTGATAACAGTGTCTGCCGGGGAGGAGTTTTCATTTTTTAATAACTGGTGTACTTTGGAAGAGCTTCTATGATGCAAGTACATAGTGCTACTTGTGACACTCAGTCATCTCAGTTTGGTAGGACAGTAAGACGTCTGAGTGACTAAAAAGATATACCAGCTAGTAAACAAGTGTGGGGAGGGCCATGGGCAATAGGGAATCCTTGTCAAATGCCAGAGAGAGATTGAGAGAGAAGGAGAGGAGAGTGTGAGGGTGTGTGCTAACATATGCATCAATCAGTACTCTTGACCATGAAGCAGGAAATCGAGGTTCTCCCCTGTGACCCTGATTCTGTGACCTGCTCTATGATCGGGTCTGGAAATTCCCAACCTTGAAGAATGCAGGGGATGCACGGGGTTCATCTTCAGCAGGCCCTGGTGTGGTCTGGCCCAGGGGTCAGCCCAGCACAGAACACTTTCTCCTTAAAGAAGGAAGAGGAGAATCCCTTCAGCTCTGCCCCAACTCTTCTCTCCATCCCTGCTGGCTTCTGGTCTTTTCTCTGTTCTACTCTTGTTATGGGATCTGTGAGAAAAGAAAAATCAATTCGCTAGTTAAGGTCAGCCAGTAAAATTTGCTCATAGGTCCCCTAACCACAGCCTGATGAATCCAGCCACATTTCTCCCGAGTTACAATTCAATAAAGCCTCCTAACAGCCTTTATCATGACTTCCCTTCACACAGGTCCCTCAGCAGCTACCTTGCGTGATCACTTTTAAACCTCCTTGTAGGGCGATAATTAATCTTTTAGTTTTTCTGGATCGTTTGGGGAAGTGAGTTGGGCTGGTTGTGGTAAAGGTGAGGGCTCAAAAAACAAAGCCCTGGGTTTTTAGCTACATCTAGTCATTCCAGTTAGTGTTCGCAGCAAACTATTAAGTAAGAAAGGGGACCTTCAGAAAGTGCTGACTAGTGAAGGACTAACAGAGCTCCTTCTCAGCTTCACCTGGTGCCTGAATCATCATACAATGCCGGATCAACCATTCATTCATTCATTTATATTTGGCCATGTGTGGGAAACACCTTATGAGCCCCTACCATACGCAAGGTAATGATGCGACTGAGAAGAAAGAGTGCGGTTGTCGTTCATATTCTGAGAAGGGGAGACAGACAAGCAAACCAGTAAGTCATTGACTTTTTAATTGCTTCCAAATGGCAAGAGAAGCACCTGTTTGCCCTATAGGGGCAGAGGGCATCAGAGGAAACCTTTCTGGCCATGGTTGTGATGTACTGAGTCTTGAGAAGCAAAGAGAGTTAATTAGGGAAGAAGCACAGGAAGATGGTGTGCTTGGACACCAAGACCTGTCCTAAACCTGTATGTCTACCACATATTATCAGCGTTACCTTGACAAATGATCTATCATCTCAAAATGCAGGTTCCTGAACTCTAAAATGATATATGGCCTTCTTTGCCGGGTTTTGGTGGGAACTAGCAAAATATAAGCATTAAGACTCATGTCTGACACTGAGTGGATGGATATTCAATACATGGAGACTCTGTTTTCGTTATTAAGATATAAAATAGTTATTTGTTTTATATTATGAATCTATCAAGGATCAATTCAATAATAATTAGACCTAAGCATGATCTATGGAGGAAATGAGAGAATGTCAGTTTGGCAATTGTTAATGGAGGAGAGGAGTGGAAAGCCTGAGTAGGTGACATGTGTATCTAGTCAGGCAGGAACCAGTTAATTAAGGGCTTATAGCCTGCATCAAGGATTAGAGATTGTTTTCTTGAAGGGGTTGGGAGCCATTGAAGGTTAACTACTTTTTAAGAAAGGTTGTGCAGAAGCAACTAGACATCCCGCTGATGCGGCCCTTCTTGTCGTCAGCTGTCTGACCCCAGCTCCCAAAGCCTTGGTTCATTTACCACCTAGCCATGGAAAATAAAAACTCAGGCACCACTTTGCCTCTGTAGAATTCTCAGCAATTTTTCAGAGTAAAACATTCTCTGTGAAATTCTTGAAGATTTCTCCCCCTCACTCTGAAATGCCCTGAATTTCAAGCAGTTATAATGTTGCTGACTCACTTCTAGTTTCATAAGGATCTGGGTTGAGTTGTCATATGTTATAAATCTCTAGTTCACGGAATCTCTCCTACTGCTCTTAGGTAGACCTGGAAGTGTGTCAAAGGAATCCAAGGTGGGCTAAACATGAGTTAGGCTTAAAAAGTGTCCTTTAATTTTGCTCCTTCTTTTCCCTAGTAAAAGGAGACCTTTAATGTTTTTACAGAGAGTCATTATTTAATTTTTGTCTTAAGGAGGAAATGTCAAGGAGTGGACTTCCAAGATATATGTCTATGGGAGACTGATTGTATGCAACATAAATCTCTCAGGGATTGCTTTAAAGCTTTATGGAATCCTCTCTACATCATTCATGCAAAAGTACGTCAGATCTCTGACAGCAGGCAAATTTCTCTTTGTAGGATTTTGGCTTGACTTTGTCTATCACTGACAGGGATATCTAGCAACTTTGGGAAATTGGACACCAAAGCCCATGTGTTAAACAGGAATGTAAAAATGTAGTGACGCAAAGAATGAGGGGGAGAAAAAGACTAGGCTCAAGACAAATATGGCTGGTGTCACAGTTCCCTCCCACCCTCCAAGAACCAGCTCTATGGGTAAAGCCTACAGAATAAACTCCATGGGATTTGAATGATTCTGCAAGTCAACTTAAATCAAGGCACCTCTTCCCTAGTGAGGATATACTTACCTGTGCCTCTGCATAGCTCCTTATCCTTCCTCCAATACGTGAGTGGGTTGGTGGATGGATGGATGAATGGATGGACAGCAGACCCTACCTGATAATGTAAAATCTTAACCCATCATTATATCATTTTTTTTCACATCTCAAGAAGATGTTATCTCTGAATGCTTTGGCCTTGAATACTTTTACTAATTTCTTTGAGATTTTTCTAGTGTTACACCTTACTTTATTACTCCCTTCTTTTAGAGGTTTAACCCTCCTTGACTGAAGACCAAGGTCAAGGAGAACAACATGCAAGACTGCCTAGTCCAATTTACATCTCCTGATCCGGAAATTGAGCTTCTACCAAGCCCCGGTTTCTTAGAGGAAGGGATGCTGACTCATAAAATACAGGCAATACGTACATGCAAAAATATATTTTACCTCTGACATTTATTTCATTAGACTGTAGGTCTTTGAAATCTGAAAAGTTGCCGATACTTAGGCTTAATTTTACATAATCATACAACTTAGAAGGGCATTATCTCTGCATTTCTCCGTATGTCACTTCTATCCCTCACTAGAAGTGCAGGCTCCACGAGGGCAGTGGTTTTGAGGCTTTTGCTAACTGATGTATACTCATCACCTAGAACAGTGCCTAGAATTAATAGAAACTCACTAAATATTTGAATAATTGAATGACCGAATACAAAGTCAAAATCTCCTCCTTTATTTGTTTACCACCTTTGCTTCGTGCTGTTTTTGTTCCCTCCCTTGGGGGAGGGCTCATAGCCTCACCTACAATGACAGAAATTACAGTTATTTTTCAAGATCATGCCATTTTGTCATAGGGAGCTGGAATTTCCATGCCCATTCTTTCTCACTGACACCAGCTGATTTTATGTCAACGTTTCTATATTTTTCACATTTCCTACATTTCTTGTACTACTAGGGTTGCTTTTAGCAAAAGCCTATCTTTCTTAGATTATATTTTTCATATATATCTATGTGTATATATATATATACATACCATGTATGTATGTATATATGTACATATATACAATATATATATATTTATTCCCAAAGTGTTAAATGTTATTAAACTCCATTTTATGCTTTATTTTGTTCCTCACGAACTGTATTTTCTTTTCTTTGTACTTTCTCGTTTGCTCTTCTCATATGTAATTCTCTCCTTTCAGGTCACCAAACAGCAATTGCCTGAGTTTCCTGATAACATCTTTTTCTATTTTGGTATCTTCTGTAGCATCTTTTTAGCACTCTTTCAATACAGCCCAGATCAAGGAAGGACATTCCATGTACCTGGCAAGAAAGTGTTAAGCATTAACTCCTAATATTCCTACTCATTTGTACTTATCCTTTAATTTGCCAGATAGATTTGAAGTAGAAAATGAAAAGTCACTCAAGCCAGGATCTCTTTTCCTGTATAGGGCAGGCTGTCTTTCAAAAGTCATATCTAGAACCAAATTCCTTTCATTGACAACTGCCATTCATCTAAAAGGGCAGATAAGTAATCTTTCATAAGACGGTAGTAGAGGCATCTTTTTATAAATGGCAGTAAGACTAGTTTTGACCATGTTTCAAATGTTCAGATGCAATGATAAAGGGACAGGGATAAAGTCAATTGATGATCAATACAAAGGATGTAGATTGTTTACTAGCTATAGTGTTGGGTACACGGTCATAATAATGGGACTTTTAATAAGTCAATGACATTCTATGTGTCTTCTTGACTAGGTAGTCGATTAGGACTTAAGGGAAATCAGAGAGGGTACAAACCAAAATTGTACAAACACTTAGTTGGTACCCTCCAAACTCCCTCACCCAAAGATATTATCAATTTCTGGTAAGCATGGATTTGTGTCTGAATTCTGAACCTTACTGTATGATGTGACCATGCAGTTGTTGGGAGATACAGTTTGGTTTCACATTAGGTGCCAGCTCCAGTTACTCGATAATGGTTTCCTAGAACTTGACATTATGAAGGATTCTCAGGTGTTAGGTGGTTAACTGTAAGAAAATACACTGTGATCATCAGCAATATCTATCGTGGGCATGGTGCTTGAAAGTACTAGCTTGAGTTCTATGAATTTTTTATTGTTGATTCATGTCTAATTACTACTTCAATTGTGTTTAGCTCTCTTCTGATAATTTGGGAGGGGGTTCTAAATTTGTGATTATAAAATTTGCTTCTGGAAAGATTGATGTATCATAATAGCCATCTGGCCCTTGTACTATTTGCCCAGCTGGGGTTGTTACAAAATTGTACCCTGACAGGTTTCAAAGCAGAGAACAGATATCCCACATGGACATGAGGAAACAGAGATGTTGACCCAAGAAAAGATAAAAATGTGCAGTGCAAAATTCACCATTATTTTCATTTAAGTAATGATGTTAGAGACGTTAATTGCATTACAAAGGACTCTGTTACTAAGGGTGTTTTCAGCAGCAAACACCAGCAAAATCAGTCAACAGTGTTATAAACTAATATGAGTCTTTACTTAAGAATCAGGGGGTTGATTATTGCTGACATGTATTCAACAACATAATAGTGTCAGGGCTTGCACTTCGTTAAATCTCTTGGGTTTTTTGTTTGTTTTCATGGCTATCAGATGGATACCACATCACTAAATCTTATGTCTATTTTAAAGTTAGGAAAATTGGGGTAAGGTAAATTATCAGTGGTATCTGCTCATTTCATCAGTAAAGTAAAAGCTTTCTCACATTATCTCTGACCTTCACATCTTTTTGTTCAGAAGTGTGTCATATGGCTCTCTTTAGTTGCAAGGGAAGCTGGGAAAGCATATATGTAGCTTCTCTGGCCTCTGTGGTGGGTGGGGCATAGAAGGAGATTAGAGGTTAAGTATTGAATTCACCAATCAACAATCTCTGACACTTCTTAGACTAGTGAACGTCCATGCATATCATTCTTCATATATACATTTTAATAGAGTCTACTCCTCCCTCTTCTACAGGAAGTAACCCCAAATACCATTTATTTTAGAATATAGCTTAAAGAATATCATCTCTGAATATTGTCCACTCTCATTATCAGATCCAGATGTGAACTTTCTAGTCTAGTGAGTATTAGCTGAAAGTTAGTTATCTATTCCCTTCAACCAGTATACAGTAGTGGTGAAGGAAAAAGGTAACTACAAAAAGAATATTTATCTTAGGAAAAGGAAGAATGGGGATTACATACAAATTACTGCTCTATAACATATGATAAATAGCAAGGACTTTGTCCTGTCATCAGAGTCCACTTTTTTATTAGACAATCTCCCAATCTTTTCATAAGAGGATCCTTAGTATTCATCATGACTGTGTTTGAAGTTGACTTGGAAATGATACTTTTCCAACCCTCCTTGCTTATTTCTTATTCATGAAGTTTCAAAAGCTTATAGGGTTAAAAAGTCACAACGTTGAGGTTTCTTGAGCAATGTCATTGCCTCAAAAACAGCAACTTTGGATGATTTTGCTTCTAGCAATTTTTATATGGGACAACTAAAGCCAATATACATGTATACACAGTCTTTACGAGATATTTTGTCTCCTAGTGCCTAAGGTTAGGGATTAGTCTAATGAACAATACCTTGTGGAGCATGAAAAAAAATAGACTTGTATTAGAAAACATAATCCTAGATAAAATCTTGAGGTAGACTCTAGTGGTTGCTAAACACTGGAATGCTTTCATACTGCTTGGTAAATATCTGCTTCCTCACATCCCCAGTCTGTAGATCCTTAGACACAACTATTGAAGAATTACTGCTTGACATAGTATGAAGACTACTCCTTTGGTCCTTTTGCCAACATTCATTTTGATTCCTCATTGCCTCTGTTTTACCAGGTATTAAATATTCTGTATATTACCTCTGGCCTATACCCAGTTAGGGCAGTGCAGAAGTATCCTCTTTGGTAAGGGGGATCTGGGGCTAAGCCAAACATTTTCCAAGGAAATGTCACAATAGTAGAATGCTAATCATAGCCTTAAAAAGGAACAACATCAGGTTGAAAGGGCAACTGGTAAGGAAGTAATAAAAATAAAGAGAAGGTAAAAAATAGGTTGGTTTGAGACAAAGTATGAATTGGTTGAAAGTAGATTCGGAAGATAATTATGCTAATACAGACCAACTACTGTGGCATTCCTCTCCTGTGTGGCTTGGCACAGTGCACTGTCCAGGGTCATGTCCTTAAAGCCAATAACCTATCCTGGATATAAGCCGAACAAGGAACGGTCAGGAGCGGAGCCCAATTAGTCAGGTACCACCAGTATAGGAAGGCAGAGAACCAAAGACCAGAAGGTCAGATAAGAGATAAGGGAGCAAGAAGACATCATAGATCTCAGAACACAAGCAGAATCCAGAGTCCAAAAGGTTGGGAATTTGACAAAAATAACTCTAGTAATAAGGGTTGAAGTTGGACGCGAGGGCAGAAAGTGCTTCCTTACACTCTATTACTGCTTGCTGAATGTGGTGTGGGTGAGTTGGGACCACAGATGCTGAGCATCATCAGGAAATCTCAAATGCTTTTTGTAATTAAGGGCTAGACAGAGATGTCAGAGAGAACTTACCTAGATTTCACTACTGAATAATCTTTGTTAATCAATGTATTTGTTTGTCATGTTCCTTGAGAACATACCATTATTAATATCAATGATACCTGACTTTTTTTGGAGCAGTGTCTAAACATGCCAGGCACAGTTCTAAATGCTTTACATATTATAAATATCTCATTTAATCTTTACAGCAATGATATGAGGATATTTTAAAAATCATCTCTTCTTTATAGAGGAGATGTAAGCTTGCATCCACTTTGTTTACCAAGCTCTGTACAGGCTCATCCTTTTCCATCCATTCATCTAACCATCCATCCATTCAACAAATGGATGTACAAGTTGCACTAGGTGCTGGGAGTACAAAGGTGAACAAGATCAAAAGGATCACTTCTTTGACAGTTTACAGTATGTCAGGAGAATAGGCATTTAAATCATTATGTGTGAGAAAATGTGATAGGAACAGTAAGATGCAAGATTCAATAGGAACTCATAGACGGGATCCTTGGTGTTGTTTGTCAAAGGGTAGAAAAGCTTTGATGAATGATATTAAAAATGAAAAACAAATGGCCACAAGGAGTTCAGTAAGTAGGAGTAAAATTATGTTCAAGAACTGGAAAAGTACACATTTCTTAATTTGAACATAAAGTCAGAAGAACAAGAGGGTGAGATTAGGCAAGAAAGAAAGGCAGGATGCCAGGCTACAAAGGGCATTTTGAAGGGCTTGGACTTTATCTTAATGGCACTGGGAAACATTTAATGAGTGTTAAATAGGGGAGTGACATGATTCATTCATTTTGCATTCTCAAAGTATCACTCCAGCTGCAGTGTGAAGGATGGATTGGATGAGGCAAGACTATAGGCAGAGTCATTTGGGATGGATTCAATTATAGCCTCTGAGCAAGAGATAGTAGGGGCTTGAACTATGGCCATGGCCATTGGGATAAAAGAAGGTGAATGAGATGGAGGGATATCTGAAGAGGTGAATTAGGCAGAACTTGCCATAAGCCTTTCACACGGAATATGATGTATATTTTGCTATTCATTTGGAGTAAATATGATTTAAGAATTCATTGCATATTTTAAACATTTAATTGAGTGAATGGGAGCTTATGAGAAACCTATGCCAGCAGAACGTGTTTTTATAGTTGTTAATACAGGAGAGGAGAACCTCTCATTTTCATGAAACAGGTCTGATATTTATGGCAAAAGATGGGTTGTATTAGAGCACTAAGGTGCTTAGTGTACACTGAATTTTTTCCTGCAATTATGAAGCCAAGTGGAAGCTCTACTGTGAGGTGTGAAAATATGGGGCTCGCTGGGGAAATCTCAGGGAGTTCATCCTGACAGTGGCTGTTTATTTTGAGAGAAGAGTATGGTGGAAAACATCCAGTCTCACACGCTGAGATTCTACACCCCCGTTCAAGGTGCCTTTTCCTTAAATGAAGAAGGACTTGAAGCCAGAGTCTAAGAAAACTAATGACCACAGCAACTTGGAAGAGTCTGAACCCACTTAGAAACCCATACGAGGCTGTGACGTAAAGCCAGAGAAGCTTCGTTTTTCATCCATTTCATAACCAGGAAATATATGAACAGAAGCCCCTTTTTGATTTTATATTGCTTTCTCATTGAATTTAGCTTTTGTCCAATTGAAAAGACTCATATTTTACTGCCAGTCATCTCAGTAGCTATTTAGCTGCCTGTCGAGAGCAATTTTCTCTTGCCTGTGAAACATACTTTCATGGTTGTTGTTTCATGCAATATTTTGTGACCTACTCTTATTTATGTGGCAAGGCTGGACAAGGCCTAATTATCAATCTGTCACCATTTCTGAGCCTCAGCCCCTCACACCTTGTCTTGTTCAGGTTTTTGTCACTTTTAAATTGGCAGCATTATCAACAATAGCCAAATTATGGAAGCAGCCCAAGTGTCCATCAACTGACAAATCGATAAAGAAGTGGGATACACACACACACACACACACACACACACACACACACACTGTGGAATATTACTTGGCCATAAAAAAGAATGAAATTTTGTTATTTGCAATGACATAGGTGGAGCTAAAATTATGCTAAGTGAAATAAGTCAGTCAGAGAAAGAGAAATACTGTATGATTTCACTCATATGTGGAATTTAAGAAACAAAAGAAACGAACAAAGTAGAAAAAAAAGAGAGAGAGAGACAAACCAAGAAACACCTTTAAGTAGAGAGAACAAGCTGGTGGTTATCAATGGGAAGGGGGTGGAGGATAGGTTAAATAAGTGATGGGGATTAAGGGGGGCACTTGCTGTGATGAGCACTAGGTGTAGTATGAAACTGTCAAATCCCTATACTGTATACCTGAAACTAATATTTCCTTGTGTGTTAACTGTTATTAAATAAAAAACTAACTAACTAACTAATTAACTAACTAAATAAATAGGCATCCAGATGAAGCCAGGTATAGGGGCTTCCCTTGCCTTAGATCTTCTCATTTCTCAGTGATGGAGGCAGGATGTCAGAGGCAGGATGTTAAAGGCCTTTCAATGCACAGCAGCTTTCTCATTGCACAGTCACAGGACATAGTCATAAAAAATGGATCATGGCAGTGACGTAGTTCCCACAATACCACCACCATCTCCTGCCCACATGATTGAAACAGCCTCTTTTCTGATCTCTCTGCCTTCATTTCTGACTTCCTCCAAGCCAGCCTCCATTCTGCAGCTAGTCTGATCTTCCTTAACATCATAACCTGATCTTTTCTGTCCCTTTCTTTAAACCCTGGGAGATATCAGAACCCTTCACAATCTTACCTCCCACAAACTCTCCCTGAATTACTATGGTTCATCCAGACAAATCTTTAAATTCTGTGGCTTGGCTCTACTTTTCCTTCCACACAAGACATTCATATGAAATTCCTACTACCTGGAATACCTGTCCTGTCCTCTTAGCTATTCTCCAGGCCCCAGCTTAATTGTCATTTGCTCTAGAAATTTACCCTAATGATCCAGAAGTAGGTTCGATGTCCTCTGATACCCATTTCTCATAGTTTCCTTTATTTCCCTTATCATATCACTTAATATTTCTCTCTTATAGTTGCCTGTTTTCATATTTGTCTTCCCTCATAGACTGTAAGCCCCATTGAAAGTAGGTGACTGTATTTTTCACCTTTAAACCACCAGTGCCTGGCACAGTGGCTACCATAGAGTCAAAGCTTTGCAGGAGAGAAGTATCCTCCATTTCACAAAAGAAATCTCTGCCATTAATCCACGGAAGTGCCTAATATTAATTAGTTAATTAATTAATTCTCGCACAATAAATATTTTCAGCACCTATGAAATGCCAGGGACTGTGTTGAGCACTGAGGATATGGAGATGAATAATACATTTTTTCCCCTCAAGACATTCCAAGTCTGATTGGGGAAATAGACAAGTAAACAGGTAATATAACGTGACATATGCTGTAATGAAATATGCATATGTTGCTGTGGACCATAGAAAAACTGGTGCTGAAGTCCACCTGAGCATCTAAAGATATGCCACTTAAATTAGTCTTGATGAATTACACTCACTTGTAAGTGAGTATCTGTCACACAAGAAGAAAAAAAGCAAATCTTAGGAGGAGGAACTAACATATACATATTCATTGGCAGAGTCAGGAAACTGACTGGTTAGTCGAGTGTCCAATGAGAGTGACTCATTAAACATGTAGGGTAGTGAGAAGCTAAATCATATGTCTTTGGATGCAATTTGAAAATGGGGGGTTATTGGTTGATTTTAAGTTCAAGAAAGATATGCTCAGAGTGGCACTTTAGAAATATCCCTCCAAAAAAAAAAGAAATATCCCTCCAGCAGCCATGTCGAAGATACATTGGGTGAAGATAATACTGGAGGCCAATGACAGCGGCTAAGACCTTTTAAATTTCATTGGTGAAAAATACGGTGGCTGGCTGTATTTGTTTCTAGCAGTGTATTTGGAGAGGAAGTAAAAGGGTTATGAATGACTTAGGAAGCAAGAACCATATTATCAAGCCTTGTAATAGGCTGCTTCTTCTTGGATTATTGTTCTCTTCTTTCTTTAGCTAATTACCATTGATCCTTTGTCATTCAATGCAAGAGTTGCCTCTGGCAAGTTCTCTTGATACCCCCATCTCAGTCTGATTAGACAGACATTCCTTTAAGCTCTTATTGAATGTAGCATGTAGCCTCTGCAATATTAAAATGGATGCAGTTTGAAAGCAAAAATAACGTCTAATTCAACCTGACAAAGGGCTAGCAGAGTGTATGTCACATGGTATACACTTCATATGTATTTATTGCATAGTTAAATGTATGATTGACTAGTCACAACTCAGAAATGGAAAGCATAATTTAGTATGACTCTCAGGTTTTTGCTTGGGCAACAAGGGAAATGGTAGGGATAATCACTGAGATAAGAAATAAGGCAGAGGGAGTAAATATGGAGAATAGTCTGGAGAGGGTAACAATGGTGACATTCACTTGGGACTGGTTGAGTTCAAGCAACTTATGAAAAGACTGCCTCATTTTTTTTTAATTTTTTTTTTAGAATTCCTAGAAGTAATCTGGCATGAGGTTAAGGGTTGTGGTTCATTGATTTATAGTTAGGTAGGTAGTAGCTGAAAATATCATGTAGTTTCGTCATTCAGGAGCTATGTAGAATGATAGTAACAATAATAATAATAAAAAGCCTTAACAGAAAGACCTGAGTATCACTATTACAGTGGTATTTGTTAGGACAAGAGGTCAGAGACCCAAGACAAATGGTTAGGCACTAACAGAGAAGTTTGGAGAGAGTATTAATATAGAAAACAAGAGAGAAATGAGTTTCAGGAAATAGTCAACAATAGCAAATATTTCCCAGAGGACAGGTCTAATAATTGAAAGTAACCAATTCATTTTTTGTAATTAGGCCATTTGTAAAGTTACTCATTATTTGTTAAAAGAAATTTTAATGGACTGTTGTGGATGCTATACAGTTTGTAGTGACACGAGAAATGGAACCATTGGAGACAGTGAATGTAGCATATTTTTCTCAGCTTGGCTGTAAAACAAGGGAAATACATGGAGTAGAGAATGGGGAGGGGTGGGAAGCAGACTACACTATTGAGGGAGGTTTTTTCTCTTTTAAAATGGAAAATAAAACAAAACATGATGAAATCTTGAGAATAAACAGCAATTTAAGAGGGAGATGTGAATAATATAAGTGGAGAAGGTGTTTGCAAAAATGGAGTCTAGGATAGAGAAGGATCGAGAGCAGAAAAGGAAAGATTTGCATTGGCTGGAAGAAAGTTGTGTGTCTTTCTGAGATTCAAGGGAAGAACGGATGGGCACATGTGTAAGTTTAAATTAAACAAGAGGAATTTATTTACACTTGATTTCTTCTATTTTTCTGGGGAGTAGGTAGGAGGATGCTCTGATGCTCTGCAGAGAGTTAGAGGATATAAGTGATAAATAATATTTGTCAATTGGCTTCTGTAGGAATTAAAAAATAGAACTAAAAAAACTAATGAAAAATATAATGTGTAGCTGTGCAGACCCTGAAAAAATGGAGGGAAGTATATCCTTGGTGCATTAATTTGCACAGTTGCATGACTTATCTAGCAGCATCCAATAGTTTTTGCTTACCTAAGATAAAGAAAAAAAGTAATTATACCGATCCAAGTGGACATTAACAGAGTATGCATAAGTTTCTAACTTGGGGTCCATGACTCACGGTCCATGTGGAACTTCAGGAGTAGGTATCTCACTGACTCTGAAAAGGATGTGCAAAAATTTATATATATACAGGGTTTTATGGGGTAGGGAGTGAGTAGTTAGTTTTCATACAACTTTTAAAGCAACACATGATCAAAGTTTAAGATTAAAAGATGGAGGGAGAAGTATAATTGTCAGGAATGAGTGATCCTCAGAAGGTGAAAAAAGAAATAGGAGGTGATCCTCTCTTTAGGGTTACAGTGTTATTAAGCAAATTAATTACATATGTAGTTTTTAAAAGGCAATAATTTGAAAAGATAGTAATAACCAGAATATGTGAAGAACTCTCAAAACTCAATAATAGGGAAACAAACAACCTGATAAAAGACAGGCAAAATAGTTGAACTTACAGTTCACTTGAGAAGATATGTAGATGACAAACACATAAGATGTTTAACAGCATAAACTATTACAGTAATGTAGATTAGAACCAGTACACAATTATTAAAATTTTAAAAATGGCAATAACAAATGTCAGCGATGATATGGAGAAACTGGAACTCTAATATATTGTTGGTGTGATTTCAAAATGATATAGCTTCTTGTAACACACTCTGGTAATTTCTTATGAAGTTAAACATATATGTAATCATACAGCCTATTAACACATTCTCTGGTATCCACCAAAGAGAAATGAAGATACATGTCTATACAAAACCTATAGGTAAATCTATACAGTGGCTTTATTCACAACTGACAACAACTTGAAACAGCTCAAATACCCACTGAAGTGCAGATATAATTTAGATATAAATTATAGTGCATGATACGATAAAATACTATAAGTATTTTATTAAGCAATAAAAAAGGAATGAAATACTAAAACTTGAAACAGAACGGACAGTTCTCAAAAACGGACTAAGCTAAATGAAAGAAGCCAGACTCCAAAGGCAACAATATTGTGTGGTCTTCCTTCTGTAACATTCTGAGAAGACAAAGCTAGAGGAGCACACATTGGATCAGAGGCTGTCAAGGGCTAAGAGTGATGAAAGGGGATTTTCTACAAAGGACACAAATGAATGTTTTGGGGTAATAGAAATATTCTACAACTTGAGTTTTGTGTGGTAACATGGCTATACAATTTGTCAAAATGTGTACAACCGTGCACCTAAAAAGAATATATTTTATTGTTTATAAATTATACCTCAATACACATAGGAAAAAAATAGAGCCCAAAGCTCTACAAAAAAAAAAAAAAAAAAAAAGTTTTTCCAAAGCATGATGGCACAATTGTGTAAATGGGTTTGGACTATTTTCACCTCAACATCACCTTTCACATAGAGTTTATTATCTGTTCCAGCCACTTTCTCAGTTATGGATGTAAAGCACAGAATCCCCCAACATTTTTACTAAGAAGAGCTCTGGCAGGAAAAGTTGAATGTGGAAACTGTTATCTAGAAAAATGAAAATCGGTGGAAAACATCTGGACTACTCTCTACTCAGTATCTTTTTACCAACTTGTATTCTACTAAAACTTTGAGTTGAATTAATAATGGACTCTATTGTCTTAGAGCATTATACTCAAAGGCAAATTTTCATCCCAGGGAGAGGTAATCATGTTAGTTTTTACTATTCCTATTTCATTTTAGAGAACCATATAAGATGACCCCAGCAGGAACCCCAAGGCGAGAATTCTCCTAAGTCAACCTCCCAAGGCAAAGAGCAGGATAGGAAAGAGTCATGAATGGATCTAAAGATATAAAAGGATTACAGTTAGCTCAATCTGTTTGGTGTCTTGACAACTAGTCTTGTCTTTCATCCATTATAAAATTTATGGCCCAAACACAGGAGATAAAGTCACTACAGCATTATTGTGGGGAGTGATGTGGATTCTTTTATTCTTCTCTCTGAAACTTTAAACATTAGCCACTGGTCATCATATAAAATATGTAGTAGAGAAAGAGAGAGAATGAAAAAATCATAACATTGAGTCATGCTTTAGCAGCTAGTCATGAGGCCTAGCTGGATAATCATTACTCTCACCTCCTACTATGTACTTCTGGTTCCTCACAACTTATGGTAGCATCTTGGCTGGATAAGTGATGACCTGAGGCTTCATTTCCACAATTTTGCTTTCCTAGGGATCTTTTAGGGAAAATATGTGTGTATGTGTGTGATTGGGGAAGGGGTTGATTCAATGTTCCGTTCATTAGTACTTTTGGGAAAGGAAGTATTTAGAGATGTCCAGGAGACACATTATGTTCTTCCTTGTACTCTCTCTTTTTTTTTTTTTTTTAATTTTATTTACTCATGAGAGACACACACAGAGAAAGGCAGAGACACAGGCAGAGAGAGAAGCAGGCTACATGCAGGGAGCCCGATGTGGGACTCAATCCCGGGACTCCAGGATGACACCCTGGGCCACAGGCAGATGCTTAACTACAGAGCCACCCAGGGATCCCCCTCCTTGTACTCTTTGATAGGAACACTCTGATGACCCAGGATCAATCATGCCTGCAGACAGTGCCCCTGCTCTCTGCCTGTTGGTGTAGCTGCATAAGGAGTATGAAATGGCTGAGGGGAAGAATCGCTTCTATTTCAAGAGAATCAGGTGTTTCAGGTCTTCCTCCTTTGGCATTGGATCTCCAAATTCATTAAGCTTCTGTATGGCCAAACCAGTAAATATCAGAATGCTTAGCCCATTTCTGAATTGCTCATGTCTTAGTGGAAGCTGTGTTCTGAAGGGTACTATCCTAGTTTCTTGGGGCTATTGTAACAAAGCACCACAAACAGAGTAGTATAAACAACAGAGATTTATTGTCTTACAGTTCTGTAGGCCAAAAGTTCAAGGGTAAGATGGCAACAGGGCCATACTCCCTGTGAAGTCTCTAGGGTAGATCTGTTCTAGGCCTCTTCTAGTTTCTGGTAGTTCATTGGCTTATGACAGGATAGCTCCAGTCTTCATATGACAGTCTTCCTGTGTGTATATATCTGTCTCTGTGTCTAAATTTTCCCTTTTTATTTTTTTTAAGATTTTATTTATTTATTCATTAAGAGACACACAGAGAGAGGCAGAGACACGGGCAGAAGGAGAAGCAGGTTCCCTGTGGGGAGCCTGATGCAGGACTCGATCCCAGGACCCCGAGATCATAACCTGAGCCAAAGGCAGATGCTCAACCACTGAGCCACCCAGATGCCCCAATTTCCCCTTTTTATAAAGACACCGGTGATACTGCATTAAAGGCCCACCTTACTTCACCGTGACCTCATTTAACTGAACTGATTAGATAAGCAATGGCTCTATTTCCAAATAGGTCATATTTTGAGGTAGCAGGAGAATTGGACTTCAACATACAAATTTTGAGGGGACTCAATGCCACCCATAAGAGGAACCATGGAAAATGGTAAGGCTATAGCTACCCACATAGAGAGCAGCCGGCAGAGCGTACCACCTGAAGTTTTACCCACTGGAAGAACTACTGTCTTTCAGAAAAATGAAAAGCATTCATTACAGTTCCTACTCCATGAGGTTGAGGTGCTTTAAATGATCATCTCCATTATCTTTATTAGGTCTAGAATTAAAGAATCCTGCCAGATACTCATTATACATGAACACCATGACTGAGATGGCCACTAGAGCAAGTAAGTAGCTCCCTGTTGAATATTGCCTTGAGAAGTCTTCTGTCTCTGTGTGTTCTGTACTACACGTGTTTCCAAAGAAAGTTGAAAATCTTGCTGAGGCAGGTCTTCATGTATGAAGATAGACTCAAATAAAGGGAAATTTTTGCTTTCGATTAGATCCAGTCTTTTTGCATTAGCACTGGCATTTTTTTTTTCTCACTGGGGATACTTCTAGAAATAGGTCTTTGAAAACTCTATTCTTTTACTATGGGTTCTATAATCATGTTTGACTTCCAATATTTTTTTTCTAAGACTAACATGTAGCCATATGTATATACTCACAAACACATATGTGCCCACACACACGGATGTAAATAGGCATTTGCATGATACAGATTTGAGTGGCAACTGAAGACCCCTTTCTTGCCTCCAAGTCAATCCCTTTAGCCCAATTTGAGTTCCAGAATCATCAATATTTAAAGGCACAAATCTTTCCTCCTACTGGAAAGAAGCCTTTTGTTCTAATAAAAATTTTCTTTGCAATAAAAGGATTTTGTGTGACAAAGAGACGACAAGCTCAGGGATGGGGAAATATAGACAACACTTTCAGCTCTACCCCTAATTGTCCATGGAGATATGACAAACTATCTATTTGGCCCTCTATGACCTCACATGAATGATAAAATATTAGATGAAACCAGAGTGTCTGAAATTTGATCAAAATAATCCCACAAAGAGTTTGCTGAATGACAGTTTTCCAGACCTCACTCTGGATTAATCAGGTTGAATTCCCTGGAGGAGAGATCTGTGAATTTTTTATACCATTCTCACCCCTGCACTCCACTGACAAGTTGGGGAAACACCAGAGTGGGTTATTTCTAAAGTTCATTCTTGCCGCAATTTTCTGTTGACCTGCAATAAAAGCCACTGTACCAATTAAACCATCAGTTCACTTTATTCCTCATATTTTTCCAGCTATCACCAAGTAGCGTAGGGTCTTAAAGGATAAGGCCTAGGATGGGCAACTTTGATGAGCAGATAGTTTGGGGCCGTGGGAAACCCAGATGTCAGGTGTGCTGAGGCAACTTGGATGGCTTGAGGGTAGAAGGAGGGCCTCGTGGATAAATTTGGGAATAAGAAAAAACTTTGAATGTGTATATTATCTATGAATATATATATATATTCATATATATGAATCAAGAAGAAACAGACTAAGTGTGCAAATTATGGATACATTTATAGAGACTGCTAAAAATGGTAGTGTAGATCTATATTTATTGCAATGAAAAATGCACAAGATGGATTTCTAAGTGAAAAATGGATATGTCTCATAGATTTCATTTAAAAAAGTTCTTTGAATTTGAACACTATACACTTGAAGTATGGGTGAATTTCTCTGAGTGGTCAGAGTACAGCTAACTTCAATGCCCTCTTCCTTTTTTATGTAAACTGATTTTTTTTTTACAATGAGAATTTAGTATTTTACATCATACACAGCAATAAAGTGATTTCCATTCTGACAATAAAAGAAAACACAGGTCGCATAGGGGAAGTGAGGGTGGTTGTTGCTGGACACGTGGGGACCACGCAGGGCAGGCAAGAGGAAGAGTTGGATAGAAAGCAAGGAACCAGCCTTGGGCTGTAAAGGGAAAGGGACACCAAAGGGAAGAGGGCAGAATGGCTGAGCCAGTCGAGGTCTGCATTCTCCTAGGTTCTTATCACTCCTCGTGGCACCTTGGCCAGGGCTGCAGCGCTGCACTTTGTTCCTTCCTGGGGCTAGTGAGGAGCCCTTGGGTCAGTGCAGCAGGGATAATTGCCATGTTGGATTGTTTAAGATTTAACTCCTCTGTTGCCAGTTGCCAGCCTGCAAGCTTGCCTGGGGCCTCTCGCTCACTCCACAGACCAATGTATTTGTTCCTGATGTGCAACCCAGGATTGCAGGGCTGACTAGCTGCATGGAAGGAAGGCAAGGGAATGGAGACTATTTATAGCAGAAGGCAACAAAGGTTTCCTTTCTTTCCTTTACCAAGAGTTGTATTTCTCTGAAACTCTGCCCATGTTGTGCAGAAATCAAAAGGGCAAGAGAACAAGTTCTTCGGAGCTGGTTGGAAAGTTCCAGGGTTCTGTTTTTAGAGCAAATCTGCCAGCTTCGGAGGAGGTTGCAACCACCCTCGGATTCTAAATCAGCTTGATGGCAGTGCAAATAGATGCAAATGAGGGTCAAATCAATTTCCATAATGAACAGCACAAGCAGAGCGGACTCCTCTCCACCTGACTCAAAATTACTAGAAAATTTAATGACGAGGTGAAAAGAAACAAAGAAAGAAAGGAAAGCAAGCATCTTAGTAACTTGAAGACTGTCGCCCTCTGGATCCTGGCAATGAAAACTGTGAAGTCCAAGAATGAGAATGATTCTGGATGTTATTGTGGAAGCCTGTCCAGGAGGGGAGGAGTCCACTGTACCTCTTCTAAGGATTTTGGTTGTGATCAGGCCTTTTGGGCTTTTTTGGTTTTGGTTCATCCTTCTCCATTCCTAGACTTCACTTAACACTGCACTTTCCTTGGCCTTTTTTCTTCCCCCTTTTATAACAGCGTCACTGAAATATAATTCACCTACCATAAAATTCACTCTTTTAAAGCATATAATTCAGTGGATTTTTAGTGTAGTCGTGGATTTTTTTTTACAACAATTGCCAGTACCTAATTTTGGAATACTTTTTGTTACTCTTGTTCATCAGCAGCCACTCTCCAGGTCCCCTCCCAGGACTCCTGACAACCCCTCCTCCATTTTCTGTCTCTATGGTTTTGACTCTGTTGGAGATTTCATACAAATGGAATCATCCAGTATGTGGCCTTTGGGGACTGGCAGGTGACATAATGTTTCAAGGTTCATCTATGCTGTAGTATGTGTCTGTACTTCATTCCTTTTTATGGTACGTTGCCCTTTTTTTAAAAAAAAAAAAAAAACTTTTTAAATTTAAATTCAATTTGCCAATATATAGTATAAGGTGGGTTGCCCTTTTTAAGCAAAACCAACATGAGGGCTCTAAACTGTGTCTCAGAGGACTGCAGCGAGCTCCACTTATTTCATGGAAAACCACATGGATTTGAGATAATAGTAACACGACCTAACCTTATTACTTTTCCATTAAGTCTTTATGCACTGTGTTTAGTTCTTGATCTCCCTGCATTTCAGAAATTAGCTTTATGTCATTCAACTAATACTGGGCTGAGTTGACTTACATTTATAATTAACAGGTATTTTTATGAGCCACAATGCAGAGACATTTATTTCTAAAGACTATTTTGGTACTTCTGGCACAGCCTATGTCACTGCATATGGTTGAGAGTTGCTAGAACTATAATACATATGGGCCATTGACTGAACCATCTGAGGAATTTTTAATTGGTGTGAATATGGAATGCAATAATTTATATGGATCCATTACTTTTATATGCTTAAGTACATGGAGGGAATTAATCGAATGGGTTTTATTTTCTGGAAGGCCCTGAATGTCTTTGGATAACCCAACATTTCTTCATATAAAGCCATACGGCCATGCAAGTCATTACCTTTAAGATGCATTTGTCAAATGTTTCCCTGTGCATGTCCATGCTTTGAAGAAATGTGGCTTCCATCAGTAATCATGCACAGCAAACCTTCTGCTTTTGACTACTCAGCCAATAGAACCTCACATTTCACCGGCAAATGCACAGGCAGATGGTAGGATAAAAACTGAGGTTCTTGATGATGTCTCTGAGGCATGGCTTGAATCTGTTGGGGGATGGGGGAGTCAAGTTGAACCGTAAGTTGTGTTTATGGCTGGGATTCAGTCATGTCAGGGCATGTTTGACAAATGAGTGGAAAGAATATGCCAAAAATCTATTTCTAAAAAGTGCTAACAAAGGAGGAGTCTCCTGGGAAAGAATTCATTTATACCAAGGCTGATCTGGGATCGCAACATGGGCTATAAGTCCTGTGGAGATTGGTGAGGTATTCCAGAGGGTACCCAGAAGCCATGAAATGGACTAAAAAATTGGGAGGCAGAATGACATTATTTTATATTAACATAATACTGTGGAGAGAATGCCAAATTCATATGTTTTTTTCTTCTAAGATAAAAGATGAAACATCAAAGAGTTTAGCTCTCATGTCAGGCCATTTTTGGCCCTTTTCCCAGACACACAGGATTTGGGTTCACTGTGCATAGAACTTGGGTGGGAAAGTTTGAGGATGCCAACTAGAGTGACTTTCTCTCTAAGGGAAGAGCAAAGCAAACAAATTGACTGTGTCTAGTGATCTGACTCAGTTATTGGAAAAAGGATAAGAGTGTTTCTAAAAAAAAAAAAAGAGTAGGTCTGATAGAAGAACGCTTTCAGTCATTCAGATATAATCACAACCATAACCTCTACTTCCCAAACAGTAAAGACCCTATAAAATATTGGACCATAAGATAAAATCATTTTTGTGCCTATGTCACAAATGTAATGCAACAGATGGTGGCAAAACATCCTCTTCGTTTTGGCACAGAATTCGTGTTACTTTGGCACATCAAGAACAATTACACATTGGAAATACCCAGGATTCAAGTGGAAGGAAGATAGGGGGTGTCAGTGCCCAGGGATGGCTGTGTGCAGTGTGGTGGTACTCAGAGGGTAGAAGGGTAGACTGCATTTCTTGCACCAGTGGGATTAATCAAGAGGAGTCCTACAGCTTCCTGCATGGATCTACGGTGGTCACACCCTTTCTTCACCAAGAGCCCTTATTTCCCCTCCCTATGCTCCCTTTTTGGTGAAGGTCCAGCTGCCATGTTCCCAGGCACATCGGGAATGCCCTGGGAGGATGTTCAGAATAGATGTGAGAGATTATCAGGGGCCTGGAAGTCTGTAACAGCAAGTTTGGGTGAAAGCCAGAGAAACAATAATAATGATTGGAACCATAAAAATATCAGCTATTGAGTATCCCATGTGTAAGGCTTTGTGCCAAGTGCTTTCCATTCAATATCTCTCAGTCTAAGTTAAATATGTTTATTACGTCCATGCTACAGTTGAGGAAACTGAAGCATTCTAAGTTAGATTTTCTTGTAAGAGATATTGTCAGAATTTGAATCCAAGTTTATCTCTTACTCCCTAGCCCAAGTTCCTAAACTCCATGCTATCTTATCTCTCAGGTTATTACCATAAGTGCTTATTTTAATCCATTCATATGTTATGTCTATAAGAGTATTAAGCAAAGAAATACTTTTCTTGGGTATGCCATTTAAAAAACATGGATTATATACATAAAGACACAACTATACGTGTGAACCTTGATAGGGTATCCTCACGTGGGTAATAAGCCCTAAAGTAAATGCATGAGATGTGACTAAAGACTAGCATTGTCAAAGAAATATTTTAATTAGTATTCAAAGTGGCTTTGATGAAGAAAATCAGGAAGGAAGAGATGTTTATGAGCATTCTGTTAGGGTAACACTGAATTGTCACATCAACCTTGTAAGTTTGGTATTGCTGTATTAAATCTATAAGTGAGGGAAAAGGAGGCTCCAAAGTATGAAGTAACTCATGTAAAATCTTAAGTCAAAAGCGAGATTCAAAATCATGTATGCGTTAAGCCTATCCCCTGCACTGGAGGGCATTTTCTGGCAAGATACTGGAGAATAGAAGGAATCATCATTTTCTTGGTTCTCAAATATCTTTAAACATGGAAGATCTATTTATTTAATTCTTCCAACAAACACATGTGGCATACCTATCCTGTTCCAGGTACTGTGCTAGATGCCTGGGTGTAGTTAAGTCTTAGTATTGACCATGGAGGCAGGAATTCCATTGTTCAATGGAAGAGACAAAATTTAGGCAGATCAATGGTTAATATGCAAAAAATACAAGGTTTTGTGGGAGGAAAAGGGGGAAGGAGGTTCTTATACTTGGTAGACTGGGAAACACTTTATAGAGGAGGCAACATTGAGGTAGGATGTTGAGTAGGAGTTTGTCAGGAAAAGAACAAGGTAAAGGAGAGCAAAGAGCATCTTAAAAGTATAGAAAAACTCAGTTTGGTAAGGAGAAGATCATTCTTTTCTGTGCCCGAGGGTCTGGTTTTGAACTAGGCAGTGGAGAAAGAAAAACCTGGTGACTTGTTTTAGGGCCTGGTCTTATGAAGGATTTTGCGTAATGAGGTTATGAATCTGGACTTTTTCCTATGCCAGATAAGAAACCATTAAAACTTGATCAGACAGTGTGACCAAATTATGTTAGAGAGATAATGACATAAGAGATGATATGTTCAAGTATAGAGAAAGGAGCATTAGCAAGAATTTTAAATGCTAATCATCCTGAAGACATCTTTGACTTCTTCTCCTATAACATGACTAGTCACCAATTTTTTAAAATTTCTTTTAGATCAGATGCCTGCCCTCTGTCCCACTATCATTTTTGTGGTCCTGTAGTTCATCCTCTTATCTGGGAGGTTGCCCTAGTCCCTAATTCCTTCTTCCAGACTCCTGGTCTCCTATAGCTATGAATCCCAGGCCTGGAGGATACTCTAGCATACATGAAATTGCAGGTCTTCTGGTTCTGCCATATTTTCATATCTTTCTCCAATCAGAGGGTGGTTGATCTTTCCATAAAGTTTGACTTTATAGAAATATTGAATGCTTCCTCATTGGTTTGATCCCAAGGGACCACACTTGGCAGAAATCCTAATGCCTCCACTCTTCAAGATAATCTCACAAGACTTGGGATAGCTGGAGTTTAAGTTGGTCACCTGGACATCTACAACATAGACATCCCCATCCATTCACCCTCATGATTCACATAATTAATGACATTTTCTGTGCCCAGCATGATGTGAAAACATAACTGGGAAGAATCCAGCAGGCAAAATTTCTCCTGGGGGATGAGTTTGTAGAAGAGAACAGTGTAGAGTTAGAGCAACATACTTCATTTAACATTTCCCACACTAGACTGGAAACATTTCTAGAGATCTCAGTTCTGTTCTTGGCTCTCTTTATGGCTTGTTTCATGACCTTGGCCAAGCCAATTAACCTTTCCATTCCTCAGGTTGACCTGTAAGTAAACTTAGAATAATATATCCCTGCCTGCCTGGCTTCCAGGCATGTGAGGTTGAAAGGGTTAATGGTAGAAAGTTTAGAAAGTATCCAGAGCACTGTTTATCAGAAAGTCTACAGTCTGTTGTGATAGGCAATCTGTGAGTGAGTGTGCTAGATAGCAGAGGGTTATGAAACCTTGGTACAAAAGATTATTGGGCACAGTTATCTCTTTTCCTTGAAAGCCCTCAACTTACAGGTCAATGAGCACCTATGTACTGGGAGATATTCAAGGTTAGAGGAAACACATGCCTTACTACTGTATTGTAGCAAATCAGTTAATTACAGGGCGACCTGTTCTTAACAGCCCCTGAAGGCACTGCCTGACCTTGTCCCAGGGCTGTGAAAAGACACTTTTCCTGACAAGGAAATAAGCAGACTTTTGAGGGGGGCTCTCTGTGTATTCAGGTATTTACAAGGGTAGCCAAATGCCACACTTACCGTTTCCTTTGGAAGTCACCACACCTCCTCTCTCACTGTGATTTCTCAACTTTGCCCAGAAAGGACAGTAGGAAATAGCAAGTGAAAGTTGGTTTGGGCATCACAGTGACTAGACAGGAGGAAACCAGCGATGCAACAGGTACAATCTCATCCCTGGGCATGTAGGTGAATTTGAGTACCAGCAAAGCCTATACACAGGCTGGGAAAACAGAGAGGGGGCCTGTTTTCAATGTCACATTGAAATCCCATTGGCATTGCATTTTAAAGAGTGGAGTAAAGAAATGTCAATTGGCACGAGCTGATCAGTACATGTGGTTTAGAGACTTATGTGACAGCATCTGCTAAGATTAAACTTTCATGTACTCTATGACCCAGCGACTTCACCTCATAGCTTTATATAAACAATCACGTGGGTGTAAAGAGCCATGAATATGAACAAACATTCTAGCACACTTTGGAATTTAAAAAATGGAGAGAAGGCTGCCTCAAATGTGAAGAATGGCTAAATAAGCAGTGGAGTATTCATATTGTGGAATATAATGGAACAATTTTTAAAAACATAGGAGACATGTGTCCAATCCACCAGCAAATCCTCTTAGTTCTTTCCCTAAAATGTACCCTGAATCCTGACCAGTTCTCACCAATCCCACCATAGGCCTCATCTCAGGTACCATCCATCATGGTCCTTGTGAACTAGAATCCAGCAACAACCTGCCCAGTGACCTCGAACTTCCTCTCTTGCCTTCTATAGACTAGTTTCCACTCAACAACCAAAGTGCTCCATTCAAAATGCAAATGTGCTTGTATCACTCTAAGGGGTTCTTGAAACACTTAGAGCAACACCCAAGGTTGTCTTACAACAATACCTGCAAGACCATTTGGGATCTGAGTCCTCACTACCTCCCTGAATCAACCTTTTACCAATGTTTGTTCTCATACCTACAGCATGCCACATAGTGAGTGCTCAGGAAAGCACTGCTGAATCAGTGAAAATAGGCTCCATAGGCACTAAAATGGAAAGAGCAGTACACAGGCTGCACTGAAGAGGCATAGATTCACTATCAATTTAAATGCTTGTGCTCAAATCACAGCCTCATGGTAGTGTTCAGCTGTGTGGCCTTGTGCAGGTTAGTTAAGTCAATGTCTCTTAAATTTCTTTTTAAAAAAGGATTAATAATATTATCTATCTCATAGAATTATTATGAGGTTTAAATGATCGATTCATGCAAAGCTCATAGAGCCCTGTCTTATTCACAGTCTCAATTAACATTATTTTACAACTATTGGAGCTTATATGGCTCTTTGTTTTGCCTCTTGATATTTTCAGCACATCAGGTGTGATGGGGGCTATGTCACAAGTGGGGTCAACAGGGGCTTATAGATAAGATGATTTTAGGAGAGATCTGAAGGTAATGAGGCTGAAGACCATGTAGGTTTGGGGGCTAAAGAATATTTAGGCGGAGGGAGTAGTTGGAGGAAATGCCCTGAGGTGGGGGCATCCTTAATTGTCTCAATAAAACAATACCCATGATACATTATGCAGTAAAAATATAAAGAGAAAGCAAAAACAAGACATAGGAGCTCCAAATAATAGTGATACCATGTTAATTAAGACTTATGTGAGGGGATGCCTGGGTGGCTCAGCTGTTGAGTGTCTGCCTTCGGCTCAGGGCATGATCCTGGAGTTCCGGGATTGAGTCCCACATTGGGCTTCCTGTGGGGAGCCTGCTTCTCCCTCTGACTATATCTCTGCCTCTCTCTCTCTCTCTCTCTCTCTCCCTCTCTCTCTGTGTCTCTCATGAATAAATAAATAAAATCATTAAAAAAGACTTATGTGAGTAAGATGTAGCTCAGACTGCTTTGTACTTGTAAACATTTAATCTTCATAGCAGTCTACAAAGCAGGAGCATCCTCAAATGCTCCAGGTAGAGCAAAAGGGCCAGAGACAAGTGAATGGGGAGGAGAAGGGGCAGGAGGAGAGTCAGAGATGTGACAAAGTGGGATGGGAGGTAATAGAGTACAGACCTTTGAGAGCCATGGTAAGGACTTCGGATTATACTGTGTCAGCTGGAAAGCTGCTGGAGGGCTTGCACCAGAAGACTAACATGTTAGAAGGACCACCAGGTGGAAGCGAAGATATGTCTGCTAAGATAGGGTAGTGAGTGATCTGGGTAAGAGATGATGGTGGTTTATACAGGAGTAAAGTACATTTATTCTGCTGGGCTTTGCTGAGGAATTGGAAGTGGTACATAAGAGAAAGACAAAAGTCCAAGATGGTGCTGAGACTTCTGGTTGAACCATGATAGATCTGGGTTGCTGTGTACTGCATTTACTGAATGATTATGGGGGAAGCAGTATGGCAACCCCCAAGGGGCAGCAAATTCAATCAAAAATTTGGTTTTGATATCCAATTGGAGATGTAAAATAGGCAGACGGATGGAAGAGTCTCAAGTTTTCGGAGAAGGCTGGATCTATTGAAAAGTCAACATTTTAATCTCTAGAACTTAACCTTGAGCAAGATCTATAATGTCTTTATTGTCGTTGAGGTGTGTGTGTGTGTGTGTGTGTGTGTGTGTGTGTGTGTGTGGCGGGGTGGTATTTTTGGTTTTTATTCTTCTTTAAGACTCAGTTCCAAAATTTTTTCTGTTTGATCAGATTCTTCCCACCCATTGAGGATCTGAAGGAAAGAAAAGATATAAGCAAGGGTTGTTGTTGTTGTTGTTCTTGTTGCTGTTTTTCACTTTCCATTTAAAATGGTGTGGAAGGAGCCTCGGTGCCCATCGAAAGATGAATGGATAAAGAAGATGTGGTCTATGTATACAATGGAATATTACTCAGCCATTAGAAACGACAAATACCCACCATTTGCTTCAACGTGGATGGAACTGGAGGGTATTATGCTGAGTGAAGTAAGTCAATCGGAGAAGGACAAACAGTGTATGTTCTCACTCATTTGGGGAATATGAATAATAGTGAAGGGGAATATAAGGGAAGGGAGAAGAAATGTGTGGGAGATATCAGAAAGGGACACAGAACATAAAGACTTCTAACTCTGGGAAATGAACTAGGGGTGGTGGAAGGGGAGGAGGGCGGGGGGTGGGGGTGAATGGGTGACGGGCACGGAAGGGGACACTTGACGGGATGAGCACTGGGTGTTATTCTGTATGTTGGTAAATTGAACACCAATAAAAATTAATTTATAAAAAAAAAATAAAAAGCTGCTGATCACACAGAAAATAAAAAAAAATAAAAAAAATAAAATGGTGCTGCTTTGTTGGCAAATTAAACACCAATAAAAATAAATTTATATTAAAAATAAAATAAAATAAAATAATAAAATGGTGCTGCTTTTAGAAGATAACGGGATAGGAGTTGGGTGATCACTGATAGGGAGATTTTCTAAACACAACTGACATCGATTAGAAATATTGATGTGAAGAGGGAGATAGGAATAGTTAATATTGTATTATAATGTGAGACTCCAGTAAGATGTGCTTCAGACATTCTTGAATAGTGGGTACTATTCAAGATGCAAAACTATATTAGCTAAAATAATATAAAGAGTATTGGTTCTAATATTTCAAAGATGCACTAGTTATAATAGTGATATAATTCTTCTCAGCTACCTTTATTTTTTTTATTTTTTATTTTATTTATTTATTTATTTATTTATTTATTTATTTATTTATTTTTTCTTAGCTACCTTTATTCTCAAGAGTTCTACTTGTTGACTTCCGTTGTTTCCAAATATATGGAGAAAAAGCATGTTGGGTGCTTTTCTTGGTACTTAACGTTCATTACTTTATATGATCCTTACACTTTGCTGTAATATTATTGGTATCTCTGTTATTCAAATGAGGAGATCAAAAACATGTATTTCTTTAATCCATATTAGTCCAGGCCACAATTTCCCAGTTATTTCACAGAATATTAAGCACTATCAAAGTGGCAGCCCTAGAAGATTGGGGAGTGTTAGATTAAATAAATATAAGCTTGCTTTCTAACAGGCCTTTTAATGTTATTAGTATGCTAATATTATAACTCTGTAAAAGGGGCTATAGCATGTAGCATCTCTCAGTTATTTGATCACAGAAATGATTTTTTTCTTGGAGCTTCCCACAGTTTAATACTAGAAAGAACGCATTTTGGGACAGATGTCTCTTTAGGTCAACTTAACCCTGAGGAACGATGTATGTCCATTAACTCCGTTTTCCTGTGGTATTTTTCTCCAAATTGTCTTTCTTGGGCCTTCTATGTCATATTGCTACAGGCATTTGATGCTACCTTGTATTTCTGATTTCTCGCTGCATTCTGGACTTGGATGTACATTTTGATTGATGTACTGTTGTTGGCCATGCAAACACGATTTCACTTTGAACATGCTTTCACTTTGATAGATGCCTGGAGTGTTTGTCCTATGAATAGTGCCTGGCCACACAGGATTTTCCTTCATTTGGCTTCAGCTGGAAACCATCACCCCATTGCCATGGCTATCCCTTCGGCATTGAATGGTTTGTGCTAGTCTTGGCCTCTATCAACCGGCTTCTGCTCACCTCAGCTCCTCCAAGTTTGGTCGGCAGCTGTCCCCTTTTGCAGGTGCAGTCACACCCCAGGTGGCTGTGCATCAACTTAGAGACCGCTTACTGCTCCGAAAACCTCTTTGTCTTCTGGGGCTTGGGACGAATGCATTGACCTAGACACGCGACCTTGGTGCTCCTTGCTGATAGTGAAGCCTCCCTACCTGGCCATGGAGTCACAGGCTTTTGTTTCTCCTGGCCCTAGTGTTTATGTGATCAGCTAATACTTCTGCCCTGGTCCCATTATTGAGTTCCAACATCACTGTCCAGTCAAACCCTCAGTTCTGCTCAAGGGGGCCTATATGGCTCTTGTCAATGTCCCTAGCAATCAAATATTTTGCTGTTAACCTTAGTCCATGTTCTGGACGCTGGCTATCCACAGAGAGATGCCTCAGACAATGGTTCACTTAGACTTCTAGGCATTTCTTAACCAAGAGACTCTTTTTTTTTTTTTTCCCCAAGAGACTCTTTAGTTGTGTCTTACCTGCTGTTGTTACACTGACACACTGATGACAACAGCAGAAGCTCCCGCTTTATGAATACTGACTCTGTGCTAGGCTCATGCTAAGGTCTTTATCAACATTATTTTATTTAACAGCCTAATGAGATAAGTGTAATTATCTGCGTTTTTCAGACAAGGAAATAAACTCACCGAAAATAATAGCTGTGCCATCAAATAAGGACAAGATTTAAATCCAAGTTTTCATCCTTAAACCTGTGCTTCCAAGACAACACTATATTCCCATATACATTTAGGATATTTAATTACTATGCTTTACTTGAATTTGCCTATGTTTTCCTTAATCTGAATTTAAATAGTACTTACTTTTGAAAGTGAAGTTACTTTGTATCAGAATTAATTAATTAATTCATTCACACATTTATTTGCTAATTAATCAAATATTTACTGAGAACTAATTGAGTGTTAGACACTGATGGGTGAAGACAATGAAAACATTTTTTAAAAGGCATAATCTCTGGAGGTGCCTGGATGGCTCAGTCAGTTAAGTGTCTGAGTCTTGATTTTGACTCAGGCTATGATCTCAGGGTTGAGAGACTGAGCCCTATGTGGCTTCCATGCTGGGCATAGGACCTGCCTAAGTAAGATTGTTTCTCTTCCTCTTGCTCTGCCCCTCCCTCCCTCTTTTTCTCTCTCTCTAAAAAAAAAGAGAAAATCTCTAATTTCAAGGTGCTCATGGTTTTAAGGAGATAGAAACATAAATAAGTATGTAGAGAATATAATGGTGATTATTATAAGCAGTTGTATGTTTAACATTTATAATCTTTTAACAGTAAAATGAAAAGTAGGACATTGCAAGCACCATTGCCTTGTCACTAAAGCCAAGATATCTAAAAAAAAAAAAAGTAATGCGCATGCTTATTTTAAGTATGTTCTCAGAACTGTACAACTAGGTGATTGAGTGAAATATTACTTCTCGAGGTATATACGTAATGGTGCTTCCTTTAGTGAGTCATTTAGAATTGTCTAGATGGGTGAAGAACTGTTGATAATCCAGAAGTGGAAGAGCCACGTTGCTCAAGGGGATCACAGGTATAATACCTCCTTGCAAATTGTTTATGCACCAGCCTAGACCCTCTGCCAGGAAACCGGAGCTGAGTGGGAAGAACCTGGGTATCTGTAAGGTTTGAACTAGCAAATGTTGTCATTTAATGTATTGACATTTATCCTTGGAAGGATATAATAAATAAATAGTTCTATGTTTGGGTGCTGGAGAGGCAAGATGGTGTCTTCGGGCAACATGGCTTACAGCCAGGCTGAGAAGGAAGAACCACAGTGACAGCTGTGCCAAACACTTTCGAGAATGTCATTATGTGAGGAATAGGGAATTTGGGGTGTGAATGCTCTGCATTTTCTAGGATGTATGGAATCAGAAAAATGCACTTGTTAATATTATACGCACTTGTTATATAATGAACTCTATAATCTGCAACTGATCTGGTTATTTTTCCGTAGAGTATCTGGCCCAAATGTCAGTGTGTTTCAGTTATTCTGAGAAGAAATAAGGAGAGGGATTTCTATCCAGGTTTGGACCAAAGAGAAAAAGATGGGCTTCCCTGCTGAGATAGAAAATGGGTAAGAGACAGGAAAAATTCAATGGGAGAAGTACAAATTTATCATGTCAGAGGCAAGCAGAACAGGAAATACTGTCAGTGATACCAGAACATTCATCTCCTCAAAAATCAAGGATTTCAGTAAGAGGTATTAGGTCCCTAGAATCTTCTGGTAGACAAAAAGCAGGAAAACCATCCCTGTTTTGCTTGTATTATATCAATCAATTTTATCACTGAGCCTAGGATCCAAAGGCCCCTGAAAGCAGAGACATCATTAGCACAGACAACAGGTAAGGGCGATAATTTGTTTGCCAGTACAACCTGCCTCATCAATTGAGGTTGTGCTGGCCTTTCAGAAATCTTAGGATTCTTTTCAATCCACCCTGTCCTTCTCTCCCCCCATTCTGACAGGTCATTACTGACATCCTAGAAGAGTGTGTTTAACTTTCTAAATCCTGACATGATAGGACTGCTGGAACTTGGTAGGAGAATAATACTAAGTTTTAGCCAGAAGATACATTGGTCTGTTTATCAAAGATCCTTATATCATTCTTACTGTTTGCTAAGAGAGAAAGGTAAATGTGTTTGATCATTTATTCACTCAAAACTTCTTGAGAGCAAACTATAGGCAAGCAAGATAAGCAAGAAAATAATTTTAATACAGGAATTCTATGTTTTGATAAGTTTAAGTTCAGGAAGCTCTAGAAACACACCCAATACACACCCAATACTGGTGGTCAAGGATTCTTAGAAAAGATGGCATTGACACAGAAGCCTACAGATATGATTTGATTCACATCTTGAGCATAAACCATGGACTAGCACTGAACCAATAAGATCCAGAGGAAACAAAGCTGAGTCTCTGCTCTGTGTCTTCTCTCTCTTTAAAGATATAAGCAACTCTAGACATGAGCATAATCATGAGACAGTATATGATTATTAGCTCTGATGTGTGATAGAGATAAGTATATTTGTGGTCAGAGGAGGGAAATGATCTCCATGGTTGTCGGTGTGACCAATTTATAAATGACTTAATTTGGACACCCACTCTGATACTTTGCCATCTGCTTTAAAAGAATTTCCTTCCATTATGCAAAACACCTAATCATGGGGTGGTGCCTGTATTAGTGGCTGCTTTCTCTTTTAGGGAAGCCTCATGTGCTCTATCTCAGATTGAGCTCCAAAGTCAGGTTACATTAGATGTTCATGCTGTTTGCCACTTGGCAATTCTAATCTATCAACAGCTGTCTGGGTAGAGCACTTTTGTGCATAGGGCCTTTGGAAGAGTTGGAGCTAAGGAAACTCACAAGCTCCATTAGAGACAAAAATTCACAAGACACACACCTAACGGTCCAATCTTTATGGCTGAACAGTAGACCCACAGTATAATTTCAGGCTTTCTCTTGGCATGGGGAATCTGTTACTCCTGAAACTTCAAAATGTACATATTTTCCCCAAATGAGATGTAATTCTGTTGAGTTAATTATCATACAATTATAGCAATGGAAAAGAAAACCCTAATCAAACCTGAACAGCTTGTCTAACTATTAACCAGGCCATGGTGAACCATTACTTAGCTCTGACTTGCATGATCCATCACAGACTTTCGGCCCTCTGTGAACAAATGCTTAAATGAGTCCACAGTCATTTAAAACTGAGAGGCCTGGCCGCCTGGGATCCTGTGATTGTCTTTAAATTGTTTAGTCATTATATTTTACTGCCATGAAGTTATGGCAACCTTCTTCCTTCTTTGTGTCTTCTCTGTGTGATGGGAAGGAGTGGGCAGGATATGACCTGAGAGGCATAACTTCCCAGGACTCTGACCTACAAAAGTTTTTTGTTTTTTGTTTTTTGTTTTTTGTTTTTGTTTTTGTTTTTGTTTTTTAGAGTGAGAGAGCAAGTGTGGGAGAGATGGACAGAGGGGCAGAAGGAGAGAGAGAATCTTAGACAGGCTCCATGTGCAGTGCAGAGCCTGACACAGGCTCAATCTCATGATCCTGAGATCATGACCTTACCAAAAACAAGAGTCAGCCACATCTGGCTGAACCACCCAGGCATCCTTGTTGTGACTTGTTTTAAAACATTTCTGCTTGTATTCTCTTAAACTACTAAAAAAATATATTAGCAGTCAAATGCTAATGGATAACTTTCCTTTCTATGAAGATCCAGAGTCCAAAGCATCAAATTCAGGGTATTTTTAAATATGAATCCAAGCTGATCTATCTTCAGGCCAATTCAACTACTACCAATATTCCAGCAGCCGAATACAAAAAGACTCAGATATTACATAAGCAACTTCTGGTTTCACAGTCTTAAATACAAGAGGTCAATTCATATTGATAGAGGAGGATGGAAGTAGGGTTTGCTCTGGTTGAAAATGGTTACTTTGTTAGAACAGGGAAGGAAAACAGAGAGGATAAAGCCAATTTGATGGTTTGATACCACCTTTGGGGTTGGGTAATGAGATTGTGGATTCAGGGGTTCAGTTTCTCCCTAGGCACACTAGAAACTAAGCATGGTACCTAGTGACAGCCAACTATTTATTCATTCTGACCCCTATCACACTGGATTTGCCCTGGTATCAGATGTAGCGGCCTTCAAACTATCAGTTGCTCCAGAAAGGCAGGAACTGGCATTTCCTTTGGGACTGTATGGTGTCAGGTACAAAGTCAATGTAAAGGCTGATTGAATGTGGAGCAGATTCATTTGTCTTGGGCTTTGACAGAGTGGTGTATTTAGAGACGGAGGCAAGTAGCTGACTTTAATTCTGCAAACACAGGCTTAACTATAGCAAGTAAGCTCTTCTATTGACAAAAAAGTCTACATAGCATTTTAGTTTTCTATTGTTTCCTGGTAACTAGGGACTGAGCTAAGGTGGGAGGGAGGAGGGGTGGGGAAAAGACAAGATGGAGGTGAATCTCTGCTGATGGTGTTGTTGAAGCTGCCACTGCAACCAGCAATGGAAACCACCTCCAGGGCCCTAACTGTAAATAAACAGCTTGCTCCCATGGAAATATCAGTCTCATAAGACCAATATCAGCAATCATATTGTGTCTTCTTTTTCTCCACTTCTGCCTTCTGCTAACAAGAAGAGAAAGGCAAACATCTCGGGAATAAGACCCAGTTGGGGTGAATATTCCAGGATGCTTTGAATGTCAATGCTTGCCTCCCAAGCTTACCTTCCTATAAGAGTCTTGAAAAACTGAAAATTAGCTTTGGAAGAGATCCCAAGTTGAAGTTTGCATGGGGAGAAGATGCCAGTGAGAGTGAAGCATATAAAAAAGGGCCCGGGCCAATGCTAGGAAGTCAAACTAATAAGAAGGTACAGAAAAGGAAATATATTTAACAATTTCTGGAGGCATGTGGTGCCTAAAGCAAAAAGAAGGCAGAGGGAAAAAAGGAAGGAGAAGAAAGTCAAAGAACCTCGGAAAAGGATAAGAAAGTACTGGCCAATGGGAGCAGTCTCAGCCTGGGGTGGAATAAGAATGCTCAAGCATTCCAGGGTTGTGTCAAAACATTCTACAGAAGGTCTTTGGCATTAGAACTCAGAGTGATTTCTCTCATGTTTATAATAGATGAAATCTACTGAAGCTGATGGATCCATTTCCTGCATGTACCTCATGAAAGCATTTCCCCCGGGAAGATGAGGGGCTAGATAGAGATCTCTTCATAGAAAAATAGGTTGGCTTGGTAGTCGTCCACATAGCTACCCTGCCTAGGAAATGAGATGACAGAAATGTATGGGGAGTTAATAGTCAAAGGGGACATAACAAATGTTTCATCTTCAACATGAAATAGGGCTGGGATAGGGGCAGGCTTGGCAGGGCCACTTCTCTGTTCTGGAGCTTCATCACTGCCTTGTTTCCACCACTGTGACCGAGAGGTTTCTTGCCTCTGATAAAAAAAAAAAAAAAAAAAAAAGGTGGGCGGGGGAGCCAAATTCAGTTTATTTGGATTGTGTGTCCTGATGATATGGGACAGCATGGGTTTTAGGACTTTTAGCATTTTCATGGCTGTTAATGACATTTTTTTTTCCAAAAAAGTCATTGATCAGAATTAAGGAAACTATCCTGGATGGACTGATTCTTTAAAAAGCATTTGATGCTCCTAGACTAGCAGCTAAACCAGGATTTTAAAGAATAGGAGATTCTGAAAGAGAATGGTACAATTCTTGGCATAATGAATACCTCCAAAGTAGTTTGAAATATCTGCTTCATTAGATTTCCCTAGTCAATGTTAATTATCATATGCTTTAGTAAAATTTTGCCCCCCAATATTAAACAATAGCAACACAGAAAATTCTATTAACACAGGCAGATAAGAGCCCCACCCCTTGCCCTCAGTTTGCTGAATGACTCTCAGAACTACCTTAGGAGAGTACATCTGATATTCTTGCTTCCCAGAATTTTCCTGTTATCTCTGGAGGAGGTGTGATGATCAGGCTGAAGCTTTCCCTCATCCTGAAGGAGCAGGGTTGTCCACTCTTAGTCTTATCTCCTCTAACAAGTGATATTGCCACTGAATAGCTCAACTGCGTCATTTAGATTATGTTAATTAGTGAGATAGTTGTGTATTAAAAGTATTAAGAAAAAAACAAGCCCAAACTGGAGTCACTTGCCTCTTTTCCCCCACAAGGAAAGCAAACCAAGACTTAGAGTTTCAACCTATCCCAAGAATGTGACCTTTTAAAAGGCAATCTGAAGTTTCCTGATATGTGCCAGCAAAGTCAACTACATGATAAACACCATGCTCCTTCCTTTTCCATCATAAAGAAGAGGTCCAAACCTGAGCGATGCTTTCTTGTCTTTTGCGAATAACTTCCTTGTTACACCCTCTTTCCTATAAAAGTCTTCCATTTTTTACAATTCCTCAGAGCATCTCTCTGCTTGATAGAGGGGATACCACCCAGCTCATGAGTCCTTTAAGAAAGTCAAAGAGATCTTCAAATTTATTTTGTTGAATTTTGTTTTCTAACAAGAGTAATAACAATGGAGTATACATTATGCCAGGCAATGGACTTAGCTTCTACCTGCCATCTTATTCAAACTTCGTGGAAACTGTGCAATGTAGTTCTTTTTATATCCATTTTACAGATGAGGAAACCCAGAAATTAAGCACATTTCTTTAAGTTTACACACCCAGAAAGTAGCAAAGCAGAAATTCATATACAAAGAAAATCTGATTCCAAAACCCACAGGCATATTCATGAATTTCCCTAGGGCAGTTGACAAAAGTCTGTAATGGTAGTTCCTAAATAAATGTTTAAAGAATTGAACTGAATTCAAAATTGAATGGAAAGCCATCCTCTCTAGCCCTTGTGCTCAAGGTAATATGCTTCTGATACTTTATGTATCTGTCTTTTAGTCTTCTAGACAACCTAAGGTGTGGATTCTAAAGCTGGACAGAGCTATATTTTCATCCCTATGCCTCCATCTCTAGCTGTACACCCTTGGATTCCATCTTTCTGAATTTCAGTTCACTCATTTTAAAAGCTGAGATTATATTTTCCATATAGAGTTATAAAACAGATTATGTGACATAACAATGACTGCTTAGTAAGTTGGCATAGATTAAATGTCTGGAATACCTCCTTTCTGTAGTGCTCACGTGCACTGCCCATTTTTTTTAAACTATTCTGAAAACTTTCATTCTTGGATAATAATATTAAAAATGTCACTCTTTGGTCCTTAAATTCATTTTTTCCTTTTAATAACATAGAACACATTATACTCATGTGATAGCTCTACTTTTCCATGTGATATCTCATAAATGTTGAGTCGCCTACTTTTCTCTTTATTATATCTTGATTCACAACTAGAAACTGTCAACATCTCGATAAGGAACCACTATCTTCCACAAGTGACAGAAGTTTTTTTGGAAGTAAGCATTGTCTATTGATTGCTAATGCTTCTTTTCCATCAATAGAGTTGTGGCCTTGATCAAGGGCAGTAGTGCCAATTGTTAGGCCATTACAGATGCGTTTAGATTTCTTTGAAATCTGTAGAACAGGCTTAATGGCTCTACTGTCATCCCATAGATAGTACAAGAGCTGCTGTGCTTTACTTAATTTGAAGGGACATTCCATAATTCTTGCTAAATTGGAATCACAATCAGATGGAATTTAGGAGCAAATTATAGTGATCTTGCCCTCTGGAGGCTTTAGAAGAATAAGTCCTTGCTGCAGATGGTAATGGTTGTTGACGAAGTGCCATTTAGCTCAAGAAGAAAAGCTACTAAGAAAAAAAAAAAAGAAGAAGAAAAGCTACTATTTCAGGAGTTGAGATTTTCTGGGGTCTAATGACATAAATGATCAAATGATCAATTCTTCGCAAACTAAAATGTCTTATAATTTAAATGGGTGAGAAATATTAGTGTCCAACGAAGCAGTACCAAACTGAAGTAATTTTAGAAATATTTTAGGAAGGCATAACGAGAATGTAGGAAAATGGCTGCACCCAAAATTAGGATTCTAATATCAAGGTTAGAAGAAAAAATATTAAATGCAGATATTGGATTATTATTCTGTGCCAGGAACTGTGCTAAATATATACTACATATTAGGCTATGTAAATTCTTTTAACAACCTAAAGGATAATATCTAAATTTTAAATCTCTAGTTCATAAAGATTCCGTAATTGGCCTTAGTACAAATAGCTAGTACACTGTGTGACTTGGACTTTGAACTCAGAATTTCTCAGGGAAGTGTGTTTCTTTTCTCTCCTGCACATTTCATTGCCTGCCTATTGGCTTGTAATCTTTTAGCATCCCCCTACTGTCTGTTGGCCTCACTCTGGTGAGACTGGGCCTTCTGTTCGTTTGTATAAGGTATAGACTAGTCTACCTTCAGTATACCAGGAGTCAGTATTACCCGAGGAGCAGCTAAAGGTAGAATCTGAGATCAGTAGCACATGAGTGGGACAGATATTTGAGGACAAATATCAATTGAGGATAATCCATAGGCCTCCTTCAAGATGCATATGAGAACTGTGCTCTGGTTTATTCAGATATCTCCATGTATAGAAGAGGGAGATACCCATGTGAATATAAGTTAAGACATGATCTCAACAATCATAATGCAACAATATATACTTTTGGAGCAGCTACTCTTTGTTAGGTGCTATACTAGATGTTTTGGCTTTCTGATCCATTTAAACTTTACAGTTTTTATTTTTAAAATAATATGCACTAAGTTTTGAAAGCCAGTACTCATTGAGATCATGTCAGTTGTACTGAATCACCTATCTAGAAAATGACAGATCTGAGATGTAGGTCTGTCCAAGTCCAAGTGTTACATTTGTTCTACTTTAACCCACTCATTGGTTAATTACCAACAGTGCTAGGTACAGGGAATCAGAAGTCCTATTCTCAGGGTTTTACATTTTTTCATGTTTTAGTCAATTCTCTTCTATTGCAAAGAAAACTTCCTAGCTCCTTGAACAGGATTGAGTCGTCTGCTTTGTTCTTCTGTGATTTTCCCTGTACCATATTGGGTAAGCAATAAGCATTCAACAGTACTACATAATTGACTTATTCATCTCAAGACCTTGCTCATCCTACCATCTCCCACATGGGGAGGTGAATCAAGGCCATTCTACCCTGAATCATGATTCCTCAATGCTTTGGAGAATTCCAACTTTGTAATTCTCCTGCATTAACACAATTAGAGGAATTCTCTTCTATTAACAGAAATGGAAATGAGAGTGGTTAATGCCTCTCTGATATAATGCCGACTGGGCATGAAAAGAAGCTAGAAACATCAGCAGGAAACAATGTGTCATAAACTCATAGGTCTTTTCCCTCTTGGATTTCAGTACTTTTCTCCAACTGCCAGCTTCTTCTGTACCTTTGCCCAGATCAATAGAGAAAAGCAAAAGAAAACACCTATGAATGAAGTTTTAGGTGATCTCACCTTATTTAGCTTCTCTTCCTCTCAGGACTAAGGGATAGAATTGGAATTCATGGGCAACCAACTTCCTAGTCTGAGCTACTAGAGATCTCAACTTCTCAACTTCATCACAAGAACACGTAGAGTTCCCCAGAGATGCCACATGCCTTGAAAGATGTGTTTCACAGAGAATGGTGAAATTTGCCCAAATCTGGCTTTTCTTTTAGGGCTTGGAAAAGCATATAGTATGAATCTCTTTCTCTCTCTTTCTCTCCCTCTCCCCCACACCCCATCTCTGTCTCTGTCTCTCTCTCATTTTGTATGGATATTAGCATGATATTAGAAAGTGAGTGATATTTGGTAGGAGAGGGCTCTGTTCACTGACACCAATAGTCCAGAAGACTGTAGTTATTACTAAAGTGAACAATTACTTTGACATGGATACAAATAAACTAATAATGCTAGTCTATTTATTTGTTGATCTATTCAGCAAGTAGTAATTTAGAGTGACTTCGATGTAAAAGGCATGGCTCTAGGCCAAGAAAACACAGTGGTGGATTAGTAGACACCATCTCAATCTTAAGACTTGACAATCTGGTAAAAGAAACAGCCTAAAATAAGAATAGATAAGTGCCTATACTATATTATCTTATATTAAAGTATGAAAGGAAATAACTAAAGTTTTGACTAGTAAAGAATATTTCTGTCTCCATGAAAGTCTTTGAGTCATTTGATCTTCTTTTTCTGTCTAAATATTCTCCAGTTTCTTTTGTTTTACTCACAAAACACCTTACACGTCGTAGGTATGATAATAAGCATATACTACTACAAAGGACAATGGTTTGTTGAGTACTTTTTGTGCACCCGTCACTGTAAGGGTATTCCATTTTTGTGTCACATTGCACTATGAGCTTAATAAAGTAAGAGTCAACACTTATTGGGTACTTTTTATGAATCAGTGATTTTCACATAATATTAATTCTCTTAATCTTCATAACATCAATGTGTTAACCAGGGTTATCCAGAGAAACAGAACCAATGGGAGAGATATAGGTATAGATAGGAATATAGATATCTATATGAAAAGCCCTATGATCTGCCATCTGCACACTGGAGAACCAGGAAAGCCAGGGTATAATTCAGTCCAAGTCCAAAAGTCTGAGAGCTGGAGGGGCTTATAGCTTAAGTCCTGCTGTGAGTCCAAAGGTCTGCGAACATAGATCGCCAATGTCCAAGGGCAAGAGAATAGAATATATATCTGCTCAATCAGAGAGAGTGGACTTGCCTTTTGTCTACCTTTTGCTCTATTCAAACCCTCAGTAGCTTGGATGATGCACACTCACAATGGTGAATGTGATCTTTTTACTCAGTATACAGATTTACACAGTAATATCTGTTGGATACACCCTCCCACTCACAGATACACCCAGAAAACTGTTTTACCAGTTGTCGGCCTCCCTGAGCCTAATGAAGTTGACACATAAGATTAATCATCACAATTCCTCTGAGGTATGACCAGTAATATAGGTTAAGTAATTTTTCCAAGTTCACACAATTGGCAAATATCTGGATTCAGATATGATCCCAGGTGGTCTTACTCTATTATGTGTATTCACAACCACTATGCTAGTTAGTTCACAGCAACATAACCTAAAAATACACTTGAACATATAAGGATGCATTGATATATAAAATAACATATTATTTGGGGAATTTTTTTCAGTCATAAATATACATTTATACGTACATAATAGTTACAAGTGCAGAGAGTCAGAATATAAGATTTATTTCTCATGTGCATTATGCTAAAAAGAAGCCTCAAAAGCGCTGTTATTAAATTGTAGGAACCCCCAACACATTAGTGGACAGGACTATACTTTATCTCAGTAATGTTTGCTATTTAAAACCAGCTTTTGGGAGAAGGCAATGCAATTTTAGAAGTGGATGCATTGGGACCGAGAGTTGAGGGGGTTAGGGAAAGGTTGGTAAAAGGGTACAAACTTCCAGTTATAGAATGGATAGGGTCTGAGGATCTAATGTATCACATAATGACTATATAGTTGATTAACACTGTGTTGTATAATTAAAATTGTTAAGAATGTAAATGTTCTCACATACAAAAAAGGGTTAATATGTGAGTTGATGGATGTGTTAATTAATTCAGTGGGAGGGATCCCTTATACAATGTATGCATACATCAAATCATCAGTTGTGCACTTTAAATATCTTACAATTTTATTTGTCAAGTATACCTTGATAAAGCTGGAAAATAAAGTACATGTGTTGTCTGTGGTTCATGAGCTTTTGGAGTCAAAGACAGCTGAGTTCACTATCCAGGGCTGTAGCCAATGATGGGGACATTCTTGACAAGCCTAATGTTTCCCCAATGAAAATGGAAATAAACAGATTTTCTTTGCACGATTATTATAAAGATCACATGAGATCAAATTTAAATTGCTTAACATAACACTGATGCTTAGCAAATATCCTGAGTGCTTTCTCTTTCCCCAACACCCCTGTAATTCATATTCTATAGACCTTGGACCCCTCTCAAAGAAATCCCTAAAGAAAAAAAAAAGAAATCCCTAAAGATTCCAGTTGGCTGTGTGACCCCCAGGTTTTTGGCACACCTATTTCCAACCATATAGGATATGGTGACTGAGAAAACACAGGCCATCTATTCTTTTAGGGAATAAGTAATGGAGCAACCACTCAACATAGCCAGGAGAGAGATCTACAAATATACCCATCCTGGTCCTACTCAAAGAATAAGGCAATGAACAGGAAACATCTTGGGTGAAGGTGGGCTGGGCTCCTCCAGGTCTCTTCATACCGGAAATGTTTTAGAAGGTGAAACCATTATGACAAGTCACATGTTGGGAGAATTCATGGAGATTCATTGAGCTTGGGACTCTTTAAAAACTGGAAGATTATAGAAACTTCCTCCTAGGCTACAGGCTACAACCCCCTGAGAACTCTGGAACCTGTATTTTTCCAGTTCTGCAAGGGCTCTTGCTCTGAAATGAAAAAAAAACAGATGCTCCTTGCAGCTGGTTTCACCTATTAGCTCTTTAATCTATCCTAGAAGAGAGCTCTGCTTCCGTAATAGCAATGTGTTCCATCTGGGTAGTGTGCAAGATGCCGGCCTGACAGCATTAAATTGCAGAGGAAATACCAGATACCAATTCTCTTTCTTTACTTCAATGAATTTTCTCTTCTCCTTGCCCCCACTCCAAGCTCCTACCACTTGGCCTCACCGCCCCCCACCCCTCACCACCTTTGTAGTTAAGACATGGACGGAGATGTATTTCCAACTGCTTAGCTGCAATCAATCCCCAGCTTTCTTTAAATATTGAAAGCCTCTTTTTATGTTGTTTTCTTTAGCAACATTTGCTTTTATTTGACTCACTGTTCCAATAATTGGGAAATGGAATCTTCAGTGAGAAGGTGTAAGTGAATAGGACCTAACAGTTTCAATTCAGCTAGGGCTATAGGAAATGTATGGGGGTTACAACCCTTGTCAGAGTGAGACACTTGCTTTTATGAAGAGCATATATTTGAACAATTGCAACTAAATACAGTCGTCCTAACCCCTGTGCCCATAAACAATGATTGTAAATGGTAACCTTTAAAAGAAAAAAAAAAAAAAAAAAGAAAGACTCTTAGATGTGGAGTTGACTGGGTTGAATTGCATTTTTGTACGGGTTTTTCAGATGTATGTTTGCGTGTGTATAAGTGTGTATATATATATATATATATATATATATATATATATATATAATTTTTTACAACTTTCTTCCTAGTTGATTCCTAAAATTTACCATGACTAACCTTCAATCCTAACTCATTTCTTTTACTTCACATCTGCTTCCTGATGCCCAGGTTAAGAAAACAAATATTCACCTTTGAGCCATAGGCATCGACAAAAGCAAATACCAACTGAAACATGACCAAAAGTCAATTGAAGGAGAAACACAACAGATTGGAATTCCTTGTGGCCCCCCTCCTGGTTCCTTTCAGGCCCCGGGCAAGTGAGCATGTGCTAATTTGCATGGTTGACTAAATGGCATGCTTACACCCCAAATTTGCATCTCTGCTTGGGTTCAAAAGTGGGTCCCTGAGCCAGTTTCCCTTAGCTCCTCTGTTATTTCCCACTCATAAGTTAACCCCCTTTGGGAGAGCTGCTCACCAGGGTACATCTTAGTGCAGAGAAGCAATAATTGGCTGGGCCCCATTCTTCCACTAATGTGGGGCACAGCCAGCTGGTACTGATGTGATGTAGGGGAGAGGGAGGCATGGGGAAGAGAGGGAGATCGTTTGCAAGGCAATGATCTTCCAACGATCTTCCAACGTTTCTTTCAAAGGAAGAAACTCCCTGCAGTGCAAGGTCATCCAGCTTTTCATCCTCTTTCTACCCCACTCCACCCCGCATCCTGACATCCTGAATGGGGAGGAGGGGTTAAAAACAAGCTGAACAGCTTTATGTAAACCCTACATTTCTCTGGACCTCAATTTCCTTACCTGTGGAATGGGAATCAGGTACTCGCCTGGTCTAAATGCTGGACTGTAAGAAAGGCTTTCATGGTGTTTTGAGGTTCAGGACTGAAAAGCAAATTTCATTTTGTGTACTTTGTGGAGAAATCTTCTGAAACGGACCTGAGGGTGCTTGGGTCTAAGTACTAAGGACCCATACTTAGTAACTGCCATGGGGGCATGTATCTCCCTTAGTCCCTGTGACCTCAGTCATCCCTACCATTTCATTGATGAGGAACTTAAAACCCAGAGAGCTGAAGCTACTTGCTACATCAGGCTGTCAACGTGAAGGGTTCTGCAAAGGAAAGGCCCCTCGACATCTGTTCAAGTAAGGAGGGTTTTACTGGGGTGCTAGTTCAGTCTCTGCTTAGAAGAAAATTGAGCTGAGTACATAATACTTTGGTGGATGTATCAGTTTGGTTACAAGCGTCAGAAACTGAACCTTGGCAAGCTATTGACAAGAAGGTCACTTACCAACCTATACGATCCTGGAAGAGTTGGACCACCAAACAGGGCAAGGAGAGGGATCCAGCTGAACCTCAGGAACAAGCAGACACAGACGTGTGAATGCTGTAGACCTTCCCTCCATGTCCCACAGCGCTCTCTGTCTGTTTCCACTTTATTATTATTATCATTATTCTTTTCACTGCATGTTAACTTTCTGAGAAGCAAATGGAAAAACAAGATTCTCGTTTTCTGCTTTGGCCACAAGAGGGAGACTGTATCACCCTCCCTGTGCTCTGAAATTTGAAGTATCCCTTGAAAAGTTGCGGGGATTGGTCTAGATTGGGAAAGAGGGTGAGACTAAGTAAAAGCATGGCAGCTCCAGCCAGGGGCACGAGGATAGAATAGGGAAGAAGCTGGTCCCAGGCAATGGGATTTCCTGGGCAGAAAACTAGTGTGATGGAATCACTGAAAATGCACATCTCATCCCACAAATACGACCATCAGTTCACTCGGTGTCACAGAATCCTCTCTCATATTGTGGATCAAGAGAGATTAATCTGATGTTGGATCATCAGTCCCAGCTCCCACACTATGCTGAGACACATATTTTTCTTGAGATTTGCTTTCTCAATCCAAACAAACTTCCTTTGCTGGTGCCCAACTGAAGAACAGAGAAAATTCTGGAGCAGGTGGGGCTTGCTTTGGATATACCATAATGGAGAGTGTTTGAATCTCGCCCCGACCGCCTTCCTGTTTTCAAAAGTCATTTGATTTGACATGATCATCATTTAGTGCTCTGACGAATGTCCAAGAAACGCGGGCCGCCTCGGACCATGCTGCCACAGTGGACTTTACAAAGCTGGGCTGCAAGTTCCAAGGGAGACACCTTTCATCTTCTCTTTTATTCCTGGGTGCCACACGCAGTGTGGTAGTTTCTCCTGCGCTTGACAAGCTGATAAGTCGCTTGTACTCTTCAGTACTCACAGGAATCAAACAAGCCAACCAACCAAATGCTAAATGGAAATATAAAAACCCATCCAAGGCTCCTGGGTGGCTCCAAGGGCAGTTGAGGTAATACAAACAAAGAGGCCCAAAGCACCTCTGAAGGCAGTTTTGATGTTCTAGGTAGGTGTTACTGAGATTAAAAATGCGAGGTAGTAATCATAATTACAAGGAAAGTATTTTGACCACCTCTAAAGCATAGCACCTTATAAATCAGGAAGTCATTGTTATGTTCCGGGGGAAAGGAGGCTTTCCAAATCAAATAGAACATCTCCGAACTTAATTGTATTTTTCTTCTAGTAAATAACCTTTTTTTTTTCCCCCTGCTACCGATTTGGCTGAATGCAAATGAAGGCGATGTTTTCATATTCATAATGGACTTTAGGTTTAACTGTAGCCTAGATTTAACCAGGCCAAGGACTGTAGAAGGGGATAATATTTATTATAAATTTTTGCCAAAGATCTTGCTTTGTTTTCTCCCTAAAGTGGAGCTATGCATCCGTAACATGGAAAGAAAACAAGACATTCTTGTCGCATGAGATGAGAAGCTCTTTTCTCCAAGGAGGTGAAAAGGCCTAGTACGTCGTACAAATATTACTCGTTGAGAAGTGAATATCCAGATGACACCTCGCTTGTACCAGACAGTCTATTTATAAGATATTTAAAAAACAATCTCGTGGCCCTCCTCTGTGCTAGATTTTATGTACGCATTAGAGATACGGAGACTGAGATTGCCTGACACATTCAAGGTCACACAGACACGATCTGTCTGACTGTTGAAACTGATGCGTTTCTCAGCGCATCACCTCGACCTCTATTTTGTTTTGGTGATGCTGATTCAGGAATGAACGAGATCCGTTCAGCCCTACTGGATGCGATCACGTCTTCAAGCTTCCAAGAGAGATTGTTACAGTTGGGATTAAAAGAAAAATCCCCCTTCAACCTCACATATTTATGAATGTGTCAATGAACACTTTAAGAATGTATCTATCAATACCAAATGTGGTTTTTAGCAGAAACCTTGAAAAAAGTGCAGAATTATCCTCTGAAATATTGCTGCTATTATTTTTTAAAATTGCAAGAAAATGTTCTGCGATTTCAGACCATTTATCTCTGTTAACAAGACACTTTTTTAGTTGGATAGATAATGTACACCCATCTGGTCTGCAGCTTCTTCATTTACTGTGGTAATAATAACTAAAGGCATTTCTCCGTTGCTTTGGCAATGCCCAGGCCAGTCCTCAGCTGCTCCTGCTGTTGATGTGGGCTGCAAGACACCAAACAAAAAGTGTGACCTGGTTATAAGATGCAGACGTGCCGCTTCAAATGCCATTTCAGTGTCTAGGAGGCAACGACGTCTAAGTGTCAATGAAAGCAGAAACCTCCCCAGGTACGCAGGGAAGACAGAGGAAAGTGTCCAGAAATATTTGTGTGCTCTTAGCAGACACCACCCCATTCTTATATCTTCTGTTTCACGGAGTTCGCCAGGACAAGGTCTACACATTTGCAAAAATGTGTGTAATTCAGATTTTTTTTGCCCGAGTTGTGCAGCCACATAGGAGAATTACAAAGCACTGGACCAACTTCTCACTTGGCTTTCGCTCTGTTTACAGCACAATGAGAAGCGAAGCGTTGAGACAATTTTCTGAATAATTCAAGGTAAAGAAAAAGAATTTGCTTTAATCTCTTTGATGTTCCGCAAAGACTGTTCTTCGGTATCTACATAGCTCCGGCATCTCTCTATTTTCCTTTCTGTATTCACAGAGTTGCATGTTGGCATGGATTTTGCCTGGGAGTTCTAGAAGGGATTTTTAAAAATAAAGTGTAAGAAAGCATGCCTTTTGATCCTGAAACTGCAAGCTACTATTTCCCCCCTTCTCTTTTGTTTTCCTCTTCTTCTTGGGCCTGCTCTCCATCCCATAGTTTTCCCTTCTCATTATTCCCGGAGCCGCGTGACCCTCTGTTAATTGGTTTCATTGAATGCAGCCTATCGAAATACAGTTGAATTCAGAGAAAATCATGTTTTGTTTCAGTTTGACTGAATTGTTTTCTCTTTAACGAGTTGTTTTTGCTTTGCGGCAATACAGCTAAGTGAGGTGCTTGTTCCAGGCCTCTCCTGGCAGGTAAAGAGACCTGCCGTCTTCTGCTCACCAGGCTTGTAGGAGAATCTCTGCACCCCAGCTCCCATCAGGTGGGGGGACTGGGAGGTAGAGAGCCAACAACTGGGTAGTTTGAAAATGATGCATAACTATCTGTCCGCTGAATTCAAGAGGGTGTACAAAAAAACCAAGTCAACAAAATTCAACTAGTAGGAGCTTTGTCTCAAAGCATTTTATTTGTGTAGACAAGGCTACTCAGGGCAGTGACTGCTAAAGGACACATTTTTTGTTTGTTTTTTTACTTGTCTGAGCAGTTGTTTAAAATAATACCCACGTGAAAACATGTCATTTTTATTTCTCCCTCCAAAATGCTGTTAATTATTTTTAGATAGTGGGCTTAAGTGTCATTCTTTCTTTAAAAAGAAATCAGAGCTTCGTTAAGGTAGAGTTAACATAGAACACATTTAAAGTGTGCAATTTTGTGTGTTTTGACATATATAAACCAGCGTCAGTCCTGAAATTCCAAAGCATTCTGGATCCTCCTTGCTTTAAATTGGCTATGCTTACCCTAATACGACAAGGCTCCATGTGTTTTACAAACTAAATCTAGTGGTGGAATCTAGAGCTGGAGGTGAGCAGATCAGAGACGGATAATAAAGTGCATTCTTTTTACAGATAAGGCAACTGAGGATCGCAGAAGCGAAACCTCTTCTTCAAGGTTGAAGATGATTTGAGATACAGCCCAGGCAGGTTTCCTGCTTTTTAGTTCTGTGGCAGTTCTGTATACCCATCTGTCACTTTCACTCTTGACAGGAGGAAAAAAAATGTATTTTATATATGTGTAATATATATATATATATATATATATATATATATATATATATGGAAGACAAAACTTTTCTCCATTTTATGTTAAAGGCTGATTGGAATGCATTTTTTTAAAACCAATTTACTCAGAAGTAAACTAGAGAAAAGCCTTCAAATCCCCCTTTAGCTTGCACATGTGCCTGTGTGTGTATTTAGAAGGTTACATTCCAAGAAACCAGGTCATGAGACACCCATCCCGATATTGGCAGGAGCATAAAGAAAGATTTATCAGGTAGGACCTGATTTGTTGTTGTTGTTGTTGTTGTTTTGCGATTTAATAAACTTGTGCTGATCGAGTTAAAAATAGAATATTCTCCAAGAAGCAAACCAAAACATGAAGCACAACATGCAGATCCAGTGGCCCTACTTCTCTTTTTCATTCTTGTTCTGAGGTGTTACTGGATTCTTTGCCAGGTTTTGCTGTTGGCCCTTCCTCTTAGGACAAGGAGCATGGGCTTGGGAGGTCACCTGAGGTTTTAAAAATCACAACTGGGGGCACTTGGGTGACTAAGTCAGTTAAGCATCTGCCTTCAGCTCAGGTCATGATCCGGGGTCCTGGGACCAAGCACAACATCGGGCTCCCTGCTCTACTGCTATCCTCTCTCTGCTGCTCCCCCTGCTTGAGTTCTCTCTCTCTCTCTTTCAAATAAATTAATTAATTAATTAATTAAATATTTTTTAAAAAAATTAAACAAAAATGAGAAAATAAAAACCACAATTGGGACCTGGCCATGCTTAAACTACAAAGTCAGCTCTTAAAAGAAGCATGAAAAGGAGGAAGTAAATGTAGGCATGTTAAGTATTTTCTTTCTGGTGAAAAATGAGCTGTTGTATTTGAAAGTCAGAAATTCGAACCACTGAAGGAGCACCATGTGTATCTTTAGGTGGAAATTTTCCATCTCTGACATGCAACCAATAGGCGTGAAGTCAGAAGATCAATATTTTAGAATGCTATGAACTAATTCCTTTCTATATTGTGTTTTGTTGCACACAAGGTAATTTTTTTCTGTCCTTAATTTTTTGCTTAAATCTTGATAATAATTCCTTAGAGGTAACACTGATACATCAAAGCCTAATGTAAGCATGGAACCACTATGAATGCTCAGATGTATTAACACAGGAAAATAATGATTCAAAGTAGTTTGGGAAAGTATTTGAGGTAAGGAAAAACATATTCAGTAACTATTAAAAGTGTATTTTATTGTTTTAAGATTTTATTTATTTGAGAGAGAGATAGCAGAATCTGGAAAGAGGCAGAGAGAGAGGGAGAAGCGGGCTTCTTGTTGAACAAGGAACACATGTGGGGCTCGATCTCAGGACCCTGGGATCATGACCTGAGCCGAAGGGAGATGCTTCACCAACTGAGCCACCCAGGTACCCCTCAAAGTATATTTTATAATACTACTGGAGTATGGCATCCTGAACATCTCTGTTCCTAGTGTATCATTTTGTGATTTTCCTGAGTGCAAGGACCCGTCTTCCCTCTTTACTGTTCTATCTGCAGCACCCAGTACTTCGCTTGAGTTGGGTTCTCAGTGCTTTTAATTAAATGAGTGAATGAATGATCAGGTTAAATGATTTCCAAGCTACTCTTAACCCAATGGTGACTTAATTGGAAGACTAATCACTAGGGACAAAACACAATAATCCAGTTTGGCCTGAGTTCTCTCTTACTTCATAAATACTAATTGAATATCTTCTATGGCCATGGAATGTTCTAGAGAGTGGGATACAGCCATGCACAAGATAAGCAAGATCCTTGCTTGTTTAGAGCTGCCATTTACTGTTGAAAGATGATTAATGAGTTTACAAATAGTTCCAGACAGCACTACATACAAATTAAAATAGGATAGTAAGATGGAGAGATGGATAGGTGTGTGGGGTGGGAGGGTGAGCAGGCGATAGTCAGCCTGAGTGAGTCCCATTTGAATTGATGGATGTGAAGAAAGCAGCCACGTGAAGCTCTGTGAGAATTGTGCCCCAGGCCAATTAAGGGAAGAGTAAGGAAAAAGGCTGGAGGTCGGAATCCAGTAGGAGTGTTCAAGAAACAGAGAAAAGGTCAGTGTAGCTGGAGTGGAGTGAGGAGTGGAGAAGTCAATAAGAGGCGAGACTGAAGGAGAGGCCAAAGACCAGACCGTGCAGGCCTTAGGAGTCTGCTGCCTTCTTGCTTTTTCTAGCTTTAAATGAGTCTTCTTTCATTAAACACCAGAGCTCCAAATATATTTTTCTAAGTCTACTTAAAAAGACAAGATTTTTTTAATGTTTTTTTTTAAGATTTTATTTATTTATTCATAGAGACACAGAGAGAGAGAGAGTCAGAGACACAAGCAGAGGGAGAAGTAGGCTCCATGCAGGGAGCCCGACATGGGACTCGATCCCGGGTCTTCAGGATCACACCCTGGGCTGAAGGCGGCGCTAAACTGCTGAGCCACCCGGGGCCGCCCCTAAAGACAGGATTTTAAGTAAAACACAAACAAAGCTATTTTAATGCTTCTTAGGGAATTATGATATTGTGAGATGGACCAAAGAAACTTGTTACTGTCATGTCCACAAAACCGGGTGGGTATTAGGATCTCCCTCAATGAGAAAGTATTTGATTTATAACAAGGGCGGAAAACTTTTGAGAGTCGATGTCACATACTGTGGAGTTTGAGGGTCAGGAGGCAATATTCTGGATATTATGTAGGTTCCTACATAAGTTGTGTCTGTGTGTTATAATAACAAATAACATGAAGTTTATCATTTAAACCATTTTTTAGTATATAATTCCTTTTTTTAAATTTTTTAAATTTATTTATGATAGTCACACAGAGAGAGAGAGAGGCAGAGACACAGGCAGAGGGAGAAGCAGGCTCCACGCACCGGGAGCCCGATGTGGGATTCGATCCCGGGTCTCCAGGATCGCGCCCTGGGCCAAAGGCAGGTGCTAAACCCCTGTGCCACCCAGGGATCCCCTAGTATATAATTCTTTATATAATTATTCATGATGTAACCATGTAAGAAATGTAAAAACCTCCTTAGCTCATGGGCCACGCAAAAACAGGCAGTGGGGTCGGAGTTTACTGAGGGCCATCATTTGCCAACACCTGGTTTACAAAACATAAGAAATACTCTGTGAGCAAAATAATTGACATTGGCACAAAAAAGTACGATGTGTTTCGGATCCACATAGCTTTTGATTTAAGCAGTAATATGAAAAAAGTGAGATGATCCTTTTTTATTGAACAGCTCCTATTAGTTTTGAATGTGCCAACTTAATAAATATTGTTTGATGAAGTTCACAGCATAAATATTGACAAATAGAGTTGATGCCCACGACTGGGTTACATTTTACGAGTCACCTTGGCTCGGTTACAGAGCTCGGTTATTCAGTCATACACTCATTTAAATGTTGCTGTGGAGACATTCTGCTGATGTGATTAACATCCCCTATCCAGAGGGAACAGCCAAATGTGAGTGGGCCTCATCCAGTCCATGGAAGACAGAAGAGCAAAAACAAGTTTCCCAGACAAAGAAGAATTTTACTTTAAATCTTGCCCGAGTGTCTAGCCTGCCAGCCTGCCCTACCAATTTCAGACTTGCCAGCAATGCCCTCAGCCAGTGATGTGAGCCAATTCCTTAAAATAAGGAATATTCCTTACATAGCTGTATGATTTATTCATACATATAATCATATATGCTATATAAATCATTTATTATACATAATAAATTGTGCATGTTTTGTATGTGATAATGTATGACATGTATATTTGTTCTCTGGATGACACAATGCCCTTAGTGTGTTTTGAGTCTCAGAAGATTAAAAGTTGCTGTGCATTTTAGAGTAAGTTCCTACTATTTAGCTTTTAGTTTTCAAATTTCAGCTTTACCATCAATGATAACATAAATTTGGTCTGGAGGTTATGAAAGCCTCCGGTACTGAATTTAGAAAGTGGCCAAAAATTTGGAAAGTGACACCCTAAGATTTTTTTTTTTTTTCAAACCTTGCATACCACATGTCTGCGAAAAGCCCTCAGTCTACAAACAGAATGTACCAGTGTTTGGTGATTGGATTCACTCTACACATAAGTCTTTATCTGTATTTTTCCTCCCTTGGCTTTGTAAATAAATCAAATCAATCCTCCCAGTATAGGGTATGGGAGCTCCTACCCCCAATTGGTAATAGAATGCCATAAAATGGCTAGATCTGTTACAGAGAGAACTGTTCTCTCCTCATTAACTCATCGCTTCAGAGAACTCAGTGCCTAAGGGAACCCTCATCTTGTATCAGGGTTTCAGGCTGTGTGATTTTTTTTTTCCCCAAGAATTGAATGATTGTGCTATTGGGGAAATAGCATCATCTGTGACAGATAACTTCTTTATTGGGGAAGATGAGTAACAGTGACTGTAGCACTGGTATCATACTTAAAAACCTAAGGGGGGGTAGAAGGATGATAGTGGGTAGCACCCAACACCTGTCCATAAAGCTGATGATTCATCACACCCAGATAATTTTGTGGGAATAATGCATTCATTGTGTCATGGCCACCGAGTCTTCTCAAGTTTAATAGCTGCTGCAGACCCATGGTGCAGTAGAAACCTCTGAATTAAGATGATTCAGTAGGTTCCAATTCATCCTAAATAAGTGGCTGTCTAGATAAATGAAGTTCATCAAATTGCAATGAATACCATATAACAACCTTGCTGGGATTGCATGCCCCTGGGACACGGACCGTGTCTAACTGTGTGCTCTGCAGCAACTCCTGTGCTAGTGCTTTGCAGTCCGTGTTCAATAATAACAATATGACAGTGTGTTTGCCCTGAGTCATTTTATTTTTTATCAGCAGAGTTAATGCCTTAACTACATCAATTAAGTCACTTAAATTCAACCAGTTAATGAAATGCCCTTATGGAATGCAGCCTTGGAATCATTTTTTTAAAAAGTAGCAACAGAATGAAACAAAAAAAATCAGTATAAATTATATCTCATTTAGTTTATTAAAAATAAAAAGACAACTCTGATTCAGGTTTTATTTTATTTATTTATTTATTTATTTATTTATTTATTTTTTTATAAATTAATTTTTATTGGTGTTCAATTTACCAACATACAGAATAACACCCAGTGCTCATCCCGTCAAGTGTACCCCTCAGTGCCCGTCACCCATTCACCCCCACCCCCCGCCCTCCTCCCCTTCCACCACCCCTAGTTCATTTCCCAGAGTTAGAAGTCTTTACAGGTTTTATTTTAATTAATGATCTATATTGATGAGATTGCCTCAGCCAGGCATGATTCTTTTTGCTTGGTAATCTTTCTCTAACACACTGGGGGATACCAGGCCGGTGACACAGTGTGGTAAGAGGAGCTGAGCTGTTAGAAAGTGATCCAGGGTGCTCACTCTTGAATGCTTGGACATGAGCTAGTGGGGCAGTGCCCCAAAGCTGTGGGCAGGAGGAGGGACTGCGCTCAAGTTTACCTTCTAAGGGTCAGGCCCTCCTTCCTTCTAGCAGAAGAACTGGATGCTTTCATGGTGCTAGAGACTCCAGGGGCAGACAATGCTTATAGACAGCTGGTACCCCCATTCAGACCATCTGGTGTCAAAATGCCTGTGCATTCTCCATAGACAGGACTGCTTTCTCATACTTGCCATAAAAATGACAAGTGAGGAGTGGGGCATAGTCCCTTCCCTGGAAGGCAGATCTGTGTGACATGTACAGCCACGTCCTGGTTCTGACCTAACTGTCTGTGGGGTGATGGGAAGATCAAGTAGACTCCTGTCTCCCCTGTCTAGCTAACCCTTGGCTGATATAAAGTTTCCCCATTCTCCAAATATGGCTGCTCCTTAACCTCTGTAGTATGATTATAGAATCTATTGTGACTTTCATTGGCAAGATGGGGCTGACCAAGATGGATTCACCTTGGGCAGCACACAGCCTACACTGGCCTCTTGAGGCTTCATTCCTAGAAATTGCTTCAGTTCCCCTAGCCCAGCAATTCCATTTCTTTAAGATAGAATGTGCCCTTAGAGCCAGGTAGGACCATCTCCTTAATACGATGGTTTCCTACAGGGCACCCTGTTGCTTTGCCACTTAGAGTTGAGGGTAAAAATGGCCACCCCAAGCATTCCCTTTAAAATCTTCCCTCACTACGCTTCACCATCTACATGGGGCATGATCTATTGCAGTATCTTCCTACATTGGTTTCCTTGCTGTGGCAAGTGTAGAGCCTCCTTTTGTTTTGTTGACATGGGGTTACTCCTGGGCCCTACGACATGTACCAAGACTATGTTTTCTGTCTTGATATATCCAACAGGATAATGGAGTTTGAAAAAGGGAACATATTCCCTTCAGAGCCCAGATCACAACATTAATATATATTTACATTTTAGAAATGCTTTGTGGTGTGGAGGAAAAAATAATGGATTTGGGATTTAAATATGCGACGTGAACTCCCCACTATTTGGTAAATCCATCTTTCTGCCTCTCAGTTTGCAGATCCATGTAGTGTGTAGCAAGAAGTTAAGAGGGTGGGCCTGACTGCTAATCAGGTTCTCCTGGCAGGTTTGTCTGAGAAGTAAGTTGCTGTACTGAGAATACCTTATAACATTAAGTTGGGTTACAGAGGTGTTTCTTAGTAGATGGTCTCTCAGGTAGAAGATAGAAAGAGTATCATCCCCCATTAAAGATATACAGCAACTAAAGCATGGAAAGGTGAAGTGAGTTGATCAAAGTCCTGGCTAGTGAGTGGCAGCTGAAACTGTAACCCAGATTTTTCATCTTCACTTTCCATCATTTCCCCAATACACTTCCTTTTCATTTCTCTCAGGAAGACTAAGACTATGGTAGGACTCATGATTAGAAGAAAATACAAAACCTGGAACTACTGAGATCCTCAGGTCCTGAGTGTTACTCATTGGCTGATCATATCCCACCACAGGGAGTGACCAGAGGAGTTCTATTGTCTTCACTTTATCATTTTCTTTTGATCAAGACAAGTTCCTTCCTATCTCGTTTTTTTTAATGCTCATCACCACTTATTATCACTACTTCTTACAACCAATGACATTCATTTATTCATTTATGTAACATATTTATTGAGTGCCTTCTGTGTGACAAACATTGTTCTAGGTGCTAGCGATGTATCCACATACAAGATAAACAAGAATGCTTTTCTTCTTAAGTCTAACATTCAAGTGAAGAGAGATAGTATGACATGGTGATAAGACTAAAAAGAAGTAAATCAAGGAAGGGGATAGGGAGGATTAGGGTTGAAGCTATAATATGAATGAGGTGGTCTGGTACAGATTACTAGTTCTCTGTGTTCCTTGGTATCTGAGAAGGCTTTCCAGCCCCTTGCAGTTAGCCTGGCCCACCTACTTGTTTGGACCAATAGGTTAATAGTGAAAATGATGTGGTTATTTCCACTAAGAACATTTCAGAGAGGCTGTACATTCTCCATTGGCCATTCTTCCTTTGCCACTGAGGCCATGGGAGGCTCTATGCTCCAGATAATGCTAATAAAAGATGGCAGAATATTCATCAACCTGGCTCCTTCAGTGATTGTGTGGGGTACAGACACTTGACCAACCCACTCTGGACACATAATGTGATGGAAAAAAATATGTGTTTTTTTTGGTAAGCCAGTGATAAAGTGTTAGTTTGTTAACCACTCATATTACCTACTTTATTCTCACTAATACAGTTGCTTACACAAGAACTCTCTGAAAAGATGACTTGTGAGTCCCTATCTAAATGAGGCAAGCAAGTGAGCAGATTTTTCACCTTCAGATTTCAGTTTTAAATGATCCTCAAACAAAACAAAACAAAACAAAACAAAACAAAAACCCATGATCCTCCATCACTATTTTCTTAATGCCACAGGGTCTTATAACTCTATCAGCACAGGGCTGCATTTTTTTTAATTGAATTTCCAACATTGTAGAAATTCAATACATCTTTGAAAAATGAATGAATAAATATATAAATGACTGAGTGAATTGCAAAAAATTGTTGGAACACAAAAAGGGTAACCATTACTGTTATTGCATTTAACATGTAATCTCCTTTTTTGTCCTTGTATATCTTGTTCTTCAAATAAAACTGATAATAGATATTTATTTAATTAGGCTCTTTTGATTGGCAGTGATGTTAATTATAAGATACATTTGGACATAAGGGAAACAAGAGTTATACTGGAGCTGAGGAGCTGCTTATATGTCAGTTTTATGACTACTGAGGCATAGTTGATGAAAGCTAATAATGTCTAATATTTATTTATTGAAAAATGACTATGTGCCAGAAATGCATTAAGGCTTCACATGTAGTTAATCCTCATAATGGCTCTAAAGGTAGGCCCCATGTTTCCCCGTGTTAGAGAGGATGAAATGGAGGTAGAGAGAGGTTAAATAACTTGCCTAAATCCCACAAGTAGTTAGTGACAGAGCCAGAATTTGAGCCCACCTACTATGATCCCAGAGCTGAATGGTTAACAATTCTGTTGTATGGCCTCCTCCTTGACCATCCTACCTCCAGATGATCTACCAAAAGTTGCAAGGTCCTCAGCAGAAAGTTTTGTTGGTCTCAAACTTATGCTTTGCCGTTCATTTAATTCAGCTGCTCCGAATACATTAGTTTCTTTCTGGGTTTATCTGCTTCTCTCACCATAGACCCATTTATTCTTTCTGTCTATAAATCTGTCTGAATTTTGCCACTTGGCCTGTAGTCTTTTTTCTCATACCTCCATGACCCTTCATGTTTTGGTCTTATACCATGGCTTCTGTCTGTAAATCCTTTCAGTTTCAATCTTTGTTATTGACTCCCTAATTCTTTTAGAACTCAGGCAAGAGTCCATTAAACTCTCGGAAGCAGGTCATATTTAGGCACCATGACAGGTTGTGATTTCTTGCTCACCTCATGGGTCACCTATATTGGGTTTTGCTACCAGTGGTGTGATCATCTGTGACCAAGGAAGCTAAGCCTTATGGTAGAAAAGAATGTTGTCTAAGGAGTTTCAGAATTAAGGCCTTGTCTGCTACTGTTTCTTGGGAAAGTTTATGGGCATTGCAGGAATTCCAATTAATACATGTACCGTGATTGTCTATGATGATTCAGGCATCACACAAGACACTTAGACACAGTGGATAATATAATTATGATGCTTAAAGGTAGGCGGGGCCATTATTTCCATTCTACAGTGGCAAACTGAGTCTCTAAACTTGCCCAATGGTCCATGGCTAGAAAAGAGCAGAGCCAGTATTCAGACTCCCTTGGCATTTTTACTACACTAAACCAGAAGGTTCCTTTGCACATGTTTATTTTATTTAAAAATCTCTGCTCCCTTTCTACCTGAAGTAAATAGAACACTTGAAAGTCACCACTACTGTCAATATTAGAGACATGTCAAATGCTGTCACTTAGCCAGAAAGCTCCTTCAGAGTAACTATGTAATATTATACAACATGACAAGCTCTTATCCACGGTGGCAACATTAAAGCCAGGCGCATGTGGCTTGTGCAAAACCCCAAAGCCATTAGTTGAAATCCCAGGACCAGAAGGCTGAAGAACTCAGCACTGAACCCAATGCAGTCTCAGCCCTGGAGAGCAGAGGCCACTCAGAACGGGTAGGTTATTTTCATTCAAGGCGAAATGTGTGCCAACATTCAGCTTTCTGTTCTGGAGCTAGCTGGGCACGTTATCTTCTCAGTGTGGATTGGATGAGGGAAGTGAGAAGCAAACAGCAAATTCTTGGCAGCCAAAGACAGGCAGGCTGGGAGAGAGGAAGGGAGAAAAGCTGTCAGGGGGCTGTGGAGGAGTCATTTGACTCTTGTGATGTTTTTGCCATTTTAATTCAGTCATCAGCCTGCTGTTTGCAGGCTTCATATTTTCTTAATAAACAAAAAGCGAGAGAGAATCATAAGAATGAAGAAACTGGAAGAGGTCATCTAATTTTTTACCTTTATCCAGACTGTCAGTGCTACAGCCAAGTTTTTAGCAGTTAAGATACTTTTAGGAACAGGAATGTCCAATTTAGAAAAAAAAAACATTTAAATAACATAGATTATTAAAAATAATTCATAATTCTACATAACTCAAAGACCTCAAGTTATAATAGACTTAAAGTAAGGTTGGCTACGCATACTTCTCTATTTTTGCTTTATATAGCATTAGCTTAATCTAACAGTTGATTTTTTCTGTTTATAATATGGCAGCCAGTAGTGTCCAGACTACATGTTTCCTGGTTCCAGAACAGAGACTACAACTCTCAACAGTTCTCCCAGAAGGGCAAAGGAGATTTGCTTCCTTTTTTTTTAAGGATTTTATTTATTTATTCATAAGAGATACAGAGAGAGAGAGAGAGAAGAGAGAGAGAGAGAGAGAGAGAGGCAGAGAGACAGAGGGAGAAGCAGGCTTCCTGTGGGGAGCCCGATGTGGGCCTCGATCCCAGACCCCGGGATCATTCCCTGACCCGAAGGCAGGTGCTCAACTACTGAGGCACCCAGGTGTCCCAGATTTTCTTCCAAAAGCCCCAGCCCAGATATCTCTGGTCTCATTTTCAGACCTCGAGTCGCATGTCCAGTCTCAATCCAATTACTATGGCCAAGTGAGTGGAGTTTGCTGATGAGCTTAAGTTCATTGAGAATCACCCTTGAAGCTGAGAATGAAGTCATTTATTTTTTTAAATAAATTTATTTTTATTGGTGTTCAATTTGTCAACATACAGAATAACACCCAGTGCTCATCCCGTCAAATGCCCATCTCAGTGCCGTCAGAAAGGGAGACAGAACGTGAAAGAATGAAGTTATTTCATTCCAACTGCAGGCTAACAATGGGAAGAAGGGTACTCTTCCAGAAATCTATGTACCACTAGGGGAGGAAATATGCTAGGGTAGCCATAACAGATCTCAGGGGGCCCTTGTCAGGTATCAGATGGACCCTTGCACATCTTCTCATTGAACTTGTTGTCCCTAGTCTTGTCTCTTTGGTCCATCTTTGGTACTGCCCCTGAAGACAACCAAATAAAATGTAAACAGCTCACATGGCATACCAGGTCCTTTATGAATCCTGTAGATTCTTTTCTAGCCACACCACACAATGAACTGGGTGAAGTTCCCTAAACGTTTTTGTAATCTTCTCCAGTTCGCTAACTGTGGTTCTTCAAAGTTGAACTCAACCATTTCCCATGAGGGGACTTTCCAGACTTACTATCTTGGGTTAGTTTCTCCTACTCTGTGCTTTTAGGGCAAATCTGAGTTTATACTCCATCATAGAAACATCCTACGGTATTGATTTGCTTGTTTTTTCTTTCCCTCTCAAGACTGTGAGCTCCCTAGAGGAAAGATCCATAGCTCTGTCTCCTGAGATTCTGGGACTTCACGTGGTGAGCACTATAAGCACTGTCACTTAACGCATGCTTGCTGAGTGCTTGTTATTTGCTTATAACCTCTGCTATGTGGTGCCAGGCACAGTGTTAGCAGGAAAAAAAATTCAACCCTGGTTCATACTGTCTTACAGCCCATTCATTGAAAGAATCAAAGAATAAGTAACAAAATGTGAGTAGGAGTATGAGGCATCTTTCAGCATCCAGGAGGTTTATTGAAGAGAACATGAAACTCATCTTCCTCTATGGGACCTCATTCTTGCTCTGCCTCTCTGAAGTGCATTTTTGTTACCTATAAAATAAGGAGCTCCTTGAGGCACCTGGTTGGCTCTTGATCTCAGGGTTTTGAGTGCAAGCCTCACCCTCACGTTGGTTGTAGAGATTACTCAAATAAACTTAAAAATAAATAAATAAAATATGAAGCTTTCTGATGCTTAACATTTGTCTCAAAGTTAATTATATTTTTAAGTACATTCTACTCCATCATTCTTCCTTTGTCTTCCAAAAAAAATAGAGGGGGAAGAGAGTTAATTTTGCCCTAAGGTATTTGTGGGAACACCTGGAAGAACAGCAACCGTGCCAACACTTACGAACATCTAGTTGCCATTACTTTGCAGTGGATATCCCTTCCCTGGAATACTGGTCTTTTCTTGGGTGATAATTGAGAATCATATTTAATACCAACTACTGATGCCAAGGTTGAAAAAAAGAATATTATATTAAGTGGAAATTTAGTGAATTTAGCACCAATCTAAATCTTGCCTTGCTCTTTTGCCAATGCTTTATTTCAACTCACTGCCAAATAAACTTGCACCTGATTTTTAACTAATATTTAATGTCGGAAAGCTCTAGGGACATAATTTGCACTAGTAGCAATGATACATTAACCTAATTAATTAAAAGCTAGCTTATAATTAAGAAAACAAGTGAACAAAGGACATTTTTGTGATGCAGTGGCCTCAATTTATTGTCATCCCCCCTTTTTTGTGCTCACTTGCTAATTCTCAGAATTCAATAATCTGCACTGGGTATCCCTGTCATTAGTATGAATTAGCAACCCTCCATCGTAATTCACTGAAATTCACCAGAGACAGAGTTTTGATAAATGGAGAAAGGTTTTCACAGAGATCAGTGTGGTGAAGCCAATTTATAGGAAAACTGGGTCCCTTTGGTAACTAGGTCCCTCTCCTTTTCCCTAGCCTGCATCCCCTGCCATCTTATAAAATAAAAAGATAAAATAAATGAAATCCTTAAAAAATTACTAAATCTGAAACTAGATTTTAATAAACAACATTAATAAAGAGTGCATGATGAGAGTAAGGACTCCTAATCAATCCAGACAGATAAGATCACAGTCCTAATTGCATTGGCTGTTATTTCCTTTTCATTTACTTGTACCAAATGGAAAATAAAGTCTTGAGATGTCTACAAATGGAAATTAAAATAATGGTTTTCAGTGATAATTTGATAGGAAGTAATTGGCCACCTGAAGAGAAAAACCCTCATCGTGGAAATAATTACAAATAATTGGTTACTACAAGATTGGACTATATTTGATACAATCAGTACAATAAATACTCTTAACTAAAGATGCCAACATGGAGGTTGGGGGTGGTGGTGTTAGCAACCATGTAAATTGGAGACAATAAAACCATTTGTAGACTGACTAGTTTGGCTCATGGATATGATTTATTTGGCCAACAAAATTGTTTTGAACTGTATTTTAATTAGCTATCAATACTTAAAGATGGAAATTCCCCCCTCCCTCGCCAAAAAAAAAAGATGTATAGATTTTCTTTTGAAAGAAAAATTGAAATGTCAGACAGTACTGGGCTTCTATTGCCATAATGGCAGCAATCCTAGAGAAGACCCTGGAGCCACCCACAGGCCTAGTAGATACCTCATGCAGATAGAGGCCCACCTAGCCCTTGAAGATGCATGAGTTTGTGACTCCAGCTCTAATACTATCCTGTGTTTATATAAAACTTCAGACTTTTTTAGTCTGTTCACTTTTCTTGATCCATAAAATAACTTATAGAATAAATACGGTTTATATAGAAAAATAAACTGAGGCTTTGTTTAAGAGGCTCACCCAAGGGCACAGTCAAAAGCTGAAGAAGCCAGGACATAAATCCAAATCTTTTGGCTTTTCTAACATTTCAACTGATCCCTGCTAACTCTTGCCCAAAATCAATTATGAAACTTCACTGGAGTAATGAATGTACTCAGATGAAGTCAACATCCTCTATTTGGAGCCCAAAGTGCTAACATTGATATCTTAGATGAAATAATGTGTTTTAAGTGAGAAATACCAAATGGCTGAGAAACAAGATATGATTTCAAAATCTGACCCATAGAAAAATTTCTAAGAAGTTTCTTGGGGTCATTTATTTAGATAGAAAAATGACCAGTTTCAAATTTCCACACCTAAAACTGAGCCTATGTGGTTTTGCACAGGGGAAAATATGTATCTATTTCTCACTGGGTACTTGATTTTTTCCAACTCATAGCATTTTACTTTGGTCTGTTTTTTGGGGCGATCAGAACCTTCAGCAAGTTGAGTACATAATGTTCTAAGTAGAGCCTCCTATAAATAAAAGTATGCGAAATACGACATAAATGGTAATTTGGAATCTTTAGAAACTTCTGAGAACATTTTCAGCAAACATGATTGAATAGAAGGAAAGTTTGTGTTGAACATTTACTTGTTAGGTAGGTTTTCTTGAAATCTTCTCAGGGTCTGGTGTTAACCACATGTTCAGGGATACCTGGGCATTGATTGTGCTATTAAGTAATAGGATTTGTTTACTGATTCAACTTCATGATTCAGAAATAACATCTCAACAATTTCTTCATATTTTTATTCTTCTTTTAAAGATTTTATTTATATATTCAAGAGAGACACACAGAGAGGCAGAGACACAGGCAGAGAGAGAAGCAGGCTCCATGTAGGGAGCTTGATGTGGGACTCATCCGGGTCTCCAGGATCACACCCTGGGTGGAAGGCAGACGCTCAACTGCTGAGCCACCCAGGCATGCCATCTTTTTATTCTTTTTATTTTAATGTTTCTATTTATTATTTATATTTTATTTTTTTAAAAGATTTTATTTATTTATTCATGAGAGACACAGAGAGAGAGAGAAGCAGAGACACAGGCAGAGGGGGCAGCAGCCTCCACGCAGGGAGCCCAATGTGGGACTCGATCCCGGGTCTCCAGGATCATGCCCTGGGCGGAAGGCAGACGTTCAATCACTGAGCCACCCAGGTGTCCCATTTTTAAAACCAAACTGAATGAGCACCTCCATAGCATAATGGATATGAATAAACAATTTTTAAGAGAATATAGTAATCTTGAAAAAGAATTCAACATTACTAGATAGAAAGAAATATAAATATATAATATGCAATTTCAACCAAATAATAGTGATATATTATTAATTTCCTACTAAGCAGACAAGGAATTTTAAAATTATCATACCCATTGTGTCCAAGATTTGGAGGAAACTGGTATACTTTTACAAACATTGGTATGAAACTAATCTGTCTGGAGGGAAAATAGTACTTGTATCAAAATTCTTGAAAATGTGGAGCTAGTTTAAACTGGTGGTAGCACTATATGATTTAGAATTTATCATTTGGAATTAATTAAGGGTGAATACAAATATTTATTTATAGGGATGGCAATCATCACATTGTATTGTATCACTAAGATAAAATAATAATAGACTGAAAACAAATTAAATTCTTAAGTATAGTGTATCAGATCAATTATCAAATATCCATACACTTGAATTGCCATGCAGTCATTGATATTGTAGGAGAATATTTAATGATACAGAAATATGTTCTAAGTATACGTAAAAAAAAGTTTCTGAAGATGTATGACATATAATCCCATTTCTGTGTCCACACAAATAGCTAAAGTTAGAAATGGATGGTAGGATGCACTTGAAGATGTTAACCATGCCTATCTGAGTGATGGTAGCATGGATGGTTTCTGTGCGCGCGTGCTAACTTTTTTTTTCAAAATTCGTTTCAAAACTGTATATAACTTACATAATTAATAAAAATAGAATTGAAAATTTTGAATACTGCCTGAATATTACTGATATTCATATGGATTCATTTCATTCAAACGAAACATATTACGTTTCTTGGTAAATTCAATAAACCCCCATTTAAATGGCACAATCCTATATTATGTTGATTCAAAATAATCAGGGATTATTCAAAGCCAAGCTTCTATCACACCTGGCTTGGACCACCATAGGATATTCCTAACTGGCCATGTCATTCCATTGCTTAAAACTCTTTAATGGCTTTCCAATGCATTCAAAATAAAATCCAAATTGTTTGCATGACTTAGATCTAGTCCCTTGTCTGACTCTTTCATCTTATCTCACACCACCTTTCTTCCCTCCAATCACAATTACATTATTTCTCCAACAAACTAAAAATCTTTGTGTGTTAGGGACATTGCACCTGCTGTTCCTTCCTAAAATGTTTCTCCCTTTCTCTCCCTTATCCCAGGCTCTTTGCAAGACTGGCTCTTTTTCACTTTCCACATCTCAGCTCAACTGTTACTTCCTGAATAAGGAGAAGTCATCTTCTGAAGAATCCCTCTGAGGAATCAACCTGTCTTGCAGCCTTTAGAGAGCTTTTCACTCCATCAAATTTTCTTGCTTGGTTATTGTTTCATAGTTATTTAATACTGATTGTTTCTTTAATACTGGTTTCTTTCCCTCAAAGTATAAGCAGAAATCTGCTTGGTTTGTCTCTAGCAAAAGAAAGGTGCTTTGTATGTTGAAGGTGTTTAATAACAACAAGAAAAGTTTGCCTCTAGAAGTAGAAGGGTTTCTGTGAAGTAACACATCCATATCCTTGGAAAGAACAGGAACTGAAGGATGGCCCCAGATCCAAGGTGAGGACCTCAAGTGCCGGAGTTGAGGAAGTCCACCCTTTGCCCAGGAGGCAGTGTTGTCACTCATTCCCCTCTTCGCAGCTCATCTCTATACTGACATCTATTTTTTATGTAACTTTAGGCAGCTAGGGTTCTTGATCCTCTACTAGTTCTGTAAATTTTCCTTTCTTCAGAGTTTCTGCTGACTCATTTCTCACAATTTTGATTTGCATATAATTCCTCACTGTTAGAGATTGCTATAAAGCAAAAAGACCATATCGACATTTTGCTGCTTATTTTTTTGTGTAATTTTAAAATACCTTTGTTAACACCAGTATTAATTCCAGTATTTTAATGCAAATAAAAATGTGATTGCTATCAGCTCTACATGAGTGCAACCCAACATAAATATAATGCAAGCCACATATACAATTTCAAATTTTCTAGCAACCATATTTTAAAAAGTAGAGAAAAACATGTGAAATTAACATTAATACTATATTTTATTGAAACAAATATTCCAAAATATTTTTTCAGCTGGTAATCAATGTAAAGACATTATGGTATCTTTTATTATTTTACTTGTACTAAGTTCTTGAATCCAGGATGTGCTTTACACTTATGGTAGATCTTGCTTTCAATTAACCACATTTTGAGTGCTTGATAGCCAGATATGGTTGGAGGCTACTGCATTGAGCAATGATGCCTCTACTTTGTATCAGATTCTGTTCCACCTAAAGGAAACTAAGGTTATTCTGGCCTTTTGGCCAGGGAGTGTGGTTGAGAAATATGGCTCTCATTAAGATAAATAACAATGTTCACAGTGTTGAAGGAATGGCAGTGATGAGATCCTAAGAAACGGATTTGGTCTTATGAGGATAAAGGAGGGAAACAAGAGGGAACCAAGCAGCAGGAGAAAAGAGATGGTTAAACTTTAGAGAAATAGCTAGAAAGTGGGGCCTGAGAGAAATTCTCTACCTTTCCCCTGTCTTTCTCCATCCTCTTACCTCAGCCTTTTACTATTTACTTTAAGGCACCTGTTATCATTCTAAGCCAACTCTATCAGAGTCTCCAGAATTTACTATGGACTCAAATAGATCCTGGTGTGTATGAAAATGATTAATAAACATGAAGAAAGATGTTTACCTCAGAAAGAAAAATAAAAAAACATCAACAAAATGCCTGGGAAGAATTTTAAATAAGCGAGGAATATAACTAGAACACTTTCAGACTACCACTTGGTTCCATTAACCTCTCTGTGTACCTCTCAAGTTTTAAATGATTCAGATTATTTTTTTAATGGTGAAACAATGATATCATAGAAAAAAATGACAAGTGTTTTGGTACTTAAAATATCATGATGCATTCCAATGTGGGCTAATAAAATTGATATTACCACCACTAATCTCAGCTGGCCTCTTGTCTCAACTCTTATTCCCATTGCTCAATGATGAATTCTCTCTCCACTTCTTCATTCAGACAACTTAATGAAAAAAAAAAAAACTTACTGTCTCACTTTTTGCATTTGGCCAAATCATCATTTGCTGGCCTATTTCTGGATGGACAATTCTTGAGTCAGATCGTCCAGTAGTTCAACCAGCTGTGATCAAAAGAGACAATGTGACCCCTATAGAACTGTGGACAAGTAGGCATAGTAAATGATATATTTTTCAGCATTCTTGTGCACGGGGCAATGTGAGTGATCGACTGCTTAGCTTTCTTCGAGGCAATACAACGTTAGTTGATGACAGCATGGGCTGGGGTGGGGGGAGGGCAGAGAGAGTCAGATTTCCTAGGCCCCAATTTTTTTCTAAATATTTTATTTATTTATTCATGAGACACACACACAGAGAGAGAGAGAGAGAGAGAGAGAGAGAGAGAGAGAGGCAGAGACACAGGAAGAGGGATAAGCAGGCTCCATGCAGGAAGCCCGATGTGGGACTCGATCCCAGGACTCTGGGATCACTCCCTGAGCCAAAGGCAGATGCTCAACCACTGAGCCACCCAGGCATCCCTCTGGGCCCAAATATTGATGCCATTGAGAACCAGCTGAATGTACTTAGATAAGTTACTTGATCTCTCTGAAAATCTCCCATCTATATCACAGAGATACTAATAGTATCTATCTCTTGGTTGTTATGAGGACTGATAGAACACATGAAAGTTATTTGAATAGAGCCTAGCATATAGCTAACGCTATATAGTATTACTTTGTCCTCTCTCATTTATTCGGAGTTAACCATATAACCTTGGCACACTGTGCTTTTGTTAATCTTCCCAATAATTAGAACAATAGGTTTTGTGATCTCCACACCACCTATGAGGCAACCAGGGCTAAGGAAGTTTAAGCAGCCTGCTTAAAATCACACAGGGAGTAGGACCTGAGATGAAGGCTGACTAATTTCAAAGGACAATTTGTCTGTTTTACTAGAACTATTACTCTCCCAAGAAAGCATATATAGTAAAAGAGTTGAATGTCAAGAATCACCATACTTTGGGGAATTTTATTTCAATGATGTGTCGTTGGTTATTCCAAAACACATCCTCAGGATCTTACTTGGTTTCCATGAGGCTCCAATTCTAGCCCTGTGTCCTATTCATTTATATGCTTAGGCTGCTAAAATGCAAGACCTATCACTGATGCTCCTGTACAACTGGGTCCCACTGCCATCAAGCCATCACTGATGTGTTGAAAGGTGTGTTCCGGTTTGCTTTGCAGAGAATGAACTGATGCCTCTTTGGGCCAAGACTGGGCACACTGCTCAAATAACATGGCTGTGGAACCCAATCAAAAGGACCAAGCTCTTACCCCAGGGACCATAGTGATGGAGGAGTCGGCAGTGTTCCAGCCATTCTCTGCCTGAATTGTAGTCTTGAAATGGTTTGCATGACTGTGCAGCTTGACCAGAAGCCTCCTGGATTTGCAAAATATTATCTGCCATGCTTTGGCTTTTTAAAAAGAAGGCCAAGCTTTGAACTGTTCTCCCAAAGATAGACATTGCCTTTGGAGCGCTGAGAAATAAAGCACACACCTGTGTAGAAAAGTGTGAATGTATCACATTTAAGGGTAGAGCCATTATAAATGTTGGTGCTGTTAAATTCTGAAAATCAGGACTTGGAAGGGAATGCCTCCTCTGCTGATTGCACTGTAACTGGTGCAGCTATAATAGGCTCCAGACACTACTAGAATAGCAGATATCTGTGTGTGACTACAGAGGAATATATAAGAAAGAAAAAGACAGATGGTGTACTTAGGTGCACTTAAGTCTGATTGCATGAGTTGATAATGAATGTTTAAATATGGCACTCCCATAAAATCAGATACCTGTAGACAATACTGGAATAACTACAGACTTGCTAGGGGGAAAAATGAAGTTGTGGATTCTAATTTTTGTTTTTGTCATTATTATGATTGTCTATTTACTTGTATGGGGATTTTCGTAACTTTCTCTGAGCCTAATCATAAAATAAAAAACATAATCAGTAGCGTAGAAAACAGATTCTTAGAAATAAGAAGAAACTTAAAAGATTATGCAGAATTTCATGGCCAGATAGGTCAGATGGCAAAGGTCAAACAACTCAGCGACACATTAAGAATTAAAAACCACGTCCCATAGGCCCCTGTCTTTCACTGTTCCCTCACAAAGCACCATGCTTTTCCTACAAAAAGATTATATTAAAACATTATAAACCAAGCAAGATACATAAACAAACCATAGCCAACATTGTTCAAAGGGGGATAGTCTTCTATCATCATGAACTGCTTTGGTTTACATACGTTATTGGCCCCAAATCAGATTGCGTCGGATTTTTGAAAACCTTAATTAACGTTAGATTTTATAGTTTGCAAATACGCATTCAATTTTCCTAAGGGGCTCCGATGTTAACACTATTCCTGCATATGCTGTCCAAACAGTTCTTCAGTTAGATTATTAAAATTACAAAGAGTAAAAAGGTCAAGATTTTGTTTAGATCTGGCACCAAAACATGACTCTGGCACCAGGTGGTCCTAGAGAAGGGTGCACACTTCCTGTGTGCATATGGGTGGCCAGGGTACTGAGGCAGCTAATCTTGATCTGAAATGCATGCTCCGTGCAGAAAGTAGACATCGATCAGAAGCTGTAAATAAATTGGACCTGGCACCTTAAGTGCCTTAAATGTTTGAAGTTAAACCTTAAATCGCATCCTTATTCTTAAAGGAAGCGGGTGAGCCTCCCATCAAAGAGACTGGTGGCATAATCAAGATGAGTAATGCTGCCGGATTCTGCAAGGACTTCACGATCTGAGTAGGAGAGACAGTCCCTGGTGCTGGGAGCACTAAAAGTCCACATGTCACTTATCATGAACGGGAATCTGGGTGGTGAAAGATGCACATACTTTAAAATCAGACTGTGCTGACATATATTGGAAACTTTTTGCATGGTGGTGGAAACGCTTTCCAATCACCTTCTCAAAACTGGTCCACATTCGGCTGTTGAAGGTTTTGGAAATGACTCAACAAAGAGCAAGGGAAAGGACAGCTGTGCATACTACTTAAAATTACTTTACACTTCTTAACTTATACATTATATAGTTGATAAACATAACTGTAAAGTTACTTATAATTTCCACATGAATAGGAACATTTAGTAAACAGATATTATACAAATATCAGCCCTCTAGCTTCCAAGGGTTTCTTTTTTTTCAACCCATCCAAATGGCAAGATGACTATTAATTACAATTTGTGAGGTTGAGGTGAACACTCTAATACTCGTACACATGCATAACAGACTGCAGGAGATGAGGTGGTACCATCAGCAAAATAGACATTTTGAAAAATTCTGGCAATCAGAAAGCATGTGGAATCAGAATGACATAGATATCAGAACAGAGAGGGTCCCCTCTGGGATGCTCAGTTGGTGAGTCTCTGACTCTTGGTTTCCGTTCAGGTCATGATCTCAGGGCCCTGAGATGGAGCCCTGCCTGGAGTTCCAGGCTCAGCACGGGGTCTGCATGAGATTCTTTCCCATTTCCCTTCCCTCTTCCTCCCTCCCACTCTGCTCTTCCTCCTCTCTCTCTCTCTCTCTCTCTCTCTCTCTCTCTCAAGTAAATAAATAAGTAAAATCTTAAAAACAAAAGAAACTAGAATTGAGAAAATCCTTACTATGGAAGTAAAAGCATTTTTTGCCGTTGTGGACCAGGAAAAAGCTCAGCTCAGAATTGAAGTGTAAAGAGAGTAGTCAGTGGGGAGTGTGAAGGCTTGGCTATGGAGGAGTTGGTCCAGTTATGCTCCTCTTACTATATACTGTAGTGGTGGCCCCTTGCAGCAGATGACTCCCCTAAAAATAAGAGGTGTCCCTGATGAGAGTTTCTGATCTAGGTGTCAGGAAGAGCTGATAAACCAGAGTGTTATGATTTCAGACCTTCATAATGGATAATAGTAATAAAGGAAAAGGAAAGGTAGGTCCACCTGACCCTGAAAGTGTGAAAGGCATTGACACAGTAAAGTACTTTGCAGAGTAAAGATACTCCTGGCAGTTGGTGGGGAGGAGGTAGATCAACCCACTAACTATAAGGGAAGTCAACTTGCCCATAAATCTGGCCCACTAAGTATAGCACTCGGCCAGTCCTCTCATTTAGAGGAAAGAAGAAAAGAGAGAAATTGAAAAAAAAAATCACTTTAAATAAGGAACTTCACATAAGCTACAGAGAAAAAAATGTTTAAAAAATATAATTTTAAAGGTGAGTTGAAAGGAATGATTTTTCTGGAAACTATAAATGACAAAATTGATTTAAAAGGAGGGAAATAATCTTAATGGGCTGAAAATTATAGAAAAAAGATTCAAAAGAGTCAAGAGCTCATCCTAACTCCCCACCAAAGGTAATAAACCAAGTCAGATTTATAGGTAAGAATCATCAATATGTCATAAGCAAAGAAATCCCTTACTTATGTAAAAACAATCCCAGATCTTAAGATACAATACAGAGCTTCTCAACTCATTCTATAAAGCTGAGATAATCCTTATATCAACACTGGAAAAATATTTTTTTTAAAAAAAGATAAAAGATAACTACTGTCTAATCACACCTATAAATATACAGACAAAAATTTTAAATTAAAATTTAGCAAACTAGATTCAATAGCTTATTAAAAGGCTATTTCATGAGTCAGTATAACGTGACCAAAGTTATTTTTAAAAAAGGAATGTCCGGTATAGGTTAGGTTATAACCAGCCTATCCTTGTGAGCTGTATAAATATTATATTATTTTCTACATTTGCCATGATGTGAAGAAGTTTGGAACACCCTAGTTTTACCCAAAATACTTCATGCATAATCAAAGTAAAGCACAATTTCACGTATGTTAGAAAATGTGTATGTGGCATGTGAATGTGTGTGTGTGTGTGCATTTAAAATACACTCGTAGAAGCTTGGAGAATGTTATGATGCACATTAAGTGAGGTAGAAGTAACCGTAACTCTAATGGCACACTATGGAAAAAGAGCTCAAGAAGCTCCAAGAAGTGGGCATATGAGAACAGAAGTAAGCTTGAAAAACCCACTGGGTGATCATGTGCCATGGTACAGACCAGAAACACTGTTTAACACATTGACAGAGGGGTTACTGGAGAAAAGGGTGTCGGCATCACTGAGAAGAATGGTTTTCCTCCAGTATCACTAGTCCTGATATTTGGAGATATTACACAATTGGCTCCTTATAGCATTGAGAGTGATAGGGTCTCCAATAACAGAAGCCAGATGGCAGTGCTTAATCCTCAGAAGCCAAGGGGGTATAATTATCATAATGAACAGCAGGGTTGGCGTCACAGCCGGGAGGGCCTGACCTATAGAGAGCTATGAATATTGTAAATAGAACAATAGCTAAAAGCATAGTCTATGATCTTTATTTTTTTTTATGATCTTTATTAACAAAAGAAATTAGGATCAGATGATCAGAAGATTGAGAGTAGCCCAGTAAAAGTCATGATGTCTTACACAGCTTCTAGACAGAAGCCAATTTCTACCTCCAGAATCTAGTGACTAAATAAGAGGCCAGATTTTCAGGAGAGAAGATTCCAGAAGTGTGGCAAGTATAAAGCTTCCCCTATACTTCCCCAAGGGGCCTTCATCCATTTGCAACAGGAAAAGGGGAATATCCAGATATTTCAAGAGTAGGCGACCTAAGTTAACATTGAAACCTGGGATTCCAGGTGTCACCACTTCCCTGGTGAAGTTGAAGCATACAGCAGCCAAGGAATAAATGGCATTTTGACCCAGGCCAGGCTCACTGTGTGTCAAGTGGGTCCAATGACCCACCCAGTGGCCATGACCCAGTCTCTGAATGTTTAATTGGAATTGACATACTCAGTTACAATGTTCCATATTGGCTCCTCTGCTTGTGTAATAAGTGCTATTATAGTAAAGATGGCCAAGTAAAGCTTCTGAAACCGAACCTCTTTCTCTTGCCAAAAAAAAAACCACTAAAAAAAATTAGGAAAACAGAAATTGATGTGACCTAAAGACCTAGAGAATACAGAGTAGTGGATCTTATCATACCTCCATTTAACTTACCAGTCTATACTTTATAAAACTCAGAATAATTCTGAAACATAACAGTAGGCTACTGCCAATTAATTGAGTAATAGTACCAGATGTGGTATATTTGCTAGAGAAGATTAAAATCTTCTCAAGTAAGGGCACCTGGCTGGCTTGGTCAGAGGAACATGAGACTCTTGATCTCAGTCATTAGTTCAAGCCGCACACTGGGTGTAGAGATTACTTAAATAAATAAATAAGTAAATAAATAAAAGTAAGATGGCCTCAGGTACATGGTATTCAGACATTAATCTGGTGAATGATTTTTATTTTCCTTCCCACCCTCCTTCATTATCGAAAGGATAGATAAAAAATATTCACATAAAGAGATAACAGTATACATGTATAGCCTTGCCCCGGAGCTGTGTGAAAACTCTAAGTTCTGTCAAAATATAGACTGAAGAAAACTGGACTGTCTTGACATATCTCAGAATAGCACACCACTTGTCCTTTCTATAATGACATCATGTTAGTGGGGATGAATGAGCAAGAAGAGCAAGTATATTAGAAGCCTCAGTAAGACACATGCACTTGAGAAAATAGAGGAGAATATGATAGACATTCAGGGGACATATATATCAATGAACATTTTAGGATTCCAGTGATCTGGGACACGATGCAATATAACTTCCAAACTAAAAAACAGATGAGTGTATCTCCTACCTGTGATGAAAGAAGCATGATCTCACTCACAGGTATCTTTACCTGTACCCACTTGGGAACATTGCTGAAATCCATATCCTGGATGACCCAAAAGGCAGACATATTTGAGTAGGGCCCAGAGCAGAAGAGGGCTCTGTTTCAGGTTTGGGCTCCATACAAGTGGTCCTGCCACTTGGATTATATGACCTGGCCAACTCTATAGCATAAAGCACACTAGTGCTAATAAAAGACACTGCAGAGCTTATGTTAAGATTTAGGGAAGAGGATTTGGCTTGTTCCACCCAGGAAAATACCCAGACAAGGCAAAGGTGCACCTAAAATAGAGATAAATTTAAAATGGGTTGCATAGGAAAGAAATGATGTACTTCAGCAGGAGATAAATGATGATGAACTTCAGAGTCACTTAAGAGCTTAAAAAACCCATTGTTTATAATAAGTTAGAAACTTTCACAACTTTAGTTTACTTATATGAATAACTGTATTGATTATGAAACACAGTGCTAGTGGAAAGAGCATAATTTAGAGTTATAAAAGTTAGAATCCTGCACCCATGAGGATTGAACTACAAAGTTATGTTGTGTATCCCCATCACATATCACGAACAATCACATAATGTAATTTAAGCCTCTGTAAATACTGGGCATAGATATGGTGACCCCAAATGAGCAAATGCGGAATCCAACGTTTTGGGAATTTAAGTAACTAGACAAAGTCACAGAGCTGATACCATTTGAATGACTGACTCTTCATACAGTTGTTCAACTTCCTTTCCTGCTGAAAATCCTTTCTTGATGATTGGAGAATGGATCCTCATTATCAATATTCCATGTATATATTTTACTTCGTATACATCAAGGTCCACTAAATGCTTTCAAAATCACCTAAAAATAATTGCTGTATATCCATCTCTTTATTAACCAGTACACATAGGCTCTGATTCCTAATTTGTCTGGTTCTTGGTAATTAATTATGTGAGAGGGACTTAACTTTCCACAACAATGATAGTAGCAATAACACCAAATATGTCAAATACATTTTGTGTGCAAGCTATCGTTAGCGTTTTCATGTATAATTCATTTATTCTTCAAAATAGTTATCAGAAGTATGTCCAAATAGCATGCCTATTTAATTTTTGGAAAAATCGAAAACAGCTTTAAAAACCTTATTTGAATTCATACATCTAGATAGTGGCAGAAATGGGTTTTGAACTACTATCCAGCACCTTTGACCATATTCAGAAACACATGCTATATAACAGAGATGACTGCCAAATCGGGTAAAATCTAACTCTACAAAATTTGGAATAAACTCTCCAGTTCTCTTTAAGTAGTTGTGTTAAGGCCACGACCACTTGCAAGTTAAGGATTTGGAGTGTTGTATATGGTGAGTCCAAAAAGGCTTTCTATTTGACAATAAAACTTGAGTTGACTTTTTCTGGGTTTCAAATGGTACTGCTGGTTTAGAGTGGTGGGATTAGCATTAGGTAGAAAAAAGGTCAAGAAATTTGTACCTTATTTCCCACTTTTGACATCAACGGCTGTGGAATCGTAAGTAACTCATTTAATCTTATGTTACCAAACTTCCTCCTATATAAAGAGTTATCAATATTACTACTTCTCAGGACTGTTTTATTGATTAAATGGGCTAATGTTTGTAAGGCACCTGTACAGTATACTCCATCCCCAACAAACAAACAGAAAGGAAGCAAACAAAAAACAAGTGATTTCTAGGGTTGCTGCAGTTAACTGACCCTATGTCTGTGGGGGTAATAAAAAGTGAACTTTAAATAATCAGACATTGATTGAGATTTTGGTCCTTAATGACGTTTTAAACATCTCTGGGGTAGTTGTAGTAGTCAGAAATATGCTTAAAGATTTAGATGTGGAAAGGGATTACACTGTCTGCTTTTTATAGGGTTTCCCAGAATACCTCTTTTCTTTTTAAGTCTATAGTGAATTAAACACCAGATTTTTTTTTTCATTCATTTCTTCTCATATCAGTACCATGATTTTTCTTTGGAGAAACACCAATCAGTTCCTCTTAGCACATGCAGATTTTAGGAGATGAGGCTAATCTTGCTTTTAGCTCCAATGGTGGCAATTTGAGTGGGGCATTAGAGGTGACTCATGTCTGACCAATGGGAGAGTGACATGCCTCTGGCTATGGTAACTGGTCCAGAGATGGACGTATGAACTGAACCATGCCAGTCTGAGTCAATAAAACTCATTCTTGACTTCTTTTCAAACTACTGGGGAGGAAACATACTTTTTCTACTGAGGTTCCTGAAAGGATAGGATATTAATATACCCTTGGAGCTGCTGGCAGCTATCTTGCTTTCATGAGTGAAGACTGCCTGACAGTGGAAACAATCCAGACAAAAACATAGTTAAGAGATGGCTAAAGATTGAGTCCTAAGGATACCATTGATTTCCTGTGGACCCATCTGTTTCTGAAGCCAGAATATGACCAAAATTCTCAGTTACCAGGGCTAACACATTATCATTTTTCCTCTAAACTAGTAAAATTGGTACTATATCACTTGCCACTAAACAATACAAAGATAGTTATTCTCTTGGATTCCAAGTGTTGGAACTGCCAAGCACATTTAAAATGCTCAGCACCATTGGCAGCAAATATTCCAAGCTTTTTAGACTGCTCAGCTATACTCTCTATGCCTGTTTCAGTTGAGTGCTTCCTCTCAAGATCTAACCAGTGAGCAGCTTTGTCCAACTTCTGGTTCGCCTCTCTGTCTTTCCCTTAAGAATCTGAATATAGCATTTGAGCTCTTTATAACAGAATGGCAAGATTGTTTTGCATAAACACACATGACTTCCTCCAACTCATTCCCAAATGAGTCCTCTCCATCAGTGCATAGAGATGCCCATGGCATATGGCTCCAACTACACTATTACGTTCACTCCCTACAGAGAATCTCTGGGTCAGCTCCGGGAGACAGTAATTACTCCTTGCATGGAAGTAGCTGTTTATCACTCAGGGGCTTTTGTAATTGATGTTTCTTTCTTTTTAGAGATGCCTCAGAGAGCTGCAGACTAACTTCTTTAGATAACATTTGCTTTTTTTGTGGTTGTTGTTTATTTAGTTTTTTTTTTAAAGCAAATATCATCTTATGATGAATTTGGTCCATTATTTCAAAGACCCTGAATTCATGTCAGACTCATTGCCTTGATAATGATAGATAACCTCTTGAAAAGAGTCACTGAGTATTTTGGGAAATGGAGCCATATTTAATTATTTACAATTATAACATTATCTCCTGAAATTGCAAATAGCTCTTAGCATGGATATAAAAAAATTCATATTGTAAGCAAAGCACTTAGTTTCTTTGGCTTTGAAGACTCACCTTCTCATTTTCTAGGCAAAATACTATGTTGCCTCAAAATATTAATATAAGGAAATATCATTTGTTCCCACTGCTTTAGAATTCTGCATTTAACATTCCACAGACTTGAGGCTCATAATAACCGTGCAAGCTGAAATTACCAGGGCAGCTTCTTAGTTGGCCTAATATGAGTATAGAAGAGGAAGTTTTAAGCATGTGCCCATCTGATAGAGGACCTTATTTGAAGAACATTATAGCTAAATTGGAGAGAGCATAGGGCAACAGAAATGATAAATGGAATGGAAGGGATTACTGAACATATGAGAAGAGATTAAGAAAAATGGGGTTGTTTAGTCTTAAAAGAAGATGAGTCTGAGGTGAATTGATTGAGGAATTTGAGCTAGCTAAGGGCCACAATGCAATTAAGTTTGATCCATTGAAGGTGTACCTTTAAACAGAAATGTATGAAAGGCGAATTAAAGGGCGCTCATTTTACAGAAAGTGTGGTGATAAGCAAAGAAAGGACTTGTAAGTACTAAGCTAAAAGAAAATTGTATTATCATACTTAAGAAAATATTTGTACTGCCTAATTCAAGACTCCTATAAGCAAAAGGGAAAGACAATAGGGATAAACATACAAAGACAGCAGTTTTTTTAGAAGCAAAAACACTTCTATTTATTATTTTCTACTTATATTATAATGGAATTAAGGCATTTGGATTGAATTCTTATTTATTCACAAGCTCTCAGCTTGACTCTGTGCCTTGGTTTACTCATTTATTAAAGAGGCAGCAAAGTTTATTAGATATTAAATAACTAAATGAAATGTGTAATTCTACCATTTAAAGTATAATGTATTTATTATACATGTAAGTGTTATATTTACCAAAACCTTTTCTCAATGTAAATGTGACCAAACACAGTTTTGAGGAAATAATACATTGTAGAAAGCACTGTAGAAAGAATTCAAATAATTTACTAATCCTCTCTATTTGTTCCAAAACAGCATGCTATATCAACTGAAGGTACATAAAATAAACTAAAATATTCAAAGGAGGTGTTATGAGGAGAAAAAAGTCAGGACCATAAAATATATTGAGGAAAAAGATTAACTCAGGTAAACTTAATATTGATAGAATGCAACCTTTTTTCTAAGTTTTCTCTAACCAAATGGAAAACAAAAACAAAAACAAAAACAAAAACCTGAGTGTTATACAACATAGCGAATTCAGAATAAAAACAGACCAACCAACCAATATGGCAAAGAACAATTACTCTTGACATTATGGTCAAATGAGTTTTCTGAGTACTGTTCTAGGGTGAATACCACTATGACAATGAACAGCTTCCTTGACAACACACCTAACAATGTGCACACAATAATTTTCATGGGACTATTTATTTTAGTGCTCATCAGTAGATATATCTGGCGTAAAACCAAAACATAATTCAGCAAATGCAGTTCTAATGAGTATTGTATAAATTGGTTGAAACACCCAATTATTTTTTGAACTTAAATATTGCATTCTATCCATTCATTTAATCAGTCATTCTACCAATTCACATTGAGCATCTACCATTTTCCAAGATTTAATTAAATATCTAATACATATAGAAATAAAGTGTAGTCTTAGTCCTTTAGTCACTCTGCTTCTAAATTTAATGGAATATCTGGTATAGAGCCAAATTTCTTGCCAGACCAATTATAAAATCTGAAATAAAAAGACAGAAAAAAACGATGATTTGAAGATAGTAAAGAACAACCAAGGCAATCAGGGTTTTCAGGGAGATATTTCTAAGTTTGAAAAGCTAAATCAAAGTTTTTATAGCACTTGGGAAACAAAAATGAAATTCAAGGAAGACTAGCGAAACAGTCCAAGTTTTCTTGAGAGCCTGAAAGAGCTATATCTGAGAACAAGGGCAAATACTGATAAACAGGCCTTGTTTGACTAAGGTGACATGATTATATCCAAGCTACTAACCAAAATAACAATAAATTGTATGAAAGATAACATCCTCAAAACCTTTAAAATTGTTGTTATGTAATATGTAGAATTCAATTAAATAAATACTATAAAACAACCAAATGACTAAAAACAGAAGAATAAACACAAAACATAGAAAAAAGACCTTGGTTAAAACAGTTATTAGAGTTATCTAGCAAAAACTTCAAGATAACTAAGATTAATGTGTTAAATAAAAATTAAGTTAAATAGGAAGATGAAAAATATTGAAATTAAACTAAATATATGAGAATAAAGCAAATAGAAAATTTGTGCTAAATAAGAAGTTAGCAGATATTAAGAGATTCATAGATTTTTTTTAATAGAAAATTAAACACAATAGAAGATAAGATTAGAGAATGGGAAAATAGAACAGTAGGAAATATCCAGTTTGAGGCACATTGAGAAAAAATGTGAAATACAGGAAGCGCATAACAGACCAGTGGAATACAAAAAAGATGTTTCAAATATTTGTATCCTGAGTCCCAGAGAAAGAGAGAGAAAGAGAGACAATGGGGCACAATGTTTTTCAAGAAGATACTGACATTTTTCAAAACCAACAAGAGATACTAAGTCACAGCTTAGGGAAACCATAACAGGATAATTATAAAGAAAAATATGTCTATGCACATGATAGTATAATTGTTTAAAAAATGGTAAAGACAAGCAGAAAACTTATAGGCTAAAGAACAAAAGGCACTTTATTTTCAAAGGAGGAGCTACACAGATAAGAAATGTAATTAAATTTTAAATAGAAATTATGAAGCCAGAAGGTAATGGAGTGACTTTTAAACTACTAAGAGAAAGTAATTGCCAACTCAGAATTCAAATGCCACCAAAAATATGCCTCAAAAATATAGATGAAGTGGGACGTCTGGGTGGCTCAGTGGTTGAGCGTTTGCCTTCACCTCAGGGTGTGATCCCAGAATCCTGGAATCGAGTCCCACATATGGCTCCCTGTATGGAGCCTGCTTCGCCTTCTGCTTATGTCTCTGCCTCTCTGTGTGTGTGTCTCTCATGAATAAATAAATGAATAATCTTAAAAAATAAAGATGAAGTAAAAGCATTCTAAACTGTATTAATACCCTGTTATGCCCTGAACAAATTACTACACATTTGGTGGCAAAAACAACATCAATTTCTAATTCTCTTACAGTTGTATAGATTGGAGGTCAAACACCAGTCTCAATGGATTACAATCAAACTGCTGGAGGGTCAATTTTTTTCTAAAGATTCTAGAGATAAATCCATTCCTTTTCAAGATTCTAGAAGCCACCTACAGTTCTTGATTATGGGCCTTCTTTCTCCATTTTCAAATTAGCAACAGTAGACCTAGTCTTTCTCATACTGATATTCCTTTGGTTTTCTGAGGTTGAGAAAGGTTCTCCACTTCTAAAAGATGCATATGATTAGATTAGACTCTCTGGACGATCTATGATAATGTTCTCACTTTAACGTACATAACCTTAGTCACATTTGCAAAGTCCTTTTCATTATGAAAGGAAACATAGTCACAGGTTCTGAGGATTAGGGTGTGAATACAGGTGAGGGCCATTATTCTACCTACCACACAAACAAAAACTTTGAGAATGTATTGCCAGCAGACCTTTATTACAATAAATACTACAAGGAGTTCTTCAGGAAGAGGGAAAGTGATTCTAATAATAATTATGATAATGCAGAAAGAAACAAAAATCATCAGAAAGGATAAATATATGGATAAGCATAACTGTTTAAAATGATAATATCTTGAAGAATTTAAATACATAGAGTCCAGTGAGGTGCTGAAGCCAGCTAGCACTAGCTTGCAAGAACTTACTGCTAAATCTTCAGTAATTTTAAAAGTTGGTTGTTAAACACATAAAAAAGTAATAAATAACCAAAACTCAACACTCTTTAATTATTTTACTACATTTTATTTTTTCCATGCTGCTGAGATTATTTAAGTGTAATGTATACATATGATAAAAATAATATATATATAATGGTGTACAGATGTACATATTTATTTAAGATTTATTTATTTTAGAAAGCTACAGAGACAGTGCCCACAAGTAGGGGAAAGGACAGAGGCCGAGAATCTTCAAGCAGACTCCCTGCTGATCATGAAACTGGATGCTGGGCTTGATCCCATGACCCGTGAGATCATGACCTGAGCTAAAACCAAGAGTCAGATGCTTAACTGACTGAGACACACAGATGTCCCCAAATGTACATATTTTTCCAACATACATTCTATGATACCTTGTTGTAACCTGGAGTTTGCTGTCATGAGAGTATTTACACCATGAGAATTGGCAGATATTACAAATCAGGGCTTAATTTATTGTTTTTGTTGACTGTCTAGGAAGCAACTGAGAAATGTTAATTATCCAGATTAACTGTTACCCAGTTTAGTAAAGAAGTTGCTCATGTCAATATATCAAGCTGACATTTAACTTCATTATCTTCATTTCATCATACATTAATATATGAGCCCATTTATATCTAGGTATAGTTACTCATCAAATTCAACCAGATTGAATAAGAATATAAGAGCTTTAAAAAAATCCAATGTAAGCATTCTGTGACAATCAACTGGCTATTTGGAATTCATAATAAAGAAGATTGTATATTTTATTTTTATTTGTAGACTTAGTGCTACATTTTTTAATCAGGAAGTATAGTAAACTCATGTATGTGTATATGCATACATTTTCCTCTGAAAACCAGTTGCTAAACATTTATTGGTATATACTGAAGTAGGTTCAAAATACAGAAATAGCACAAACAGTGAAATTAAGGTGCTATTGCTTACAATGTCTGAGAGGCAGAAAATGTTACTAACTCAATAACACAAGTCAAGAATGCAAGTTGTAATTTCTAGGATCGCCACTTTAAGAGTAGTAAATAACAACTTAATAGAATGGAAGAAGATAACCAAAATAGATACTCCTCCTCCAAAAGAGTAAGATATTTCATCAATTTCTATTTAATGCAATTAATGATATACTTAGAATTAACAGGATCATCTCATTATTTGTTTGGTTTTTTAAAAGATTTTATTTATTTATTCATGAGAGATGGAAGGGGAGAGAGAGAGAGAGAGAGAGAGAGAGAGAGGCAGAGACACAGGCAGAGGGAGAAGCAGGCTCCTTGCAAGAAGCCAGATGAGGGACTCGATCCTGGGACTCCAGGATCATGCCCTGAGCCGAAGGCAGACTCTCAACTGCTGAGCCACCCAAGCATCCCTATTTGTTTTTTAAAATTAGTCCATCTAATTTTATTCTTTTTCAAAATTTTTTAATTTTCTCTGTGTATCTGGTTAGATTCTTAGCAAAATTGTTAACGTTTCTACATGTAGATTTGTAGCCTGACTTTTCACTACATGTTATATTGCGTGCCATTAAATATTCTTTGAAACATCATTTTTAATGGCTACATAAAACCTTCATTATATGTACTATTATTTATCCTCTTTCTTATTGGTTGATATTTTCTTTTTTATGAGCTATTATGGGTAATGCTATGAGGAACATCCTTTTCCACACATTTCTTTGGCAAATCTCTGATTATTCCCATAGGGTAAATTTTTAGGAATAGAATAAAAAGGTATGATTGTTTTAAGCACTTCATACATATTGCTAATTGACTTTCAGAAAGGTTGTGCTAATTTATACTCCCTGTAGTAGTTAAAGGAGATTCTTTTCTTACTATGGTTTCTTCAACATTGAATATTGCTACTTAAAAATATATTTGTCCATTTTTAAAATTGAAAATGTAGATCTCATTGCCATTTGATTTGAATTTTTTTGATTACTATTCAAGATGAAAACTGAATAGTTTTGTGAGTTTATTAGCCATTTACATATCTTCTGTGAATTGTTGGTTCATGTCACTTGCCTTAATTTTCCAAATACCTTTTTTTCTTTTTAAAAGAAGTGCCCATAATTTCATAATGAGCAATGAATCTATGGAATTGCATATGCCAATATTAATCAATTCATTAAATATTTACCAAGAATTCCTGATTTTTAGACTTGTGAGGGATACAAAAATATAACACCCCAAGGAGCTAATGGATAGCTGTTGATTCATCGGATAACCTAACTCAGTTCATTGTAGAGTATATGACTAAGAGTGAAATGCATATCATGGCCAATAAATGTACAACCCAGGAAATACTAGTAATTGGCAAGTGGGGTATGTCTTGAGCCTTGAAGGAAGACTAGTGTGTACATTGAGAGAAACAAGCTGAAAACAGTGGAATGAAGATAGAATATGTGTGTGGGTGAGTAGAAAGATTGGAACTGGTGGTGTGATATTTTTAGCATCTGCTAAAGTTGATGCCAACATTAATTGAGATAATTGGTGGCATTAGACATGTGACTTGATTTAGCATCTAGTAGTTTGTGCTCCCTTTCCATTCAAAATTTGCTCTGAGATCCTCTATTGAGGTAAAAGACAGCAATAATAAAAAGGAAAACGATGATGACCACAAAAGAAGACAGTATGCCCACCAGAGGGGGTGCCATCTGCAAGTTATTTTAGCCTCAGCACTAAATAAGGAAGGCTGAGGGTGGAACCCTGAAATAGACACTCTAGAAATGTACAAATCAAATAAGTGATTGGATGTTCCTCTTCCCACTATAGAAAGAGAGGATTTTTACAGACTTCTATTGAGATCTCAGGTTTGTTTGTTTGTTTGTCTTTTTAGATTCCCCAAGCAATTTAACCATTTTCCTTCCAACAATTCCTGTTCATTTTAAGATACACAGCAAAATAATTATAAAGATCCATATTATAAACAGAATAATTTTCAAAAGCAATCATTTTAGAACTTCCTCTTAATTGGTACTAAACTTGTCCTCCTGCTGTAAAACAATACAAAACAAAACAAGGAAACTGGTCAAAATGGGAGAAGCATTGGAAAATAGGCAGTGTAGGACTGAGGGGGAAACAAATGATGTGAGTGCTACAGTTGTCTGAGCTCTACGTGGAAGCGTTTTTCTATACAGTAGCGCAGGGAAGGGTATCTAGCACCCAAGTAGCAGAACGCTGTAGTTTCACTGAGTGGAGAAGAAAACATCAGGGAGCCTGTTAAAATGCTAAATCAAGAGTTATTGGGACACCTGGGTGGCTCAGCGGGTCAGCATCTGCTGTTAGCTCAGGATGTGATCTCAGAGTCCTGGGATAAAGTCCCACATCAAGCTTCCTGCATGGAGCCTGCTTCTCCCTCTGCCTCTGCCTCTCTCTCTCTCTCTCTCTGTCTCTCATGAACGAATAAATAAGTTAAATCTTAAAAAAAAAAAAAGTGCTATTGCTTCTCTTCTGTCACTTATGGCTTCCCACCTTAGGGAAAAAGCATCTATTGGGGACTCTCCACCACTACCTCTTCTTACTGCCTTACTGCCTTCCCCCTTGTTCACTCATCTCAAAGTACCTGAGCTTCTGAATCTCCAAGTTTTTGTTCAAATGAGCCAAGTTCTTTTCCTTATTGTCCTACTTCCTTTTCCGGAAATTCCCTTCGTAAGACCCTCCACCTCCCTGCCACCATATATACATGGATTTTTTTCTTCACCTCATTTAAGTCTCTGTTCAATTCTTACCTGTGCACATAGACCCTCCATGGCCATCATTTATAAGGTATCTTCCTTCCTCCAAATTTTCTGCCACACTCCTTGCCTCATAGTATTTTCTTCATGATTTTTATTACCTCAGGACATATTATTCCTTTGTTTATCTATTGAGTATCTTCCTTTAGCAATATGTAAGCTTCATAAGTTCAGAAATTTGTCTATTTTTCCCCAAGGTCTGGTACATGGTAGGTGCTCAGTAAACATATATTGAATGAATGAATGACAGAGCAGAATTTCAGGCAAAGGGGAATAGTAAATGTAGGCTTTCTAGGAGGCATAAGAGAAAGGGTTCTATTTCGCTGAAAATGAAATGCCCAGAAATATCAGCATGCACAGTGATGCAGAGTGAGGCGTAAGAAAATAGTTTCATATCAGTCTGACTGCAGGATGGGGGATCTGAAGGGCAGCATCAGAAGACAAGCCAAATCAGGTAGAGGAGATCCTTGAATACCAATGGACGTTGTATTTTTGCTTGATTTAAAAAAAAAAAATCCCTGGAAATCTACAATGTCACTGACAATGAGGGTCTTTAGGAAGAACAATTTGTTTAAGGTAGTATTTCCCCAGGACAACTGGGCATCAGAAAGAAGGAAGCTACCTGAAAGCAAGGTAGCTCCTGAGAATTGTGTGGGTCCAGCCATTGAACAGGGCACTGTGAACACTGGCTCACAGTCACAATAATATTGAGCTTCGGTGATCAAAAGGAAAATCACTAAAATAGGACACTTTTTATCTTGACTATTGCTTGCCAAGCATCCTCTGTGAATTATCAAAGGGCTACATAAAAAGAAGGTTGAAATATATTATTACCCTTGCAGGACACCTATTATTGCGAACGATTGATTTCTTCTCTCCAACCCTCAGGGACATTGTGAGCTCAGTACAGGGACCTGATAGAAACTTCTGCAAAACCTCTCCAAATCCATTTGGCTGAGTCTTTCAAAAGGAATAATGTAAGCTAGGGACTTTTGTGCATTATTAGAATTAACAGACCTTAACATGCAGGTTGTCCCTCATTTCCAACTTCATTCTCAAGCAACTAGTGATTGCTTTCATTTATTAGTTCTTTTACTAAGAGGCAGGCCCCATTTCACAGGTGAGGAAAGTGAGGCCACAGAAATTAAGCAATGAAGCTGGAAGTCATGGTTAGTCAGGAACTGGGGCATGGCAGTTTTTTTTTTTTTAATCTTCTTGATCTATGAAGTCATATTGGCTCCATTTTCCTATTAACATAGAAATTCCTATGTATGCACTTGTAGTAGGATATTGTACACATGATTTTCAAAAGGGACATCAACATTTGGTAACATCTAGTTGTCAATAACTAGAATTTATATCATGTAGGGGGTACCTGTGTAAGTCAGTTGATTAAGCATCTGAGTCTTGATTTAGGTTCAGGTCATGATCTCAGGGTTCTGAAATCAAGTCCCATGTTGATTCTCTCTCTCTTCCTCCTTCCACCCCTCCCCAACCCCTGCTCATGCTCTCTCTCTCTGTGAGAGAGAAAAAACAAAAAAGAAAAAAAGAAAAGAAAAGAAAAGAAAAGAAGAAAGAAAAGAAAAGAAAAGAAAGAAAAGAAAAGAAAAGAAAAGAAAAGAAATATATCATTTAGGACAATGACAAACTGATAAAAATGATAACCATTAAGTAATAATGAGTCAACTATTTGATGCATTTAGCTTTCCAGTCTCCCATATCAATTTCTTTCTTATGATATTGACTTATCTATATAAGTTTAGGAAAGACAGTCATTTTTTTTAAAGATTTTATTTATTCATGAGAGATACAGAGAGAGAGGCGGACACACAGGCAGAGGGAGAAGCAGGCTCCCTGCAGGGAGCCAGATGGGAGGCTCTATCCTAGGACTCCGGGGTCACAACCTGAGTTGAAGGCAGATGCTCAACCACTGAGCCAGCCAGGCATCCCAAAGACAATCATTCTTATTCCTAATTTATAAGCAAGTTAAAAAGACACAGTTTTGTCTGATTAACTTTTTATTTTTTATTTAAGATCTTATTTATTTATTCATGAGAAACACAAAGAGAGAGAGGCAGAGACACAGGCAGAGGGAGAAGCAGGCTCCCTGCAGGGAGCCTGACATGGGACTTGATCCCAGGACCCCGGGATCAGCCCTGGGCTGAAGGCAGGCGCTAAACCACTGAGCCACCCAGGGATCCCCTTGTCTAATTACTTCTTAAATGTTTAGAAGGCCATGCACTGTACTTCCTTCCTTCATTTAATAAGATATTCATTTTTTATTTATTCACTTTGCAAACATTTTTTTAAAATTTTTATTTATTTATGATAGTCACACACAGAGAGAGAGAGAGAGGCAGAGACATAGGCAGAGGGAGAAACAGGCTCCATGCACCAGGAGCCCTGGGCCAAAGGCAGGTGCCAAACCGCTGCGCCACCCAGGGATCCCTTTGCAAACATTTGTGAGTATCAACTATGCACCAAGCATCTGATAAACTCTACATATACTTTGATGATAAAATAGACAATCTCAGGCCTTGTAGGTCTCACATTTCAGTAGAAGAGACAGGAACAGTCTTCAGTAGAAGATCCCAGAGTTCTGGGATCGAGTCTCAATCCCACATCAGGCTCCTGCATGGAGCCTGGTTCTCCTCCCTTTGCCTGTGTCTCTGCCTCTCTGTGTCTCTCATGAATAAATAAATAAAATCTTTAAAAAAAAAAAGGAGACAGGTAACAAAAGTAAACAAATGCATATTTTGCACATTGAATGATGTGATAGAAGGGAATTAGATATAATATTTTTAAAATATCAGTAAGGGTCCTTTTTATTTAAGAAAATCAGGGAAGGGCTCTCTGAGATGATCGTGTTTAAAGTTTAGACCAACACGGAGAAGAAAACAACCTTGCAAATCACAGGTGAAGATATTTCCAGGCAAAGATGAACATCCCAAAGAAGGAAATTCTTGAAATGTCTGTGGAGCAGAAGATTGCTAGCACAGGGGAGGCTGTAGGAGTGGGCAGGGGCCATATCATTCAGAGTCAAGGGTTATAAGAAGGAGTTGACTTCATCCTAAGTAGCGTAGGAAACCACTGGAGGTGTTCAGCAGGAGAGTGATCAGAAACATGGGTTAAGAAAGAGCACGTGGGCTTAGTGTTGAAGATAGATTGAGATGTGGGGAGGTTAGAGAGAAGGGAGAAAGCTCAGAGATACTAAGAGGGACACTTTCACTGTGGTCTAGGTCAAGAGTGATGGTGGTGCTGATAGTAGAGATGAGCCAGTTTCAAAATGTATTTTTGGAAGTAGAACCAATAAGACTTTAAGTGGATCTGATACTGGACAGGGAAAAACAGCAATCATGGATGACTTCCTCTGGCATGAGCAAGTGGTAGATGGGAGAACATTTTATGATAATGAAAGTGGGGGAAACCCAGGATATAGGAGGGAACAAGTGTTCAAGTTTGAGCAGACAAGTGTGGGGGTGTCTGGGGGTCATCCAACTAGAGAAAAATGTATGTAGTTGAATATCCAGATCTAGGGTGTGGAGGGGGTGCTATTTTTGATAATATGAGCTTTAGAGTCATCGACATCTAGACAGCATTCAATGTTATGGGAATGGAGATCATTTACTAAGGGAGGATGAGAATGAAAAGAGAAGGTTGAGAATAAGTCCTGGGAAATTTTCGGAATTAGAGAGTAAGTACAAAAGGAAAATCCCTCTAGGAAAAATCATTATGGAAAGAGGCAGGAGGCCACCAGGAGCATATGTTTTCATGGAAGTCAGAAGAACAGCATTTCATTTTCTAATCCTTCTTACCCCTGTGGCCCTTCATTCAAAATTCAGTTCCTGGTGTGGGTATCATCTTTCTAGAATGTCTTTCCTCATAATCCCCTTTGACTACCATGCACCATGCAAATGGCTTATGATTGTGTTGCAAGAGCAACTATTAACTATTATTTGCCATTTACTCAACACTTCTACTGTGCCAGCAGCTACACCATGCATTTTACCTTTATTTATTATCTTTCATGCTATAATCACATACTCATTAAATAAAATTGATTACTCTTTTTTTTCCCCCTCGACTTTAGTCACAATAGATACTAAGATTTCCATTGGGGCACTGTTCAGAAACCAGAAATAGGGAGTCATGCTTGGCACAATATCTACTGTGTACAATTTACAGAGTAAATTCTTTTTTTTCCATTTGTTAATTTACAATTTACGATTATACATTTACAATGTATAGATTTACCTCCCCTACAAACTATGAACTCTTTCAGGCAGGAGGTGTTTTTCATTCATCTTGAATCCCCAATACCATGAATATTGCTAGGTTTGTTTTGTATGCACAGAGTTGTATGGAAGTGCTAGTATCTGTTTTATATTTCAAAGGTAAACAATTCCAATTCTAGATGTGTATTAGGTGGCAATGGGTATCACTGTTTTTTTTTTTTTTAGCTTTTTAAAAATTCAGCATTAAAAATCACTATGATTTTATCCTGGATTACCTGCTTTTAATTACATTTTTTAAATTCTTGTATTTTGGAGAGGTGGAAAAGACGTAGAGCCATATCTGGTATATTGTGTCACAGATAACTTTATTCCCATCTGATACATGTATCCAAGGTATCCTTGGAAAATTTTGAAGTAAAAATTTTTAAAATCACGTATGAAACATCTTACTGTGCAACAAACATACAAAATGTGGGAAATGTTAAACAAATGGAGACAGGAAGAAGACAGTTTCTGGGAGACACCATAGTGCCTGGTACAGCCATAGATGTGAGCAGCAAGAGTGATAGGGAAGTTAAGTGGTTAGACCATCAGAGGAGTTTATTTTCAACCAAAGAGGTGATTGGCTTGGCACCTTTCTTGAGCTCATTGAAACTCATTTGGATATTCTTCATACTAAAAGAGAAAACTGACAAAATTAACTAAACATTTTAACACTCTGTTAGTTTAGTTAGATGTGTGCCACTTAATTCAGTCATTTTGGTAGAGGTTGGGGATAATTTGAGATCCTTGATAGATTAGGGTAAGGTTTGGGCTTAGACGAAGTCATGGGATATATCGCAGGCATTGAAGCTCAAGTGTAATGTGGGGTTATCTGTTGTGCATATCACTTAGTAATAACAATTATGCCAAAACAAAAAAGTTTAATAATTGTAGCTTACAGAGTATCTTTGAAGTGGGTTTATTTATGTATCCCTAAAATAATTTAGTGAAACTATACACATGCTGGTACACTTTTCAGTTGGCAGCTAAAATTTTTTTATACTTAAATACTTTAAAAGATGTCATTTCCCATATAGCAGAAATACCAACATCTTAAAATAAAGTTGTAAAATAATGCTTTAAATTTTTCTAAGAAAATGCAAGTATCATAATAATAAATACCTGCTAACATTCATTTAAAATACATGAACAACTTTAAATAAAACAACATTCTTTTTACTCTTCAAACTAGTATTTCTTATTCTACTTCTTGCAAAATTTTTATCCTGATTTCATGTATTTTATGCTTAAAGGACCTTATTAACAACCTTACCATACATCTTTACAATAAACGCTGTATATAAATTAAGATTTAACTTTGAAAATGTTTCCTGTAACCATAAGACTGTTAATGTGAAAATTGCCTTCCACATTAATTTATTATAATTGCCATAAGTACATCATTGATCAAAACAACATATTATATTTCAAATTTGAGAAATAATTATTAAGTATAAAAGTAATATTTTATTGGAAATTCATCTCAATGAGATAAATGTCTTTTCATTCTTTCATTGGCTCATATATTTATGGATGATATTACTTATTGCTAAAATCACATAGTTACTGTATGAATTCTGCTCCTATTTTTGGGTTTTATAGATGTGAGAGCTGAGAAGTCATATTCACATAAATAAGTGGATGGGAATGGAAGGAGCAATGTCACTCAATTCTTTGATCTTCTTCAGAGATATATGCCAGAATTCACATAGTCATCTAGGATCATAAATTATTTTTAATCTATTAGCTGACAACTTGATTAGGTCCTCTTCAATTTTGCTGAAAGTAAAGAATTGGAAACCACCTGACTTTCAGAAAAGATTTGTCCGCTAGTAATTAGAATCATTCAGTTTTTTAGCATCTGCACTCGGTGTGTGTCCCTTTGTTTGGTGTCACAGAGGTTTATATACCTCAAGGCATTTCACCAGAGGTAGATCCTAGGATTAGTGAGAACTATGCCTTTCTCTCCTAAAGTAGAAGAAAAGGTTTATGTCAGAGGAGATGGAAATAAAAAAAAAATCTGTGTGATGTCAATACCATTCTCAAGGAGTCTAATTTTAGGAAAGAACACATAAGGAACTTGGGAACTCAGAAACTTGGAAATCTTCATTGACCACTGGTGGTACATGAAGCAAAAAGACCTCAGACTTAAGCCCCTAGTATAGCCTGTTATCTGTAACCTCATATCCAAATAAGTCTAAGTAGGCCTCCTTTCATTGATTATTACCCACTGTACATGTTCATATATGAGATGGATAATTACCTAGGATAGATAGTAATAAGTATCTATAGTGGATAGAGAGATAGTAGTAAGTAGGCCGAAATAGACCAAGATGCTAAAATATGAGTAGGGAGAGATTATGTTAGACAGTGGGAAATAAAGAAAATCTATAAGAATGGTAACTGAAGCATTAAATACAGTTCCTCATCTGGATTTTTATTTTAATAAAAATATGCTAAATAAGAGCAATTTATTTTGCAAAACAAAAATTTATCGCAATATTATTTACAATGATAAGAAATTGAAATCGACCTAAATTCTAGCTCATCATATCTTGGTTTATTAAATATGGCACAATTCTTCAAGAATTATTTTCCAGACATTATAATTATGCTTATGGAGATTATGGGACAATCTCAATAAATGTTTGGTATGGTATTTAATTTATACAAATTACTATGCTTCAACAAAACTCTGTCAAATACAATATAAACTATGAAAAGCATGCACATGGGGAAAGACTTGAGAAAAAAAACCTAAAAGTAATAATTATCGTGGGTTGATATTTATGTGTTTTTTCTTTTGTCCTCTAATAGAGAAAATGTGATTACATTGAACATATGATTATACATTTCCTATTTGAAGGTACACATATCTTATATACATGTAGTTATTATATATAAATATAACAGTTTAACATATATTTATAATTTACTACATGTAACATTACATATAATAAATATATATTTTGTTAATTTTCTAAATGTAATACATGCACATAGTGAAATAGCCAAACAGATAGAAAACCTACAAAATAAAAATATATTTTTAAAAATTTCAGCCTTCCAGGGCACCTGGGTGGCTCAGTCAATTAGGTATCTGACTCTTGACTTCAGTTCATGTCATGATCATGGTATCATGGGATCCAGCCCTCAATTGGGCTCTGAGCTTAGACTCAAGTCTGTTTATCTCTCTCCCTCTGCTCCTCTTTATGCTCACTTCCTCTCTCTCTCTCAAAATAAAATCTTTTAAAAAAATTAAAATATAAAATAACATTCAGCTTCCCAGGATGTAACCACTATTGACTGCTACTTATATATACCTCTACATACTTTCTATGCATATACATGCATATTGATGGATATATATATGCATAAATGCGTACATGGTAATCATGTACTTTTACATAAATAAGAACATACTAGCCACATTTGTTTTTATTATTCACTTGCCATTTTCTAATTTTTAAAAAATATATATTTTATTTATTTTAGAGAGAGAGATAGTGAGAAAGAGCAAGGAGAGGGAGAAGCAGGCTCTTTGCTGAGTGAGAAGCCCAGCTTGGGACTCAGTCCCAGGACCCCAAGATCATGACCTGAGCAGAAACAGACACTTAACCAACTGGGTCAGGCAACCCCCCCCCCCACTTGCCATCTTCTAAAATCAACATTTCTCTAATTTGCTATGTCTGTGTGTTTTTCCTTCCAGTCCTTTAGCGGTTGTGTTGGATCTTTTTAGTATTTCTAAAGATTGCCTTTAATATTTTATATATTGCATTTAAAAATCATTTTCTATATATATCACCTTTGGACATCATTTTTTATTTTTTATCAAAAAGATGAAGTAGCTAGTAAAATTCTGGCTTCTGTCTCCCATGTCTCCTTTCTCCACACTTAATTTCAATTTGGTTTGATTCTATTTCTATTTTTCTTTTGGTTGCTTCATACTCTTAAAACTTTTAACTTTCACTAATTGATTTATATATTGAATTAATTCCCAATTACTTAAAAAGGGGGGAAGCACACTTAAAATTCCTAATTTCTCCTTTCACCTTGGGATTTGCATTAGTTATATAATAATTCTACTTTGCCAAATTTAATAATATTTATATCGCATTCCCTAATTCCCACTGCTCCTATTCCTAATTATGCATTTTAGTGGATTTATGACCCATTTCTATTTCCACTCTTAAAGTTACACCATTGGTTGGTTTATAAAAGAGTCAATACCAACTTTTTCCCACCTCCCAATCCCCAAGAAGATCTCATGAGTGGAACTATTTCCAGAGTTCTTGAAAGTTGTGTATACAACTTTTGGGTCACATTTTCTTAATCCAAGGACTATGTAGACATTGCTCTTCACACATCTTACAATTAGTTTTAAGCTTCCTAAACATTTGAAGCCAGCCTGCGTTTTTCCACTTTTGTGTAGAAGTTGAACATTTTGCCTAGGTAACTGTTTATTGTGTACTCTTTACTTGCTCTTTGTTATTTACGTATAAAATTTTCCCAAGGGACAGTTTTTCCCTTTCATGCTTCAGATTCAGTCCTCTTTTATTTTTTGGAACTTTTCTTTTATTACATCTTTTAATATTTTTCCTGTTCCATTTTTTTTTTACTTTTTATTTCATCTGAACACAAATCATGTGTAGTCTTTTGATTGTCTCTCAGAACCATTATTTTCCCTGTGATTGTATTTAAACTATGTTTTCCATTTTATTTTGTTGAATTTTCTGAAACCTATCTGTTTTTCCATGACTGTGTTTTTGGTAATATCTACTCTTGGGTTTATTGCTTCTGATGTAATTTGAATAACTGGCATTGTTTTAAATTTTCTTTTTCATTTCTTTCTAAATGTTGCTATCTTACTTTTCATCTTATCATTTTTTTCTTTTTCATCCCATGCATCTATACTTTGTGGTCTTATTTTAGGATAGCATCCCTTTTTTAAATTACTTTGATTTTATTTTTAAAAGTGTGTCAGTTTTTTGTTTTGTTTTGTTTTTTCACATATGTTCTGTATTTGTTACATTTCTTCGATTCTTTCTCCCTCTGGCTATGTCTTCATGTAGGTGGCTACTTTTCTGAAAGTCTGGAGCATTCTTCCTGAGCAAGTAGTTTATTAAAGAGTAGCAGCATGGGGAGATAGGCCAGGCGAGATGCTAAACAGCATCTAATCCAGCAAGCTGCTTGGATTTAGGTCTAGGGACACATACACTATGCCCAGGAACATGCTTCTACTCTGATTGACAGAAGGTCTGCCAATCCCACAGCAAAAACTCATTTATCATAACTTTTATTTTAGTGGGCTTATTGTTTCTGTTTCATTAACTGCCAAAATCAGCAGATTCAAATTAGCGATTGCCAACTCTGTTTTTTTTATCCACTTTGCCACAGGAACAGCCAGCTTCTTACAAAATTAGCATGCATGTGCTCATCTTCATTCAACCCCTTCTCTGTGGCTGTGGTTTCATAAATAACTGGGTGAGACTCTCACAATGCCATCACACACTTTGCAAGAAGTACATAAACTCACCCCAGAGAACAAGCCATCCAACTATGGAGATCTCTGCTGATTTACCAAGTTCTTCATGGGTGTTTAATCTGTTCTCAAAATCTCCCCCCAATGTGCTCATATTTCACAATATTTGGCAATGATTATTTACATTTTATGGATTAGCAGTATAGATATGTTCTATTTTCATTATAGAAGTCATTATCACTCTAGTTGTTTGTTTCCTTTGTTGTTTTCTGTTGTTTTTAAAAGATGGGGGTAAAATACTTTTTTATTTTGTCCAATTTAACTGGAAGTCCTTATATTACCTTTAAAAGGGAGAAAGTATATATTCAAATTATTTCCAAATAATTGGAAAACTATTGAAGGTCTCTGAGCAGAGAATAAGACTTTCATAGCTCTTCTTCAGAAAGATTAATTTAGCTGTGGTATAATAGATAAATGATAAATTGTACACAAGGAATTCACTTAGGAGGGTTACTATAAAAACCTCTGTATTAGTTTTCTATTTTTGCATAACAAATGATGTAATTTACAACAGCTTCTGTGGGTCAGGAGTCTGAGCACAGATTATGTTGGTTCTTTGTTCAAGGGTCCTACAGACTGCAATCAAGGTGTTACTGGGGCTGTGACCTCATTTGAAGTTTGGGTTTCTCTTCCAAACTCACTCCATTTTCGGCAGAAGTCATTTTCTGGAACTGTGGAACTCATGGTGATTTGCTCCCCAAAGCCTGTAAAATAGTCTTTTCTTTAAAGGAAGCCTTAAAGGATTTTCCACTGATTAAGTCAGGGCTGTCTAGGATAATCTTCCTTTTGATTAAATTCAATTGATTTGGGGCCTTAATTACACCTGCAAAATGTCTCTACCTTTGCCTCATAATGCAACCTATTCTAGTGGGTGAGATCCATTACCTTTATCATATAATGTAATTTAATCATAGGCATAACACCAAAGGGTGGAGATCATGGGGCCATCTTGGGACTCTGCTTATCATAGTATTTATAAAAGATATTGGGCAAAATAAGCATTGTGCTTTGAAAGAGATATGTGAAAGAAATCCACAGTGTTCTGATTCAAACTGGTGTAAAAATAAATACATAAACACACATTTAAATATACTGTGATAGGTGTTAATATAGAAGCATGCATAAAGATACCAAGAAGCAGGCCCAGTTCCTTGTGGAAAGATGAACATCAGAGAGAGCATCCTAGAAGAGGAGTGATTCTTGAAAGATAAGTAAGATTAATTAGATTAACAAATATAGAAGAGATATGTAAAGTGAAAGGAATGATTAGAAGCAGATAAATATCTTCAACATTTGTAAGAATATATTTACAGTATTTTGATGTTTTATTATGGAACTTTGCATTTTTTTGGTATTTTAAAATATTGTGTTAAGGCATTACATATCTTAAGCACTGATTTTTTTTTTGGCATCCTCTTAAATTTCACACCTAAGATAAATGCCTCACACTCCTCACCATTGCCCTGGGCCTGAGCATCAAGTAGCAGCACTATCCAGGGAGCTATGATTATTTAGGTATTGAGAAAGTATACGATGAGAGTGGAAGAACTACAGGAAGGAAAGCTAGAAAAACTGGCTGTGGTAAGATGATGAAAAGTCTTGATTTGTTCTCTGAGAAAGTGTCCAAAGATTTGACTCCATGGGTCATAAGGAAAAGTCATGGTTTTAAACTAGAGAGTGACCAGATGAGACTGCTATTTAGAAAGATTACACTGGCAGAAACGTGGAAGCTATTTTGGAGGGGTTTGCTATTCTCCGTTAAAGGAGAACAGTTAGGATGCCATTGTAGTGGTCACACGAGGTAAGTAATTATACTTATGTTACCCATAGTATTTGGCTCACTGAAAACTGTTTTAATTTGGGATTCACCGACAGAAACTGAAAATCTCTTTTTGGAGAACATGTTAGATGGCTTTTTTGACTCTCTAAATGGTAGACCTTTTGCTTAATGTGATTTTTTATGGCAATCACATTTATGGCTCAAGCATTTCTGTAACTATATGCAGATTATTTCACCTGAGAAATGTTTTTGATAAGATACAATGTTCTGAGATGTGATGCCAGGATTGAGTTTGAGCCTATAGTTTTTATTGCATTTAAATGCAGTGATGTTAGGTTAGGAGTAAGGCAAATGAATTCTCACCATACAAAATTGAACAACCCAGCTTTATAATTGCTTCAGGATCGCCGATTGCCTATTTTGTCTCTGTTCAAAGTACCCAAAGGAAATCTTCCCAGGGCCATTGAAAATATCAGAGTCTGCAGATGGAGATCATAACTATATACTATTGGCTGTATATTTAATATACAACTAGTGAAAACTGATTTAAGGGAGGGAGCCAGGATTACAATTGGATGCTTGATTGGAAGGGCTGATATAACCAAGAGGCCAATCTATAACGGACTATTTTACATAGTAAAGAAGTGACATATTAAAAAAGTATTTACTGCCTTGAAAAATTCTAAATACACACAACATAAATGCTGATAGAATCATACAGCCCTTTATATGTCAATGTTACTTACCATATCTGATACTAGCCCCTAACCCCCACATCCATCTTTTGAGATTTTCTTTCTTACAACCTATGTAGCTACATAAGCCCTAGATTGTTTTCTTGTTTGATAGGAAGTGAAGACTCCATGAAGCTTCATTTATTTATTGGAGTATTTATTTTTCAATTAGAACAAAACCTAAAAGTTTCAGGGTTTATTGTCACATAGAATGGCCCTCAGTTAACTGGAAAATGTCATGATTGATTCTTGAAATTAGAGATAGTTCTTAATTTTAGGTTTAATTGGAAATTTTTGGAAACAAAAGTGAATCCCAAAACTCAAACCAAAAAATTGTTATGTTTCCTTGACGCTTGTAGCATAAATTGATGAGCTAATCTGCTGTGAATTCTCATGAATGCTCTGAGCATGAAGGTAGTACAGTTCCAAGAGGAAATTGCTCAAAGACTCAACCCAAGAGTAAGCAGGAGATGCTTCCATTGTTGGCACATTCCAGCGACTCCAAAAATGCCTTCCAGACTCCAGAATATGCTCCATACTTAAAATCCTACTAGACATGACACAATCTTTTATGACCCAACAGAAATTGAAAAACAAGGTTTAAAACCACAAACCTTGCTAGTGGAGTTTACATTTTAATTAGGTTTTTATTAAAGTAAAAGCTACTGATGGCTGAGCTTTTCCCAAGAGACCCCTGTGATAAGAGTCCTGATAGGATCCTCTAGGTTGGAGGATAACTTTTAGAAAAAAGTAAGGGACTAGAAAAGGCAAAACAGTGGCCATGGTCCCATTTTACCTTTACCTATTTTACTGAACAACAACCACAAAGTCTAAATTTCAACTGGCAATGGAACTAGTTGAAGTAAGCAGAAAATATCAAAGAATACAAAAATGCATAAAATAAAGTTCAATGTTTATCCCTCTACTGTGGATCTCCAGTTCTCTAAACCTATCTCCAGAAGCTACAATTGTTAGGAATTTTTAAAATATATTTCTCCAGAAATATTCTCTCAATATATAAGGATATATATATATATATATATATATATATATATATACACACATATATAATACTATTTGTGTGTGTGTGTGTGTTTATTCTTCTCAGTTACACATAGAGGAATAGATGGTGCCTTACTTCTAATAAAATATCTGCAAGATCAATCCTTGTGAACATATGCAGAGTTCATTCACTCTTTTTAGTACCTTCAGAGCCAGGGTGTCTTGATCTTGGCACTATGGATATTTGGGGTCAGATAATACTTCATTTTGGATGGCAGTCATGTGCACTGTAAGATGCTTAGCAGCATCTCTGGCCTATGCCCACTCAATGACAGCAGCATCTTCCCATGTATGAAAACTACAAATACTTCCAGAAATTACCAAATATTCCCTGGGGTGCAAAATTACCCTTGGTTGATAAATGCTGCTTTAGAGTGTCATGTTGTGTAAATATATATTCCTTTTTGATACTTAGGTTGTTTTTAATTTTTGAAATCACACACACACACACACACAGGGTGCACAATATGTTCCTAATCCATGTGTCTCTGAGAAAATATATATAGGAGAAAGTCCTAGATGAGTTCTTAAGTCAAAGAGGATGTGTCCTTCACATTTGTATAGATATTGCCAAATGGCCCTTTTTTATACCATTTTGCCTTAGAACCACTCTTTAAGAATTTCTTGCTGATCTCTGAGAGGGGAAGAAAACACTCAATAACTGTTTAAATCATATGTTAAAAAGCTCTAAAGACAATGATAGCAGCAGTTGTCAATTGCATTGACCAAGGCTACCTGGAGGAGATGGCATATCAAATTTTAGATTTCAAGGCAAGGGGAGAGTGGGAAAGGAGGAAATGCAGCAAAGTAGGAGGGGATGAGAAAGCAAACATTTATTGCATGTCCTCTATGTCCAGGTGCTGTGATATGTACATTACATATGTTACCTCCAGCAGGTTAGGAATTATCATTATGGACCCTGCAGGAATTGGCTTGGGTCTCCGGGCATGAGCCCAAACCAGGCGAGCAGGCTTACAGACTATAAAAACTGCCAACATCAGTGCAGGTGCTGTTTTCCTTGTGCAAAGGTATGAGCCACCATCTCAACAGCCTGAAGCTATCTATACTCGGTTTCATAGCTGATATATTTCATTGAAATACCCTCTTCCTCCAGCCCATCCAAGGGTCTTGTAACACGTTTATGTCATGTTTTAGTCCCCAAGTCACAAAGCAGTGGCTAGAAGGTAGAATTGGCCCATGGACATGGGGGGTTTGGCCCCTACAATGATATAAAAAATATAAACCAACATTTAAAAACAAGCAAGGTTATACAAAATCTCGAGTTCTGCTTTCTCTTTTGGGAGGCTTAAGATCTCTAACAATGGATAGGCATTCCCCCTGGCAACAATTGGCATGAGCTGAGTGACAGATGCCCCTTAAGATAGGGCATATGCTCTCCAATTTATCCTAGTCTCTGCCACTCCATATTGCTCCTTCAGGTGCAAGCTCAAGGTGTAGGCTCAGTTTCTATTGACATAGTAGCTCTGATGTTTAACTTCCATTTGAAAAGAGTCTTCCTATAAACATTCTTTAAATCACAGGCTGAAGACAGAAGGGATCCATACACAAACGGGAAAATAGGAGAGAAAATAAGCATAGCTTATTGGTTCTGAAGTCTGTCTGCATATTAGAATCACCCAAAAAGTCTTAAAAACTGATGAATGTCTGAATCTTTCTTCCTCACCTTCACTGGTTTGAGAAGGATCCTAGGCATCAGTAGTTTTTAAATGTCCCTGGGTGATACTAATGTAGAGAAAAAATTGACACCTCCAAGTTCTAATCGAGGTCACTATTTGTATAATCTGGCACCTTTGAGTATTCCAGCTTTGGATTCCCTGCTCCAAGCCAACCACTTTAGCCATATGGCTTACATAATTGCCACTTAAGTCTAGTTCAGCCCAAGTTTATACTCAAAGCAAAGCACGCTGCTAAATAAACTTTGTAGTGTCTTGCCTTGAGTCCAGCTCATTGCTCCTCTTTTCCCTCACGTTATCTGACCAACTCAGTCCAGTTTATCTTCAGCAATCCACATCTATTCCTCTTACTCTGCCCATTTTTTCCTCTCATTACTAATTCCAATCTTCAGATGAAGAAAATGGATCTCAGAGAATGCAATCAATTTAGCAAAGATCATCCCTCTGGTAAGGGGCAGATCTGAGACTCAACCCAAATCTTTCTGATTGCAAAATCAATGATCTTTTCACCATACCAATGTATTCCATAGGATTCTTACCTCTCCTCTTATTTTGGAATGTCTTTTGACTGGAAATAAAATCTTTTATTTCTCAATGAGAAAGAGGGCTTCAGAGAAAATGCCTCCTGAGGGGGTAAAGTAATAAAATAAAACTACACTGACATATAAATGACTAATTGCAGATCTTTTCATAGGAATGGATTGGACTTAAATATCACAACATTACTTTTAGCTGGTTATAGGAGTTTTACATACTCATTGGAAAAAAGTTGGAAAATAGGTAAAAAATAAGAGGATGACATTTACTAGAGAATTACGACTCTTAAAAACCACTCTTAATATTATGATGTGGTCCTTCTCCTTTTTTCTTATCCATTTATCTCAAAATTAAGGTCACATGATTTTATTTCCCTATTCATCACTTAGTATTACTATTTCACCTATTCATTGAAAATTCTTTGAAAGATTTCTAATGGCTGCAAAATACCTTGTTGTGAAGTAACCACTATAATTTATTTAACCAGTTTTAGTAGAGGATGTTGGAGATGAATTTTGAAGGATGTGGAGGTATTTTACAAATGGACAAGGGAAGAGAAGGGCTTGTATGCCAGCCCTATATCAATATTCACTGACCCGGTTTGCTTTCCAAGGACCACAGCTGTAGCTGCTCTGTGCTCATGCTTGACTATTTGATTTGGATTTGAACCGAATCTTTGGAGAGTTTAGATTATGCCAGTCTTTCAAGGGGGGAAGATCAAAGTTAGAATAGAGGAAAAAAAGGAGGAAACAGAGTCAAAGGAGATTATTTTATTCAATTGGAAATGCATAGGTGCCTTACGTTATCTTTGCAAACAGCTATAAGAGTCAGAGTTTTATAAAGGGGCACATTCTGAGAGATAGAAGATGAATCTGGCATTTTAATACCCCACTTTTTGAATTAGCACTATCACTAATTCACTATGAGTTTTAAATAATAACATTTAAACATTTTTCATTGAACATATATGCTGTGTCAAATACTAGACATTAAGGATAAAATGATCTTTAAGATCATGTTAAGATCCATTTTCTTCATCTGAAGATTGGAATTAGTAATGAGAGGAAGAAATGGGCAGAGTAAGAGGGATAGATATGGATTGCTGAAGATAAACTGGACTGAGTTGGTCAGATAATGTGAGGGAAAAGAGGATCTTAAGATCCTTAAGATCATTTAAGAGACATCATCTCTTCATCATCTGGTTGATTTCGAAGACAAAATAATATTGTAACTCTGCTTTCTCATTTATGAAATAAGGGAATTTCTATAGCCCCTTTCAGTGACAAAGCATTGTTCTTTTCACTTTGTTTACTAATTTAAGAAACATTTATTAACTACCGTGTTGCAAGAACTTTACCAGTTGTTGCTAATGCAGAGTTACTTGCTTTTCGCAAATTCACGTTATAGTGACAGTAGGTAATAAATACATAATTTAGAATGAAGTGCAACGGTTTGTCATTATGTGCACCGGGTAATTAGGGCCATATAGAGGAAGCATCTATTTTTCTTTTTCTCTCTTTTTTTAAAATATGATTTTATTTATTTATTCATGAGAGGCAGAGACATAGGCAGAGGGAGAAATAGGCTCCCTGCCGGGAGCCTGATGCAGGACTCGATCCCAAGACCCTGGGATCATGCTCTGAGCCAAGGGCAGACACTCAACCACTGAGCCACCTGTGTGCCCCAGGAAGCGTCTATTTTTCTAAGAGGAAATGGGAAGTCTGGGACAGTGTAGAAGAGAAGACAGTGAGTTGTCACAACACAGGAGCAAAAGCCTTCTATGCAAAAACTCTGAGAAGGGGCATGTCATATATACAGCAACACAGGAGCGAGAGAGAACATTCGATACCCAGGAAATGATTAGAATATGTTAAGTTTATTAATGTATGCATTACACAAAGATTTATCACACACCTGTAGTGCTAGACATTGCACTAAGCCCTGAGAATGAAATAGAGATCAATAGAAATATGGGTCCTGACTTCAGAGGGCTTTAAACCAATTTGTAGAGAGACACGCTAAACAATCATCACACAGGTCAATATACAATGACAAATAGTCACAAGGGCTATGAAGGAAAATTCTGAGTCACCCTAGGAGGATTAAGAAGCTTAAGAGTCCTCTGATGGTGGGGGCGGGGAGGTAAAAAGCATTTGGTGGTAGATATATTCAAAATAGCTCTCAAAGAAGGTGGGAAGTGGTGATTTAGTGGAATTTATAATGTCATATGGCTGAAGACTGTACAAGGTGAGTCTGACACAGAGACCAGGCCAAGTCAAACAAGCCCAAGGGTACCTGCGGCCATGATAGGTGCTTACTGAGGTCTTTGATTGCATTCAACATTTACTAATGTGGTTTGTAAGTCCTACATTATCTGGTCTGTACCTCATTTCCAGGTTTTGTCTTTTACTGTGTTTCTCCTCCTAATCGGATCTCCAAGATTTTCTACCAGTTACTTCTTTTATAGGAATGGTTCTTTCCCCATTTCCACGGTTACTGTGGTTCTCCCAGGCTCATCACACATGCCATCTCCCAGGGAGTCACATAATCCAGGATGGGCCAATTAGAATATTACTTCAGACCACAGTATATGGTAAAGAGATTTTTCCAATACATTTCATCTTCAATCATTTTTGTTTATTTAAAATTGCAAAGAATACAAGGCAACACATACCATGAATTACACAAAGTGCTAGTAATATCTCTCTCTTTTTTCTTAACAATAACTTGAGCAGAGAAATAGTACAAGATCTCCTGGGCCTTCATAGTTGTGCCTAGAAAATGCCTAGGCTGCATCTAAAATAATCAGTAGTGTACATACAGAACAAAAATGTGCAGGTGAAACACACCACCCATCTTCACACCACATTGCATATTTATAGATGAGCCTAAAGGAGAGTAGAGAAAAAAATCTCATATATGTAGAGCTGAGACAAGAGGAAGTATGACTATCATGGGTCAGGTCCACATGACAATCCTGGGAATAACCTTGAGAAATTTCTTCATGCCAGGATTACCTATACCAAAGGCCTTGGCATTTTTTTTTTTATAAACTAGCAAAATCCAGTTTGCTGCTGAACCTCAGGGATAAAAGGAGAAAATATGTCCCTCTTCACTTATTTAATCAAAAGAGGCACTGGGGCATCCTAGCACTTCAAAGCAACACAAGGCATAAAACACTCAGGAATTTTGGTAATTTAAACAACAGTAATTTGCATAGAACATACAAAATCCCATTGATGGAGATTTTCTTTCCTCGAGCTTTAGGGGTTCACTAGATGGAGCGGAAGTCCTAGGAGAAAACAAAAGCTTCTTATAAACCCTGCTTGTAGAAGATTTCACCAGAATCTAAAGCTATTCCTTCAGACCATATGTGAGGAGGACACATGCCTGGGTATCCTTTTTTTTTTTTAAGATTTTATTTATTTATTCATGATAGTCACACACACAGAGAGAGAGAGAGAGAGAGAGAGAGAGAGAGAGAGAGAAGGAGAGAGAGAGAGAGGCAGAGACACAGGCAGAGGGAGAAGCAGGCTCCATGCACCATGCACCGTGGGACTCGATCCCGGGTCTCCAAGATCACACCCTGGGCCAAAGGCAGGCGCCAAACCGCTGCACCACCCAGGGATCCCAATGCCTGGGTATCCTAAACACAGATCAGGGAGGGGATAGATGTCATCAACAAAACCACCTCACACTCCTTAAGAAGTGGGATTTACATTTGTAAGCCTGTCTTAAACTTTCTGCTTCTGAAAGGTTTTAAATTGTTACTCCATGAATAAATGAAATGCTGATTTGGAGGGGATGAGGAGGAGAGATGCTTACAAGTATAATGAGGCAAAAGCTCAAAATAAGTGTGCAGTTAATTAGGTTTAATAAACATGTGTTAAAGGTGGGCAGGACTTTTCAGAGCCTTGAATGGTTAAATTTATGTTGTGACTCTCCAAAGAGATAAAACTATAGTCATGATTTCTAGAATTTACTGAATTGGGAGACCTTTTATTTTTCTACCCAGATTCTTGAAGGATTCGTTCTCATAATAATACAACTAATAATAATTCAGCATTTAATATGTGCCAGGAGCTGCAGTAATTGGTTTACACAAATTATTCAATACTCATGACAAGTCTAAGATGTAGAATCTATTACTCTTCTCATCTTGCAGAAGGGAAGACTAAATATGCTGCATATTTAGCATCTTTCCCAAAACATACTGCTTGTGTCTGGAAATGCTTTGAATTGAACCAAGGCAGTCTGACTCTGGAACTCATGTTGTAAACCACCTGATATTGCCACCCATAGTTCCTTAGAATAGCATGGAAAAAAGTCTGGCATAGAATATAGAGCTCTAACAATGCTTGCTTCCTGTATGAATTCGTCTTTTATTACCTGGAGCTATGTTGTTTTGGAACACGTGATTTCCTTAGAAACACACTGGTTTAATAGAATTTGTGACAATGAGTCATGTTTTAGGTGAATCCAGCAATATTTCTTCAAGGGAACTTATCCAACACTTTATTTTTAAAAGATAACATCACAGAAAACCTTCACTGCGCTTTTCTGTTGTCCCTCACCTTGAAGTGGGTGGGTTTGTAATTAATTTCCTTTGAAAATGAATCTTTGGGAACTATACACACTCACACCACAACACAAAATTAAGAATACACTTTGATTCTTCCAAGGTTCTCCATCCCTTTTAGATCACTCTCTAGTCAGGACAAGCTTTGTCTTGAAGTTCAGGAACTCTAGGTGTTATTGGAAGAAAATCACACTAGATCCTAAAAAAGTAAAAAATAAAAAAAATTAAAAAATTAAGAAGCCTATCATTGACATTTTCCTGATTCTATATGGCAATTCCTGGTGTATTGATAGTTATAAGCTTCCTAACTTAGTGGGTACATAGTTCTGGGAGACAAAGTTTCCCTTAGTGGTAACTACTGGGATGATGTGGTTTGATATCTGTCCTGTGTGGTGTTGTTTATTGTATGACACTATAACTGTTGGTGTAACTCATTCTGAGCTCTGAGGTAAGTGGAGGAAAAAACTTTAGGGGAAGGGATCTTCTTGCAAATATCCGTGATGTATAACATGCTGAGGGAGATATAATGGGTTGAGGTTAGGATTTCTCTTTATTCTTTTGCTATATTGCACTCCATTTTTTTTTTAAGATTTTATTTATATCTTCATGAGAGACACACACACACAGAGACAGAGAGAGGCAGAGACACAGGCAGAGGGAGAAGCAGGCCGCCTCTGGGGAGCCCCCTATGGGACTCGATCCCGGGTCTCCAGGATCACGCCCTGGGCCGAAGGCAGTCGCTCAACCACTGAGCCACCCAGGTGCCCTGCTCTCCAATTTTGATATTGGTAAAACCCTGAGAAGTAGGTGCGATTCTGTTAGATGATAAGAAAAAAGTTAATTTGCCCCTGCATTTCCAGGTGAGGAAAGGGCATAATTCCAGTCGGGTACTTTCTGCTGACAGCAATATTAGATCCAACACACGTAAACACAGCAGGGACTCCCGTACTTTATGTTATAATACTGGGCTTGTGTGGAAGTAGGTATGTACTTAGATGAGCTTTTTTTCTGGACACTTCATATCCAAACCTCCAAAATATATTGGCACCTAAGAAAACTCTTTGCTTTATAGATAGCTTTACATTTTACAAAGCAATTTTATATAGAATGACTTCATTCATTCTTTACAACACTGTGATAGTTGTTATTTCTCTATTTTGTGAATGAGGAGAGAGGCTTGGAGACATTAAATGACTTGCCCCAACTTCCACTGTTAATAAATGGACAGGCTGGATGGCAGGTGCCTTCTGGCACTCTTTTTAGTCTTTCATTAACCCTGCGAAGCTCACCAACATTCAGAGGGGTACAAAACAAGGAAGCACAACTGAAACCAACAGAGATGCATTTTGACTATTAAATTTCCAAATGCATTTTTAATTATAATATTTAAATCTGAAGATAACAAAGTGTACCTAGGTGGATCGGTCAGTTAACTGTCTGACTCTTGGTTTCGGCTCAGGTCATGACCTCAGTTGGGAGCTCGAGCCCCTGGGCAGGCTCCACACTCAGCAGAGTTTCCTTGAGATTCTCTTCCTCTCCTCCTCCCCCCACTCACGCACGCTCTTCCCCCCACCCTCTAAAAAATAAAAATAAATAAATAAAATCTTAAAAAAAATAAATCTGGAGATAATGAGATCTGCTATCCTCATACCTACCTAGCAGATTAGAAATCAAATAAGGCTTGCATTTGGCAGAGTTTGAAATGTTTTAGATCTTTCATCTGATAATTCTACTACGAATAATTCATGCTTAAGTTAAAATGGAAAAAAAAAAACAACCTTTATGTACCAAATTGTTTTTGACATTTATTTTTAATGATGATAAACAAAATAAACATTTCCCAAGAGTATAGTGACTTCATGAAATATATGCAGCTGTTAAAATAATGCTGCAAGATGCTTTTAAGGACACGGGACATTCTTGTTATAAAGATAAGGAGAAGTGAAGAATATATATACATGTTTGGGAAATGTGCATGAAAACAAAACAAAGAAATAACCAAAATCATGTTAGTAATTAGAATGTTTGAATTGTGAATGGTAATGTATTCTTTTGTTTTTGTTTTTATGCATTTTGAAGCTTTTCTAAAATGACCATTGTATTCTTTCCAATTTAAACTGAAATTGTTTTAAAGAATTAGAAAAGTGCACTGATCTTTAAATCCAGACTTTTAAAAAATGCACTGTTTAAAACCAGACCCTGGGATCCCTGGGTGGCGCAGCGGTTTGGCGCCTGCCGTTGGCCCAGGGCGCGATCCTGGAGACCCGGGATCGAATCCCACGTCGGGCTCTCGGTGCATGGAGCCTGCTTCTCCCTCTGCCTGTGTCTCTGCCTCTCTCTCTCTCTCTCTCTGTGTGTGTGACGGTCATAAATAAATAAAAATTAAAAAAATCTTAAAAAAAAATAAAACCAGACCCTGTATTTGGTACACTAATTTAATATATTGGCTGATGCTTTTTCTCAAAGTTAGGGAACCTGACTGTGTCCCACACGTGGGGGATGGCTAGCTCATCTCAAAAGGTCCTTTCTGCATCCATCTCCTATGCCTGCCTATCAAACTGGAATGACCAACTGCCACCTTTGGGCTGACCATATTCCATTGTTCCTTGCTAAGAGCATCCTGTTGTCCTTTTGGGGCAGTTCTTCACTGTGTATACTCTGAGTATGGGGTACAGCTGCCTTTCCATTTCTTCTCCTCCTCTACTGCTACCCATTCCCTGAGGCTTTGAATCGTGACTACAGTGTTAGGTGGAGATCATTTAATCTCCAGCTGGCTAGAAATTTTCTGCTCTGAAATGACTGCCATGCTTCTTCCTAATACTTTGGAGCTCTTTTGATGCCTGTTCCTTTGTAAGCCTAGCTCTCCAGACTCCCATCCGTTCTGTGACTTCCTTCTTATCTTTCCAGTAAATCCACTTCTATTATATTTAACCAGAATCAGTTTCCACTGGTTTCAATCCAGAATGCTGAATAATACACACACACACACACACACACACACACACACACACACACACCGACAACCATTCCGCATCGTAAATATCAGCAAATACTTTCCTTCAGGTCCATAAAAGTTAGCAAGGAAGCGTTTTCTATATCCAAATAAAATTAAAAGTAAGGGCTAAGTGCCATCACATAATATCTCACCCAGAAGGATCTCATAAAGACACCAAAGGTTATGCTATATCAATTCAAAGCCTTAAAAGTGTTTTCATATCATAAACACATTTTAGGCTCTGATATGATCTGAGAATTAATTCTCAGAGTAGCTACAAATGAGTGGACTCAGAGAGATCAAATAGTCTTTTCCAATTTGAAGCAGAAGACTGCAGTCCATTGCAGGAACTTTGATTATCTGATGCTCCTGGATTTTCACAGCATCTTAGACACAGGAATTTTTTTTTTTTTTTTTTTTTTTTTTAGTTTTGGCTGTTACTCTGGCTGTTCTTCAAGACCTTTTGTTGAGAAGGACACAGACTTTGGCCAGTTTAAGCTACTCTCAGTGTTCTGGAGATAGCCTGCTAATGCTCCAATTCCTTTATAATTAAAATCTTTCTAAAGTGGTGCATTGGATTTGTAATAACTGTCATGACAGCAGAGCCCAGCAGAAGACCCAAGCCACCAGCCTGTTTCCTATAATCTTTTACATGATAAAATTCCCCACCACAGATACTCTGATTCTTAAAGCAGCTTTAACTCAAGGAAGCAAGCATTCTCTCCTGGGTCCAGAAACCAAAGCAGCTTTTAAAACAGGAAGCTGACATAACTGGTTTTGAGTTCTGTCCTAAAGAGATATTTTGTTGGCTTTTGTCCTCTATTTACTTAGCTAGTGGGTTAACCAGGATAACAAGTTTGACTTGCAAATATGTATATATTTTTTCAAAAGAATACAAACAAAGCTACCATCCCTTCAAAAACAGCAGTGGGGCAAGAGGCTCCTCATTGTGTGCCTGCAGGGATAGCTTGCATTTGCTTCCCCCACTTCCATTGACTATTAGCTCATCTCCCCCTCTTTATCCCCCCCCCCCCCCCCCCCGCCCCTTCCAGTTTACCTGGGGTGAGAACAGCTGGAGCTGCTGTCAGGGCTCCTGAAGAGGTTGTAGGTGGAGGATGACGTGGCAGTTTCAAGACTCCCCCCAAACAGGTGCCTCTGCTTCCTTTTTAGAGCACAGGGGATGCCTCTGGTCTTGCCACTAATAATTTGTCTAGTCCTAGGTACAAAACTCCCTTCAGTCTTCCCAGTCATGCCGATTCTCTCCTCTAATGCATGAACAGTGTCCTTTCGCCCCATTATATCCACTGAAGACTTAATACTGAACTTCCGAGGTCACACCATGAGTCCAACCTGCCTCTCTCCACATGCCTCTGCCCTCAGCTGGCTATGACACTGTGAGGCAGCCGACTCCTTGCCCTGGTTCCCTTGGGTTCTTCTTCAGAGACACTCCTTTGTCTGGGGGGCCCTTCTGGTTCTACTCACCACTGAAGTAACACCTCCCCCATGTCCCTTGATGCTCCTGAATTTCCAGAGTCACTTAGACACAATCCTCTCTTTTTTAGGGTACATTTTTGCATTAATTCTTTATTTTTCCTATCCTTACTATGGACTAGGTATTATAAGCACTGGAATGTAGCAGGATAAGATCACACATGGTCCCCATTCTCAGAGCTTACCATCTAGTAGAGAAACAGAAAATTAATTACAGTGCAAATGATAAGAGGCAGGGGTGAACATGGGTGCTCGGAGGATAATGGCAGGGCCTCTAACCTACATTGCTGGGAGTGGTATTGCCTTCCTCCTTAATAAAGTGAGATCTAAATGAACAGGGAGATTAAGTTGGAGGCAGCTAGGTGAAGTAGATGAGTTTACAAGCCAAGGAAACAGAATTTTATTATTATTTTTATCAATTGTATAATTAATTAATATACATTGTGAACTTCTGTTTTTGGAAAAATAGAAAATGATAAAGAAAGAGAAACCCATTGCCTTAGGTAATTTGCCATCCAAATATCACTGATCATTATTAACACCATGATTCTTTTTCCTCTTGTCTTGGGGATTTGTGGTAAGGGATAAGAGAGTAATGTAGAGAGAAGCTAGATTTTGTATTTTTCGAATTATTTATTGTATGTGCAATTTTGAATACTGCTTTTTTTCACTTAAAACTGCACTATAAGCTTTGTTTCACTCCATTAAAGCTTTCAAAAATATCATTTCAATGGCTCATTTAGTCTTTCTACATGAGTCCTTCCTGGCTTTTCTCATTCCTGTGGTCACACCAGTAATCTCTCTTGTTCACGCCTCCAAATCAGAGTTGCCTTTCTAGCACTCCTTTGGAATTGATAATATGGTCACATTTGTAATCTCCATCATTTGCGTGAATTTAGAGCAGCCCAGTGCCCCCAGAGAGTTAGATCAAATGTGCCTAAATAGGGAGCATTCCAACCATCATCTTTCATTACCTTTGAGACTCCCTTCTGTGTGTGGTCAGTAAATGTTCCCAACTAATCTATCAATTGATGTTCCTTTAAAACATAAACAAGAATCAAAAGCTAACAAACCTTAGTTGAATCCACTTTGAACCTTATTTGACTCCTTTCATTGGGCAACATCTAAGTACCTCACACTGTGATTTATTGATTTTACCAGCATCATGTGTCCTGGAACTTTTTCTTTCATCAGTGTTGGGGTAAGGGTTAGGACATCATGTTCCGATGTTGATACTTCCTTTTTTTTTTTTTTTTTTTTTTTGCTGAAATAGTTAATTTACTGGCAGCTGCTCTGCAAATCTATGCATAGGAATTATCATTGCCATTATCACCATTGTCAAATCTTATTATCATTGATACCATCATAGTAGCTTCCTTGTGCTTAGTCATTGTGTTTTTTCTTTTTGCATTACTCATATTATCTTATTGAAATTTCAAAATAACCATCTGAGATAAGTATAATTGGTATCCCTACTTCCATGAAATTAAGTAAAAAAAAAATGGCTGAGTTGATAATTGAACCAGATTTATTTGATTCCAGAGTCTGTGATCTTAATATGAGAGAGAGAGAGAAAGTGTGTGTGTGAGTGTGTGTGTGTGTGTGTGTGTTTGGGAGAGAAGGAAATTGGGAGAAGCAGAGATAGGAAAGAGAGAGATTAGAGAATATCTTCACTTTAAGGAGATTTGAGATAGTGTATTAGACTTTATGTTTCTTATTTTAAAAAGGACAGTAGGCAAAAGACCAATTTGTGTATTGGCACTGAGAACCCAAAGATGTCTATGGAAAAGGAGGATGTTGTTCATTTGCAGTCATGAATTATATTTTGCCACAAGTTTCACTATCATACTATTTTTCTTTTCTGTACTAAATGCAGGTCTTTCTGATCTTTTTCCTTCCAGCCTCATTTAGTCCTGGAATCAAAGTCCAAGATGCTGTTTTTAGGTTTGGATAACTGATAATATGGCCTTTATATAAATGAGCTTCTTGAGGGTATATTCACACACTTTTATTTCTGTTGATTTTTTTGTTTGTCTTCTTTATTTTGCCTTCCCCCCACTTCTATCCTGGCAACAAATATAGTACAGAAAACATACAGGTATTTTATCTGAATCATATTTTTGATTTTGTGTCCGTTATCATGTTTTGACATCTTAAAATGCCCATCCAAGGAGAAACTGCCCCTCCTTGGGCTAGCCAGTTTTTAAGAGAGAGCCAAGTACTCACCTTGGAGATTGTCTCTGACATGCAAACTAACCAATCTAGAGGCATGGTTCTCCATCAGTCCACATACCCCAGAAGGCAATATTCCTTTGCCTGAATCACCCCAAGGTATTGGTTCAAAAACTCTTCCGGAGCTTCCCTGGGGTATTACGAAATTGGCTCCTAAAAAAGAAAGCCAGTGAGAGATTGGAGAAAGAGGTAAGCTACTCCAGATTGGTAGGTGGCAGGTAAAAGGCAAGGCAAGTTTAATTTATACACAAGGCTTATCTTGGCTGGCCTAAGATGAGTAGGTCTCCTTACTCACTAGCCAAATCTTAAAATTTTATTTTAAGGACTTAACTGGAGTTAGTCATTTATATTATACCACCTCGATGGACTCAATACCACATCACTATATCAAGAGGAATTTCTGGGAGCAGGGTAGGCAAACAGAATTAAATTCCAGGGACAAAGTAGGTGGTGAGGAGTCTCCAACAGGAGGGTCAGTCGTTGGTTAGGTCTTCTATATGACCTTTCCCAACACACAAACATCAGGTGCCAGGCAACTAGACACTACCCCTTATAGCCCAAAGTTAGCTGAAATTATTTAAACTAGCCAATCCTAAATAGTTTACCTTGTCCTGTCTTGCCTTTCCTGTGGAAACCCCAGTAAAGACTCTGGTCTAAATCTGTCTCTTGTTCCCGCTTCTGCTTCCTTAGCTAAACCTGGTGTTTGCCCTGTATCCCCGTGTGGCAAGTCATGCCCCTTGTTTGTAGGGGAACTGCAATATATTAACCTCTACATCTTGTCACTCACTCACCTTTAAAAATGAAGACCTCGGCACAGAATATGTTTAATGCAAGGAATTTGTGAGACAGATCTTCAAGGTGCCCTGTGATTCTCACCTCCTGGTGAGCATGTCTTTGTAGGACCTCCTCCCTTTGAGTGTGAGCAGGACATATAACTTGTTTCTACCCAGTAGAATATGACAAAAATGACAGATGCCACTTTTATGGTTATATTCTATTATATAGGATTTTGTTTTGCTAGGAAACTCATTCTTGAGACTCCTTCTCCTGGTTGGATGAAGTAAGTGGCCAGGTTGGGGAAACCTTCATGGCAAGAAGCTACAACCAACCTCCAGGAGTTGAGGGCAGCCTCCAGCCTCCAGCTATTAGGATGCTGGCCTTAAGTCCTAGAACTTCAAAGAAACAAATTCTGAGAATAACCTGAGGGAACCTGAAAAGGAATTCCTTCCCTTTGAACCACCAGATAAGAATGCAGTCTACCTGATATGCCTTGATTGTGATCTTGTGAGACCCTAAGCAGAAAACTCAGCTTTTCACCAACTCCCACAGAAACTATGAGATAATACATTTGTGTTTTTAAGCTGCTGAATTTGTAGTAATTTGTTACATAACAATAGATAACTAATAGAGCATTTGAGTGTGATCTAGTTTCTTCTTTTTTTAATAATAAATTGACATGAACAGAAATCTCACAGAGGAAGTGATCTAGTTTCTTTTCCTTTCCTTTCACTCATTTCCTTTCCTTCATTCTAGAAGTCACCAGTGATCCCCATCTCATCAATATCATGGATCCTTTACAGGTCCTCTCTGTGACATTCCCACTTACACCTGTTGAAACTCTCTACTTCAGTGTCAAACTAGAAGTACAAATAGGAAAAAAAATATGAACTTTTTTCAAACTACACATTCGGGACCCTCCTAAGGGGTGTTGACTCAGATCTGAGAGGCTAGTAGCAAGACAAGAACATGTGTATTTTGAGAATGTGACACCAGCATTTCTAGTGGGCATTTTTCAAAAGGAAGTACTATCCTGATCCCATCCCTTCTGGGATTCTGTGATCTACTCAAAAGATAGTGTTCTTCAAGGTTCCATTTCTGACTCATGACCTTCTTTCCTCCCACATGCTTCCATTAGTCAATATAATCTATTTTTGTAGTTTTATGACTGTCCAAATGCCTATCACTGCTAAATCTCCCTTGTCACCTTAGTGTATACATTGAGACCTATGTGCCTGATAGCCTATCGAAAATATTCAGTTAAGTGCTCTACAGCCTCTTCCAACTCAAGACATAAGAGCTGAACTCACCATGCCATCCTCGTTCCTCCATCTATTCCCTCATTGTGACGTGTTCTCTTGACCAGTGAATGGCATCCTTTCCTTTAGACCTTCAAGTCAGAAAATTGTGAAATCATTTTAAGCTTTAAGTCCCTTAAGTGATTCTCTATCATCTGCAGAATGAGTCTAAATTCCTTAGTCACCTGAAGCTTCTCTGAACCATCTTCAACCCACTGCTATAGCTTTGATCCTTGTCCTCATAGCCTACCCTTGATATGAATACATGCTTAACTACTTGGAGTTAACCACAGTAGCCATTCTCTTTCATACCTGATTCATTTTCCCCTCTGTGAAAGCTTTCCCTTGTCTACTCCCCTAACTCTCATATGCATGTCATTTCCTCTCTTTTCCTGAAATCTTAGACATATCCAAGAGCTCCTTTGGGGTTACTAAATACATTATGCTACATTTTCCATTCGTTCTTACCACATCAATTCACATGTTTTTATGGCAGCCTTCCTCTACTGGACAATAAATACCTTGAGGGCAGAGCCAATTACTAATTTTGTTTTTGTACTCCCAGCGCCATGACATGTACTGGGCATATAGAGAGTGTTCTGTTGGACTGAACTGTTGTTAAAATGACTGACAGTAGTGCTGTAGTATTTGAGGCATGCTCAGCTCCTATGAAACCTTGAAACATAGGATATTACATGGAGAACTGCGGAGATGGAAGTGAGGAGGCAGCATACAATATGAATTACTCTTAGCTGTCCCTGTGGATAACTTTTTGGAACTAACATGGGTATCCTTCTAGAGACTGCCTCTGAGAACTTGGTCAAAGCAGTCAACTACTTTTTAAATTTTCTCTTTTGTTTTCAAGCCCCCAAATCATTCAACTTTCTTTAGTTATTTTAGCTAGTGTTTTTTTTATTGTTTTTTTGTTTGTTTTTGTTTTAGAGCGAGAGAGATAGAGAGAGAGTATGAGTGAGCAGGGGGTGAGACAGGGTAGGGGAAATGGTAGAGGGAGGAGAGAGAGAATCTCCATGCTGGGTGTGGAGCCTGACCCTGAGATCATAACCTGAGCTGAGATCAAGAGCCCATGCTTATTTGACTGAGCCACCCAGACACCCCTAACTAGGTTTTCAGAAAGTCTTGCATTTGCTTTCAAATAAATCAACCTAACAGGGTGGTGTGGGGCAGGAGGAGGTGTGCGTGAGGGAGACTGAAGGGGGGAACAATCAGAAAAAGATAGATAGATACAGGCACACATTACAAATCCACATAAATTCCTATGGATATGTAACTCTCTGGTTCTGACTTTCCTTCTCTAAACTGTACATTGAAGTGAAATTTCTAAGAAAAGTATGTGGTGCCAGGTGTGAGGTTAGGCATTGTGAAAGTCCCTTTATGGTTGTCAACTGGAACAAGTCAAAGCCTAAATTTGTCATTTTCCTTTATCTTTAAAATTTACAGATAATTAGAGGATATCTTGGTTATTTTCCTCTCACGTTTTCCTAGCTTCTAGAAGATGGTGTTACACAAACCAAGGAAGCCAGGAGCAAGAATGCTGTAGGCACACTTTCTTGACTTTTCTCCAGTCCTGAAATACAGCTAAGGCTTAGCCTCTGGAAGCTTCAGAGCTAAATCCTGGTGACCGCTCTCGAATGAAGGTCACTCCCAGTGAATTTTGGGAAAGGAGGAACCACACCTTCCAGGCCACTATCCATGGGATGAAAATCAAACCAAGATATTATAATGAAAGCAAAACAAAAGCAACATGGTCAAACCAAAAACAGACTCCGTATCTTATTTCTAAAACATTTTAAAATGTGGGCTTCATGGAAATCAGTTTGTGAAAAAAAATGTTATATGTAAAAAAATGTTACATATAACTGACTCAGATAGTAGGCAGATGTACTGAGGGATGGCAGATGTGTCTAATGAAGCCAGATGTATAAAGGCAGTCAGAGGGCATGTATTCCTAGCCAAGGACTTGAAGAAGTGATAAGTGAAAGTAAATGTATGTGAAATAGGTGAAATAGGTGAAAGTAAATGTATGTATAAATGTGGCTGGTGACCAAAATGACACCAGTACTTAGAAAGGGGGTGCTTCAGTTATCCTTTGAGCATTAAACCATACAAGTAGTGGATAAACGAGAAAGGTACAAAATCACTTAACGGGACTAGCTCTTGGGCCTAACAATATTAGGATGCTGTCACGTTAGTGTCACTAAGCACTGCCTTTTTATGTTTTGATTGTAAAATCTTAGATTCCTCTTCCTTTTTTTTTTTTTTTTAGATTCCTCTTCTTTAAAATTAGTTGGAACTTTGGAATTCCTTTGTTAAGCTTAACTTTTATTTTAAGAACATTTTATAATTATTTATAAAATTAAAAATATAACTTTCAAACATATATTTATATATTCTCATATGGAATCAGAAATAACACTTTATGAAATAATAATGTAACACTTTACACATTAATAATTATCAAGCCCACTACCTGCCCCCTTTCTTGTATATGACAACCATGATACAGACTTCCCTTTGAGCAGACCAGGAGAAGATGGAGGAAGATATTCTCTAACTGAAAGAAATGTCTAACAGAAATAAAAATTCCTTTTCTTCTATAGGATAACATTCAAGTGTATATAAATAAAGATATATTTTATTTGAATTGAACATTGCAGTTCATCAGCATACAGTGCGTGTGTTGTTAAACTGGTAGCACTTGCCTGTTAAAATAGGAAGTTCGCATTATCATTTTAGCTTTTATAACTCTTTGAAATAAAAGTCTCAGAACAAAACAATTTGGCGTTCAGAAGCAGTGCGTGGGGACTTAGCAGGAGGAGTAGAGGATGCAGATCAGTGATTTTCAACTGTGGGTTTATATTGGATGAATCTGTGGAGCTATTTACAAGTGCTGGGGTAGTGAGCCTTGACTCCTACCCCCAGAGACACACTGGAGGTGGGACTCCAGCATAAGCATTTTTTCAGAGTTACCCAGATAACTTGAGTGTGTATCTGGCTGACAAACCTTGGGAGAGACAAACCAAGGAGGCAAAGATGCTAATACTGCCTAGTGAAGTAGTTTCCTGTGACAAAATGGTCTCAACAGGATATATGAGCTTAAATCCATTAACTAGTCAATTGGCCCACTTACATTTCTTTGCTCTAGTCCTGGGCTGCCTTAGCACACTTGGGTTGTACCGCGGTTTCTAACGTTGGTCTAACTACTCAATGTGGGCTGGTCATATTAACACTGGCATCCTGGTTTATGAGACACTTACGTGTCTCATTACATAGGAGTCAATTAAATTACTTCCTACATTAGATTTTAGCCTCTTCTAAGATTGATTGGTGCAATTAGTTTTCCAAAATGTGCTTATTTCTGCGACCCTGAAAACTTTAGGCTTTAAGGCTATAGGCCAGATAAAAACCTACGAATTCAACTGAGGCATTGCATCATTGTGTTAAGTCTTTGTCTTCCCTTTGGAGACATTCCTTGGAAATTGCTATTAATTCTGTGGGCTAAGTTTTACCTTGGTAGGCACAGCAATTTGGGGCAAGTCTTTTTACAATTTGACTAACTTTTGTTAACCTTTTGGAAAGAATTGCTGGGCCCTGAGTGATTTCAAACAAATTCTAAAGGAGGTTTTTGGGTTCAAGTCACTGTGGGTTTGTATTAACATTCAAGATAAAATGAAATGGTCACAACTGTAAGCAAGTTTTGATGCCATATGATCTCATCCATGTTATTTATTCTCTTTGGGCATCACTTTACCTTAATGGAAAACAAGAGGGTAGGGGGTTATATTGAAATATCCCTAGGCTTCTTCTAGTTTTAAAATAATGTACCCCTATGTACCTATGTTCTTTTTTTAAACAAGATTTTCATGTTATAACAATTTCACATCTACAGAAAACCTGGGATGTTAATACAAAAAGTTTGCATACTATTAACATCTCACAAGAATGTGGTATATTTGCTATAATGAATGAATGAATATTTATACATTATTATTATTAATGGAAGTCAGTGCTTTATCTCTATTGCCTTAGTTTTTATCTCATGTTCTTTTTCTGTTTCAGGATCCTATTCAGGATACCTACCACATTGCATTTAAAAGTCATGACTCCTGGGGACCTGAGGAGCCTGGGTGGCTCGGTTGGTTGATCATCGGACTCTTGGTTTCAGCTCAGGTAGTGATCTCAGGATTGTGAGATGGAGCCCTGCATCAGGCTCTGTGCTGAGTGTGGAGACTGCTTGAGGTTCTCTCTCTCTCCCTCTCCCTCTACCCCTCCTCCTTCCCTCTCTCTCTCTCTCCCTTTAAAAAAAAAGAAAAAAAAGAAGGAGAAGAAGAAGGAGGAGGAAGGAGAGGTGGTAGAGAAGAAGAAGAAGAAGAAGAAGAAGAAGAAGAAGAAGAAGAAGAAGAAGAAGAAGAAGAGAAGAAGAAGAAGACATGTCTCCTTAGGCTTCTTTTGGCTGTGACCCTTTTAAATATGTGTCTCAATTTTGCCCAATACTTTTCTCATGATTAGATTGGCCTAACGGATTTTGAGAGAAGGTCATAGGCTCAAAGAGGCATTTTTAATACAGTCTATCAAGGCTACATTATGCCAATGTGACAGATAAGTGATAACTGTTGTTGTTGACCTCAGTCACCTGGCTAATATAACATTTGTCAGATTTACTCTCCCCTGTCCCTTTCCATATTGTCTGTCCTCTTTCAAAGCCAGCCACCCTGGGCAGCCCACACTTAAGGAGAAGGAAGTTTTGCTCCACAGTCCAGAGCATAGATAACTATTTACATTGTTTGGAATTCTTATACAAGGGGGATTTGTCTCTTCTCCCTCATTTATTTATCATTTAGTTATAACAACTTGGAATCATGAATATTTATTTTATAATTTTTCTTAAAATATTTTATTTATTAATTCATGAGAGACACAGAGAGAGAGAGGCAGAGACATAGGCAGAGGAAGAGGTAGGCTCCTTGTAGAGATCCCCATGTGGGACTCAATCCCAGGACCCCGGGATCACGCTCTGAGCCAAAGGCAGATGTTCAACCACTGAGACACCCAGGCGTCCTATTTATTTTATACTTTAAGTTATAATTCAAAAGTATTTTGTTGCTAAAATTGTTCCATATTTGTTTGCTGGAAGTTCTTTTAGTGAACTCCTGGGTCCCTTTCACATGTCCCCATTATCAATCATTTGGGGCTTGTGTGTATATTTAATTTCTATCACTACCATATGTTCCAGTCCTGTCTTATATATTTCCTGTCCTAATTTTAGAATCAAAAATTTCTCCAAGGAATTCTGGTTCCAATTGTTGGAGAATAACATTAAAAACCAAGATCTAGATTCTAGATGTACTTCTTGCTACTGGGATGCTGCTCCTTCTAGGTATGCTCAGCTGACAGAATGAGGAAATGTATGTTTATATATATTAACCTGTGTTTATACACATATCTATAAATATTTCCATGTGTAACCATCTGTATCTATATTAAGCTAAACATAAATCCATCCTGATGTCTGGATCTAACATAGATCTTTCTAGTCTTTTCCATTTGCTTACCCACAACCTTTCACTCCGACAGTGAGAAACCTGGCTCCCACCATCGGCCATCCATTTATTTAATTGTTCAATTACAGTATAAATATATAGCAGTATCAGAGCTGTGACCCCACACCCCAGGGGAAAGAATGTTAGAGAATAGCATTTATGTATAATTTCTTTTGACTTTTTATTTATAGACTCCATTCATTTCCAAAGTTACTTAGATGAGCAACTTTTCCCCTTTCTGTGAGCTTGTTTTGTACATTTGTAGTATAATTAGATGATTAGATTATTTTGTCACATCCTACATGCCACCCTAAGCTCTTTCAGCCTCTTAAGTGATGTTTTAAAAAATTGCATACAGGGATCCTTGGGTGGCTCAGTGGTTTAGCGCCTGTCTTCGGCCCAGGGCCTGATCCTGGAGTCCTGGGATCAAGTCCCATGTGGGGTTCCCTGCAGGAAGCCTGCTGCTTCTCCCTCTGCCTGTGTCTCTGCCTCTCTCTCTCTCTCTGTCTCTGTGTGTCTTTCATGAATAAATAAAATCTTTTTAAGAAGTTTGCATACATTGAGATTTACTTTTTGTGCTATAAAGACCATGGTGTATTTTAATTTCTATTTTTGTGGACATTACTTGTACTTCAATGATTCATTAGTAAACTAAATCATGTACACAAATACCTTTGACACATGGTCTGGTGATTTTCCAGAGAGTAAGACTCTCTAGAAATATAGCCTGGAAAATTATATATATATATATATATAATATATATATATATATATATATATATTTCTTTCTACTACTGTAAAAAGCTTGCTTCCTCATAACATTAATCAATTACTTATTTGCACTATTCTATAATATAAATAAAGTTATTTGAAAATAATAGTATCAACATTGCTACAAAAAATTAGAATACTAAGCATACTATAAGATTTCTTTCTAGAGGTGCCTGGGTGGCTCAGTAGTTGAGCAGCTGCCTTAGGTCCAGGACATGCGTGACCCGGGGTCCCGGGATCGAGTCCCACATCAGGCTCCCCATAGGGACCCTGCTTCTCCCTCTGCCTGTGTCTCTGCCTCTCTCTGTGTGTCTCTCATGGATAAATAAATTTTTTAAAAAAAGATTTCTTTTTAGTTTTTTGGTCACTTTAAAATTGGTTACTAAAGATGACTAATCAAAATATAGTATTTTAATGTCACTTTAATTCATATCCCTATGATTATGTTATCAAGTTGATAAACAGGTACATTTATTTCCGTTTGTTTGCAAAGCTTAGCAATTGCTTTTTAAATATAATTTCATTTTTGATTATGGAAACCAAGTATATAAGAAATAGAGACTATATTTGGATAAATTTTACTTCTTTTCCCCAAATGCCTAAGTCCTCCCTGTTCTTTACCTCCCCATGATAACCTTTTTACTAGTTTTGAGATTATCCTTACTATCTTTCTCTTTGCATAAGACAGCAAATGCACATTTCTTCCCATTTTTTACATGCAAGAACATAGTATGTATCATGTTCTAGATCTTATTTATTCCACTGCACAAACATCATGGAGCTCACTTTATATCATTGTACAGAGATCTTTACCGTTCTTCTTCTTCTTCTTTTTTTTTAATGGCTTTTGGTATTCCTTCTTGGGGTATATCATGATTTGTTCAAGCAATCACTATTGGTAGATATCTGCCATCATAAATAATACCACAATGCAGAGTTGTTTGCCTAAGTCATTTTTTATTTTTAAGTTATACTTTGGGAATGATTTTTCTTGGGCAAATGTAATGTGTGTATGCTGTCCTAATTAGGGCCAAATTCCTCCATAGGGTGGAATCATCCGGTTTCCATAAGCCATGTGGGGAAGTACCTCCTTTCCCACAAGATTGCCAGAGAAGTATTCCGTGAAACTTTTGGATTTCGCCAGACTGGTAAGGAAGAAATACTATTTCAGTGTAGTTTAATATTCAATTCCATTATTATAAGTGAAGTTGATCTTTTTTTAAATGTGTACTATACTTTCTATATTTGTCTGATTCTCATACTTTTTGGGGGAGTATTTTTCTCCTCAAATTTTTAAGACCTTATTTTTTGGAAATGTTATTAATTTTTTTGTAGAATTAGAAAATATCTCTTGTAGTTTGTCCCTTCATTTACTTTCATTTTAGTAGAGGAATTTTTGCCAATACTTAAATGTATCACCATGGTATTTTATTACTTTGGATTTTGACTTCTAGTTAGGAAAGTATTTCTCTCACTTTTTAAAGATATTCACTCATGTGTCTTATAGAGATGTTACGAGCTCAGTTTTTACATTTAAATCTCTGATTTGTTTAGGTTTTATCCTGGTACACAATGTGAAGTACGGTGTGATTTGGTCATTTTCTTAATACTATCCTTTTTTTTTTTTTTTTCCCACAGCATACTTTATTCCTATTGTTATGAGTTGAATTGTGTCCTCCTAGAAAGAGATGTTGAAATCATAACCCTGGGGCCTCAGAATGTGACCATTTCAATACAATGTGACTAATGTCTTTCTGAAAGAGAGATCTGCACACAGACCTGGACACACACACACACACACACAGGGAAGAGGATATGAAGAGACACAAAGAGAAAGGGCCACCTAAAGGCCAGTGAACAACGGAGGCTTCCAGAAATTAAGAGTGAGGCCCTTTCACAGAGTCTTTGTAGGAAGCATGGCCTTGCTTACACTTGATTTCAAACTTTCGGCCTCCAGAGCTGTGAGACAACACATTTATATAGTTTTGAGTCACAGTTTGTGGTTCCTTTTTACGGCAGCCCTAGGAAGCTAAAATACCCACTGATTTGAGGTAGTATTTTTATCATATCCTATATTTTCACTGACAACGTGGGTGTGCTTACGGACTTACATTTTGCTCCATGTGAACTGTCTACTCATGTATCATTACCACAGTATTTTAATTAAAGGTGGTCTACACTATGCTTTAATATCTGGTAGAGGTACTGCCCTCTGGTTTTTTTTTTTTTTTAATTCTTTTTGCAGTTTTACTTCATACTCTTGCTTGTTTATTTTTCCATATGGAAGTTATCAAAACAACCAATTAAACAAACTCATTCATTCCAGGGAAAAGAAGATTATATTTTTATCAAGATTGCAATGTTTTCTATTTTAAGTCTCATTCAAATCAGCCTCTTCAACCCACGCCCCCGATCCTATCTCCATGTCAGCGTGTCCCTGCTCAGTGCCTGGTTGCCTTGACTTCAGAAGTGGCTCTACATGCCACCGAAATACTCAAATTCCTTGGATGAAAGCTTCTCTGAAGCCCTTTCCACCCTCAGAAGCACTTCTAGGGGCACCTGGCTGGCTCGGTCAGTTAAGAGTCACATTCTTGGTTTCGGTTCAAGGGGTCAGGGGATTGAGCCCCACTTTGGGCTTCACACTCAGCATGGATTTGGCTTAATAGATTCTCTCCCTCAGCCCCTTCCTCACTCTCTGGAGAGAGAACTCTCCCAAATAAATAAATAAATCTTACAAAAAAAGAAAAAAAAAACAACTTCTGGATACATGCTTTGTTTCTGTAAGTATGAACTGAATGGAATCATATTGCATTAATATAAATTTTGAAGTTGTAAAGCAAGATTTGTTATAAATGGTCAGTGAGACTTCCAACTGACTTGGGATATAATTTAGGTAATATGGTACATGGAAGTGAGTGCTGGATGTGCAATTTTAAATCTGCGTTCCGATAATCTATCAACCTATATATAGTATAATTATATATCTATAATCATAGATAATGTGATTATGTAATATGTAATATAGCATTATATAGTCAAGGTATTATACATTAATATGATATATTTATATTCTATTATTATATAATAAAGCACATTATATAATATATGTAATATATAATTAATATTATTAGCATAAACGTAGTATGCATTATTCATAATTATGTTAATAATATATGACTATATATAATTAATCATAGTTATATATTATATAATGTAATTTCACACATATAATACTATATTATTTATTTTATATATACTGTTTTTTTAGAGTTATGTGTATTAAAACAGTAACTTTGGGAGTAGCTTCCTAGCTTCTTAAATATTTTTGAAAGGTTTATTTATGATTTGGGAGAGAGAGAGAGCACACAAGTGGGAAAGGCAGAGGGAGAGGGAGAGAATCTCAAGCAGAATCTGTTTTGAGCGTGGAGCTCAGCTTGGGGCTGGATCTCACTACCCAGAGATCATGGCCTGAGTTGAAAAAAAGTCCAACACTTAACTGACTGGGTCACCAGGCACCACCTCCCTGTTTTTCTAAATCACATTTTAAAATCTAAGATCAAGAACCTTGCCCATCAGATTATTGGGAAAATTACATAGTGGACAGTTTCTGCTGGGATTTCTAGCTCTCTCTCTATGCCCCCTGCCTCTCTCCCCCATCTTAATTAACTCCAATTGCAGAGATTTCTTTGCTCTTCCTTAAACAGGTCAGGTTCATTCCTGCCTTAGCCTTAAGACCTGGTCATCTGCTCTTGCCATTGGTCCTTGTAATTTTATTTAACTTACCATGTGATCTTCTTTAAATTATAAGCTCCAATGCCCTTCATCACATGGCCCTCCCTGATCACTTCTGCACACAATGGCTTGTCCTCTTAGCCACTCTTTAATCCTTACTTGCTTTATTTTTCTTCATGGTACTTATTTATATCTGAAGTTATATCACCTATTTATTATTTTACTTGTTCTTTCTTTCACTGAGATAGAACATTCCTGAGGAGAAAGATGTTGTCTTCTTCACTTTGATAGTCTCTGACTTATAATAATGTATTAGATGCTTAATAAATATTTGTTGAATGAATAAGTCAAATGACATAATATGTATAAATTGTTTGGAATGTAATAGTTGTTTAATGGACAGTAACTTCTTTTTATTATTTAGTATTTAACAGTGAATTTTTATTGTAGTGACACTGAGGACACATGTAAAACATACTTTATTCCTTTCTAGAAGTCTAGATCTTTGACCTCTGGTTAATAAAGACTTATATAATCTGATTTCATTTGATGAAGTGCATGTTTTGGGTGTTGTATTTCCCTAGCGTAGGCCCTTTTGCATTTGACAATAGGTCATAATTTTTAAATTGTCCCTTCCCTGTCATTAGTCATGCTGGTTTCTTGGTTTCTGGGTATGCTCATGTGTCTAATTATATCTGGGATGTTTGCTTTCCAGATGCCAGCAGAAACTACATCTCTGCATTTGCTTTTCACAATTGGATATCCAGCTTCTAACAGTGCCTCACTTGGCAGTTATCATTTTGCCAGGCAGGACTTAACGGTGCTCTCAGCCGAAATGGAAGATATTCAGGCTGGTTTGACTTCACCATTCTTTAAATGGAAAGGTCCTGGCATCGCTGATTTTCCTTAAGATTTTGTGGGCTAATAGTCTAAAATTGAAGTACAGAATTGCCTGTCCTACGGAAAGTTTAGAAAAGTGCGCAATTTAGGAAAGTTTCTGACCAAGCTTGACATTTCCCTGAATTGTTAAGGCCCTGGCACTCAGGACCAGGGGGAGAAAGGGAATTTGGCCTCTGCAGTCATGGCCCTTTTGACAGATATGATGAGAGGGTCTAATCACCAATGGCAAAGCATTTAAAATGCCAAGGAACAGAGCAAGTGTCAAAAGATTGAGAAAGGAACTAACGTTCCCCAGACATACACTGTGTACATGGTACAGTGCTGGGAGCTAGGTCAGGGGCACTTAAGTAGCTCTCAGAGCAATAAATGCCTGACAGTTCTAATAATGCTGCCTTCAGAATATCCTACTGCTTTAACTCTTAAACTGTGCTATAGTCTGAATGTCTGTGCTCCCCCCAAATTCATACATTGAAATCTAACCCCCCAGGTGATGTATTAGAAGGTGGAGGCCTTTGGGAAATGGTTTGATTGGAAGGCAGATCCCCCGTTCAGGGCCCACACATAAGTGACTAAGAAAGGTCCCTTGCCTCTTCCACCATGTGGGATTATACTGGGAAGTGAACTGTCAATGAAAGCAGGCCTTCACCAGACACTGAATCTGCTGTCGCAGAAGATCTTGGATTTCCCAGCTTCCAAAAGTGTGAGAAATAAATGTTTGTTATTTATAAGCCAACCCAGTTTAAGGTGTGTGTGCAGCCCAGATGGACTACGACAAGCCCTCCTTCCTGACTGTGACTGATGTAGTGGTTCCCAAACTTTAAACGTTCAGGTGTACTACCTTTATTACTTTGGTCACGATTGAGTACCACCTGTACTGCTATTTATTTTTCTAAAATCAACTTGCTTCAATTTTATGAACAATTTATTGTAAAAAAACGGTATATTGGTCATAAAAAGTCACCGTTAATTAAAAATTATTGTCGTATCACCTAAACGTACATCATATGCTGTCAATGGACCTTTGTCCTTATCTTACTTTGAGAGAGGCTGGAATCCTTGACATCAACTCCACACTATTTGAATGACAGATTTGGGCTTTCATTTCTTGTCTGTCTTTATTATGAAACTGGGTCACCCAGTTGGCATGAGCCCACATTGTCTCTTTCTCCTTCTATTTTCCTTCTATTTCTGAGACTGCAAAAGCAAAGCTCTTGGAGTTCCATTTTTCTCTTTTCTTTCATGAGGAAGAGCTTCTAACCAAAGCTAGGCATCTTTAGGTTTTGCCCCTGGCACATGGAAGCTACAAAGGAAAAAAAAAAAGAATCATTTTTAAATGTCTATTATGAGTGGGCTGCCTGGGTGGCTCAGTTGGTTAAGTAAGTGTCCAACTCTTGATTTCAGTTCATGTCATGATCTCAGAGTCATGGGATTAAGCCTTGCATTGAGCTCTGCACCCCACATCAGGCTCCATGCTCAAGGTGGAGTCTGCTTGTCCCTATCCCTATGTTCTTCATCCTGCTCTCTCTCTTTCTCTCTTTATCTCTAAAATAAATAAATAAAACCTTAAAAAAAAAAAGCCAAACAGAGTTCTAGATGCTCTATAAACCTGAACCCACTCAATACCTTCAAACCATTTATTGTCATCCCCATTTTACAGGTAAGTAAAATGCACTAAAGAGAATGTAGGGAATTAGTGAAGGCAACATATGGATAAAGTGGAGATGCAAATCGAGCTGTATCTGACAATAAAGTATGTGCTCTTTTCAGTAAAAATCCTGAAGAAGAGAGTCCATTGGCATTTCAAAGATATGATATGCAGAGCTGATAATCTCTCTTAAACTGACAAAAACTCAATCATTTTTGTGATTCAAATAGCTACAAAATATATGTGTTTCTGATTCAAGTTGCACTTAAAGTATAAAAAGACTGTTTCAAAGAGCCATTTAATGTTCAAGAGCCTTTTAAATAGGATCAGGTGACTCAAGGTGGCTAACTGAGAAGATCTATTTCTTGTTTCAGTCTTAAATGTGCTGAAATGATATCCAATTCATAAAGTTACGATTGATATGCCCAGAGGGTAGAATGCTGTGACTGCTTAATCTCATGTTCCCTCAGAGCAGAGGACTGCATAATCTTTCATTGTGTGAGGGCACCATAATTCATTTGAACATTTCTCTCTTTTTGGATATTTAGGTTGATTTCATTTCTTTGCTTATATGAATAATTGTGTTATTGTTGGTTTTAAAGTCCAAGTTGAGAGCTAAGGATGTTTCATTCTTAAATGGATTTCTTTTATAGTTTATGAGCTTAAAAGTGAGTGTGTTTTAGCCCTTAATTTCTTTTCTGTTGAAATTTTCAGTTCATGCACATTATGCATCTCTCTATTTGTACGCTGGCCTTTTCCTCATTGACTTGCAATCTCCATGAAGACAGGGACCTTGTTTGTGTTCTTCAATGTTTTATTCCCAGACTCCAGAATAGTACCAGGTACAAAATTAGGAAAGATTAAATAGAAAAGGTTTCCTACATTTTACCTAGAAATTATGCCAATGACGTTAATAAGAACTTTCCTTAGAACAAAAAGTTATACAAGCTAACACAAAATTTTAATATCAAGTGCATTTTTTACCTGGTCAAACAGATTATCCTGAGTTCAGGCTACATGATTTCTAGGAATCACATCGATCTTACATAGCAGATATGAGTCTGAACATCTACTTTTTAATGTAAACTTTATAGAGAAACATAGATGTTCAACATGTTTCCTTTGGGCCTTTGAATTTTGAATAACAAAATTCTCTGCAAGAAATGAGGAATGAGCAAGTGAATAAATATTTGTTTAAAAATAAGGAAAGTTCAAATTGCAAAGAGTTTATGAGTTAAGAAGAAGAGATAATTTCATAATAAGAAATTGTTATAACCATGGGAGACTCCTAACTCTGGGAAACAAACAAAGGGTTACAGAAGGGGAGGTGGGTGAGGGGATGGTGTAAATGGGTGACAGGCATTAAAGAGGGCACATAATGAGATGAGCACTAGGTGTTATACTGTATGTCGGCAAATTGAATTTAAATAAAATATTTTAAAATTTTTTTAATAAGATTTTGTTATATAGGTCAACCTTTTACTTAAAAAAAAGGAAAAAACATATAAACGTTTGCATTGTGATGGGACTTTGCTAAACTTTTCAGGTTTGAAAGGTTTACTACATAACCATATTAAAATTTTTAGAAGACAAGCATGTACTCCCACCTACCCCCAGGCACAACACTCAGTAGAGTCAAGAAACTGTGTTTTACCCTCAGGCACCAAGCTGTTAGTGGTAATGAGCCTTTCTTGCAGCTCTTACTATGGGCCACCCACTGTGTTCAACATTTAATATTTAAGAGCTCAGTTAATTTTCTGAGATAGTTATCATTATCCCATTTGACAGATGTGAAAACTGAAACACAGAAAAGTTAAATGACCTGCTGGAAGACAGAAAGCTCCTAAGAATTACAATCAGGATTTCAACCTAAATTCAAAGTCTGAATCCTTCAACAGTAAACATCATTCTGAAAACTAAGGATTCTACTCTGACACGTATTTCCAGTTTTCCCCTCTTTGAAACAACAGTTTATAATTTTTAGTGTTAAATATGTCCTAGGCTCACAAAATCATTTAGAACTCACCACAACCTCGTATTAGATATACTATTATTATTGTTCCCATTCTGCAATTGAGAAGCTAAGACAAGCTGAAGTCAAGTAACCTGAACTAGGTTACATGGTTTTTTTTTTTGTTTTTATGTTTGTAAGATTTTATTTATTTATTTATTTACTTACTTATTTACTTATTTATTTGAGAGAGAGAGAGGGAGAGGATGTGGTGGGGAGGAGCAGAGAGAGAAAGGAAGGAAGAAAATCTCAAGCACGCCATGCTGAGTGCAGAGCCCAACATGAAGCTTGATCTCACAACCCTGAGATCATGACCTGAGCCAAAATCAAGAATCAGGTGCTTGACTGACTGAGCCACTCAGGTGCCCCTCTTGCATTTATTTTTAAAGCACAATACAGGGGATTCCTGGGTGGCTCAGCGGTTTAGTGCCACCTTTGGCCCAGGGCGTGATCCTGGAGTCCCAGGATCGAGTCCCACGTCGGGCTCCCTGCATGGAGCCTGCTTCTCCCTCCTCGTTTGTCTCTGCCTCAATCTCTCTTTCTGTGTCTCTCATGACTGAATAAATAAAAATAAAAAATAAAAAAATAAAGCACAGTACATGATTCTTATACATGTTGTTACAGAAAACAGAGGATGAAATGGTCCTCATTAACATCTAGTTCTCCTCTCTTCCCTAGACGTAGAATTCTCTACTTTCTAGACCTCATTAGAGTTAGCTGGGACCATATGACAAGTTCTGGTCAATAGATTGTGAACAGAAGTGACCTGTCAGTTTCAAGCATGGCAATAAAAGGCCTCACATTTCAAGTTCAGAGCAGCAACATCAAAGAAGCATGGTCACTGAGGCACTATGTGAAAGATGACTCCAAAGGAGAAATGTTGAAAACTATAATATTTCTCACTTCGTATTAATTTGCATGAGAAACAAATAAAATGCTGCACTTGGAAAACTGAGATTTGAAGGTTTTTTTTTTATTTTTATTTTTTTACAGGTTAGCCTCATCTATCCTGATTAATACTATAGCCAAAACTTCCAACTAATTTAATAAGGCTTGCTTAGTTTTTGTTACAAATTTGATTAAGGACAATATAAGAGAAAGAAGTAATAGGCTCACTTCACTTATGAGTGCAGATTTAAAAATCAAATATATATAAAATTATATTTTATATTATATATAAGTAAATCCAATAAGTTTTATAAAATATATTATGATCCTTAAGTTAGCTTTGTTCCTTGAAGCAAGGTTGACTTAACATCAGAAAGTCTATCAATATGATGATATATCACATTAATATAGTAGAAAAATCAATCAAAATCTAAATAGATGAAAAAAAATGTTTAATAGCTTTAGCATGTACTCATGATTAAAAAATTGTTACTAAACTTAAAACTTAAGAAATCTTCTTATCTTAGTGTTACTGGTGGAAAGTCGGCTCTGAGACATTTTTGTGTAGAATTATTAAGTGCTCCAATGGACAGTACGGCACTTGGGGAGATTAGAGGAAGCAGTATTGGGCAAGAGAAAGTCAACTGTTTTGAAATTATAACAGGCCTCACCTAATGGTATAAGGAGCATGGGAGTCAGCATAGCCATAGAGCTGAGCTCATCTGAAACAAGAAGGCCATAATTTTATACAACCAAAGCTACCTGTTATTAGACATAGTGTGTTCCTGGGAAAGGGCCATGTGCAAGGAGGGTCACCGCACCCAAGTCAAGTGTTGGAGGGAGTTAGATGAGAGATATTGATATGCCACCAGCTGAGAAAATGACAGCTTCAGGAGGTGATCTGGCCAGGGCATCATAATATTCACTACATTTTGTGAACATACAACAAAACAGAGAAATTTAAATGCATTCTCTATAAGGAGTCAAAGCCCACTATTACATTAAAAAAAAAAAATGTGCCAGTACCAAAGGTCCTAGTGAAAGACCTTAAAAAAAGAAAAGGAAATAACAGGCATAGAGATTGAAAGAGAAGATCTAAAGCTATCAATATTTATAGAAAATAGAAGATATGATCACCTGTGTAAAAGAAATATGGGAGTAGCAAACAACTATATCAAATGAAAGTTAAGTAAACATATATAACATCAACTTGAAGTATTCTAAACATCAACTTGCAGTAAAATAATAAATTAAATGCAATTCATGTATCAATAGAAACTATTCGGAATCCAGGAAATAACAACAAATTTACAAGACTATATTGCTACTATAGAGATTGTATTCCATAGTGGATGATGGAATGTTATAAATTCCCCACAAATTGAGTCATAATCTTATATATTAAGTACTCACTAAGTACATTCTCAAACAAATGAAAAAATAAAAATAAAACATAAATTGAAACAGAAAAATATGTATGTAACTGTATCTATATTTTTAATCACAAAGAAAAATATTCTTTGGACATTCATGTAGAAAAGCCAAGTCTGTCTTCTAGGGTAAAAGTGTCACAGGAACCCCAGACTTCTCAGAAAACTATAGTAAAGTCTACAAAATCCTAAGGAAAATAAAGCACTACCTAAATTGTCATATCAAGCCAAGATATGCTCAAGTACACAGGACAATAGACATGCAGGACAAAAAAACATATAAACTTGAATAAAGAGAAGCTAGAACCCATAAACTATTCATAAGGGAAAAAAAATCTACTAAAAGCCAACTAAGGGACACCTGGGTGGCTCAGTTTGCTAAGCATCCAACTCTTGGTTTCAGCTTAGGTCATGATCTCATGGGTTATGAGATTGAGTCCTGTGATGGGCTCCAAGCTTAGCAAGGCATCTGCTTGAGATCTCTTCCTCTGCCTCTCCCCCTACTTTCATACTCTGTCTCTCTCAAAAATAAACAAAGATAAGTCTTTAAAAAAAAAAAAAGCCAATTGAAAGGGGAACTAAAATAAAGACACTGCCCCCAGTGGAACAAGTATTCATAAAACCATTAAATCTATTTAAATGTAAAAATAAGACTGACTGGGAGAACTGCAGAGCTTGATGTAAATGCTAGCAAATTTGAAACAAAATATGTGCATCAAAAAGGTAATTAAGGGGGTGATAAAGTGTGAGAAAATGTGTAAGTCTACTTCATGTTTGATATGAAAGAATCATTCAAGGTTGTCTCCATTGAACATGTATTTGAATACATCATGCAGCCTCTTCTTAATATTTTTAATATTTCTCTCCTTAAACCCAGAAGAATTTAAAGGATTCAATATCTCATAATTTAGAAACCAAATAAAAAATCTTTTAAGTAAAATATATTCATTCCTTTAGATTGACTAAATTTTCTTAATATTCTTTAAATTCATGTAAAATTAAATTAACTGCTTTTAAATTTAATACTAACATATTAGCATATTTCCATATTTTGTGTCTGTCTACCCCTACTATGTCTGACTAAATAGATTAAAATTATTAGTTGTTGTATGCATAAAGACTCCTCACCAAATATTGATTATTTCTGGCAAGGAAAATTATTTGAGGTAATCTGTTATTTTATTCTTTATTATTTTTATTAATAATGTGCAGATATATTACTAAAATAACAAAAAGATTATGCTTAATGAGAAAAGTAAATATAATCAAATGAAAACCTATAAATAAATAACTAGGAAATTTTATTTAAAAAGCTAAGTAAGGAGACTGGCTACAAAATTAAATATAAATTCAACAGATTATTTACATAACAAATAATAGTCAACTAGAAAACATAATGAAGAAAAATTGCATTTTTTAGAATTAAAAAAATCATAAAGACCTTGGAACAAATGTAACAAAATATGCTAAATTTATATGAGGAAACCCCAAAACCCTACCAAGGGTCATAAAAGATGATTCCAATAAATAGAGTGACATATGTTATTCTTGAGTAGCATGGATTAATATGGTAAAGATGTCAATTTTTTCTAAATTAATTAATGAATCCAAAGCAATCCCAGCTGAAATTTTAATAGATCATTAAAACAAAATTGAGAATCCAGATGCCAACTTAAATATATGCTGAAATTTAGTGTATAATATAGACGGTATTTGGTACCAGTTGGGAAAATAAGAATCAATTAAAATTTTCAGAGGAAAAACTGGCTAAGCATCTAAAACATTGGATTTGTAAATAATGTTTTATAATGCAATGCATTCTGGAGGAATCAAATATTTATATAAAAGATGTAAAACATTGAGAGAAAAACCTGGGCAATTACGTTTATCATCTTGGAGCACTGAAGACCTTTCTAAGTGTGACCTGAGACCCAAAGATACAAAAAAAATCCACAATATTTTTAAAAATTTTGGTGTGGCAAAATAAAACCAAAAACAACAATAAAAATGCCCATGGTTGGTAAAGTCATGAAGAAATGAGTATTCTTATGCATTTTGGAGAGGGGCTTAGATTGGTACAAATATTAGGAGATGAGTTTGCCAACTTTGCCAAGATTTTAAATTTTCATTCTCTTTGATCCATTAATTCCACTTAGTTCGTCCAAGCAATATTTATTGAAGACCTAATATGTGCCTGGCATTGTGGTAGATTCTGTCAAAAATAAGTGAATAGAGCAAATATAGTCCTTGCTTTCTTGGGCAAAACGTTTTCTTAAGGAATGAGGCTTATCTTTTTCAAGATGGCAACAAAGAGCAAGCTTTAGAATCCCTCATTTGTGTGACTCCTTTCCAAGGCCTTAGATATTTTTATGTGTAATTTTAAAATTTATTTCTTAAAAAAAATAAATAAAAATAAAAATAAATATTTATTTCTTAAAAGTTGCATTTTAGACCCCCCCCAAAAAAAACCTGATTCTAGTCCTGCTTAGAATAAAATCGAATTAACATATAGAAATGTACAAGTAAAGATTTTTCTTCATTATAGCTATATTTGTGACTGAAAAAGAACATATAAATATAACTAAAAATATCAAACATACAATTCTTATCACATACTGTACTTTTTAAAGTCTTTTTTTTTTAAGATTTTATTTATTTACTCATGAGAGACAGAGAGAGAGAGAAAGAGGGGCAGAGACACAGGCAGAGGGAGAAGCAGGCTCCATGCAGGGAGCCTGATGCGGGACTTGATCCCAGGTCTCCAGGATCAGGCCCTGGGCTGAAGGCCCACTGAGCCACCTGGGCTGCCCCTTTTTAAAGTTTTATACACGTATCAACTCACTTATCTCTAAAGTTATCTGAGACTAGTATTATTTATTCCCATTATACAGATGAGAAAACTAAGCCATAGGCATGTTTAAACCTAATCTAAGTGCTCATCAATAGGCAGTGCATCAAATAAATCATGGCATGGCCATATAAGATAATTTGGATGAAATCAACAGGATAAAATAAATTTCTATCATTTGATATATTGGAAATATGTCCAATACATTGTTAAGTAAAAAAAAAAAGTAAAATCAATATAGCATTGGTTTGATGATTCATTTACATAAAATAATTTCTATAGTTATTTATATTTCTATTTATAAATGTTTACTTTTAGTCAGATCTGTAGCCAATCTATATTTATTGGTTCCCATTTGTACAGACATATTGTAAAGAGTGTTGTATAAAATGGTGACTGTTTCTTTCTGGGCCGATGAAATTTGGGGTGAATTAATCTAATTTAATTTTTTTAAAAGACTATTTATTTAGGAGAGAGAGCACGCAAGCAGGGGGTAGCAGAGGGAGAGGGACAAGCCGATTCCGCACTGAGCACAGAGCCCGACTCATCAGACTGAGCCCCTCAGTTACCCCCAAGTTTTTTCTTATTCATAATTTTATGCAGTGCTTGTATTTTTAGCTGTGAATGTATTTTACTTATTGAGAAAATATATTGTTTTTGAAGAGAAAATATGTAGCACAGATATGGGATAAAGGCATATTGCAAAACATTATGTATGTTCTGTATGTTGTATGATCTAATTAATGTTCACATATACTCTACAATAAGCTACGGCATGGAGTTAGTAGCATTTATGTAATAGAGATGCAGGCGACTTTAAAAATATTTTCTTGCTTCTCTGCATTTTCTGATTTTTCCTGAATGTGCATATCATACTTACATAATAAGCAGTAACATTGACCTATAAATGCATTATAAACAGAATTGTCTCATGTATTATGTAATCACTTCTGATCTGCAAACTCGTGGAACATAGGTTACATGTTTTTTCAAACATAGCGTTAGTAACTGTCTCTGTTGTCATTTGTGCTTCTAAAAAAAAAAAAAAAAACAAGTATCCCCACATTTGACCTTTTTTCAGGTCTTCATCCTCATCACCATTGTCTGCATCTTTGAGTTTTTCTTCTTCATTGTGCATTTCTTCTGCAGATTCTAGAGTTCAAACTCATCGTCACTAATTCTATAGTGTTAATTCTGCTCTTTATTGCTTTTAATGCAGATTTCTCCTCTATTATTGCATTTTTAATCTCCTTATAATCTTTCTTTATCATGTCAAATTCCTGTTTATATTTCTACCTGCCTCTCAGCCAACTCCCTTCTTATCTTGACTTATTTTCATATAATCTCATTTTTCATCTCTTTATTCAAAGACTGTAGTTTTCATTTCTATTAAGATTACAAAGCAGACAATTTCTGCAATTTCGGATTCCTTTAGTGACTTTTTAAACCGTTCTTTTTCTGCATCGTGATTGCTCTTTCCTCCTTTTAGTGTGCACGGTATTCTCACTGCAACCGTTTCTTTTTCTTTTTTCAGTGTCCTCACCTTTAAACAACAGGGTATCCACCGGAGGTTGATGGAGGCCCTTGTCATGCCCTTTCACTCAGCCCAGCTTACTGTTAAAGTCCCCTGCTCAGATCCTAAGCGAACAGATTGGATGATATTCATGTCTCAATGCCACATTTTGGTGTCTAGCAGCCATCTGAGGGTGATGTTTGGTCTTAGGAGGGTCTCCTTGTTCTTAGGGTGCTGTGAAAAGAGAGAATATTGCAGTAATGAGGACATCAGCCAGATACGGTAAAACAAACTCGGGGTCTACCAATTATTAGAAAAGTACGTTGCCTCTTTTAAGGCCCACTTTACCCTTCGTGTGAAATGGACACCATAACAGCACATATCTCATTGTGTCGTAGGAGGATTGAAACTGATATAAAAAACATAGTGCCCTGAATACGTCAAACATACTAACTCACGGAATTCTCCTATGTTTACTCTCCTTTCATAGTAGAAGAAATTGAGGTAACATGTTAGATAATTTGCCCAAGGTCACATAGCTTGTAAGATGTAGAACTGGGATTAGAATCTGAGCAACTAGGTTTCCAGTCAGTGGTCGTATTTAGCAACCGATAAATAGCTGCTATTATTACTTGCAGGGAAATTTACTGGTGGATGATCAAAAGGAGTGAGTACTGCTTCCCTCGCGTGAAACAATAAAGGCAAAACAGTGTTCCACTTACATGTCTTTTTTTCCCCCCTCTTTCCCCATTGTATTCTAAGATGAAAATTTGCCATAGCTTAACTCTTGAGTCTTGGATGTATAGAATGCTTGAAATTGCAGTTCCTGAAAATATTTAGAACTCTAAATTGGGGAATCTGGGGTGGAGTGTGTGTGTGTGTGGGTACGTGTGATCTGCTGTGTACATACATGTATACACATATTCACACATATATATCCCACATGCACAGCTACTTTAGAATTCATGTTCTAGGGATGCCTGAGGGGCTCAGCGGTTGAGTGTCTGCCTTTAGCCCAGGGTGTGATCCTAGAGTCTCGGGATCGAGTCCCACATTGAGATCTCTGCATGGAGCCTGCTTCTCCCTCTGCCTGTGTCTCTGCCTCTCTCTCCTCCTCTCTCTCTCTCGTCTCTCATGATTAAATGAGTAAAATCTTAAAAAAAAAAAAAGAATTCATGTTCTATGTTCTGTTTGGTCAAGCTGTGGCTATACAACCAATCTGTGGTTGGTGGTTGTCACAGATTCTTGTTTTCTTGAGCCAAGACAGGCAACTATATTGAAGTGCCTCTGCATTGTCCTTCACATTGGCAGTTTTGATCTCCTGCAAGTGACGAGGTATGTGTTAATGTCACCTGACAATTGTGTTTCTCTTTTCCACTCCATGAATATTATAATTAGAGGAAATTCCTCTAAGATTTTGGCAGTAGATTAGTTGTCAATCTTAGTTTCTCGGTTTATTATGCACTCTCATCTCTTTCTGTGTTTCCTAGATATTTTGTGATGAAAATCACAAAGTCTGAGATGGGGGTTGCTCTTCAATCACTTTCTTAAGCTGCTCTCTCCTCAATTCCACCCCTACTTTCCAAGCGTGTGCATGCACACACACACACACACACACACACACACACACTCACGCAGTTGAACAACTTGAGCGAATATTAATGCCAAAGGTAATATAACAACAAAGAGGGTAATGTTAACATCATATGAGAGAAAGAAAAGATTAACTTCCTTGAGAATCCATGCTCTGTGCCCCTTACTCTGTGATGGCAAGAGGGTCTTAAGTCAAAACAGACATGGATGCTGATGGATTTGTGGGTTGAAGGATTCAAAAATTTCAGCAAATTCCCCTTACTTGCCAGAAATGTCAGCAGAGAAGTAAGATATGAAGCTATTTATGGAGAATGAGGGAGGTAAGATTGGGCTGGAACTAGTAGAGACCAGGCAAAAGCTTGCAAAATCTACTGTTTGAAATGAGGAAGAGTTAATTTTCATTAGGATAATGATCTGCCCAGTGTGGTGAACAAACACAAACATGACAGTGGCCTAAACAAGGAAGTAGTGTATATCCCCTTCATGTGGCAGTGTTAGTATAAGCAGCATAGTCTTATTTAATGGCCCCATGGTCTTAGGGAACTACCCTCTTTCTGTTACTTGTTCTTTTTTTTGCCCTCACCGCATCATCCATGATCACTACTTTGTCCGCATTTCAGGCAAGTGATGGGAAGAAGAAAGGCAATAGAAGAGCTCATCTGTTGATTGTAAGACCATTCACTGGAGGTTGGACACATGACTTCCATTCATATTCCATCATAGAAAGCTGAGCCTGGTCACACCCAGCTGCAAACTGTGGTTTTTAGCAGGTCAGCACTGTGCAGTGAAAATTTAATGGTGCCCTTATAAAGTAGGAAGGCAAGAATGAAAATTGGAGGACATAATTTTCTATGCCATAGTCAATAGGGGCCATATATTTATGGGTCCTAGCAAAGTTGTGGAGTGAGAAAATTTTGCTTTTGGAAGTCTTCCTCCTTCCATTTTTCCCTCACTTCCAATGTTTTCATGATTTTCTACAAATACATAGTGGCTTTTCCTGACATGTAGGGCATGGAACTTAACATCTATCTTGGCTTCCAATTTATACGTAGAGGTGTTCAGCTGATCTCTGTTTGGGTATTGCCAGAGCAAGAACTCTTTTTAATTAACTTTACAATGTTTTCATATAAAAATAAAATACGGTAAACAGAGTTCACTGCAGTTATTCTCTTTTCCTTCCCTGCTAACAAACTACAATTTGTTCAGGTGGTATGTGGGGACCCTTCGATTGTGTGAATTTGAGACTCTTACTCTAGAATGCATCATGATTGACATAATCCAGTCACCATAATGTCATTCCTGTTGCACAATTCTGTGTAACTAGACAAAGGGATAAATCATGGAACTTGTGACTGGAGACTTTCTTTCCACAAACAAACAAACAGACAAACAAAGTGATTACACTGGCAATATTGGCTAAAGAAATGCAGACTTGGGATGCCTGGGTGGCTCAGCAGTTAGGTGTCTGCCTTCTGCTCAGGTCATGATCCCAGGATCCGGGATCGAGTACGCATCGGGCTCCTTCGAAGAGGCTGCTTCTCCCTCTGCTTGTGTCTCTCCCTCTCTCTCTCTCTGTGTGTGTCTCTCATGAATAAATAAATAAATCTTTTTAAAAATGCAGGCTTTATTGAAAATTATGAAGAAAGCAGGCAAAATCAGCTAACGTCTTAGACTGAGTGAAATCCATACCCATTGATGTAATTAGCGATTTCCGTATAGAATTGGAACTTGGAACTCAGCTAGAACCTGAGAAACTAAAGAGTCACTATCTAGGACTAGGACACGCTGACCTATCTGCATTGAAGGGAGGGATGCTGGAACTCCAGGAACACAATGGTCCTGGAGAAAGTGAAAAGGTGAGGAGGTCCAGGCAGTTAATGCAGAGGTGACATGAAAAATACAGGTAGAGGGATAAGGGTACACTGAGCAGAGAGACTCAGGCAGTGGGTGTACAAGCTCTGATGCCCAAAAGGCTTACATCACCAGGTTTGTGAAATTCAGCAGTGGAATTCTAGCCTTCAGAAGTCCTGCTTAGGCCTGTAAATCAATATACATAGCAGGAGCAACCAGGGAAGCTGAGGCAGCAAGTATACAAGGTAGAAATTCCTTATCTAGATACAGAACTATCTATCCAGGGACATGGTTTTCAGAATTTAAGTGCTGAGAAAGGGCATCAGGTACTTGATCTGGGGCATAGAGGCAGACTATTTGAGGTCTACATTTCTATTCTAGGCAATACTGGTGTTGAAGCATTCTTCCCTTGCACTTCCTTACTCTTCTCTCGTTTACCCCAGTGCCACCCATCTACCGATCTTTGACTTCATTTCTTTGTTTTGTCTTTGCTGCTGTCTTTCTTTCTTTCTTTCTTTCTTTCTTTCTTTCCTTCCTTCCTTCCTTCCTTCCTTCCTTTCTTCCTTTCTTTCTTTCTTTCTTTCTTTCTTTCTTTCTTCTTTTTCTTTCTTTCTCTTTCACAGACAGGGAGGGAGCAAGGGCAGGGGTAGTGACAGGCAGAGGGAGAGGGAGAAGCAGGCTCCCTGCTGAGCACAGAGCCCAACATGGGGCTTGATCCTAGGACCCCGGGATCATAACTTGAGCCAAAGGCAGACATCTAACCAACTGAGCCGCCCAAGAGCCCCTGCTGCTGCCTTTCTAGGTTCAAAACTTATCCAACACTGCTTCTCATATCCTTTAGCTTGCTATGTTTTTTGTTTTTGTTTGTTTGTTGGCACCCTGCAATTTAATCCCCAACCTAGACATTGGTCTGTGCAGCTGGAGGCTTGTCTTGGCTTGCCTCAGTCCCAGTGTGAGTGAAATTTGATAAAAGGTCAGGCCAATTGTTATCAAGTGCTGTGTCCTAGCTTTGTCACTTTTCCTAGACTGGGGACGGTACATCAAGAATCCGTTTCAGAAATAGGGAAGACATCATGTTGAAAGAGTGAGGCTTCTTGCTCAAGTGATAGGAGATAATCAGGGAAAGACCAGTTGCTAACCAGCATAGAATAAATGGCCTTCTGAGGATCCTGGTGATATGCTGAAGAGTAGGGATAGCTTTGTTGAGGTTCCTACCCTTGGTTGGACATTTTTAACAACAGAGGGAGTAGAATGTTTTCTTTCCCTGATTGTATTAGTTGAGACAATACCAGAGGCCTGATATTCCACTTGGCATCTAGTCATATCATCCTGTCTTGTTCTACTTGTCAAACAAGTTTGAAACTGTCACCAGCATCCTGACCAATTCACCCTGCCTTGTATTTCTTGGCCCTAGACATCTGGAGAGTTGAGGCTCTGCCATCAGATCTCAAATTTTCATTCCCTCGAAGTCCCAGCAATGCATGTCCCTGGTTGAAAGGAAAAGATATTGGATATATGATCATCCCATCTCTGAACTCGAAATTCTCAGTCACATTTCATTTTCTCCTTCAAAAATGATTAGGTGCTCCGCTAGAGGTGGCCTTTGTGCTCTGACCTGAACTTTTTACTATGTTATCTGGTTAACTCCCTCATACTTTCTCTGTGTCCCCTTTGACATCAATAAGTTATTCCTCTTCTCTCCCCTAGTATTTTCAATTCCTTTTTTATTCTTTCTATCTCATCCTCTTTCCCTCCTTTGTATGCGCTTCCATGCTCTAACCTCCTTATATATCCTATATGGCAATTTTTCCCCAGTGGTGTCAGGAGAGAGACAGATAAGCTATTGCAAGCTTTCTTTCCAAGATTCATAATTACATTTCAACAACAAAAAAATTATTGATTGCTAAGCACTCTCCCAGGTCCTGATGATAAAGTGATCAAAGAGACAATTCCTGCCCCCAGAGGAGCTCACAGTCCTATGCAAAATCTAGAGAGATGCATGAACAAATAATTATAATGCAGTGGGGCAAATATTGTAAGAGAGAGATGGATAAGAACCTGTAAGAATATTAATGATGGGGCAATATATTCTTTCTTTAGAGTAAGAGAAAGCTACAGACTAAATCCAACAATTAAGTGCATTTTTCCCTCTATGTGCTCAAGAAACTTATTAAAAATTATAGAATGCAAAAAAATTAAAAAATAAAAATAAAAATTATAGAATGCTATAGATAAGTATTCCTTGTTCTACCTATGAGGAAACAGATCTTGAGAGGTTGAATGACTTGCCCCAAAATCACTGAGCATGCTTTGACAATGCTGGGATCTTATGCATTAGTCAGGAAAATTAGCACTAGCTGCAAGAATAGATGAAGCCTCACAATGTCAGTGACTTAATACAACAAAAGAGTCTCCATCCTCCTTCATTCAAAACCGATGTGGACTATGTGGTCTTTGTCCATCTTGTGAGTATGCCACTTACAGCAAGGGGCCTTCGGAATTGTTCTAGCAGGGGAAGTGAAAAGTAAAGAGGCCACTTTGGCTCTTAACTACCTTACCCTTGAAGCAACGGATGTCATTTTCTCTCATACTTTATTGGCGTATACAAGCCTTATTTCCCCAATAGGACAAATGTTTGAGAATGCATGAAACATATGGTGTCCAAACTATCTTTGCCACATCTGACCTCCCTTGGGAATCCTACCTCTACTATCAATGGGTTATCTTCATTGTATACTGGTGGTAGTGGTAGGGCACAAATATATGTTTAAGAGAGATAGAGGGATAGAAGAATGGATGGAAGGATGCGTGGATGGATGGATAAATGTAAGATAATCTTCACACCATCGATGGTCATTATTCTGACCTTCTTAGCTCAACTGGTGTTTATCTTCTACCCTGTTTTTCTTATGAGTTGACCCTCATGCTCTACAGCTGAAGGGCATGACCACCCTTTTACCCAACAGCATTCAAGAGAATTTTGATAGTGTAGCATGGGATATCATTGTGTTAATCATTTTGTGATGAGTACTGCAGAATAAAATGCCTGGCATAGTAAATAATAGCATTAGAGCTGTCTTTGAAAGAAAAGGTCAATATTATACCTGGTTGCTGATAGGAGAGATTAATATGCTCTTGCTATTATTAATAATAGTAATTAGAGTCTATTGCTTTAGCTGATCCTTAGGTCCCATTTATAGGAACAGCCTAATGTTCTTCTTGAGCATGACTTGGCATATTTTAGCACGTCATTGCAAGCATCGAAAATCAGTGCCAGGATCTGCTTATCATTTTATTAGCTTTTTGGCACATGGATTTTGTATTTGTATTGGGCTTGCTTTTCCACCACTGAAACAGTTAGCAGGGATTTCTATATGAAAAGCAGAAGACCTTTCCTTAATAGCATTTCTTATTGGGGGGCATAACTATAGATCTTTGTATATTTTGCACCATTTAGCACAGCCACTGTTGCAAATTAAGAGGACAGGCATCCTTGTCAGGACAATTAACACATGCAGCAGAATATTCTTCTTAGCCATGGGGGAAAAATAAAAGTTTAAATTGAGGTTGTCACACAGGGAAACCTTTTAGGTATTGGGAGCAGAGACGGGGGAGAGAAAAATGCAATGCTGAGTGTTTGTTGACCAGATCATCGACCTCTTTTCTGTTACAATTTCTCTATCAAGATCACCTTCGAGTGCTGTGCATGGGGTTTGCAGAAATGTAAAAATGTGCCAGGATAGATGATCCTTGTTTAAAAGCTAAATGCATGGAGGGTAATTTTAGGAGTTTCCTCATTGAAATACATCCCCCTCCATGTTCTTTCTCTGTCATGAATTTTCAATAATATTTCCAATTTTGGATTAAGGCACTAAAGGCCTCTATTAAAATGAACCAGTCTTACCTAGCAGGGGTAAACCACTTACTCTTTATCATTAATGTCTTACTGTGAATAATTAAAATGAGGTTTCTTCTTCCTTCAGCAAAGCCTTAAGAAATAATAGTGGTAATGTTTAAAAACTTAAAACTTATAGCACACTAGTGTTTACAATGCTAACTCAGTTATTCACCCATTTGTTTCTTAGAATAATCATGTGGGATAAAATAGGCACGTGTGTGCAGTATATTCTTTTAACTGATGGAGAACCCAAGAGGAATCAGTCGCCTATTCAAAGGCATGCTAAAGGACTGAATTATAGAATGAGTAAGTAGGAAAGGGTAGGAAGGAGGAACGGGGACAGCATGTGGGAGGGCCAATTCTTATTGGGCCGCTAGGGAGCCTACTGAATCGCTAAGCTATGTGTGAGGGTTCCGAAGTCTTGAGGGGGTTTAGATTTGAAAGGCAGACTCCTAACCATAGTTGCAATTTCTCCCTTTTCTTTCCCTTATCTATTACCAGCTAAGAGCAAACTAGACTATTCCCTAAACTCTTTCATTTTCTTTTGTCTATAATCTTGCAAGGTGGATTATATTCCTTATTTACAGATGAAGAAACAGGGGTTTGGAAAAATTAAGAATTTGTTCAAAGTTACTCAAGTAAAAGTGGCAAAATATTTTTGTCTCCCTAAGCCCCACATTCCTTCATAGCCACATGCTACTGTGCAAGAAAGCAAACAAAGAAAAGGTCATGGCAGGGACTTGAAAACAAATTTCCCTTTCTTCACATCTGTCTCAGGCTTGGCTTCTTTGCCCTTCACCTTTCCATTAACTCTCTAATCCTGCAAAGAACAGAAATTGGATCACACCCTGACCAAAGGGAGGGTTTAAAAATTTCTACCTGGATACTCTTTCAGCTTTCAAACTTTATCATTCTCCTTTCAGATTCATTATGTGGAATATTTCATATGCTTATTTCAGTAGTGTTGTCATTGAGGAAAAATAATATGTTTGTTTTTTAAACAAGATACTTTTTTTCTTCCTTATTGAGCAATACGATGGCCATATGTTTCCCTCCTATGTTAAAAATTACCCTCAATCGTTTTTAGGTGCAGTGAAACCTATCAAAACTTTCTGACCAGATTTCGTTCTCAAGCAAGAAGTCATTAAGGGCAAAGAGTGACTGATAGAATGGAAGGGAGGCAACTAAACTTTTTCTTAGTATTTGCTACCACAGTTGCTCTGAGCTAAAATTACTCTTTGAAAAGTGGCCACCTCTTGGGTGAAATGTGGCAGCTGCTTAATAGTGGATAGTAATAAAACATAATTATCTAAGAAGAAGCAAGTAATGATGAGCGGATGCTTTAATTGACAGGACAAAGAAAGGATTAGAGGACTCAGAGGTATTCTTTGAATTTTCATATCCCTGTTGAGCAAGCTTGAGCAGGCTGCTTCATTTCTCCATTAGTCAGTCTCCTCATCTGTAAAATGGGCATCATAATACTTAAGTAGCTCACAGAGGCATTGTCAGAATTAATTAACTGAGGAAAAGTTCTCCGAGATCTCTGGATGAATGGTGCCATGCAATTGCAAATGATTAGTGTCCTTATTATTCTGACACTCACCCACAAGGCCCATCGATCAAATACGGCTCTGGCTGAACTGAGCAGAGCGATGGATTCTGCAACTGCATTCAATGGCAGTTTGCCCTGAAGATAAAGTCTGTCACACACAATGTCTCCCTGGAGCAAGCTTAAGCTGGTAGCAGTATTGATGTAGGTGATCTGCCTGCCAGGATGCACAGAGGCAGTTTAACTAGAGCTAATTATGGCCAGCAATAATGCCAGAGCCAAGAACTCACCTCTGATTATGATGGGATGTTCAAAGAAACTATTTCTGAACCAGATAATCAGACAGGATTTTCTGCACCATTGGTACAGGTAGTATTCTGAAGGATGTCAGGGCACCTCACATTTCAGAAGAAAGAGATTTGCAATACTTTCCTAAAAGGGAAGAGAACCAGAGAGAATTGTTCCCCTTGCAAATTGTGCGTTTGCGACATTCATAACTTATTTATCTTGGCCATTTCTTTTTATTGTTGCATAAATGTTATATGTTTTTTTCTTAGAGTAGGAATGAAGTATTGGAGAGAGTTGGCAAGTAGGACAGGTAAGATGGAGCTTCCAATATCCACAGGAGCTTTTGATCTAAGACAGCAGGATAGACATGTGCAAACAATGTACAAAGAGCAGAGGAAGTGGAACTCTGAGGATGCTTCAGCCAATGCTGAGTGTAGGTGCTTTGATGTGGTGTGGCTGATGTTATTAATCAGAACATCATAAGCTACCAAACTGTATAATGTGTCAGGAAAATAGTCTTATTTCCAGGACTACCACCTTAGTGCAAATTACTATCATTTCTCCAATGGATTACTTTGATAACCTTTTGGCTGGTGTCCTCTGGCTCAACTCTTGCCCTCATCATCTATTCAACACACACCTGATCACTGAGAGCAAAACTCTTGGCTTAAGTTTTCAAGGCCTCTTTCCCCATTGCACTTAGAATCGGTTTCAAACTTTTGCTGTTACTTCTTATTGCTTTGTATCATTTTTTTATTGCCCATCTCTAATCTTACTCTGAAATCCAATTGTTACCTAAGCTCTATCCATGCTTGTTTCCTTTCAGCACCCTGAAAGTCAAGTCTTTTCATGCCCCAGGGCCTTTGCATATACCTTGCTGCCTGGAATGTTCTTCCCAGATGGCTTCCACTGTCTAGATATCAATACTCAAAAAATTTCATTTATATGTGACATATTCAAAAGGCTCTGTCTAAATCATCATTTTCCCATCCTTTGCCAATATCCTGGGTATTGTTATATGGTATTTATAAAAATCTATAATTATTCATTCATTCATTCATTTACTCAAATTTTACTGACTCTTCCATTTTCTTCTTTACTGGTTTTGTCTCCTACAGAAGATGGGATCTCAGGAGAGAGAATTTGCCCTCACTCCTAATTAACCAGTAGCCAGCATAATATCTGGCACAAACATAAGATTTCTTAATATTGGATAACAACTACCTCTATTAAGCACCTTCTATATGTCATGCATTGTACTATATACTTTATATACAAATCTCATTTTTCCACGCAATAAATTTGAGAGCTTGGAAATTATAGTTCTCATACAATTAAATTGAAGTGTATGATTACTGAGACTTGCTAAAGACTGCAGCTTGGATTTAGGGAAAACTGGATGCAAACACAGGTCTTCCTAGCTCCAAAGTCAGTACTGGTCCCATTATTTCCTGATTAAGAGGCTGGAGAAGCAATTCAAATGAATTGATAAATCATATCTCGGTAGCACTGAATATGATATGATTGGTTTGAAAGGAATTTTTGGGAAATTGTATTTAAGAAGAACCCCTAATTAAGTACCTTTGTTAAATACTGCGAACTTGGTGATGACTTTACAGAAGAGAATAGTAAAAACCTTGAAAAGAATATACCAAAACAATCTTTTCCTGTCCTTCATAGGAAATTTCACCACTTACTTTCCAACTGCTTCTCACCTGAAGGCATCTCAATCTTTGGCTTCTGATTACTGATTCCTGGAGGGAAGTTTAGGGAGTGTGAAAATTATTTTACTTTAGGTTCACTCCAATTCACTTAAGAACTTTGTATATTTGAGAATCTAAATAAGTGAATAAATAGCAAAAACCTATTGAACTCAAGAGTGAAAAGATTGTGGCTTTTCTTTTCCCAAACTTTGGCATTTACCATGTGATATTTTGTTTGTAGGCTGGAACACTTTGAAATTTAATACAAATGAACAAGTTAGCTTTTAATAATGAGACAAATGTTCAAATAGAAGTGTGGTTCTTTCTTTGCAAAATTAAAAATAAATCACTTATACACAGATGGGCAGGATTTTCTAGTATGAGATGACTATTTTTTCAGAAAGGTAGTTTTTTTGGTGTGTTTTTTGCTTGTTTGTTTTTAGGATTGTTTTTGCTGCAAGGTTTCCAGTTGCCTATAATGATAGTAAAAAGATGTTAAAATAAAGATATGCATGTATTTAAGTCATCAAATCTCAACCAGAGCAATCAAAACAACCACAAAGACACATGAAGATGAAATTTCAAATATTATGGCACAGCTGTGGACTGCTAGGCAACAAACAACTAAACTAAAATCAGAAGTGTTCCTTAAGGCACACCTGGATGGCTCAGCCAGTAAGCGGCTGCCTTTGGTTGGGGTCATGACCCCAGGGTCCTGAGATCAAGCCCCATGTAGGGCTTCCTGCTCAGTGGGAAACCTGCTTCTTCCTCGTCTGCCACTTCCCCCACCCTGCTTATGCTCACACACTCTCTCTCTCTTTCTGTCTCTGTCAAATAAATAAATCACATCTTAAAAAAAAGTGTTCATTAAAATTGAATAGTATGTCTTTGTCCCAGAGAGTAGGCTATGTTTGGTACAAAGAGGAGCAGTATTAAAATATAAAACAAGTCCCTTTTGACTGTTAGGGACTAGTGGTGATGACAGGGAGAGTAACTGATAAACTATTATAAAGTGGTCAGTGTTAGGATAGAAGTAGTCACAGGGCTCTATGAGAAGACAGAAGGTAGAGCTTCAAATCCAGCCTGGTAGAATCATGACAGACTTCCTAGAGGAGGTGAAACTTGGACTGAGTAAAGTAATGCTTTAGTTGACAAAAGCCTAACAGTGAACAGGGGTACCTGAAACTTCCTTTTGCTTGTCAGCTCATTACCTTCTATTGCAACCAACTTTAATCTCAGGCAGAGAACATTATGGCTACACTTAGCTTCCAGACTTGTGTTTCTTTAGACAGGAATGGATTTTTCCCTTTCTAGGAACCTTTTGAAAAATCCTAGTGAAAGATTCTGATTTTCCTCTGTTGAATTTCTTTCCTAACCTTGAGTCTAATCCTTTTGGCCAAGGAGGTGGTGTTCTCTGATTGATCTAGCTTTAACTCATCCAATGTATCTGGAATATCACTTGCTATTTAACATGACAGCTTCCATTTAAAACCTATGACTTAACATGCTAATGAGAGAGACCTTAGAAGAAAGAAACATCAGATGTTAAAAAACCAAAATTCAACTGAGTAAATTTTAAAGATCTTATTGGCTCTATTCAACAATTCATGAATTGAGTAGCATCCCATTAGGGAAATATAAAGGGGCTCTGGAAAGCTGTACAAAATGAAAGACTTTCATTGGGAGAATGGGGTGGAATGAGGAAGGTATTAGAAAAGAGTGGATTGTTTATAGCAAAGTGACCTTCCTTTAGGGGATGTCCAGGGTCTCTCAGGTAGATTACCTCTCTAATGCTGACCAGGTAATTCCAGATTAACTGGTTTAAGATTCCATTCTTAGGAGAGGTTGAAACTGTAATTAATTTAGGTATTAAATCTCCATTTGGAGACCTGGGCTTAGCACAAGTGACTCCATTTTGAGCCCGTTATCTCTTTATTCATTAACACAGATGAAGCATAAAGAATTGTTGACAAGATGAAACAATTGATATTCCAGGGACTATCTTCCAACCTACCAATGACTAAAGTAATTAAGGTACTGGATACATTTTAGGTTGTATTTGCCTACTGAGAGACTGGCAGGCAAGAAGAAATAAACATTTACCAAGTTATTTTTTGTGCTAACCCTTTTTCATGTGTTTTACTTTCACTATCTCATAAAATTCTTACTATAATCTTCAAAGATAAGTATTAATTTAAGTATAGGAACAGAGAGGTTAAATAACTCTTAGAAGATCACATGGATTAAGAAGTCACAGAGATTTAATTTGTTTTTAATTAGCAATTCCATGTTCCCTCCACTATACCATGTGGGATCTTTGGAAAACAATATTTGTAGCATAATGCATAATCTTCCAAATGGCCAGAGGTGCACAAATAGGAGCACTGTTTTGTTTTCTTTTTTGCTGACTTTATGATAAGATGGTCTTTTTTCTTCAGATTTTAATGTGCTGTGTCAGGAGAAAATATATAATGAGTGCTCTGGATTTTCTGTCTTTTGAGCTGATTCTGTAAGATGTGTCACATGTCTCTTCCTTAGAGAGAGTAATTAATGGAGTGTATTGTTATTTCCATATGATGTCGTCTCTGGAAGAATTTCTCTTTGGGCACACAGTTTGGGGTTTGGCGGGGGGAGGAGGGACATGTGTGAATTTCTGCACTCATATTGAGCATTTTCCCAATAGAATGACACAAGACAACATCAATAATTAAATGGAAGATACCCTTTCATCTTTATAGAGAGATCTTCATATTAAACTTGTGTGATAATTCTTTTGGAAGGGTCACTATCTCTGGCTCTCCAATTGTGGCTAGCAGAATATGGGGCAGAGGTTGTGACCCAGCAAAGACAGTGCTTGGGTCATTCAGTGGAAAGCCTATAACTGCTCCTAAGTTTGGTTCATGGCTCATTTCATTAACCCTGCAAATGATACCCTAGGAATTTTTTTTTCTCTGTCAGGCAAATATTAGGCTTAGTTACAGAGGGGAAAGAAATGTATAAATGGGGGGGGTGTATCTCATTTTATTACTCTTTTGTGTAATAGTAATAAAAGTTTTGTAGGGAGTATTGTATACAGTAAAACAATCATTTGTCAAAGGGTAAACTTACTGAACACCAATGCTCTGTTTTTAAAAGATCCCTTGTGTGTCATGAAGTACACAGTGTTCATAAAAAGTTGTACTCCAGGGTTAGATATTCTTGCTTCCTCAATTACTAGAGTTTTCTGAAGTCTCTCAAGGAAGAGGATTAAACCTTTATTGTCAGGTTGCACCAGGTTGCACTTTGTCCCATGCCTTGACACACTCATTAGCCCAGACTCTAAATTTTCAATTACGGAATCCATAAAATACAACTAAAAAAAAAAAAGTTAAAGTAGTGAAAGAAAGATAAAAGAAAGCAACAGCCAGAAACTATGCACTGTAGCTTTGAAGACTCTATTCTTGCCTTTTCATTTTAGTTTGACCATTATAGGCAGTATAGGCCCTTAATGAATGCTACTTGAAGTTGCATACAAGTCATAATCAGCTCTGATTGATTATTTACTATTTGATATCATAAAAAAAATAAGAAATTTGTTATCTTTTAATCTTTAGTCTTTTGTGGAAAACTGATAGGACTCATGGAGTAGATGAGGAACATGACAGAAATTAGCAAAAATTCCTCATGGTGAATTGGCAGAGACAGAACATTTTAATATAAATCATTATCTTAGAGAAACATAGAGAAACAATTGAAGAGAAGGGAAAAAGACAATCTCTATTGCATGGTCATTCAGAAACCCTAACTTGAAAGACTAGCATGAATTATATATGCAAAATTAAATAGAGTTTTAAAAATATAGAATGCTGGTCTCCATTCTGACAGTAAAATGATTGAAAGTTGTTGCCCCTAACCTTACAACAGTAAAAAGCTGGAAATCTGGAAAGCAATGATTCTTTTCTTGGACCAATTAGAGAATTGAAGTCTCAGGGAAAATTGCCACCCTGAAATCTCTAGAGGTAAGTGCCTGGATCTGCTCACCTGGAACAGAAGTCCTGGAGTCATAAACTGGCAGTAACACTTAAGTGGTAATTTTGACAAATTGCTTGAGGCTGAGTGTAGACTAGCATGAGATTGAGAAACACTTGATGGCCACAATCTTGGAGGAAGGAGTGCAATTCTCTGCGTTTACCTCTAAGAACTCGACCAAGTTCTTGGAGTAAAGATGCAGGAAAGACTCTCATATCCCTGGCCAAGAAGAGAAGAATAATCATTGTGAAATACCCCCAGAGCCTTCTCCTTGGCAAAGACCTACTCCTTGGGTAAAGAACTGTGCCTGAGCCTAGTCCCAGCTGTCAGAATGGAATGCCTCCCACTCCAGCCCCCCATCAGCCTTCTTGTCTCACCTTTACAGAAAATATAGTCTGTAGGACTCATTGTGCTTCAAGGAAATGAATGGGGAATATTACAGCCACAGAAGGGGATAAAGGACTGAAATTTATTCAGAAGATTATATAACATTCTGCCTTCCCCTGACTTTACCACCACGCAAAACAGGGCTCTGGGATAATAGCAGTAGGCTAGAGCTGGAAAAGCCTTACATACAGACCCCCTAAGGAACAACACTAATAGAAAACCTAATACAAGGACACTTGAGGAACTTAAAATCTCTAGCATCTATGACTATAGCAAAAATCAAACACAGTCCAACTCCTAGCCAGATTAAAATCCCTCGATTCTTATTTGTTGCCTGACTTTCAAGGAAAAAAACAAACAAACATTACAAGGCATGCCAAAAGGCAAGAACAAATAATCAAACAAAAACTGTCTGAAGAGACAAAGTAGGCATAGTAGGTATAAGTACCAGATTCACATATAACACAGATTTGGGGATTATCACACAGGGTGTCTAAAATGATTATGATTTACATGTTAAGGGTTCTAATAAAACAAAGTATAAAACATGAAAGAACAGGTAAGTACTGTAAGTAGAAAAAAATGGAAACCCTACAATAGAATAAATGCAGTGTAACATAAATGAAGAATGCTTTTTGATAAGTTTATTAGTAGACTTGATATGGCCAAGAAAGAGTCTTTGACCTGGAAGATAGGACAATGGTAACTTCCCATGTTGAAATATAGTGAGAGATAATAATTTTAAACCAGAACAGACATTCAAGGGCTATCAAAAAAATGTTACATATACAACTTTGGAATAGAAAAAGAAAAGAGAATTGAGCAGAATAAGTACAGTAATAAAAGCTGAGAACTTTTTAAAATTAATGAAATACAGCAAAGCACAATTCCAAGAAGATTAAAGAACACAAAACAGGATGAATACCAAAATATACTATATTTAGTCATATTATATTAAAACTGCAGAAAAAATAGAAATGAGAAATCTTGAGAGAAATCAGAAGAAAGGGAAAAACACATCTTACCTACAGAGGGAAGGAATAATCATTACTGCAGTCTTTTCATTAGAAAAAATGCAAGCAGGGATCCCTGGGTGGCGCAGCGGTTTGGCGCCTGCCTTTGGCCCAGGGCGCGATCCTGGAGACCCGGGATCGAATCCCACGTCGGGCTCCCGGTGCATGGAGCCTGCTTCTCCCTCTGCCTATGTCTCTGCCTCTCTCTCTCTCTGTGTGTGACTATCATAAATAAATAAATAAATAAATTAAAAAAAAAGAAAAAATGCAAGCAACAAGAGTGTAGAGGGAAAACATTTAAAAGAACTTCACTCCCTGACCCCCCCAATCTAGAATTCTATATTCAGCAAAATTATCCTTCAGAATTAAACAAGAAATATTTTCTCAGACTAATAAAAATTGAGGAGATTAATCTCCAGCAGATGTACCTGCAAGAAATGTTTTAAAAAGTTCTTCAGGCAGAAAGAAAATGAGATGTTATAGACTAAATGTGTGTGCCCCTTCCAAAATTCATATGTTAAAGCTTTAACCCCTTAGTGTGACTATATTTGTATATAAGATCTTTAAGGAGGTAATTAAGATTAAATGAGGTCACAAGGGTGATGTCATGGTAAGATTAGTGTTTTATAAGAAAAGACACCACCAGAGCATGCAGTGTGTTGGGTGTGTACTTGTGTTCTCTCTCTTTCACACACACACACACACACACACACACACACACACATAATGATTTAGGACTGTGGGAGAAAATATATACTAATATATTTCTTATAGTGCCAGAAAGTAAGAAAGTTCTCAAAAAAAGATAAAACACCCCACAATAATGTGTGTTTTGTCAACGGTCATGGAGATGAGTGAAAGAGCTCCCAATGGCCACAACTAGAACAATTTGAGTGACAAAATAATTAAGGTAGTGTGATGGTCAATTTTGTGTGTCAACTTGGCTCAGCCATGGTGCCCAGGTGTTGGATCAAATCTTATGTTTCTGTTAAAGATATTTTTTAGATGAGACTAACATTTTCATCATTAGACTTGAGTTAAAAGATTTCTCTTCAAAATCCATGTGGGTGGTCCCTCATCCAATCAATCGAAGGCTTTAATAGAAAAGCCTGACCTCTACAGAGAAAAGAGGAATTTTTCCAACGGATTGCTGTTAAACTCCAGCTACAAATTTTCCCTTGTCTGCAGCCTCCCAATCTACCCGGCAGATTTTGGACTTGCCAGCCTCCATAATCACATGAGCCAGTTCCTTAATATATATCTATATCTGTAACCCTGTCTATGTCCACATCTATAATCTATCTTGTTTTCATCCACTTATTCTGTTTCTCTGCAGTACCCTGACTAATAAAGGTAGTAAGTATTGGATTATAGTCCCACATATAAAGATATCTCATATAAAAGAATTCTAAGTAATTGATGTAGATAATCCCCTGTCAAGCAGAGTTAACTCCCACCCCCACCCCTTTAGTGTAGGCTGTCCTTAGTGAATTGCTTCCAAAGATTAGTGCATGGGAAAAAAAGAACAATATAATTTTATAGTAGAGAAACCTGACAAACACTGTCTTAACCAGGCAACAAAAATTAACCTCAACATAAGTCATGTTGATAGCATGCACTGTTAATATGACTTGATGAGAATGACATTTTGCTTCTTCGGTCTTCCTTTCAAAAACCCATAACTCCAGTCTACCCATGGGAAAACATAATTCAAACACAAATTGAAGGACCTTTTACAAAACACCTGACCAGTACCCTCAAAACTGTCAATGTCAAGGTTACTAAAAGCAAGGGAAGCCTGAGAAACTGTTACAGCCAAGAGGAGCTTAAGGTGACGATTATTAAATGTAATGTGGGATCCTAGATGGGGATCCTGGAACAGAAATATTTTACTCTGTACTATCTTTAGAGCTTTTCTGTAAATCTAAATTTCTTCTAAAATAAAAAGTTTATTAGAAATATATATACACTAAGGGAGAATAATATTTTGAGTAAATAACATAACTGTACTGGTAAAACATCAATCTCTTCTTTCTTTTGAGGAAAGAACTCAACATAACAGGAATTTCAGTAGAAGTAGGATCCCTCAGGTTAAGGACCCAAATCTTGAGGATAGAACAGCTCTCACTGTCGATCTTGGCAACTAGTATTGACTTTTGAAATTCAGATTTAAAATAATTACATGATTTTTGCCATTCTTTTCAGATCAAAGACTAATAAAAGCATTTGATTGCCATTTCTCCAAATGCATACTGAATATACCATTAGTACACTTTCCGTGCTTTGTGTTGATGGAAAATCCATCTTTGACCATAAAGCAATTGATTTTCATGAGCATCCTTTTCATATATTACTGATTTGTATTCTGTGAAGCCCACGATTACGGGACAGTTTGTTTGAGTATAACCTGTTCTCTTCCTTCCTTGGGCTCTCTGGTTTGTTCAAGTTACCAAAGGACAGAAATAGCTGCAGTTTTGGCAGTATCCATTCTCATTTTCCATAGGGAATACTCACTATTTAGCAATGAGCATTTTCAAATGCAAATGACCCTCCAAATTAGGGCAGTCCTCCTTCTTAGAGCCACTACTAAGCCACCACCTGCGTGCGTTCCTATTCAAAGCTGGTCTACTCAGCCCATATGCATCTCCTCCAGTGTTTTATTTGACAATCTGTTTCAGCTTCGCAAGGGAGCTAGCAAATTATGTATTGCTCATTTTGTCAAAGTCATCATTGATGACAATTCCGGCATCAAGAGGCTCATTTTATTCTGCAGATGTTTTTATCAAATAGAAGATAAATCATGGTTCCCCATCTTGTTTCGTGTTGTACTTCTGGGAATAACGGAGGGCACAAATAAAAACCCTTTCATTAATAAAGAAAGAAAGGAATAGACTCAAGAGGATCACCATGTATGATTTTCAGATATGCAGAGCCCACACTGGTAAAAGATTATATTTAGCACCAATGTAACAGGCTTGGAATAGGGGGTAGTGGTGTTGCGGAAGGGAATCTCAAGTTTTAAAGATTCATTTCCTCTCATTCCTTTGGAAACTGTGGGTCCAATTTCATTTAGAATTCCAATGCACAGCAATGTTCACCGCAGCATCTTCTAGAAAGGGACATTGTAAAATATTTCTGAAAAAATAAATGATTAATCTCACTAGTAAGTCATTGTGACATATTGTCTTGATAGTCTCATGAAAGGTGGGTAGGCTCTCTGGATTTTTGACATAAGCACCGGGGGGGAGGGGGTCAATGGATCTTTTCATTTGGCCTGCTGAAGTCTAAGCTCAAATTTTGAATAGGTGGGGGTTAAGAGGTTATGAGTATGTGAATCTGTCTTTACCTTCAGGTATAAGGTATAGAGAGATGATGAAAGTAAAGCAAGACTCTGTCTGAAATGAAGAGAAGACACACTACATGCAAGGCACTAGTATTCTATTAGGATTCTGTATGTGTGATTAAAATGGCCAGACATGCTTCACTGTGGTCCCTATAGTTTGTAGTGCAATATGGAGTTTGATGGGATTGAACTCAGGGACCCGGGTGGTACTTATCAGAGGAGATTGAGCAAATATTAGGTGACATATAACCCTCCAAGATGCAGATGACAGCATTGTGAGAGGCAGCCAAGGGTAGATAGTGTCTTGGAAATTCTCTGGAGGTTATTGGGAAGAAGGGAAAATGTTAGAGAAGTGGCTGACAATAAAAAGGAGAACAGTTAATACAACTCTACCTTGGCTGCTATCATCATCATCATTTCCAATGATGTGAACTATGTGAAGGGCACAGGAGTGTGCATTCTCCCCATATTATTACTCATTGTCTTTAAAACTACATCTTGAGATATTATCTCATTCTATTTCAGTGTGAGAAATGGAGATTCACAAAGGTTATGCCCAAGACTACCTGGCTAGTACTTTCTGAATCATTTTGGACAGTGGCTAAGTGCATAGATTCTGCATTCAAATAGTCTTTGATTTGGATCTGGACAATCCAACATTTCTGACCATTAGAACCTCGGTCAATCAGTATTACTTTTAATTGGGTGAGTGTGTCCTTACTTGGCCTCATCACTGTATTCACATATCCTTTATTGGCTATTTATTGAAGATTTACTAACCGACAGCACCATGCCAGGCTCTGGACAGCAGGGATAAAATGTATTATCATGTCTTCCAAAATAAGGAGAAAAGAGTTAGTGTGGCAACCTCTTGTACTGACAAGTATCCATGGACAGTTATTTCTTTTCTACATCAGTGCCCTTTTCAGGCTCTAACAAGCCTCTCCAGGAAACCCTTAGATGTTCTGCGTCAGCATTGCAATTTACTCTTTAAGGGAGAGATTCCTTCTTATTGCCCAAATGTTCCCCCATCAAGTCTGAATAAAACATAAACTGATCAATATATAAAGTAGCCATAAAATTAGGCCACTGCAGTGACTATTTGTGTTGGCTTTTTTCTCCCTTTTACTTTACTTCCACATGATTTAACATTAAAGTTAAGGCAAGAACAACAACAAAAGGACAGGAAAAGCAAGTAAGATTTTCACAAGCTTTCAATAGACTGACAAAAGAAGATAAGAAACTAGAAACATGAAAATAATAAGCAGGGGGATCCCTGGGTGGCGCAGCGGTTTGGTGCCTGCCTTTGGCCCAGGGCGTGGTCCTGGAGACCCGGGATCGAATCCCACGTCGGGCTCCCGGTGCATGGAGCCTGCTTTTCCCTCTGCCTGTGTCTCTGCCTCTCTCTCTCTCTCTCTCTCTCTTTCTCTCTCTCTCTCTGTGTGACTATCATAAACAAATAAAAATTAAAAAAAGAAAAAAATAAGCAATAACTCTGCCAAAAATACGGCCTCCAAATAGATCCTGAATGAGAAATTTACTTATTTATTTGCATCTTTCGGTTCAGTTTTGTGTTAACTATTTTTTCCCTCTTGTTCTGAAAATGATTTGGATTTATTGCATCTCTTTGGGGGGGTGCATCTCATTATTTTTTGTTTGTTTCTCAACACCCAATCTCCTTATTTTAACATCTCTTTATGTTTGCATTTTTCAGACTTCATTTACTCTTTTTTCCCCCCTACAAATAGAAATCATGGAATGAACAGAGTTATTGTTAGTGCACAAATAGCTTAAGACAGATCGTAAAGTCCCTAGTGATCAGGGAACTATATAATGCTGACTAGCTCCAGCAGCGACAGCAAAAATTTTCATAAGCCAGATGCTTAGTTTTCAGCTCAACCCCATCAACTTATCCTCACCATGTGAGAATCCCCCATTACTTTTCCAAAAAAGCTTATTGTCATTCTGACCCTTAGAGAAATTCTCAGTTTCTGAGGGTGTTTCCCAGCTTCATTCTTTCTATAACTGTATATAACTAAACATGGGAAAAAACAAGCAAGCATTATTTATTTTTTTTACCAACTATAGCAAATGCAGATTTTTAAAACAAGGTATAGTAACTCCTTTTGGTTAAGATTCTTCTACTTGTGGTATGAAAGCTTAGGAATTCCTTGTAAGCATGGATGGTGAATAAGGCAGTTTTCCTTTCCTAAACAGCAAAATTAGATTGGATATATCATAATTCAAATTATAATCACTTAGGTTATCTAGACATGACAAAATATTAACTTTTTTTAATTTACTGATTTGAACCCACAAAACTCTTTTTAGAGTTACTGTTTTTAACATTAGGCAGGCTGTTAAATTTTATCAAAGTTTTTTAACTTTATGCATAGAACTTCAAAATCCATTATATGGGTGCAATATATTTCTTAGGACTTTTCTCTCACAGATATGAGGAAATTAAATTTCAGAAAGATTTTGTGTTGAGAATATCATCTGCATAAGTGTAAGATGGAGAATGAACTATCTAGCCAGAGAGTAACAAATAATATCAGTGCCCTATCCAACCTAAGGTTTTCGATCTTTAGCCCAATGTGAGTCAGCTATATGAGGCAGATTTCTGCCCCCTGGATAATCATGTGTGAGAATTAGCAGATCTAGAATATAGGAGATGATGGCTTTGAACTACTGAAAGCCAGTCAGGTCACACTAATACACACAGGTGTATTAGTTTTCTAGGCTGTCATTACAAAGCACTACAAACTGTGTAGCTTATAAGAATAGAAACTTATTCTCTCGTAGGCCTAGAGGCTAGAAATATGGATTTGAGGTGTCAAAGGGGCCATACTTGTTCTGAAGGGTCTAGGAGGTGGATCATTCTTTGCCTCTCCTAGCTTCTATTGGCTTCTATTTGGTTTATAAATGCAATTCTTCAGTTTTTGTCTGTGAATAACCTTCTCTTCTACGTTTGAGTGTCTCTGTGTGTCCAGATTTCCGTCTTCTTAAAAGGATGCTAGACATACTGTATTTAAGGCCCCTTAATACAGTATGACTTTATTTTAACTTGGCTATATCTGCAAGGACCCTATTTCCCCATAAGGTGTCATTTAGAGGTTCCAGGGAGACATGGAATTTGAGAGGGATGACATTATCTAACTCTTCACACTAAGAGTCCAAGCTTCATTTCAGGTGACATATAACTAAGAGGCCTCTCAAACTTAACATGTTCAAATCTCCTATCCCCAAATACAAGTTCTACACAGTGCCCTTTCCATTTCAGCTCAACAACAACTGAATCCTTTGAGTTATTCAGGCCTAGAAACTAGGAATTATGGCTTTTAAGTGTTCTCTCACAGCCCACATCCAGCACATCAAAAAATTCTCTTGGTGACAGCTGCAAATTATATGTAGAATCTGGCCAGTTCTCACTCACCCTACTGCGAATGCTGCTGTATGAGCTGCCATCATCTCTCATCTGTATCATTTCAATAGTCTTCCAACTGGTCTCCCTACTTCCACCTTTCTTCATCTACAGTTTAATTTCAACATACAAGACGGAGAAATCCTTTTGAAACATAGGTCAGATTCTATCACTCTTCTGCTAAAAATCCCTCCAGTGGTTCCCCATATCATTCAGAATAAAAGCCAAAACCCTAACAAGGTCCAGTGTAAGCCTATCTCCCAAATCCCTCTGACCTCATCTTCCCATCTCCCTCTCTCTGCTCCATTTATACTGTCCCTGGCCGTGTGCCACATACACTGGTAATGCTCTTACCTTGGAATCTTTGCTGGCTATTCCCTCTATCCAAAGACAACTTTGAGTCACTGAAGTCTCCATATTGCTGGGGGACTCAAGGTAAGTTGGATAGAATTTTGTCCAAAATGACGCGAAATGAATTCATGTGTCATTCCTAGTTCTCTAAACTAGAATGAAGAAAACTCTTATAGGTTACATTAAAGAGATACCTCCTTTCAATTGTTTGATTGCTTATAATAATAACAACAATAACAATATAGTACTTTCAAAATACTTTTGTGTGTGTACTAGACCCTGTTAAGTGACTTTCATACTGTAATGTGGTCTATAAACTCTCAGCGAGCCCTAGATCCATTAGGATATTGAAAAGATAACCTTCAAATTATGGCAAGGGAGAAAACAGTATATAATTATGTGATGGATAGAAAAACTCTCTTCCTTGTCCTTCTCCAATATAAGCACATCAGCTCTGAGTGCCTAATCCTGGTCTCCTTGTCCCTTGGGCCCATTGGTAGCTTCTGGCAAAGACTGGATATATAGAAAGTACCAAGCCTCTCCCCAACTTTTTTCAACCAACACCCCTGGATCTGTCATCTGGATTTATTTCCTAACAAAACATAATTTAATAAGAAAAGATTTTTCATAGGCTAACAGAACTGTCCGCGAAAACACTAGATGACTTCAGACAACCGGTTAGCTTTAAACCCAAAAGGATAACAGACATTGTTTATCTATTAAAACAAAGAATGAAACAGGGTAACAGTGAAACAAAAGACATAAGGATTTAAAGAAGAAAGTATTAAGCAAAAGCCAGAGATGAAAGTCAACAGGCGGGGCTCAGGAAGGATATGGAAGAGAACAATTAACATAGAACAGAGAGAAAAGACACATAAGAACAACAATAAGACATAACTTCAACCAAAAATACTGTCGGAAATATTGCAAATAGGTTTGAGGAAATTGCACAAAATGGAACAGAATAAAATAACATTTAAAATGGATTACAGAAAATATACTTAGTGTGGAAGACAGAGAAAGGAAATTGAGTACATATAAGATATGTTCTGAAGATGGAAGTAGGACATGTGGAACATAAAAATATATTTTAAAAATGCAGTGAAAATCAAACTATTTTGATATTTAGGAAAAATCTTGTATTTTCAGTAAAAAAAAATGTATACCTGTTCCTACAGCATTAGTATCAATACATACTGGCAAAATGAGTGAACTTCAAGAATAAAGAAAAAAATGGGCTCCTGTTTCCAGTAATTGGGATCAGGTTGTTTGGAGCAATACTTTGACTTAAAATAAAAATTATTAGATAATAAATAAAAAAATTCTTCAATGTATTGGATACCTGAGAAATACAGTGAGGAGCTACTAAGTGACAAATGTGTGGAAATATAGAGCCCCAGAGATAGAAATGGTGCCTTGCACTGGAATAAAGGCACATTTGCTCTAAGGGCATTTGTTCCTGCTAGCAAACTTGGACATTTGATTTTGGGAAGCAGGGCCCATCCAACACTGAACGGTAGGCATCTCCACCTTCAGCTCAAAGATAAAGGTAAATAGGAAGTAATTCTGAACTCAGAAGACACAGGGAAAGTTTCTCTGATGTTGAACAAATAAAGGGTAGAAAAGGAAGGAGAATTAAGAACAACCCTGAAGAGCTGTGGTTACTGAATTGCTGTTGCATTACTGCTGCTCATATTTGTAGTTCAGATGCATGCCACATGAGGATTTCAAGTAAAATGCAAAGTTTGATTTGGGATAGTCATAAATTTATAGAACTTGTTAGAAAGAAACTTTATCCTGGGTCATAGAGAATCCATGCATCAAAGCATTTTTTCAAAACAATGAGCAAAACACATTAAAAAACATCAAAACATGAAAGGAAACAGTAAGAGAACCAATAAAACTGACAATTGAAAGTAACTTGTAAACACTTTAGACATTGAAGCTATCTGACATAGTTTGCAAGCACACTGTACTTACCACATGGTTTCCAAGAAGAGGGTGCTCCAACCCAGGAAGCAGTGATGGGAATTTCCATGATGACCACTAAGCAAAAAAGTCTAGTGGACTTTAAATTCAGAGTAGAGGAGGAACACAAAACATTCCTAGAAAAAAATCATCCAGGATTAAAAAATGATTTCTTGAGCTGGTTAGGAGTTTCTTTGGATTCCAACTGCTTAACAGCAAACAATGTAAGATGAAATAAAAAGCATTTGGAGCCTCCAAAAAGGACAGGAGTTGTTTAGAAGGGCAAATTGTTACTTTGAGTCAGGAAACAATGATTCTGTTTTCAGTTTTTAGAATCAAACTTTACTCAAAACTAAATCAAGTTCCAAAAATTAATGAAAGTGGCATAAACATAAGTAATTGAGAAAAGATAATTTGATCTAGACTTTATAGAATACTTTTTTAAGTGGTATAGTTCTGTGTTTCTTACAGATCCATTTAGACTACCTAGTTAAAAGCTGAACACTATTAATTTTCAGCCTTTATAACCAGACTTCAGGCAAAGCTGGACAACATAATTATGGCTGCTGAATTCAGAGAAAGTGTCACAGGCTTGGATAATGTGAAAGTATAGTATTGTTGATAGAACTTCATTGAACAAAGAAATAAGGGTGGTGTAACTGAAAAATACTTCAGTGTTCAAATAGAAAGTCAACAGATAATTTTTAATACTGATAATTACATATTTTGTATATTTAGTGGCCTCCATTGGATTTGAAATTAATGATTTATAGTAATTATGTGATGAAAGTGGACATGGAAATAAGTCACTGGACTGAGAGAAGTTTCTGTTTTATATCTTTTGTATTTTAAAATTATTTTTCTATCATTTCCATTTGTTGTTCATATAACAACTCTAAATATAATATTAGTTTGTGGGAGTGTGTAGTCATCACAGACTCCCATTCACATTTTTCCTTAAATGCTTTGGTAGGAAAGAACCCTCCATCCATTTCAATATTGGTGATATCGGGATTAAATGCATTGGTTCTGGAATCACACAGACATTTCAAATTTAACATTTATTCCTACACATTCCTATTTTGTAAAATTCAAATTAGTATTATTGTGGGAATTACATAAGAATATATTTGTATATAGCACTTATCCCTCTGACGGGCACTGAATATGAGCTCAAATATAAATAACGACAAGAAGGCACTGGGTCACTTCTGCTTTGAGAGCTCACTCTTGGTAAAGCACCCACTTCCCCTGAGAGACAAACATGTGTGTCCATGTCAGCTTCTGTAGTGGTGTTTTGAGGTTCTTTATTAGATTAGTTATGAAGAGTATCAAAGTTGACTTTCCCTCCACACACACTGTTTAACCTATAAAAATACCAGCATAATGAAAAACAGTATGGAAGCTTTCAGATTTTAGTATAAGGAGCTGTGGTCTATAAAATAAACTTTCATAATTAAGCTTTTTTCTTTAAAGCCACAAATAACTCACCAAAATTTAAATTTTCCTTAAATTCCTATAATACTTCCCTCTACTCTTTCTTCATTCCAACTTCCTGCCAGTGAGATTCTTGGGCCCAAAGGATGGAGCATGAGAATGATTAGTTTTGTGGAACACCCTTGTGTTAGAATTAGTGGACTATGTTTGGAGATCCAGCTACCCCATAAAGACCTGTGAAGCTTATGGTAAGTGTCCTGCTCTTCCTATGGGGCTTAGTGTCTTCTTGTATCAAGTGGACTTAAAGAATCCTAGTTTACATTGTACTGTCAAATGAGTGCCCTGAAACTTTATAATACAAGGAAAGAAATGTACAAATGCATGAGGTATCATTTCCATTCCTCCTGAGCAAAAATACCTAGGCCTTTTTTATGACTTTTTTCTTCTGTACTGACAAAATGTAGTGTGTTCTGAATTATCTCTTTGTCTGTGGATACTTTCTGTTAATATTAATAAAAATTATAAAATGACAGGGTTGCCCTCCATATTAAGCATAGTAAAAGCATAAAATGATATTGATCAATTAATTAATAAAGGCAGGACTCAAGTTGGCAAGAAGAGAAACTATAATCTAAGCTATTTCTTCTTTTTGAAGATAGGAAAAACAAAAACCAACAAACCTTATACTATAGGAATCCAGTCCTGAAATGGACAGAAGAAATGAACAGACATTTCTCCAAAGAAGACCTACACATGGCTGACAAGCACATGAGAAAGTGCTCCGCATCACTTGCCATCAGGGAAATACATATCAAAACCACAATGAGACACCACCTTATTCCAGTGAGAACGGCTAAAATTAACAAGACAGAAACAATAAATGCTGGAGAGGATGTGGAAAAGGGGGAACCCTCTTGCACTGTTGGTGGGAATGTGAGCTGGTGCAGCCACTCTGGAAAATAGTGTGGAGGTTCCTCAAGAAGTTAAAAAATAGAGCTGCCCTACGACCCAGCAATTGCAACACTGGGTATTTACCCCAAAGATACTGATGTCGTGAAATGCCAGGACACCTGCACCCCAATGTTCATACAGCAATGTCCACAATAGCCAAACTGGAAGGAGCCTCGATGTCCTTGGAAAGATGGGTGGATAAAGAAGATGTGGTATGTATGTATGTATATAATGGAATACTACTCAGCCACCAGAAAGGATGAATATCCACCATTTGCTTCGACATGGATGGAACTGGAAGGCATTATGCTGAATGAAATAAGTCAATTGTAGAAGGACAATCATCATATGATTTCACTCCGATATGGAATATAAGAAATAGTGAAAGGGATCACAAAGGGAACTGAGTGGGAAAAATTTGAGAGACGAATAAACCATGAGAAACTCCTGACTCTGGAAAACAAACAAAGGGTTGCAAAGGAGGGTGGGGTGTTGGGGTGACTTGATGACAGGCACTGAGGGGGACACTTGATGGGATGAGCACTGGATGTTATGCAACATGTTGGCAAATTGAATTTAAATAAAAAAAAAGAATCTTATATTCACTAGAAAGTTCCATTGTGTAAGTGTGTGGAAGAAAACCTGAAGGAAGCTGTCTTTTGAGAGAACCTGTGAACAGTTTAAAAAATTCGAACTCTGCTTTTATTATTTGACCATTGTCTCCTGCTGATCATCTCCTGGAACTTCACACTCTAGAAATATTTACATCCTTGATGCCTCCTTGTCTTTGTGCATGATGTAGATGTTTCCAATTCAAATGTACATATTTTTATCCAAAAATGTATGTTTATCTGTCAATACTCAGCTCAGTATTCACCTGACCCAGCTCAGCATTCACTCACACTGCTGACCACTCTGATGCTCTCTCCTCCCTCCAAAAGCCCCCTAATCTCAGATCCTAGAACCTGTTCCTTTTGCTGTACCCATTCCTGTTTAGCGTATAGGCAGTGTTGTTTTTGCACACCTGCCTTTCTTCCGACATTGAAGACAAGGGGTTAAGGATTGATTTTCATTCATCAGTGTAATTTCAACATAGAGCCAAGTGTTTGATAAACAATACAATTTGATGAATTTGTGATTGAATGAGTAGGCCCCAATTCTAATCATTTTCGTGGTTTTATTTAGTATACATTTACTCATTAATCCAGTATTTTTGCTTTTTAGCAGCTTTACTGAGATCTCATTTATATATCATAACATTCATCCATTTGAACTGAACAATTCAATAATATTTAGCATCTCTTTTTAGGTTGGCACTTCCCACAATCTTGGCAGAAAACAGTTCTCCTGGAAATCTTGCATGGATCAACTAAGTAGTTTTAACTTAAAGCTAAATAATGAATGTAGTCAAAAAGTAGGAAGAGAATGCAATATAATGATTTCAATGCCTTCAACAACAATACTGGTTAAAGCGAAATATACGACATTAATCACTAGGATAGATGCGCTTTTAAGTCAAATTTATGATATATCTTATCCAGGAAAAATTAAGTTAAATCTCTCTAAACTTCATTTTTTACTACATTCATTATAGCCCTTTTCACATACTTCCTGGTATTTTGTGTTTTATGTCTGCCTGGAAAAGCAAAAGTCATGAATTGTATTTCTATATTTCTCTTCAGGATTTGTTTTACTATTTTGCACATAGTGGGAGCAAAATACACATACAGTGCATCAAACTGAGAAATAAAAAAGAAGGATGGAAGAAATGATGTATCATCACACAGAGAACATATGTTGGGAATCATAAGATCACAGGCCCCATTTTATTTTTTTAAATCTGAACTTTTCAGGTAATAGTTTGTAAGTCTAATAAATTTCATTTCTCCACTTCAAATTACTAGGTGAGATTTGTCTTTAGTTACTTATCACTCTGGAAGAATGAAGGGTTTCAGAATGAGCTTCCCCAAAATGTGCCACTTTGGCATATGGATTGCTTTGAGCTGAAATCAATCAAGGCCCGAAAGACTCAGGAAGAGCTTGTACCTCTCCCTCAACTGCCTACAAGAGTTTAGATGGAGGGCCTGGTCCAGAGATAACTACAGAGAATATGAACTAGGTGTCCTAAGCTCAACAGGGCCTGCCAGTTGAAATCCTCTCTGTGTCCCACAATCTTTGTATGGCAAGACAAATGTTTGTTTACCAATCATCTGCTCCTCCTATCTGCTTGCATATTGTCTTTATTCTCTTTGAAATCTCAGATTCCTACCCCATTCTCCTTAGCACTGGGTGCCATACAAACTTTAATTCCCTGATTATCTGTGGTTCCCATATTTTCATGAGGCTCCTGTATGAGTGCAATTACATTTGTTTTTCTTAATCTTTTATATCAATTTACCAGGCGAAGAACCTAGAAAAGTAGGGAAAATTTTCTTCTTCTCCAACAAGAACAAGGTCTGAGAATGTAGCCCTCTATTTATAAAGATCAATTCACCTACTCCTACCATTTCTTGATGAGAGGTTGACAAGCTTTAAATAGTTTCCGACAACCTCCCATTACATTTTATAGTAGGAACCTAAAGAGAATAAAGTATTCCATTGAAATCCTGAGGATATTTTAAGAAATAATTATCCAAGTGGTGTTACTAAAACTGCACCAGAAAAGCAAGCCCACCCTCAATCTGCTTCACAACTCTCCCACCTCCTCCAAGGGAAAAATACTGAATAAGAAAGTTAACTCATTAACACAATTATTTGAATCTTGAACTTCCACACCCTTAGAGTTTGGAGGTCAGTCTAATTTCTGGATTAGCTGAAGGTATATTAAACCTTTGATCTCTTTGGATTTTGGGAGTTGTCCATCAACCACTAACAGCTTGTTAATTGTTTGTAAATGTCTATGTCTCTTATCCTGTCAATATTCTATTTCTCACTCCTTTCATTTAGTGTTTACTCATCCATATTCTATATTTTTTGACACATTTTTTATTAAGTGCCCTTTTATGATTATTCAGTTATTCACTCCTATGTCAAAAGCATCTTAATATTCTTTTATTGCATCACTAACTGCATATCCATCTGCATTACACATTTCCTGCCACCACTGCCAGATATATTCTACTGATTGCAAGGCCACTTACCTTATAACTGCCCTGCAATGATCCTTTGTGAAAAGTCTTGTCTATAGCAATGTCATTCCACCTGCAAAACAGCAAATAAGCAGGGTGCTGCATTATGTCCCCTATAAGCAATAATTGGTTGCTTTGCAACTCTTTGGCCTGATGCTTCCTAATTTGTAATGCACAAGGCTCTGTTAAAAAAATAACATATTCCATTTCTGTTTACAGAGCTAATGCTTGATGCAAAAAAGAGATAGAAAATAAGATTGGTCCTTTATTGGTGATAATTATACCAACAATACCGAGCAAGATATGGAAGGGTTACATAAAAGCAAATGAACTTACTTTTAAAAATTGAGTTTACTAGATACAATCATATAACGAAGTACAAATCTTTTAGCTGTTCAATTAAAACTACCTTTTTTCCCAATAATTTAGGGGTCCATTTTTATATTATTTTGCATAACTATTTCAACCAATTTCCATAAATTTGCATTTTTGTTCAAAAAGCCCTAATGCCAATTATGTAAAATAAATGTAATTAATTGGTGCATTCCACAGCAACTCCGTTCAAGCCTAGTTTGCGGTCAGACTCTTCAATAGCTGATTATGGAGAACTGTGGGCTGGTAAACCTGCAAAAATCCATCCCACAGCCCCCACAGCAAACTGAAAGGTGAGGCTGGGGAATTGAGGGGTTAAATGTATTAGATAAGGAATACCTAAGTGTCTTCGTTTTAGTAAGCTTAATTCAATGCCTAAAATAGTGAAAGACCTATTTCGACCAACATCTTCATCTTCAATGTGTCCACCACTTTTGTATCTAACCCTCAGGCTGACTTGACCAAGTTAACCTGTAAATATAATTCTGCTCTTTCCAGCACATCCCTCTGCCAGGGGAGAGTTAGAAAGAAGAGCACTTTCTCATACTGTAATAATAGGAAGCTTTGTTATCCAATTCAGAGTTAATTCAGGAAGAAACAGGAAACATGTTTTTGTCTTTTTATTTATTTTTTTATCTTTTTTAAAGATTTTATTTATTTATTCATGAGAGACATAGAGAGAGAGAAGCAGAGGCACAGGCCGAGGGAGAAGCAGGCTCCATGCAGGGAGCCTGACCTGGGACTCGATCCTGGGTCTCCAGGATCAGGCCCTGGGCTGAAGGCTGCGCTAAACCACTAAACCCCACCCGGGCTGCCCTGTTTTTGTCTTTTTAAACACAGTTAAGGGTATGCGTTTGTAATTCTGCATGTTCTGCATCTATGCTTTCCCAGGGAGTTCATGCCCCCCAGGTACGTGTTGCATGTTTGCTAATATGAAGCAAAGGAAACTTGTAAGTGACCACATTAGCTCTAGTAAAACCATTTGCTGCTTGTAAACTTGGAAGTGATCATCCCCAAATTTCAATCATATTTTAATCTTTCGTTAAACTAGAAGGCTGTAATAATTGGCTGAACTGAATAAGCCCATTGAGCTGCTTCAAATTCAAGGCTATATATTTAGTAACTTTAAGTTTATGTATTTAGAAGCAGTGGAGATTGGGAAAGAGGTGAACAACTGGCCTTCTCATCTAACTTTGAGTTGAATGTGAGGCATATCTTAGTTATATCTTAAGTTGATTCTTGCCTGAGTGCTCCCTTAGGATTTAAAATATATTTTCAAATTTTATAATTCAATAAATATTCAGAGGGAAGGCTGTCCCTCCTTTGAAAAATTGGGAGGTTCTAAAATGTTTGAAATTCAACTCACAGGGCTAGAGCCATCTTTTTGTCTTAGGTTTTTATTCAGTTAGTATTGGTATCACCCATGGGGATCTGGTGACTAGGGTGGTAGGTCACACAGCAGGGAGGAAGCATCCAGCCTGTTGTCACAAATTCCCCGTGATCCTGCACTCACAACTTTGAATGGATAATAAATTTCTATTCAGCTACCAGATGTAAATTTACAAAAGGCAGAGTTGTGTTATGTGTTACACAGACCTGCTCTGTGGGGAAAGGTTGAGCCGACAGGTTGGGGCAGAGTAATTGAAAAAGTAACCTAGACTACTTAGGAGTGCTTTCTGGTGAACTCTATGTAGGAGTAGTTTTAACCAAAGCTTCTTCTTTTATTCCCTACACTGAAGCCAGAAGTTACTATAATCATTATTTCTTATAAAGCAACTGGTTCTCAGAATTTTCATCTTAGAGGTTTCTAAATGCCTCACTTTTTTACTTTCTTATGTCAGTGCAGATATGAGAGATGTGTATATTTCCAAAAAAAATAATACATATTAGCCCTCCATTAAGCCCACTTTGGATGACATTGATTGCTTAAAGGTGATCACTAATATATACACCCTACAACAAGGAGATGTAATGAACTGTGACCAAAGCCCATGTGTCCATTAGCTGCGGAAGCTCTTATTGCTTGCCACCAAATCCAGTGGCAGGGGAACCACAGAGTTTTTGCCCCATACTAAATTTTTAATAGGGTCTGACGTCACTCACTCAGAAATTTAGAAACTTCTAAGAGTGAAAGAGAAGACCTGTTGTTTCAGAGATAGCCCAATATTGTAAATGTAATAGGTCTCCAACTGAATTTTAAGTACTTCTTGTGTTGAAGTTTGATTGGTTCTTGAGAAAGTCAAACTTGTGGGCCGAGGATGAGTTACAGAAAGAGTATAAACATGCTCTTTTATTACAAATAATTCCTGGAAAAAGGCCCCCAGACTAGCAGGTGTTCTGAAAACAAAGGTGTGTGTGTGTGTGTGTGTGTGTGTGTGTGTGTGCGCGTGTGTGTGTGTGTGTGTTTGTTGTAATGAAGCATTTTCAGTATTTTATGTGTTTGCTTCTCTCTGGCCTTGACTTCATCCATCTATATTCAGTTCTACTCAACACACAGGGAAAGCTGACTGTGAGTAGGAGTTTCAATTACAGAATGGCGTGAGCCAGGTCACCACTTTCAAATGAGAATATCAGGTTATTTAGCAGTACTATGAAAGTACTAAATTTCGTGAAGCTAAGATTGCTGTTTTGGAATTTTTGATAATGACAACGTAGATGTCCTCCTGTCATTTACTTATACCTTCACTTGGGTTTCTCCTATGTAATAATTCATGTAACAGATGGCATTTTGACATAACTGAAGGTGATCTTGTCAAACCACCACCTAGATGGCATTTTATTTTTTTTTTAATATTTCTACAATTTGGAACATTTTACAAAGCATATAGCTTATCGTCACAAAAGACCTTGAAGGAAATAGGTCTGAGTTGGATTAGACAAAGAGAGGAAATGAGACTTTCATAGACCATGTTAATTGGTAGATTTTAGGTACAGATTGAGACTCAGATTAGATATTGTCATCTTTACCAAAAGCCTTCATTTGGACTTCATCATTGTCTGCTAAGGATCCTGTCTGCTAGTGGATCCTGTTACTACAAGCTCTTTGATTAGTTGAGAAGGATGCTGGGTGGGTGAAAGCAAATCTGGAGGAGAAATGATTTTTCAGGAAAAAAAGTCATGAATGAGAGGAAGGGAAGTGTCAAGGAAGACATTTTCTGGTAAGACAGGGAAACGAATGGAACATTGCCTAGGGAAAGGTCAAAAGAGAGGCTCATGAAAGGAGATAAGTTGAAAATGCTGATTTTGGGGGTATGCAATATACAATCCTCCATATTCCTCCTTAACATGTCTTTAAGAAAATCTATACTGGTTGACAGACACATTTGTGTGAGTAGAATCCATCCAGACAATGAGATCTACTAGGTCAAAGCTGCCATAATATGGAATAGTGGTTCATACTGGAGTACTAGACAGCTGGGTTACAGTATTATCTTTAAGTCTTCTGTTTATGTTGTTTCTTAGGCTAGATTAAAAGCTGCTCATAGGATGCTGGGTAGCTCAGCGGTCGACTGTCTTGTCTTCCACCCAGGGTGTGATCCCAGAGTTCGGGGATCAAGTCCCACATTGGGTTCCCTGCGAAGAGCCTGCTTCTCCCTCTGCCTATGTCTCTGCCATCTCTCTGTGTCTCTCATGAAAAAATAAATAAAATATTTTTTTAAAAAGCTGCTCATAAGTGCTTTCTTCATTATCTCTCATATTGATTTTCTTATAAAATGTGACATATAGTAGGTATTACTACATTTTGTTTGAAACTCTTACTGTGTGAAGCTACAAGGTATTTGAAATTTTCTTTCTAGCTAGCCTACAAGGAATGTCCAGAATTTATAACAACCTAGCACTTGAAGAAATGTATTATGTCCAAAGCTTGTTTTTATACGTAATTATTATATTTATTTATATCTTACCTTGTCCCAGAAGGAGTTTATGATGGATATATCCTTTAGGGATTTTTGTTGTTGTTTTGATTTGTTTCTTTGCTTGTTTTTTGTTGCAAATAATAAAAATCTATAAGGGTCATTTCAGCTGAAGTAAATTTTCTAGAAAGATACTGGGTAGCTTGCAAAATCAGTATATACACCAGAAAACTAGACCACACACACACACACACACACACACACACACACACACAGAGTTTTAAACAGAACAAGAAAAATCAGGAAAGGAGAAACTGTTGAACCTGGATATCTGGGTACCAGTTAGAGTAAATGAACACCAATCATGTTTTCAGATCTTAAATCTTGTTTGTGGATAGTTGAAGTTCCAGGAGAAAAAAAAATCTGATTGGTTGAGCATAAGCCTTATGCTAACCTATCCACTGGCTGTACTTAGTTGAAGAGAAAAGATGTGGTCAGAGGAGCCTACAGTGTCTCCAAGGATTTCTCCAGCTCCTGTAGTGGAGGAATGAATTATTCAGAGTCCCATCAAGACGGCAATCAATGGAGAGTTATTCCATGAAAGTAAACATGAGGGTTTTTGGAAAGCACCCATGGATGCTAGGCAGCCAGAACAGTAAATATCTACAACATTGGGCACTTTCTTCAGTGGTTCTTTCCATCTTCAGAGAACAAAAACTGTGAAAGCAGCTCAAAGTCTTGACCTTTATAGTTAGAGACCAGGAGGAAGAGGAAAAATGAGAAGTCAAGCATATATACTCACATGCACAAACACATACACACACACACATACACAAGCACCGAGACCCCAAAGACATCAGGATTTGTTGAGGCAGTTCTTCAGAGAGGTAAACATTACTACTTCAGCAAAAGAAGGAATTTCAGATATGAAACAAAGGAAGATAATTCTGGATTGGTTCTTGTTTTCCTTTGTGTTTGAATTGTTTTTCCCAGATGCCTTGAAGCTAAGCTTTCTTTTTTTTTTTTTAAAGCTTTCTTTCATTCATCAAAGAAATTGTAGTTTCCACCAAATGGCAATATCCTCTCCCAATTTCCAACAGCTGTCTATCTTAAAGAGGTTATCTAGAATTTAAGAGTATCTAAAAGACCATTGAATCTTGATTATGAATGGCTAAGAAGAAACCAATACTGAGGAATTGTGAAGACTGGGCTAGTTCAGGAGCCCATCATTTCTATCTGTCACTGACAAGTCACCAGGCTACTGTAATTCAAAATCATTAGTTATGTCTTCTTGAAGCACAGTGGCAAAGCAATAGAAAAGCAGCAGGCACTGAAGTGTTTCAGGAGGGTAGATTCTTTTTTTTCTATGCACTGGTCATATCCTAAGGACCCTACCGATTTAAAAAAAAAAAAAAGACACATGCCAGCAACACCACACTAGATTCGTACCAACCTATTTTAAATATTCAGCAAAGCTGCAAATTTTGCTGATTCAGGATTCTATAGTAGGAAAAAGAATTCTGATAATCTTGTTTTGAGAATACTCTTCAAAAGATTACCAAGAAAGAAGGCATTTGTTACTCTTTTGTAGAAAAGATTGGAAGGCAACTAAAGAAAGTTTTCTAAATCTTGAGATAAAAATATAATATGTCAAAGTATCAAACTGAAGCAAAACTGAATTTGTTAAATGCACATTTTACAAAGCCAAGCCATTGCCTGTTATGCCATCTTACATGAATTGCCTGCAAACAGCTTTAAAAATGGGCAGAGCATTTAACAGATCACTGAAAACCTAAATACCAAAGAGTCCACTGAGGTGAGATATATTTAGCTATCCACTGCGCCCATGCCTGCATTCACCATTTTTGCCTGCTGCTATGTCAAGGACTTTTTAATGCAGGATTTTAGGAAATATTCTTTTTTCAGGTAAACATACATACACACACAACAACAATAACAAATCTTGATGCAAATCTGCATTGGAGGGTGCAAACCTTTTCCCTTAAAATGTGCATTATGCCTGGGGGTAACCTTAGGCTCTGTCAAGAATACATCCTAAGTGAGGAAGAAGTAGTTTGTAGGACTAGAGGAATTTGGAACAGTGCCTCGTGAAAAATTATCTCTCCTCCCCCAACCCATTAAATTATATAATTTTGCTTTAAAATGCACAACTGCCTATTAAAAAACTTATTTCACAGATGAGCCTCATTTCAATATGAGCATAAACATGTGTCTTAGGAGGACAGCAAAACCAACTCCCAGAAGGGTGACCTTGGAACATTCCAGAAACATGATAGTTCTTACACTGGTTCTGGTCCAGATGTCATTGAGAAACAGGATGGGGGGAAAAGGTCTTTGGCAACATTCCACTTACTTTGCTATCAAATATCTCTGCTCTCTCCAACTAGATGCAGTTTCACCACACCAGTCATATTTCAGTATTGGGTAGACAGATGAACTTGTCCCATTCAATCACTAATATTGATTCCCTCTCACAAAAATGAAACTTTGAGTTTCCTTGGCACTGAATGTGCTATCCATATGCAAAATTAAAGACAGAGAATTAACAGGTGCTCCGATCAAATGTTTTTAGAATGGATTAAATAATGGACTATGTTCCATTATGTTTTTCCTCTAAATGCTATGGAATAACTTCTGTTTGAGTACAAATATTCTTTCCATATTAATGATTGCTGCTCCCAGTAGATGAAATGGGCCATATTATCTAAATATTATATGGCTATATTTCTACTATGTTAAGCCAAAACTTTTTGCAGATCCAGAGTGTACAAAAAAATTTCTTTAATACCCTGTCAATTTTCCAAACCAGGCTGTGAATGTAATGTCAATTAGATACGAGTTAACGTAACATATGTGGCCACATTTCTTGTTAAAATCCATTAATAATTATAACACAAGAATGTGAAACTTTAGGCTTGCTTATTCATTTATGCTCAATGGGTATTTTTTATATGGAGCTGTTGTAATAAGTGTTTTTATATCAGAAATGTATACTAGTGGTTGTGGTAATTTTTCTAGGAACTAAACTTCTCTTCATGGGAATGTTTAAGGTGATCCTAGATGAAATAGAAAGGAAAGAGAATGGGGTCATGGAGGAAAAATTAATTGAACCCCAAACCTTTTCCATTCCTGCATGATGATTATGTTCATTATAGGAAGCTATGACTATTTCTCAATAATCAAAAATGTCTCTCCTCATTGTGTTTTGGTCCATGTGCATCAGCATTACAAACATGGCCTTAAACCACTTTAAACATCTATAACATGTAGATTCTTACTAGTGTAAAATAGGCCAACCAAGAAGTTTGAGACGGGTCTGGGATGACTAATTCTCTATAAGCATGCTATGTGATTATAATAAAAGTAAGTTTCAGATCAATGTCTCTTACATACACTATCAGGTTTGTTTGTTTGTTAAGCATTCACTTGGAAACAGGCTTCAAAAGTCCCCATGATTGGTTCTAAAAATCTAATGAAGTTCCAGCTCTCTTCTACTAGATACTCTGACCATCACCTTGTATGAAACATTCTCTTAAAGTAAATGTAAAACAGGCCAGAAGTAGGGCATGGTGGTCTTTATGGTCTATATCAGGCAACCAGAAATCTTCCTAACCAACGGCCTGTCACAGGAACTTTAGGAGCTGCTCACTAAAGTGCAGCATGAATTTGTATAGCCTGTTAATGCAAGGATCAGAATTTTTCTAAATATTTTTTTGCTCATCCATATATTTTTAATGTTTTTCCCAATGACAACTCATTTATAATTAGAAATAAAGTTCTTACCACTTTGACACCAGAATGCAGATTACAGATTGGAAGGTAATATTTTGCACTCTTGAATCCAAAGATTGCATCGGGTCCAGGTATCACACTAATTCATTATCTTTCCCAACTTCTTAAACCCTATAAACAATGCAAGTACGAGGTCTGCACAAGACAATGCTCAAGAGCAAAGCTGGGCCCATATATGAAGTAAAATATTGTTTTCAAACTTTTGAAGTTAAAGATAGACACCACTTTCATTCCATTGTTTGCATGTACTACCAGTAATTCCTAATATCCATGAGTTCTTTGAGCCTGTGTATCATTTCATTCATCTTTGATTGAACAAAGGACAATGTCTTGTATCCATTGTATAAAATCCACAAATTTTATAGAGTACTATGCTCAAAGTATATAATCAACAGATACTTATTTAAGGAGGCTAAACCATGATGGCAACTCAAGGCCTTGCTTCTTAGGGTAGAGTTACATAGACATCCTAGTTTTCTTAAATAGTCAAGGACTAAGTTTAAGTATTACATAAATAGTTATATGATCTGGGAAGCACTCTTATTCTTTATGAACCTCCAATTTCTCATCTGTAAAAGAGGGATAAGAGCTCTCTGCTTCATAGTTATTGGAAAGTTCAAGAAAGAAGACATATAATATTCCTATGACATGCATCAGTCATAGAATCCATTCACAACTGTGAGAAAAATGAATTAATTATATAACAAGTGAAAATTCGTCTTACAGTCTTTTTCTCCCTGGCAATACAGTATAATAAACATCACTGTAATGCTGGATTAGAGAATTGGCTCATGGATGTAAACTGATTATCATATTAGTCTCGCATACATATAGTTTTTTAAAGTGCATTATTTTGCCCCACAGAATGTTAAAGTAACTGTAATTATTATCCATTTTTGATGGATTTTAACTTATTTTATTTAGATTAATTTTATAACTTCTATGTGCTCCAGAGCATTATCTTATGTACTTATCATTAATACATAATTATGAAAATAAGTCACTATCTTTATTACATTAATTAATGGAGTATTTGCTTTTGCTTTTAACCTATATAAGTTGGTCTAATTATACTGAATTAATATAGAATCCCTGGTTTTGTATTGATAATGTTGAAAAAAATTCATGATATTTTTGGATATGTACTCTATTTTAGATATTAGAAGTCTATTATCTCATTTAATCCTCATATCAGCCCTTTGAGAAAGTTTCTGATCCTTGCATTAACAGGTATTCAAATCCAGGCTGCACTTTAGGGAACAGTTCCTAAAGTTTCTGTGTCAGGAACTACACATGGTATAGATGAGAAGGTGAACATCATAGGTATTTGTAACTTTATTTCACAGATATCGCAGATCATTGTAATCAGACTTCTATTGTCTTCTAACTATTGAAAGTTCACCAGCAAATGTCACTACTGATTTTCTTATTTACATATGCAATGAGTATTTTGAGTTCTAATCTTATTTGACCTTAGCAACATTTTATACTGTGATCATTTTTCTTTTGGAAATTCTTTCTGATTTGTTTCCATAAGATCATTCATCCCTGAATTCCCTTTACTTCATTGGTCATTGTTTCACAATTTCCTTTATGAATTCTTCTCTATTTTTATATATTAGAATTCCAGGGGGATCGGAGTCTCTCCTCATCTCTCTTTTTCTATCTTTCTACCTACTGATACTAAATATTTCACAGACACTTCAAATTTAATATCCCCAACTGAACTCTTCCTTCTCCTTCATAAACCAGTTGCTCACCTAGCTTTAAAAATCACAAACACACACAAACACACACACACACACACACACACACACGCATGCAAACCCCTGTACTCTGAAGTCTATCCTCTTCCTCTAGGTTCCATTTTAGTAAAAGGCACCACTATCCATCTGATTTTTCCCAAAGAGAAATTTAAGCCCATAAATATAAGTGTTGGCCAAAGTCCAACTCCATTTTCTCACCTAATATCATACAAATCATTGCCTCCTCTCCATCTTGACTGCTACACTCAGCCACCAGCAAATCCTTCCAAAAGATTGCTTCTCTGCTAAAACTCCTTCACTGCTTTCCCCATATCTTCAGAATAAAATTGTTAGTATCAAATACACTCATGTTCTCTAATCTTGCTTTATCACAAGAAGCAAATGTGTTCTTGTTAAATGCCCAAGTTGCTAAGAGTTGCACCTGGGGAGTCTACCAGTGGCTCTGTGAGAGAAGTGGGTTGCTGTGAATCCATAATTTTTAATAAGACCTTTGAATTCTACTGAGCAGACAAATTTGAGAAATAATGGTATATAAGTCCTTTTATAATCTGATAGTTGCCCAATTTTTACTTAAACACTACCAATATTTAATAATCACTAATATCTAGCATCATGTCTTGCACTTTGCTGAGTTAGTTAATGAACAAACTTGTCGAGATGAGATTTAAACCCAGGATCTGGGTTCTGACTCCAAAGGGCATGATTTTATCACACATTAGTCATAATAATAGAAAAGTAAAGGGAGAGTACATCACAGAGGGAGCACTATGCCATTTCCTTGGAAGCTGATGGTAGGGTCATATAGACTAACCACTCACTGTATTTCCATAATGTAAGTACATGATTCACTCATACATGCAGAAAGTATGTGGACCATCTGCTATGTATCAGCCACTTCATAAATATGAGAAGGAGAATGTTGATCAAGATAGACACATTCCCTGTCATTATGGAGTTCTTATTCTATTGAAGAAGATAAAAAAATAAAATTATCATCACACATTGTGGTAGGTACTCTGAAAGAAGATACTATATGAGATGTATACTTCAAATAGAGAAAGTCTGACTATGGAGGTGATATTTAAACTGAATGATGAAAAGATACCACCATGAGAAAAGCTGTTTAGAATATATTGAAGGAAGAGGAAATGTCTACGTCTGGATCTCTGGGCTAAGAGAGCTATGGGTGTTCAAGTAATCAAAGAGACACAGTGTGTCTAGAGCTTCCTAAGCAAGGCAAGGGGTAAACTGACATAAGGGTAAAAGAAAAAGAAAGGTCCAGATCATGCACATCACACCAGGTACAGATAAAAAATTATTAAACAAATGACTTTAAGCATTTTTGGCTATTTCATTTACTTACTGAGCCATCCATTTGGGGCAAAGTTGTTTTTTTTTTTGGGGGGGGGGAGACAAAGATTTTTGTGTCAAAATTTCAATAGTGAGATAGCCCACACTCTAGCATTTATTAAGAATTTATACATAAAGATTTGCTTTTATATTTGTACTATGAAAAGGAATCTTTGCTTAATATTTATTATTTCATAATTCATTTTTTGTTGTGGTGGTGGTGGTTGTGGTTGTGCATAGCATTTGTTATATAAATACTCAATTTGTGACTCTGAGAAAAAGTCTATACCAATAGTGGAATTTGCATAGTAGAGTAAGAGGATACTAGTCCATGTGTTGCTTGAAAATACCTTATATGAGATGATATGATTAAAATAAGGTGATTATTTAATGAAAATATCCAATGTAGAAAATTGTTGAATGACAAAATCAATAAGTTACTAAAAGGTCAATAATGAAATAAAATGATAGCTATTCCTTGAAAATAAAAATTTTCAAATCACGGTGAAATAATTTTGCAACACATGGTTCAAAGACTACCAAAAGAGAAATTCTCTTCACATTAAGGAAACTTGACAAAGATATTGTTGCTTATATTTCATCAGAATTGGAGATGAAGCCTCATCATGAATAGTTATAATTTGTGCAGTGATAAGAAGAGTCTCAGCTTTTGTGAGCATGCCTTTATAGTCTGTGTAAAGAGGAGAACAGTTTCATGGTCATAGGCAGAGACAGAGAGGAGAGCAAGATATTATGTTACAGTAAAAGTTTATCCAGAAATCACATTTTGAAATTAAAAAAAAAACTATTTGTAACAAATACATTTTAAAATACAATATACAATATCTATCTCGGGGGATTAAATTTTCAAATGTAAGTTTTATATCAAGAGTACCGAGCAATTCTTTTATAATTCACAAAAGTTCTACTATAATACAATTTATTTAAGACTATGACACATAAATGTAATTTGTAGATGTTGACTGTCTTTCAAACAACTTGATGAGAAAAAAAAAATCATCCATTACAGAGACACTTATTTTTCTATCTGTAACATTCTAGTAAATATGGGAACCTATCTGCAAAGAAAAAAAAATAAATCTTTTTAAAATCCCCTTTTTGTTTAGTAAAAAAAACTCATGGGACTATATATGTTAAATACTTTTTTTAGAGTCAATTTTTCACTGGACCTTCAATATTGGAGGAGAATTACTTAATTCACCAGAAGGAAAAATAAGCAATCAAAAAGGATTTTTATAGTATTTGATGGAGTGCTCAGCATTGGGCTGGATGTTATGAAAAAAAGAGGGTATGATATGTAAGATTGAATCACTACCTTCAAGGAAATTAGTTTAACTGGGGAATTGCATTAGCTCAATGGAAAGAATTTTGGAACAATGCATTGAGGAGTGCAAATGATTGCAATAGTTTCATAAAGCAAGTAAGTCTTAAAGAGGTTGAGTCTTGACAAGTAGGATTTTGAATGGCTTCAGAATATAAGAAAAAGAAGGTTAATATTTTGAACCCTCCTAGGTGCTAGATACAGTACTAAATGCATATTACTTATTTTTTTTTACTTTTATTTCTTAGAGTAACCCTGTGAAATAGGTAGTTATTCCCATATAAAGTAAATGAAACTAAAACTTAAAGAAATGAGCTAATTTGCCCAGAGTCCACAGCCGGTATATGGCAGCCATTGGGTTTCTCTTGCTCCAAAGTCTATGATGCTTTCCTATTTACAATATTCCAGATGTGAGAAATACTAGTATGAGAAATAGAGGCAAGGAAGGGCATTTATGATAAAGGGAAGGGAAAAAATTAGTGGATATCTACACAGATGTGACATTTTTCCCCTCTGGTGCTCCTGATTCCACCAGTTTTCTTGGGTCTTTTTACCTCTTCAGTGGAATGATTTCCATAGACCAGTCTATTCTAACTCAATAAACCATTACTCTGCAACCAGTGCTCAAGTAATCATAGATTTCTTTTGTACCATCACTCTACTCCCTTATCTAATAGCGAATTCTGTTATATTCATCTCAAATGTATCCATATCCATGTTTGGATCTCATCTGTCTAAATTGATATCTACTTCAATATTGATATCTATCTTTATCTAAATATATCTATATATCTTTATCTCTATATCTTATCTTTAAATCTATGTCAATTTGTATATGCAAAACTATATCTAAATCTATATTTGTATATTGATTTCTTTTTTTTTTAAGATTTATTTTTTTATTTTTTTAAATTTTTTATTTATTTATGATAGTCACACACAGAGAGAGAGAGAGAGGCAGAGACACAGGCAGAGGGAGAAGCAGGCTCCATGCACCGGAAGCCCGACGTGGGACTCAATCCCGGGTCTCCTGGATCGTGCCCTGGGCCAAAGGCAGGCGCTAAACCGCTGCGCCACCCAGGGATCCCCTCTATATTGATTTCTAAATGCACATGGATACCTAAATTTTATCCTGTGTTTAAATCTATACCTGTATTGGTCTACCCCTAAATTTGTCTCTATAGCTATATCTATATCTACAGCTATACCTACACCTACACCTATCCCTAAACCTATACCTGTATCTATATTCACCTTAAATCCATCTTCACAAAAATCAACCTAGCCTAAGTCATTCATCATCTCATACTTGGATTACTGTGATAGTCTCCTAAGTGTTCTTCCAACTGCTATTTTTGAACTTCTATAATCCTTTAAATATGTAAATCACTTCATGCTAATTTCAAAAGCTTCCAAGCCTTCCCTCACACTAAGAATAGTATCCAAATTCTTGCCCATGGCCTATTGACTCTACTTCTGCTATCTCTTCTCCTTGAAATCTCTCACGATCTTCAAGCTCCAGCCACACAAGCCTTTCTTTTCTCAAATATGTCAATCCTTTATGATACAGGGCTTTGCACTTGCTATTCCCTCTGCCTAGTGTTCTCTGCTTTCAGAAGTTAGCATTTTAGTTTCTTCTTGTCTTTCAGGGTTCAGTTCAAATGTCACCTCCTGAGGAAAGCAATCTTCCATCATTCAACATTATGTCAGACCTTGTAGTACATCAAAAATGGCCATGTGTTGGCAATTCTCCCACTCTGAGGTAGGATCCATGTAGCATCTCCTTAAGTTCAGATGGGCTCTTTGACTACTCACAAGGAAGAGGACATGGCAAAAGTGATGCTCTGGGCTCTAGTCTGAAGAAAATTGCAGTGTTCACTCACACTTAGAAGTGAGTTGTCATGTATTTAGCATGACTCCCCTTTTACCATAATAATCTAAGGAGCCCAAGCCACATGGAAAGACCTTGGAGGATCAAGTGAGATATGGAGACATAAAGAGGAAAGGAGGGTAGAGGGAGAGAGGAAGGGGAGAGAGGTATTTCTGAGGTGCTGGATATGTGCATTGAAAACCTGTGTTTGGAAGTGGATCTTTCTGTCCTTGCTGCCACTCTATAGGTCACAGACAAACATCCAGCTGAATCCTTCCAAAATTCTCAGCTCACAAAAATTGTAAATAAATGATGATATTGCTTTAAGCCCCTAAATCTTTGAGCAGCATGTAACATAACAATAGTTGACCAGGCACATCCCAAGTATGGCAGTTATCACTGCCCGAAAGGTCCTTCTTTCTTCTTTCTCCTCTTTTCTACCTTTTTTTTTCCTTTTTTCTTTTTTGTTTTTCTCCCTCCCTTTCTTTCTTTACTTCTTTTTTCTTTGTTACCTGACTACTGTCTCAAAACTCTTTAGATTATGAACACTACATAAATAAGAAATTGTGTATCTCCTTTCCCACTAATCTCTGGTATGTAGACACGGGCCCCACAGATAGTTAGGATCAGTAAATATATATGTATTAAATGAATGGAATAAACCTATGCATTTAATTATTCTACCTACAAAGGGTTGGTAGTTACTTTATCAAAATTATAACACCCATACTTTACATAAACAAATAAAACTCTGTGATAACGCTTCTGAATATAAATGGGGAAAGAATATGTGATATGTGGTATTTTATAGTTGTACAATGGGTTGGGTTTCAGCAGAGCAGGATGCTTGAACTGGCTGGAAAATTACACCTCTCTACTGCTCTTTGGTATTACACTTCAGTGGGATTACTAATGGTTAGCTCAGTGCCATAATGAGCTTCAAAGGAGGAAAAAACATCCACAGATTTCAGAGTAACTTAAAACACATTCTTTGGCTCCTCAGTACTAGATCTTGTAGCTGGGAGAGTTCCAACCCCCTTTTCATCAGCTACATGACGACCTAGACGACCAGGCCATGTGCATCCTGGCTGCTCAGCTGCCTCTGATCCAAGGAGCTGACACAGAAATAACTTCCATTGCTCCTAGATAACTCTTCACAAGGGCAGAGTGAGTATTGCTCTCCAAATACCAACTCAGGGCCATTTGAAAACTCCTGCTGTGGAGAAGATGAGGTTTTCAAGATATAAGAAGAGCACCTTTCACATCCTCACCCTTTGTGCTTAATACAAAGACAGAAAAAGGGGGGCAGAGCCTTAGAGAGAGGTTCCTGTCCCCCATAAAGTAACTAAACTGAGCTAGCCAATTCATAGACACTTCCTAGGGTGCCCATCCAGTCTGTACCTTATGTTCCACCTCTAAGAAATTCTCTCCTGCCTTTACAGTCTCAGGAGTGAGTCACTGTTCTATCTAGATTCCAGTTACTTTGGCCTTCTGGCTTCTTCAGTGTCTGGAATAACTTGCAGGCTCAGGGCTTTTGGATAGGCTATTTGCTCCAACTGGAACTTTCGTAACTTAACCTTCCTCACCTCACTCAGAATCAAGGCTGGGAAGGCTTTTCTTTTCCCCGTGTGAGGTTATACATCTCTTCTACACTTCTATTACAACCTTTATAGCAAGGAACAGCTCTGTATTTAAACAGCCAGTCCACTGTTGCATGTGTTCTTTGTGATTAATCAATCGATCCATTGTGTTAAGTGTTCTTTGCTGTTAGACACTAAGCCCAATAAAAGCAGAAATCAGTCCTGTTTTGTTTTGTTTTGTTTTGTTTTTTTCTTTTCAATATATGGAGGACTTAGCATGGCTCCAGGCACAGATCAGACATTCAATACTTAGTTGTTGAATGAATGAATAGATGAGTGAATGGTTGAGGGATGGATAAATGGATTGCAGGGATGTTATCTTCTCATAATTTTTTCTCCCTTGGATTTGGAACAATGTGTGTGTCCCTAGTGAAGGCGAAAGTCTTCATGTCGAAATTCTTTATTTCTGATCCTCATAGATCACGGGTCTATTTCAATTGCACCCTGTGTTCTAGACCAATTCTGACTTGAAGAAGAAAGTACATAAGAATTCCAATTATCTTACCCATGGATTCGTTGCAAATTTGTCCACCCTAACAATGACTCTAAAGCCTCTGGTAAATGTGGGATCCCAAGTATGTCCTTTATGGCTCCATTGTGATAAGTGTCCCCCACACACTTAGTTCAAGCCTGACCTTCTGTTGCATGTGACAATTATTAAAACTTATTTCAGTATCTATGTCAGGCATTCAATAACTGGTAGCCATTATTATTGGTGTGATTATTAAGAGTCAATGTTCCAACCACCTAGGCAGTCCTTCCTTCTCCCTATAAATTCTGTGTTCATGCCTTACATTGTTGTCAAGTCCTTTAAAATGGGTCCTGAGATCCTTACCCTGACCCTAGTCTACAAACTCAGGCTTTCCTCTCCCTGACTTTATTTCTGGTGCCACCAGTTTGCTTCTCTTCCTGCACCTACAGAACATTTGTGTGAATTCAGCTTATCAGCTCATCTACTGAAAACCCCCACCTACTTTTTGAATCACTATCTTAGCACATCATTTCAACTGAGATCAGGTATTATTGTGACTCTTAGATATCATTGCTACTTGCCCTGGTCTGGAACACAGATTTTACTTACTTCATCTGAGCACCTCTCATCTCTAATATTTAAGAGTCTACATTCTATAGTCAGACATATAGGTTTTGAAGAATGGATCCTCCAATAATTAGCTGTAAAAACCAGAAAACTAAAAAACAACAACAACAAACAGAAAACTAGTTCCTATGCCTCTCTTTCCTTTTTTGGAAATAAAAAAGGAAGTTAGTAATAGTATCTACCCTCCAAGGCTATTGTCAGGATGACGTGAGGTGTCATGCTAGTAAAAGATATGGGCAAATCTTCTTTCCTCCCTGGTCTGTCTGCCTACTTGTGATCATGATTTCTTGTTTGTTATTAACATCTGCCCCATAGTTTTGCTGGATACGTCTGATCAAATACTGCCCCTGTATATTACCTGGAAGTGCAATATATTATTGGTCTTCTGGCCCTTTGAGTGCTATAAATCATATGGATGCTAATATTTTAAGTACTATTTGAACCCATTCTCTAGGATAGCTTGACCATAGGAGCAAATATTCTCTTGTGATTCTGTCACTTGTGAGGTAGTCTTTTAAAGGAACAGGACTATGGATTTTTCATTTAAAAAAACTATAAAATAAACTATTACTTTTGAAAACATTGCTACTAAGACTTCTGCTTCTTAAAGATACAGTAAACATACTTCTAACATCATCACAATAAGTACAACTAAGAATACTAGATATTATATATAAAACAAAACATAAGAAGACTCTGAAATATAGACAGTAGAAGGCAGACTGGCAAGGAAACTTAGGACCTAAAAGATGGTTAGTTACCCAGATTTTCTCTTTTGCCTCATATATTCCAACTCAGAGCAATTTGATGAGGTCAGCAATTTGAAAACACCAGCTAACAGAGACAAAAATAGCCCCAACAAAAGTTTGTCTCTCTGGCCAAAGGACCAGGAAAGGGACAGCTTAACAATACAGAAAACTTTGGATAATACCTGTTCTATTCCAGCAAAACAACACAGAAGACAAAAATCTGGGCTCACCCATGCCACCAAAAGCTAGTTGGGGATCCACGTCAGGAGGTCACAAGGAATTCTCACATCCCTACTGGGCTGAAGTTGGAGAGGGTTAGGTAAGGAGCTAGAATCCCTGCTGGACAGTTACTAAACCTCCTATACACAGTGTCAGTGCGGATCACACGGGAGTCTCAATTTCTACTCATAGTTGGCTATAACGATCCCATTCCCATTCCACTCAGATGGCAACAGAGGAGGCCTGGTGGAGAACGGTATCTTTCATCATCATCTAGTGGTAACAAGGCTACTCCCACTGCTATCACCAAAGACCCCATGGTGACTCAGAACCCTCACCTCTGCTTAAAAGTAATGAGGATCATGCCCAAATTGAGTGTGAATTGAGTCTGAATGGCAAATCTGGAATTTTGTCTCCATGTGGCGATAAAGAAATGGTACTCTTCTTTCCAGTCAACAGAGTCATGTTCCAAAAAGCCAGTTAAAAGAGAAGTTTAATAATATGAAGAATTACCTGATGTAATACAAAAATGTCTAAGTTTTAATAATCGTCACATCAAGAATCAGGAGGATCTCAAACTGAACGAAAAAAAAAAAAACAATCAAGAGATGCCAATGCTGACATGACAAAGTTGTTAAAATTATCTGACAAAGTTCTAAAACACACAGTGAATTTATTTAATGAGCAATTACAAAAATGTTTGCAATAAATTAAAATAATAGAAAATCTTAGCAAAGAAATAGAAAGTTCCAGCAAGGGAATAGAAGATATAAAAAAGAACCAAATAGCACTTTAGAACCAAAAAATACAGTTACTGAAATAATGAGCTCAATGAATAGGCTCAATCATAGAATGGAGGGGACAGAGGAAATTATCAATGAATGGAAAAGAGCACAATGGAGACTATCTGAATAACAAAAAGAAAATAAACTGAAAAAAATTAATAGAGTGTTAGAGATATGTGGAACTATAATGAAAGACCTAATATTTGTCATTGGAGTTCAAGAACAAGAGGAGGAGGATGGCAGGGCTGAAAAAGCTACACATAGAAATAATGAACAAAAATTTCCCAAATTTGTCAAAATACATAAACCTCCAGATTCAAGAAGCTTAGTTAACCCCAGGCAGTATAATCCCAAAGAAACTCACGCAAAGACACATTATAATTAAATTTTCAAAAATTAAAGACAAAGAAAAAAATCTCAACAGTGGCCACAGAAAAAGGACACCCTACATGTAAAGAATAAATAGTTAAAATGATAGCTGATTTATCATTAGAAATGATAGCGACCAGAATAAAGTGGCAGAATATTTTTCAAGTATTAAAAGAAAAGCACTGTCAACCTAGAAAACTATACACTGCATAAATATACTTCAAGAATGAAAGGGAAATCAAAATATTCTTAGACAAAGGAAAATTAAGATAATCTATCACTCTCAGACCTTTTATAAAAGAACGACTTAAGGAGGTTCTCTGAAAAGAAGAAAACTGTAAAATAAGGAAGCTTGAAACATTGGGGAAAGGGAAAGAACAAGATAAGAAAAATAAGGAAAAAATCTTTTAAAAAAAGAGAAATAAGGAAAAAACAATAAGATTTACTTTCTCTTTTGAGTTTTCTAATTTTGTATGATTAAAACAAAAAAAATAACATTGTATGATATGATTCTAAATATATGCTGAGGCATTTAATGCAATTATAAATAAGTGAATATATTAAACATTTTATATTTATGATATTTATTAATAGAGAATAGATGCAAAAGAATCTAAAGGGAGGAAAGAATTTAATACTTCATTTGCACTTGTAAAATAATGACACCACATGTATATATTCACACACATACACATCTCACACTTACATTTACATGTATAATGTAGTACCTAGAATAACCACTTAAAAAGCTGCACAAGATATACTCAAAAACATTACAGATTAATAAAAATTAATCCTTAAAAAAATGAAGTAACCCACAGAGAAACATGAAAATGAAAACAGATATATAAAAAACTAAGGGAACAAACAGAAAATAAAAATTAAATGGCACTTTAAACTCTAACATATCAACAATTACATTAACTGTAAAAGGCGTAAATACATGTTAACATACAGAAATCGGCAAAGTGGATTTTAAAATATGACCTAACTATAAAGAAAACATATATCATGCAAACATTTTGTTTTCATGCAAACATTAATCAAAGAAAAACAGGAGTGGATATATTAATATCAGACAAAGTGGACTTCAGAGAAAAACAATTACCTGAAAGAGTGACATTATATAATGATAAATGGACAAAGCCACAAATAGACACAGAAATCCTAGATTTGTAGGCACTAAATAACATAGCTTCAAAATGTGTGAGGAAGAAACGATAGAACTGAGACAGAAAACATACATCCACTGTTACAATTGGAGACTTCAACACTCCTCTTTCAATAGTTTATAGAAAAATTGAACAGAAAATTGGCAAGGATATAGAGGAAGTCAACAGCCCTATTAGCCAACAGTATTTTTAGGACACCCAACAACAGCAGAAACACATTATTTTTAAGTGTACATGAATCATATCCTAAGATAGAAAGCTATAAAATAGACCTTAGAAATTTAAGCTCACTGAAATTATATGAGTGTGTGCTCTGACCACAATGGAATCAAACTAGAAGTCAATAAGGAAGCAATCACAGAAAATTTTTCAATCATTTGAAAACTAAACAGAATATTATATAAATAATCCATAGATCTAAAAGGCAATTTCAGGAACATTTTTAAAAAGGTAAATACAAATTATCAAAATTTCTGGGACATAGCTAAAGCAGTGTTAAGAAAGAAATTTTTAGAACTAAATTTATACATTAAAAAATGTCTCAAATCAATAATCAAAAGAAAAAAAAAAGAAAGAAAAAGAAACTCAAAGCAAACAGAAGGAAGAGAATAATACACATAAGGCCTGAAATCAATGAACTTGGAAACAGGAACACAATCAAGGAAATCAATGAAACCAAGAGCTGATTCCTCAAATAGATCAATAATGTTGACAAACAACTAGCAAGCCTGAGAAAGGAAAAATCTAAAAATTGCTAATGTTAGAAAAGAAGCAGGGGTTACCACTACAGCCCTGCCAGCACCCCAAAGATGACATGGAAATATTATGAACAACTTTGTCCATAGGACTTTGACGATGTGTATGAAATGGACCACTATTTGGAAAAACACAAACTACTCTTACCCAATATGAAATACAAAGATGGTAAATTACTGCAACAATTCTGTAACTATTAAGAAATTTGAATTCAACTGTTAAAAAATTGAGTTCAAAGTCCTTAAAAAAGTTAAAAATGCTCATTTCATATAGATGTCAGCTAATAATAATATAAGGAAAATCCTACCAATTATCATTTACATTATTTAGTACTCTGACATTATATTCCATTGTTTCCTTCTAAAAGTTCCATGGTTTTAAATTTACATTGAGATTTACATTTAAATCTATGGTGCATTTTGAGTTAGATTTTGTATGAGAGTGAGGTTTATGTCCTGTTTTTGACCAGTGATTCAAGTATGTATTACTATCAGGTGACAGATTAAAAACAAAAACAAAAACAAAAACTTAAATATCTAACACCAGGTGACAGTTGGTTTTCAGTTCACTACAACTTGAGATTCAATTTTATTGTTTTTAGCTACACCATGGCCATAACTTCGTGTAAAATAAGAGCCAATAAAATCAATCATGCTGGTTGCTGGGATTTGGTGAAAAGAACTCAGGGTAGAGATTTCTCCTCTAATTTTGGTATATTTATATCTAATTGTCTGTCTTACCTTAAATTCCTTGAGTTGGTAATTAGAAAAAGTTAGCTATGATATTCTTTTATTCAAATCCAGAGCGTCTTATCAGAGCTAGATTAAGGTGCAGAGTGACCAGAGTATCTCTGGCAAATTGGATTTTCTGAAGATGGTCACACTAATAATAATCTCTCCTACAAGCTCTTCTTACAAAGTAAGACTGGCAATCCTCTAATGAAAGATAGATCTCTGGTGCATCCCCTCAAATCTGGGTATACCTTTGTAACTGCTTCATCTCTGAGAATATGGCAAAATTGACACTTGTCTGGCTTCTAAGGCTAGGTATAAAAGGCAATATGGCTTCACCTGGAACATACTCTTTCTTTGTCTCCGTCTCTGTCTCTGTCTCTCTCTCAGAACTTGTGCCTTTGGAGATCTGATTCACCATGTAGTGCTTCTGAAGCTGCCATACTGGAAATCACATAAGACACCATACAAAGTTACAGAAAGATGCACAAGGAGCCCCTGCTGTTCCCAGATGTCCAAATCTCCCCAGCTGGAATTCCATATACATGAGTAAGGAAGACTTCATGACACTAGTCTTAGGTACCATTAGACTGAAGCTTCATGAAAGACCCTAAACCAGAACCATACAGAGCTGAGCTGCTCTTAAATTTCTGACTCATTGAGATGATGAGAAATAATCAATAAATATTGTCTTAAGTCACTGAGTTTTGAGTTGGTTTGTTACATAGCCAGGGTTACTGGAACAATGTCCTTCTAAAGGATTGCTAAAATATAACTGGAAATGTACCAAGATCGAGAAAGTTGTATTTATTTGAATGCTGGTACAAGCCTACTAGTAAAACTAGTAAACCTAGTAAGTCTAGGTTGCACTGAAAACTGCATCTTAACAGCACCAACATTTGAGGGATGCATATTCATATCTGTAAAACCTAGAGCCAGAGGACTAGGGTAACAGAGTTAAAATATTTTCTAAGCACATTGAAAACCAACAGAGGAGGGTTAATTCATTTCATATAGCCCAATGAGCAGAGTTGTAAAAAGCAGTGGCCTTGGGAGAGGTCATGATGTCAAGGGAACTCTTCCCCCTACAGAATGCAAGAACTCATAGTTCTCATAGTTCTCATAGTTCAAGGGCATGTGTTCCTACTATCTCATTAGAGACTCTAGAACTCCAGTGAAATCCTGGGTACCTGATTCAAGGCATAGTTGTAGCTTAGCAGCCAGGTAAATAAAGTAATATGATCTGGTAATATAACCTGACACAATAGATTTGTCAGATTGTATTATTGTTCAAAATAATTCACTCCCAGGGGCACCTGAGTGGCTCAGTGGCTTGACTGACAGACTTGATTTTGGCTGGGGTAATGATCTCACGGTCATGGGATTGGCCGGTGTCAGGCTCTGTGCCCAGGTCAGAGTCTGCTTGTCCCTCTCCCTCTGCTCCTCCCCCTGCTTGCTCCGTTCCTCTCTATCAATTTCTAAAATGAATAAAATCTTTTAAAAAATAATTCACTCCCATCATTGTAAGAAGTTTATACATCCTTGTCTTTGTTGTGTAATTTTCAGTGCCACTGTATACCTGGCATATATTTTCCTGTCCCATTGGTAAATTTGTCCGTTGTAATCTGAGTGAATGTGATGTATGCCATGTTGGAACAGAAGTTTTAAATATGATCGCATGGTTCAGGTTAGTCTCTTGCTTCTGCTTTCCTCTTTGAGAATGGCACATTCCAGACAAAGGTTGCTCCTTTAGCCTGCAAGTCTAGTTGAGAAGACAGATGGAGTGGAGCAGAATGCTACCGGCCTAAAGTTTACATGAAATGTGAGCAAGAAATAAGCCTTTGTGTTATACAACACTGAAATATTGGAGCTTGTTATTCCACCAAAGATAACAAATACACATGCCTATGGAGACACTAATAGAGGTGCACCTACCTGTGGCCTTTTAAAAGAATTAAAATAATATGTAAGTATATGAATATGTGTGTATAAATATATATTTACATGTTAATATACATATATGTTGATAGGGGAGTTTTTTTGATAAATAATTTTATGTTGGATAATTTGTTAGTCATGTTGAATAATCCAATAATAGACCTAAGTAATTTGGAAAAGCTATCTTTGGTTGGTTTGCACTTATTATTATATGAAAGCCAGTGGAGAGAATTTAATGTACTAGTTTTGATTTGATAAAGCCTTTCAAAGACAGGACTATAAACATCAGGAGGAAATATTTTTCTTTGAGTTGATAAGGGATTGTGTTATTAAACCCTGATTTCAAGTGATAGAAACTCAAATCATGCTAGATTAAGCAAAATATAATCATTATTATGATTGTTTATAAATAAATTATTTCTGTGTGCATGTAGGTGTGCATGGTGTGTGTGTGTGTGAGCTAGAGGAGACAGATCAATTGGCTTATATACCTAAATATATAGTTTAGGGCATGGTTGGATTCAAGATGTCAACCAACGTCGTCAGTGTTTTCTGTTTGTCTCTTGCTTTCTTCTTTCTTTCCTCTGCCTTTCCCCTCTTCTTTGTGTTTATATGGTGGTGACCCATGTCTGCCTGTCTCTAAACTACACCTCACTCGGTGTTGGCTCTGTTCTTAGAGCTGGGGGTAGAAAGCCCATCAGAGGCTACAAAGACTAAAAATACACAATGAAGTTGTATAAAGAAAAATTATGGTACTATTGTCGGAAGCGGGAATAGATGCCAGGCAGGTAAAAGATTTTTCAAAGATCTATTTCAGAGATCAGAGACATGCTCAAGACAATGCAGATGTTTGCTAAATTGCTCTTTAGGAAGAATGGAAAGAGTTAAAATGCAGGTCACTTGTTTTGCTGAGTAGCATATGCCAGTTTGGGGCCAGAGCTGAATTGTTCAGGATCACAAAAGAGAAAAAGGAAAGCCACCTTGTCCCAAGCTCAGTAAATGGCTCTCTGCTCTTTAACAATTATTTAAAAGCATGAGTTTGAAGAGGGGCCAGTGCAAACTTAGGAGCTTGTCAGGAGGATTCAGAACTTGCTTCAGCATTATCTCTAGAACCTTGGGTTCTAAACTCAACATTACAGGGCTTTGATATTCAAGATCGAAGCAGAAAAATTAGAGAAGTCTCTATCAGAAAATGGTATCAGTAGGTCACAAACGTTTTCCTACTTTAATTCCTTTGGTAGTATTCTGTGTGCATGATTCAATGCCTTTGTCTTTATAAAAAAAAATTTCAAATATGTAAAAAAGCTTTTTAAATACAGTCTCCCAGGTGTCTGCTGCAGCCTCAAGCCCCTTTCTTTCTTCTATTGTTCTCTTAATTGTTACTTCACAACAATTAGTTGAGTATTCATATGCAAATATATGCAAATGAAAAGGGGCTCAATCTATGAGATTTTCACTACTAGTTAATTTCTACTTTTGGGTCTACTGATAAGATCTGCAAAACCGATTTTTTATACCCTTGCTCCTTGGGGCATAAATAAGAAAGGGTGGCATGAAAGCCATCTGAATATCTCAAAAGCTCTGCCATTGTTAAGATCCTTCTTCAGCTTGGAAGGTGTTTATTAATTTTTTTTCCCCGTCTGACTTGCTTTCTCTTACAGAGAATGTTGTGTTGAAGCTTCTGCTATTTGCTGCTGACTAGTTACACATAATCCAGAATGGCATTTGGAGTGTTATAATCAATATGGGGACAGGCTGGGAAAGGAAAGGAATAATCATCAGAAAAATTAATGGAATTTGAGTGCTGATTGATTGATTGAAGCCATTTTTTCAAAATGTCATAAAATGCCTATTAAATATCAAGAATGGAGGAAAATCTTATTAATAAATCAACAATATATTTTTAAAGATTTTATTTATTTATTTATTCATGAGAGATACAGAGAGAGGCAGAGACATAGGCAGAGGGAGAAGCAGGCTCCCTGTGGGAAGCCTGATGAAGGACTGGATTCCAGGCCCCTGGGATCATGACCTGAGCCAAAGGCAGATGCTCAATCACTGAGCCACCCAGGCATCCCAACAATATTTTTTAAGATTCTGAAAAAGATCAGATAACTCTAGGATGGAGAGATTAGTTAAAATCTTATGATTATGATTTTCCTTGATGTAACAGATTAAAGATGCCTGCAAAGTCTTTGCTGTTCTACTCTTAAGAAAGGGAGTCCATTTTCTGTCCCCTGGAATCTGTGCATGCTTGAAATGATTTGCCTGACCAAGGAATACGGTGAAAGTGGTGTTCTGGGACTTCTGAAGATTTATCAAAGGAATCGTATGTCTTTAGAAGGACTGAAAGAACATTCACTCTGGGAACTCAGCTGCTCTGCTAGACAGAAGTCCACACAGCCTAAGGATAATGATAGGGCCTTGTGGATCACAGTGAAGTTATCTTACCTAAAGACTAAGCTAAACTCTCAGCCAATGTCAGCACCAACTTGCTAAACATGTGTGTGTGCCACCTTGAAAGTGGAACATCTAGCATGTGTCAACCCACTCCAATCAACATATGGAGCAGAGATGGGAAACCCAGCTTAGCACTTCCCAAATTCCTCATCCACAAAATTATGATCCAAATAGATCGTTTTCAGCTACCCAATTTTGGGATAGTTTGTCACACATCAACAGGTAGCAAGAATAATAGATATGGATTGAAGAGTGAACAAACAAACAAAACACCCAGCTGGATTTGTGAAACCAGTCATACTACATGTACAATTTCCTTTTCAAAGCTAAATAGGTGATCTATTCACAGATGGTTTAAAAACAGGAAGCAATTAAATCCAGTTTACAAATGCTAAAAAGGGCCTTTAATTGGTAAGGTTTAATTCCCTACATTTAACCTTGGCACTTTCAGTCTCTGTTCACCAGTGGAAGCCCTGGAGGAGAGGGAGGAGCACACTGGTGAGGATAAATGTGCTGGCCAAGACTCCCAGTGTCCTCTGCACAACCTACAGATGCCTCAGTGACTAATCTTCATCTGCAGATAATTCAGAAACAGGGCAGATCCCTTGGATTTGAAAATGGGAACTAAAACTCATCCATCTTCTGCTGATGGCTAAACAGGCTATTATTAGCAGGCCAGATGATTTAATAGGCCGGGGATGGAAAGGCACATGTTGATAATTAAACACTCCAGCATTCCATTCCAAAGCAAGTGTCCTTTAATAACATGACTAAGGTTTGTTTCTTTTTCAAACCCTTCTCTTCCATTTCCAAGACTTGGAATTGTGTCCAGGCATCAATGTTGGGTAGAAATGATGTGTGTCAATCCAATTCTCAATTGTTTGGGTGACATGTTACATGTTACATGAAATTACCTGTCCTTACTCAGCTTCGTATATTCATCCTTATAGGAATTGTAATAAGAAACCACAGCTTTGGCAAATATGAATTGAGGTCTGATGGGTTGTAGTAGGTGGTACAAGAAGTGTGTTTTAATTCTGGTTCTGGAGAGTGGCTATTTGACCTCGAGCGGGTTAGAGTATCTCTGGTGCCTTTGTCTGCTCATTTCAGAGGGAAGAGGACTTGATACTGAGGTTTTGTCAAGTGCAAAAGTTTGCTCACTCTATGGATTTCACTATCAAACCAAATCCTCCTCTCAGTTAAAAATTGACTTACATGATGGTTGAATAATAGGAAATAAATTGAGTTAATAGGTTGCGGAAATAGATTTCTCTTTGCTTTAAGCAGATGTCTGTATTTTCTCATCCCTCTTTCTTTACCACGTAACCTGACAGTCTTTTTATTTATTTATTTTTTTACTTTTTAAAATGTTTTACCTGACATTCTTTTCAGGGACATTACTTTTACCATAGTAAATATTTATTTTGCTCATAAACATGTGCTAAGCACTGTGCTAAAAGCTTTAACAATGCAGTCTGATGCATTTGTCATCACAACTCACTGAGGTAAGATATAATTAGCCTTACTTTACAGATAAGATGTTTGGGTTTTAGCGAAACAGTATTGCACACAAGAGTGGTGGAGCCAAGACTCATATCCAGCCCATACTCTAATGAATTTGTCCTACGACTATTACTTAATACTTACAGTCAGCCTGATGACTGGCAGAAGCTTTTCAAACAACAACAACAAAAACTAAATAAGTAGACACACACACACACACATACACACCCCTGTACACCAAGTCAGCAAGCTCAGTGAAAAGGGTTCTTGTGCATGGGGGTGATATCTTGGACGATTTTTTTTTTTCCATCCTCAGCTTAGAATAGGCTTCCAGGAAGAATTGAACTATTATGCAGGGAAAGAAAATATTTTCCAGAAAAATATCCTTCCCCCTTTTTTGAAGTAAGTCTGCTTAATGTTATTTTCAGTGCATTGCAGTACTTTCAGGGAAGGGACTTTATTTCTTAAGCTGGAGAACTGCCATCTGGACTTTGCTGTCTGTTTTCTGTTTCTGAAGTTATGAACTCAGATTGTTTCTTGGTAATAGGCGTCCATTGTTCTGAAAAAGTCACCACTGTGAGCTTTTAGTTAAATAAATGTATAAATGTAGAACAGGGATCCCTGGGTGGTGCAGCGGTTTGGCGCCTGCCTTTGGCTCAGGGCGCGATCCTGGAGACCCCGGATCGAATCCCACGTCGGGCTCCCGGTGCATGGAGCCTGCTTCTCCCTCTGCCTGTGTTTCTGCCTCTCTCTCTCTCTCTCTGTGACTATCATAAATTAAAAATAAATAAATAAATAAATAAATAAATAAATGTAGAATAAATCCATACCTATCCTTCAGAAGGATGGGCATCTGAAACGTCTTTTTCAGGTCTTAAGCTCAGGCTGAGTGAACCTTTGGTGTTCCTTCATGTACACAACTATTGAAAAAAAAGAGAGAATAGGAATATTTGCATAAATAAACAGGTCTCTTAGAACACCTTAGGTATTTGCAAACATTTAGATCTTGACTGGGGCCAGCTCTTAGGAAAGACCAGAAGCACATAAGGGAAGATAGATTATAGGAGACATTATTGTTCATATTTCAACCAGATCCATTTGGCTCCTGTTATGAACTAAATGCTTGTGTTCCCCCAATCCATATGTTGAAGTCCTAATGCCCAATTTAATGGTGTTTAGAGATAGAGTCTTTGGGAAGTAATAGGATTAGTTCATGAGAATGGATGATATTAGTGTCCTTACAAGAGGAGAAAGAAATTCTCTCTCTCTCTCTCTCTTTTTCTCTTTCAATCTCTCCCCATGTGCCCGTGCACCGAAGAAAGGTCATGTGCCGACATAGTAAGAAGTCAGTTGTACATAGCTGAAGAGAGACTTCAACAGGAACTGAATTAGGGAGCAACTTTATCTTGGACTTTCAACATCCAAAACCAAGAAAGTATGAGTTTCTGTTGTCTAAGTCGCCCATTTATTTTGTTGTGGCAGCCTGTGAAGACAAAGCTAGCTCCCCTTTACCATTTCTTTGCACTCCTCCCTAATTCCCTTAGTTTTGGCCTCCAATGGCTATTGGCAGCTTTCTTCTTGGAGGACGACTCTTGGGAGCTCTCCTGATCTTAAACAGATCAAGGCACCCCTAAAATGCAATTTATTCTCTACAGTGTCCTTCCAGTAACAGGATCAGCATAGCGCTCTGTTTTGGCTTCTACTTCCTGATGGTTTATCCTAGGAGAACTTCCTTAATAAATTACTTGCACAGAAATCCTTGTCCCAAGGCCTGCTTCTATAGAAACTTATCTAAGATGCTTGCTATGAAAACAGGGATGCCTGCACTGTTGACTTGGGTGCCAATAGGACTCATTTTCATGAGGAAAATCCTCTAATAGTTTTACCTTTGCGCTTCATACAAATGTGAAAGAGCTTGTAGAGTTAGAGGTTTCTTCCTAGGAAACATCCAAACTGCAGTAAGTGCTTTAACAGATACCTCCTAGCATGTCTACTATTGAAATCTGTAGTCTCATCTCTGGGATGTGCTTGCCTGCCTCTAAGCTTACAGAGGTGAGCTGCCACCCTTCCCAAATTCCAGCCACTCTGCTCTTCTTTCAACTTGAATGTGTGCTATATTTTTCAGTTGCAGGTCTTTGCCCATGTGATTCACTCTTCACTTTGCATAAAATTTTCTTATTGCTTATCCTTCTAACCTAGCCTCTAGTAATTCAGTTATTCCAGAATTGTATGTTTGGGAAAACATGGCCAAATTTATAAAATACCTGAACTACTAAATCTGTGACACTCCTAAAAATTTATTTCTTCCCTCTTTTAGAAAACCCTTAATCAAGCTGCCTTGTTTTACACGGTTTCAATACCAACCCTATAACTGTTGCCATAGCTTCTGTGTTTATTCCTTAATTCTTTCCTCTGCCAACTGCTCCAACTCTCATCTCCTTTTGGTTGTTAAAAGAGCTCTTTTGTTAGCCAACTTTCTTCTCTGTCCCCAAACTCGCATCATTAGCATCACCTAATAGCTTATTAGAAATGCAAATTCTCAGGCCTCATCCCAGTTCTATTGATTCAGAAACTGTGAGAATGAGTCCAGAAATCTGTATTACCAAACCCTTCACGCCATTTGGATGCACATTAAATTTTGAAAACAACTGGCCTAAGTATTACAGGACTTGAATCTTGATATACAATGACAAATTTTAGAAATTAAAAAAACAAAACAAAACAAGGCAAGCTTTCCTCAAGATCTGGCTCTTAGAAATCATAAATTCTTTGCTATCAAATGATTTGTATTAACCTGTTCAGGCTGCCATTAAAAAAGTACCATAAACTGGTACTTCTGTACTAAAGAACAGAAACATTTATCGTCCACAATTCTGGAGGCTAGAAGTCCAAATCAGGGTGTCAGGTCTGTGCCATGCCTCTCTCAGCTCCTGAAGGTTTGTTGGTGGTCTTTGGCATCCCTCGGCTTGGGGCAATGTAACTCCAGTTTTTACATAGTGTTCTCCCCATGCCTATGTCCAAATCTCCCCATTTTATTAAAAGGATATAAGTCAAGTTGGTTTAAGGACGACACTAATGACCACATTATATCTTCATTAGCTCTGTAAAGACTATATTTTCAAATAAGGTCACAGTCTGAGGTTCTGAAGGTTAGGACCCCAACATCTTTTTTTTTTGGTAGGACACAATTTAACCCATAATATGATTGTCTATTTTTTGTCCTGGGTTATATCTACGCCCTGACAGATGCAGTGGTGACTATAGTTGAATGGTTGAAGAATAATACAATACTGAGGGAAAAAAATAAAGAATTTTGATTACTATCTTGCAAAAAACAGTTTAAATAGAGGTAGAAAGACCAGGAGCTCTGTTTATTGCAAATTCCAAGGTTTGTTTTATTGGCCTGCTCAGGCTGCCATAACAAAAGGGCATAGACTGAGTGGCTTAAACAACAGAACGTTATTTCCTCACAGTTTTGGAGGTGGAAGTCTAAGATCACGGTGCTAGCATGGTCAGGTTCTTTTTTTTTTTTAATAATAAATTTATTTTTTATTGGTGTTCAATTTGCCAACATACAGAATAACACCCAGTGCTCATCCCGTCAAGTGCCCCCCTCAGTGCCCGTCACCCATTCACCCCCACCCGCATGGTCAGGTTCTAATGAGAGCTTTCCCCTTGGGTTGCAGAAGTCTACCTTCTTGCGGTGCCCACTTGACCTCTTCCTGTGGGAGCATGGAGAATAAAAACAAGCTCTCTGGTGCCTCCCCATAAGGACACTAATTCCATCCTGAGGACCATATTCTTATGACCTCATCTAACCCTAATTATCTCCAAAGCTCCACCTCCAAATATCATCACATTGGGAGTTAGGGCTTCCATATATGAATTTTAAACAAACATTCAGTCCATAACACATACCCAGAGAGATTCTGATTTATTTTGCCTAGAGTAGAGCAGTCCATCTAAATTTTTAGAACTTCACAGGTAATTGTGTCGCACAGCTAGTGTTTAAACCTTTGTCCTAGCTCTTTATTTCTATGGGAAAGCACAGTAATTTTGTGCTTTAATTAACACAAATTAAGACATGACACTAGTCAAGCTACAACACCTTACTGTACCATTCTGATTGTTTTGTGTATATCTTGTCAGCCCACCTCTTCAGTAAGCACCCGAAGAAAGTCACTCCATTTCTACTTGTCAAGTTCTTTACAAATATAAGCTGATTGGCCAAATAAAATCTTGGATTCTTTACCTCAACTCCTTTGCTTCAACAACTATACAAATAAAAAATCAATACGTGTACATAATTAATTCTATTCTGTGATAAAGAAATGCAAGGAACACATGTTGGAAATTTTGTGTGTCTAACCTCAGAGTCTAGGGCCTGAGCCTGGCCTGGCCAGGTAATAGAGACACTGAAAGGCAAACACAGTCTGTAAGCTTCCAGTTAGTAATTAGTTTCTCTATTCCCTATGTCTCTTTTATACTCTGGCTGGTTAGTAAAACAACGCTAATGCAAAAGGCCAAAGCTTATTCAAGTGTTTCTGTGAAGTGTATTAGGATTGCAAAAAAGGATCTGAAGAGATTTCTTTTCTGTATAAGTATGTTATAGATGGAAAGTTAGGGAAGGCATTCTCAACTCCCATTCCCTCCCCTTCATTTTCATCCTTTGTTTTAAAAGGGGAAAAAAAGGATTTGGAATGCCAGGATCTCAGAAAATTTATTATAAAAATAATGATCTGAAAGTCATAGTCTCCTCTCCCCAACCCCCTGCCACCAAATCAGAATAAAACCACTCACATGCTACTAAGTTCTGGAAAATAACAGTTTCCTATCTGTCCACCTATTATAGGATTTTTCTATTAAGCCCAAAACACCCTGATTTGTTTGGAGAGATAAATTATACCCCCAGCATTTCTTTAATAATCCTTTTATACTTTCTTCTTATCTCTCTTCTTGCTGCTATTGTTTGATAGTGCCACTTAAACAGGTCTTTCCACAAGGTTACTCAAATTAAACATTAGCCAGCTCAATAAGCAGCTACAGAAAACTACTGACAGTATCTAGCAAGATAAACATCCACACACCAAACTTTTGAGGTTTCTTTATTTCTACCTTGATTGTCTCAAGAGAATGTTCTTGCAAGACCACCTGACTTGCTTACTGTTATGTTTCAGATATTAATCCTTCTAGTGCCAAATGGACCATATGGCATTGATAACTGGCTTGACTTCACTTTATTTTGATGGTAGTAAATTCGATATTTACATAGTCTGTGCTGGGATTCAGGAGACCGAAGCTCACATTTAGAGATTCATTTCTTGGAGTTAAATAATAGCAAATACTAAAGAAATCCTTTGTCTATGATTCTGTAGGTAAGGCAAACAAACAAATCTGAAAAACAACAACAATAAAGAATTTTATGACTAATACCTAAGTGAGAATTAGTCTGTCAGAGATGGTCCTCTTGCAGAAAACTCAGATTTGCTGAGTGCTGGATTCCTATGTGGTGGGGGACATGTCATAGCATGTCGTAGCTTATAGGGAATAGAAGGCCTAGAAAAGGATTCTTATAGGTGGGAGGTATCACAGGAAACCTTGAGTGCTTCATAGGTAATTTGGAGCAGAACCTGTTCTTCACTGCCCTTGTGGAATAGTGGGTTGAAGACAAACTTTAGGTTCAGGCATGTTTTTGGGGAAGTCTACTCTCCCCATTACGACTTTTGTAAACAGGGTATTGAACTTTTCATTTAGCTCTGTCTCATCACATCTAAAGGATTCATAATAACATATATCTATTTGTGTTGTTAGGAAGATAAAATGAAATAATGTTTATAAAATATCTAGCTTGTACAGAAATCAAAGAAATACTAGCCTGCATCCAGCACATCCATCCCCTCAGCCTCACCTCCAATTTAGATTCTTTGCCTTTTCTCTTGTTCCAGCAACACAGACATGAAACGATGTATCTGATAACTGGTAGCGGAGTGGTTGACTCTGCTTGTTTTCTCTCTCTCAGGTCTTTCCACTCTCCTCAAAGAAAATAAGTACTTGGACTGGGCTTTGAATATATAGGACTGGAAAGTTTCAACAGAAACATTTTTAACACAAAGAACTACTAGGAATTCCACACCTTAGGTTTCTGTAATATTCATATGTTGATATCCAAAAGACTCTTAGAAAACTCATGAGAAGAAAAGCAGGTGCCCCTGGATTTTACTGTATTATATAGTAAAGAATAATAATATATCATTAAAAATAAAATCAGGCCCAAAAAGGCATCTTTTAGACTCAAATCACCAAACCTGGGATTAATGCCTGCCTAATTGCAGTTTAAATCCCCGCCCCCCAAATGCAGTCTTACTGGTCAGTCAGGAATTTTCTGATAAGTACCAGTGAGGTTATCTGTCCCTTGGGCCTCTCCATCATCCAAAGGAAGATGAGGTAATCTGCATGATAAGACCTGTTCTTTTCCTCAAAAGGGATAGTGTGCCTGAAACTATCTTTTCTTTTATTTTGCAAATAACTTCCTTGCCCCATATAATAAACCTTGCATTTTGTATAGCTCTTTGGAGCTTCCCTCTACGTGCTAGACAGCTTCCCTTCATTATGAATCTCCTAATGAAGCCTGTTAGATCTTCACATTTACTCATTTGATTGTTCTTTGACGATATTGTTATTACGGTAGAAGATAATATGATAATTTATTATTGTATAGTGTTATATGTTAATACTATTATTTAATGCCTTATTGTTATATAGTAAGTATATATATCAATCTATGCTCACTATAGATTCCATTGGAATACATGGTAAAGTACTCTTCACAATAGGTGGTAGAAAATGTGGGAACAAATGCTAAATCCGTAGTAACATCCTGTTCATGGGTAATCAGTTTTCAAGCAATGTGGAATTCAGGGAGAAGTAAAGAAATGTGGATTGGTGTGTGTGTGTGTGTGTGTGTGTGTGTGTGTGTGTGTATAAAATAAGGGCAAGTAGAAGAAAGAAGAGAGCAAATTCTGAAGGCTTCCAGTTGCTAAGAATCAATCTATGTGCCTCCTGCAACCCTCCAGGGTGACTGCTTAGGTGAGAGAAGAGAATATTTTCTTTTTATCTTTCAATCACTGCCTTTGTCGGTATAAAATAAGAATATCGATTACTGGAAGGTGATAATGGTTTCTCAGTCAAAATGTTATTTGTTGTTGGAATTCATTTCCCTGTCTCTTGATTTTTATGTCACTCTCCCCAGGTCCTCAATCTTCTTCAGATGTTGTCAATGTACTGGCAGGTCCCAGGAAGACGTGATGGTTGGACATTCTTGGAAGAGACCCAGACTCATCGGGGGATATCCTTCCAGGATTCCCAGCTCTCTCCTGCTTTCTAGCCTTGATATGAAAGATTAATCTTGCTTTTTGGTTCTGGACATTATCATGAATTAGTATAATATGTTTCCCTCCCCTGAACCTCATCCTGGTGATAACCACACACAAGAGAGAGAAGCATTGAAATATACAAAAACAAAAACAACTTTAAAAATGTGAACAACCTTGGGGAGATAGAAAGCAGTTTTACCTGATGGAAGACATAAATGGCAGACCAGAGTGGGGGAAGCCCCAGTGCCATCCCTAAGCAAGGAACATAAATATGGCTTAAAAGCAATGTCATCCATATGCAAGGAATACAAATGTGAATTGAAAGAAAATATTCAATATAAAGGATAAACAGCAAAACATATCTAGCCAAAAGGGAATGCTGATCTAGAATATAGTTTTGTGATGTTACCACAAGACAACAGGAAGGAATAGAGAGATGAAAAATGAAAAAAAAAAAAAAGAATTGGAGGATATGGAACACGGAATTAGCAGTTGTAACTTCTTTACATGACTCCTTTTAAGATAAGGAAGGTCATAAATGGAGGAGAATAGATATTTTAGGAAGTAAGGGCTAAGCATTTACAAGAGTTAGAGAATAATTAAAGACCTCAACTGGAAAGGGATTACAGAGTGCCAAATAATTAGATAAGAGAAACCTACATGTACACAATTCATGGTGAATGCTAAGAATTAAAAAAAGGGCAAAAGTAATATGCTAAAACTTTCTAGACAAAACAAAAAACGAATCATTGAACATTAACCTTCTCAACAGCACTACAAGGAAAAAATAATGAGGTAATGTTTTCAAAGTGTTAAAAAAACAATCAAAGTTAAAATTTTTTAATAAGCTCAGAGATTATTTTAATATACATAAACAAATAAAACTATTTTCAGCCCTCATAAGGTTTACCCTACATAACCCTCTTTGAGAATATTTTTAGAGGAAGTACTCAGATAAGATAAACCCTAGAGGGGATTTTATACATAAATATATATGACATTAAGGATGAATAAATAGTTCAATCAAGTTTATTATCTAAGGAAGCAAGGAGCCTGTATGGGAGAAGATATAGTTATTAATAAGTTCAAAATGATATAATAGGAGATATTTATAAGTTAGTTATAATTAAAGACTAAAAATAGAATATATATAAAGAAGAAATTATAAAAAAATTAAAACATACCATACTTAGCACTAAATGACAATGTAAGTTCATTTCTAAAAAGTAAACTAATATGCATCCAATATAAATAGTTGGAAACAGAAAAACAAAAGAAGAAAGCCAATGAAGCAAGAGGAGAGAGTTATAATCTTAGCTGCGTCTAGAGAATGGCACAGGCACATAGCTAGCCTCCATGAAAACAAGGATTTATTATTCTTTCTTATTCACTACTATATCAGAGTGCCTATAACAATGCCTAGGTCATTACAGGTACTCAATATATATTTAATACATGAAAGAATAAATAAACAACAACGTGGAGAAAATATTACCAAAAATGTGTGTGTGTGTGTGTGTGTGTGTGTGTGTATGTTAGTTTAAAGGATCTGTATGATAAAGATACCTCTGGAAAGAGTGACATAGGAAAAAAATGGTAATTTCAGGCTCTCCTCCAAAGATGCCTCAGGTCCAAATTGCTTCATAGCCGAGTTCTCCCATACTTTCAAGGAGGAGGTGCTTCCTATCTTAAGACTTTTCAGAAAACCTAAAAAAAAAAAAAAAAAAAAAAAAAAGAGAGAGAGAGAGAGAGATAGAGAGAGAGAGAAAGAGAGAGGAGAAAGAGATACCTATGTTTTTATGAGGCTAATATAATATTGATTTCTAAATTGGATAAGTAGAATACAAAATAAGGCATTTATAGATCCATTTTATCTTTTACCACATAAAGAACTAATCATACAACTATTTTAATAGGTACAAAAAATTCATTTACTAAATTTCAGTGTCTATTTTTGACATAGACCCAGAAAATCACTGCTAGAATTAAACTTCCCTAACTTAATAAAAGCCATATAATTAAAACCTACAATTTCTTATTTAATGGAAAAAACTTGAGCCACATTCCTTCAGGTTTATGAATAAGATAATGATGTCTTTTATAACCACTCTTGTTTAACACAGGACTGGATTTCCTAACTAATGCTATGTGAAAAAAGAGGAAATATGAAATGAAAAGATTAGAAGAGTACAAATACGATGTAGGATTTAGGTAAGATAATGATCTGTATAGAAAATCCAACATACTCCTAAGATAAAATGAGGTAAGTGTTTACCTGAGTTGTGTGTTAGGTTACCTGATACATGATCAATTTATAAAAATCAGTTGGGTCCCCTCTTAACTAACAATATTTATTTAGAAAATATACAAAATACATAGTATTCAAGTAACAATAAAAATGATAAATAAAACATTCAATAAATAATCTGATAAAATGCAAAATACTTTTGCAAAGGAAAGCCTTAAATTCTATTAATTGACCTAAAAGAAAATCTAAAACTAATGGAAAGATTAGTCTTATGCTCCTACATGACTGACTTTAATTTATAAAGAGGAAAATAGTTTCCAAATTTCATCAATTGATTTGATATAATACTAAAACAAAATCATCTTAACATTTTGATAAAATTGCAGGGTCTACTTCAAAATTTAAAACGAAGATGAAAATCAGATAGTGTTTTTAAAAAGAAGAGCTATAAAAGACAACTTCTTAAAGAGAGAGATATTACAAAAAATAAATTCACAAAAGATAAATTTATAAAGCTTTTAGATAAAAAATAGGAGAAAGCATTGTCCTTGGGAGTAATAAAGAACTTCTTAAACAGGATGGTAAAAGCAAAGCATAAGGAGAAATATTAGTAATTATAACTACTTAAAAATTAAGGATTTCTGGGTAGTGAAGAAACCCATTGGTGAAGTTGATGACAGATAATGAACTGGGAAAAAGTTGTTTGCAACTTCAAAACCAGTATAAGATGAATATTGAAAACAAAGGAACCTATACAAGTCTAGGAGAAAAGATACGGAACAGTAACTGATTTTAAAAAGAATCAAAAGATGTGAATAAGCAATGAACAGAAATGAAAATCAATAAATCACCATCAGTACTACAAGTATTAAGGTCCTTATCATTAATAAAATTGCTGGCCTGGAGAAGCAAAAGACCCTAATGGGACGTAGCATAGTAACTTTGAGAATAAGATAGAATTAGGGATTGCAGGGATACAACTATCCCCAGGAATCTGTGCAGACATCTTTTGCTTCCTTGCATCTGAAGTTTCACATACCTCCTCTTGGAGCTAGAATTAGAAAATAAAATGATGACAATGAATAGCCCAGAAGACAGCCCTCATGGCCACCTGTAAGACATTTTCTGGGATTTTTCAGAAAAGCTCAGTGAAGAACTGGAAAAAGACTTCAAGATAAAGTTTAGATGCGTTGCAATAACCTACAGGGGAAATAACCAAATGAATGGCATTTGTATCTGTTATAAACTGACCTTTTTACACATCAGTTTAACCTGGAAAATCTAAGGTCCACTAGTGCTGGATGCTAATTCTCTAAAGGGAAATAGAGCATCATTGCTGCTCTCTCAGAAAACTTATTTTATCACTCTAGTAGTAATACAAGTTGCTGTTCTTATTCAAGTTAGCTAGAATCAGGAGAGTGAGTCAACAGCTCTGTCATCAATAGCTATAAATATCAATATTTGATGCTGATAAAAATAATGAACCATAGGCAAATAGGAAGATGGCTCTGCAACTTGGTGCTAGCAAAGGAGTCAAGGAAATAACTTTCTTAAGAACTTAATTAAATTGATTTATTTTTATCATTTTGCCACATGTGTTAGTAGATATTTTATTAACATGACTGATTTTCAGAACCCTGGTATCCCCAAATTGACAAGGACCTTAAATCCCCCCAGCCTTCACCCATTACTGGTGTTTTTAGATATTTAAACTGAATACATTTTATAACATAAAATATAACTAATGTAAATTCCAGCTGCTAATGGTTACCTACGTTTATAGGCTGATCTTAAAATTCATGCAGAAATGCGAGGGACCTAGAAGAACCAAAAGAATTCTTGAAAAAGAAAAAGGTTGACGGACTCATACTTCCCAATTTCAAAACATGTAACAAAGCTATAATAATCAAAACAGTACAACATAGACATACTGATAGACACAAATCCATGTATATTTGGTCAATTGATTCTTGAAAAAGGTACCAATAGAATTCAGTGAAAGGAGTATAGAGCAACTAGATATTTACATGCAAAAGAATGTTGCTGAAAATCTACCTCATACCACACATAAAAAATAACCCAAAATGGATCATAGACCTAAATGTAATAGCTAAGACTGTAAAACTCAGAGAAGAAAACAAGAGGAAATCTTTATAATCTTAGGTTAGACAATAATTCCCTAAACAAGCACCAAAAACACAAGTGACAAGAGAAAACATAGGTAAATTGATCAATTTAAAAATGTTTGTGTTCAAATGATACCACCAAGAAAGTGAGAAAACATCTCACAGAATAGGTAAAAAATATTTGCAAATCATATTTCCAATAAGGGACTTTTATTAAGAGTATATGAAGTACTCTCAAAGTTCCATAATAAAAGGACAAACCAATTTAAAAATATGTGAAAGATCTGACTAGATATTTCTCCAAAAAAATTATGTAAATAGCCAATAAGCCCTTGAGACAATATATAAACATCATTAGTCTTTAGGGAAAAGCAAATAAAAACCACAAAAGTCTACCAATTTACACATTCATGCATGGCTTCAGTCAAAAATATAGACAATAACAAGTGTTGACAAGGATATGGAACAATTGGAACTCTTATACATCGTTGATAAGAATGTATAATGGTGCAAACACTTTTAAAAAGTCTGATAGTTTTTCATGAAGTTAAAAATAGAGTTACAATATGAATCACCAATTTCACTTAGAGTATACACCAAAAGAAAAGAAAAACATCCACAAATACTTGTGTACCTGAATGTTCACAGCAGCTTTATTTATAACTGTCAAAAATGGAAACAACCCCAATGTCCATCAACCGATGAAGGGATACACATGAAATGCGATATATTACTAACATGGAATATTATTGTGCAATAGGAAAGAATTAAGTAAAAATACATGCCACAACACGGACGAAAACATTATGCTAAGTGAAAAGGTCAGCTAAAAATGCCATATGTGGTTTCATTTGTTTGAAATGTCCAGAAAAAGGCAAATTTATAAAGCCAGGTAGTAAATTAGTGATTGCTTAGAGGGAAGTGATGAATGGAAGAGATTTCTAATGAGTATGGAGTGTTTTAGAGTCATAGAAATTTTCTAAAATTAGATTATGGTGGTAGTTTCAAAATTCTGTGATTATGCTAAAAACCTGTCAATTGTATAGGTCAAATGGGTGAATTTTGTGGTCTTTGAATTATATTTCAATAAAGCTGTTTAAAAAATAATATCCTTTTAGCCCACTTATATTGGGGGGGGGCATGATCTGGTCATTCAATATATTTTATTTCCTCTCGGTTAATGCCAGTTGCAAATGTGATATGTGTGCCATCCAAATCTTCACCCCAGTCATTGACAACTACTGTAACCAGAAGAGCGACACTGGTAATCTTCCTCCAGCCTGGTATTAATTACTGCTCCGTGCTCATGTTAATCCCATAAAATAAATCATTGATTTACTTATTTGTGAGCACCAAGTAAAAGGCAAGCTCTATACTGGATAATGAATATAAAAAGATGTTTAATGCCTGCTCTCTGCCTTTAAAGAGAAGACAGCCTGCAGCATAAGCCAGACAAACAAGAGAGACATCCTAGAAGAGTTGCATTTACTAGAATTTTTTATTTTTGTTTTTATTTTTTGGTAATCAGTAGAAATTGACTCTAGCCAATTTCATTCAGAAAGAAACGTATTTGAAAGCTACGGAGTTGCTCACAGACGGAAGGAAAATATGAGTAACTAAGGCTTCCAAATGGACAGAAGCCAGAGTTGCTCCATGATTAAAGTCAGGGACCAATCAGTGCTTTTGTCAGGCTGCCAGTGCCACTAATAATCAGCACTAACCATTCTCTATCCTAGTGTCTCTCCACTCAAGGTCTTAGTTTCCCAGAAAGTAAGCTTAACTGAGTTGCTGTCATCTCAACTCACTAGTTGGTGAGGGGAAGGCAGGGCACTCTAGATGGTAAATCCCCCAATAATGCTCATCCAGGGGAAAGAAAGTCAGAAAAAGAAGATATGGGTTCTGAGCATATAAAAGCCAGAAATTTCACTAAAATAACTCTTATGTCAGGAGAACAGAGATGTACATAGTGTTGGCACTGGAACAGCCTTGAGGGGATTAGGCAGTCTTCTTGTTGGAAGTGATGTTTGAGCTGAAATATGAACACAAATTATCTAGGTGGACTTTGGAGTAGAGTGGAGGTATGGAAACCAAGCGGCATTTCAAGCAGGCAGATGGAGCAATGTGAGTCAAGGCATACAGGTGTGAAAAACCATGATTCATGGAAGAAATGGAAAATTTAGTCATAGCATAAAATAAAAAGAGAGACGTTTGGAGAGGAGACATGAATAAGTTTAAAACATGGGCACCAGTGAGATTGTAAAAAATATTTCATGCCTTGCCTTATTGGAATGGAGTCCAAACTTTATTTTGGAAATCAATAGAACCAACCAGGGATCCTTGAGCAAGTGAGTGATAGGATTTTGGAAATCAATAATACCAACCAGGGATCCTCGAGCAAGTGAGTGATAGGATTAAATCCATAATTTAGAAATTCTGACTATTGTGTGTAGAGTGATTTGAAGGCTGGGCAAGGCACACAGACTGGTGAGGAGGTTAGTTCAAAGGTCCAGTTGATACTTGAAAAAAAGACGGATCAGGGAGTGGCAGAGAGAATGCAGTGAGGGATGAGATATTATAGAATAAGGAAGCCTAAGGCTGAATGAGGTAATTGGACATGGATTTGGGTGGACGGTGTGGAGAGAAAGGAAGGAGTCAAGAATGTCATCTTGATTTCTGGTCTTCAATTTCTCAGGAAGACTTTTTGCTGTCTGTGTACTAGAGTAGCTCTTTGGGGTCCCTAGTTTGCGAGTGTCCTATCTTTCAGATGACAAGATAGAGACTGCAAGTCCTTCATGCGTATCCCTAGGCATTCACGTTCTGGGAATCTCGATTCTGATTTTATTATGTTTGTGTCAGAGCCTCTGGAGTCCTTGGAGGTTAAAGCTTAGAGAGCCTTGTTTTCTCTGGCACTGCAGTGCTTTGTCGTAGAAGCTTTGCCACCGTAGTACCGGAGGTAGATCTAAAAGATGCTGCAGTTTGGTTGTTCACGCAGCCCTGGAACATTTTTTCCCCCAAAGGCAAGATAGAGCACTGTCATTGCAACGCCAACAAGGCTTATTACTTTGGATAGTGCAGTCTGTCCTGGCGGCACTGGCGGTGTGGTATAACTTGGGTCACTGCCAACTGGATGAAATTCAAACTGGCCACTCAGAATTGAAGGGTTCTCTCTTGCAGTATGAATTCACTGATCCAGGAGCACAATTTTAACTTTCTAATCAATTCAACGAGATGATCTTTTATCAAGTGGAACTACCAGAATAGAAGGAACACTAGGAAGGCATTTCGTCTCGCCCGTCTGCATCAAGGCAGGACTTTACATGAACCCATGGTAGAAGGTAAATGTTTAAGTTTTTCACAAAATATCCAATTGAAGCAGTTCCTAAAGGTGCCAGTGTGTGAGTCTTATATAGCCAGGAAGGCCTTCTAAGGATAACATACAGTTCTCCCCTCTGTCTCCAGTCATTTTTGTCCTTTTTTGGACTCATTAGAAGCCAGGGAATCTTTTTCTTGTCGCTCACACACTTCTTCATATACTTGAAAACTATTATTAATTCCTTATTCAGTCTTCCTTTCTCCAGGCTAAATAAACTCTGTTCTTTTAGCCTTTCCCCAGAGGAAATATTAGTCAAACCTTTAATCATTTTAGTTGTTGTCTTCTGGACTGCCTCCAAACTCTCCACAGCGCATTTTATCTGGAAGACCTGAAATGCGATGCAGTAGGGTAAAAATCGCATTAATTCAGACTCTGCCAGTTTGAAATTTGTAGTAATTCAGACAGGGATTTGCTTAATCAACCCTCCTTTCATTGATTGTGCAAGTTCGAGGCGAAGGAGTTCAAGGGGGAGGAGGAGCCATAGAAAATATTCAAAATTCTCATGGGAGCTAACCTTTTTCCAAGTGTATCAAATGGTGCACTTTCCTGTAGAGCCACTTGTAGGGCAACTGTTACCTGGACATTTACCTCCCTAAAGACCTACATTAAGCTGCAGTGTAAGGCCAGATTGAGTTGTTGTTTTTATGACCATATATTCTCTCTCCTATGAGTGTGCTTATTGGGCCAAAGGCCTTAAATTTATCAGTCTGATGCTGTTCCAAAATTCTAGGCTGTAAATCACCATAATTTCTGTATGTATTCTAAAATTACACAATTATATTTCAATTTGGTATCGGGCTTTTAACCAACTCAGAGCAGCAATTCTTTCATGAATATCTATGATAATTTTTTCTGTATCAGAGATTGCATTAATCCACATTTAACTTCAAATATCCAGCTTGCAAGTATAAGTTATTCATCTCTTCATCTATTAAATGAACATCTATCCCATGGCTTAATTTATGCCCAGCCATAGCTATGCTAGCTGTATCCAGTGAAGACTAAGTGACTTCTGTCCTCTAGGCCTCTTGGCCTGGGGGATGAATATTATAATAAAGGTTTCAGTAAGGGCATCGGTCCGTGGAGAGACTAGGGAAAGCTTTATGACATAGGGGATTTCTGGAGAGGTGACCTTATCTCAAAGGGGAAGCAGGACTTTTCCAAATGGACAAAGCAGAGGAAAGAGCTTGTATAGTATCACAGAAATCTGGGTTCCTCAGTACAAGGTAATAGTTTTTTTTTTATTTTTTTATAATAAATTTATTTTTTTATTGGTGTTCAATTTATCAACATACAGAATAACACCCAGTGCTCACAAGGTAATAGTTTAATCAGATTTCACTTAAGACTTGTTATGGTGACTAAATAGTTTTGCTGTGAAAATTCTAAAAATCTACTCTTGCTCCCATTGGTGTGTATACCTTAACAGTTTGGGGGAGGAAAAAAGAACCCCTGCTTGATTCTAGAACATACTGAGACATTGACTATCTGCAATGAAGACATATATACCAAAATATCTGTGTTAACTGGAAGTGATGGGGTATGGAGGATATAGCTATATATAGACATATAACAAAAGCAGGTCTCCTAAAATTGCAGAATTTAACCCTTTGTACTAACTAGAGCTAAATCCCACAGGCCTCACAAAATAGAGTCAGAACCTTTTCTCTATGTTTCTTTGAAAGAGATCAGATACCCCTGTGTATAGGGAGAGCAAGAGTCTCTTGCTCCATATTAGGTCCAGGTCTTTACCCTAGACTTAACCATGTGGGAACTTGGGAGAAGCCCAAGAGCTTCTCTAGTGAAAGTTCTTTTTAGGAAATCATGAACTCTGTAGAAAAAGTTTCCAGTTGAATTTATAACCTACCACATTTTCTGTAAGTCTGGTTATGAGGTTCTGCAGAACCCACACCACTCCATAGTCTAATCAACAGAATTATCACTGCACTCTGTCAAGAATCAGGGGAGAGAGCCTTGGGAATATACAATCAGAAGTCAAATTGGTGAAATTCCCATCCTAATTCTATCCCTTATTAACTGAATGCCCTTGAACAAGTGACTTAACCTCTTGTGTAAAATGTGAATGGTAATAATACTTACTTCATAGGGTGTTTTGAGGCTTCAAGGAGTCAACATATGTAACACCTTTACATCAGGTTGGTGCACAGTGGGTGCTGGACTTACTAAGTGTATTTCTGCCTAATGCCTAAAGGCTAAATGACTTATGGCAAGTTGTATGCATTCTTTCATCCATCAAAAACTAAAAAGAAAACAAAAAACAAAAACAAAAAAACTAAAAAGCAACATACACCATGTACTATGTGCAAGAGATTAGACTGCTCTTCTCAAAGCTTTATGTGCACATTGGTCACCTGGGGATTTTGTTGAAAAGCAGATGCCATTCAATGAGTCTGGAATGGAGTGCCAAGATTCCTTAGTTCCCAGATGATGCCAATATCGCTGATGGGCCATATTTTGTACAGAATGGGCAAAGACACTTGTACCACAGATCTGTAAATCCACTGGGTGTGTCTAAGGAAACAGGCATAAGTGCTGCTTCCAGGTACAGACATCTGGGTTTGGCTACAATGGCATATTTCTTCATTTCTGTAAGTGCTTTCTCAATTACAATCCATGTAATGTATTTGTGCCCTACTGCTTGTGATTTACAACTAATAGTCTTCTCATCACTTACTCTCCTAATTCTTACCCTAACTCCTTAATTAAGATAGAGCTGAAAAACATCCTTTGATCAATTCACAGCCTCGACAAAACTGGTGCTTAGAACAGGTTGAATCAATAAAGATTTCCTTCTAGCTTTGGTTGTCAAACTTTAACATGCATTGAATCACCCGGAAAACTTCTTTCATCACAGACTGCGGGACCATACCCCAGCAGATTCTGACTAAATGGGTCTGGGTTGAGGGCAAAAAATTCATACTTCCAATAAAGATTCAGGCAGTGGTAGTGCTGCTGGTTTGAGAACAACATGTTAAGAACCATTGCTTTATACCAACAAGGTCTCGGTGACCATAAAGAGAAACTGACTGTTTTCGGACAAGGGTGGCCAATCATATTTGATGCCAGTGAGTTCAGGAATAGCATAAACACAATACACATGTAACCAAAGATTAAGGGAGTATAGAGAAAGAAAAATTTTATTTCATCAAAACCCATAGCAACTAATACCAGCTCCCAGCATTCAAAGCCCTTATGTATTGGCAACAGAGAGGAATGCATGACCATGTATGAAGGCCAAACCTTGTCACCCTTTATTTCAAAATCATGTGTTAATGAGGCCCAGGAAATTTGCAATTTTTTTCACTGGAAAATGCCATGAACAATTCCTGGTTCAAGTATTGTTATGTGTCAAATATCAACAGCTTCCCTACCTCCTCCTGGAAGCTTTTTCTGATAGACTGATACAGAGGTCAACACTTCCTCCACCAGGTTTTATCATATCCATACTTCTTTGGTAGTACTTATAATTTTGTCTTACCTGTTTATATTATCTCTATATTTCGAACTCAGGGAAGACAATGATCATCCTCATATTTTTGTGCTTACAGGGTCCATCACAATGCACACATGTTATTTTAGCATCTAACACATATTTGTCTTCAAAACTTATAACAAAATTTCTTTGTGTACAATGACCTCTGTTTCTGTCACAAAGTCAAGTGTTAAATATGTATAATAAGGGATGAGATTGGTAGTAGATAGAAGTTGGCATCATGTCGTTGCAACCATAGGATAGCATATTGATATGAAAATAGCATTTCCCTATGCAATCATTTCAGTAGTATGATCAATTTGTGAATGAGGAAAAATTAAAATTTATTCAAAAAAAATCTCCTAAGGAAAGATATTCACTAACAGGTGAGTTTTTTTTAAGAATGAGGTATATTTACACAATGGAATCTTACACATCAGTAAAAAAATGAATGAATTTAACTATAGCCAATCCTCATTATTCAGTGACTAAATGGTTGCAAATCTCCTACTCATTAAAATTTATTTGTAGCTCCAAAAGCAGTACTTAGGACACTTTTGTGGTCATTTATGGATATGTGCAGAGTAGCAAAAATTTGTTGTCCAACGCATAGATTTTCTGTCTTTTCATTTCAGCTGTTACATCGCCAACAAGTATCCTTTCCACAACTGTTTAATGCTGTACTCTTCTCACTTTTCTGTATTTTGTTGATGATTTTGGTATTTAAAATGACTGCCACGTACAGTGCTGACATGCTGGCTAGTGTTCCTAAGTGCAAGAAGTGATGTGCCTTATAAAGAAAATACATGTGTTAGATAGGCTTTAACCAGGCATGAGCTACAGTGCTATTGGCTGTGAGCTCAATATTAGTGAATAATAATATGTTAAATATAATGTGCTTAACAGAAACACATACAAAACATCTGTCATTTAACACAAATGTGACCAGAGGCTCACAGGAACCTAACCCTATATTTCTAATAGGAACAATAGTTCAAAGTTGGCTAATTCAGTGTTCACAGTGACTTAAGAGACTGTAACTACTTCAAATTAAAATAAAATTAATCATAGAGGCAACTACATAAATAAATCTCAGCATAACTCCAAATTAAAAAAAATAAAATAAAAAAACACTTTCTGGAAGATCATACAACATCCTTCTTAAAAAGTTGAAAATCAACTAAAGCTAAAAGATACCTTGTTGAAACAATGTACTTATGCATTTTTTTAAAGAAAGATTTTACTTATTTATTCACGAGAGACACAGAGACAGAGGCAGAGACACAGGCAGAGGGCTCCTGAGGGGAGCCAGAAGTAGGAGTAGATCCCAGGACCCCAGGATCATGACCTGAGCCAAAGGCAGATGCTCAACTACTGAACCACTCAGAAGTCCTGAAACAATGTATTTAAATAAAGCAAAGAGATAAAAAATTTCTGTAGTAATCACCTCGTGGGGGCACAGGAAATGGGATGGGGTAGCAGCAAATCAGTAGATGGAAGGAATTGGGTGATAGGTTCATAAATGTTAGTTATCTTCTTAATATCTAGCTAAAATTATTAAATAAATAAATATTGAGGTCACCCATGAAAAACAACAATGTGTCACAAACCAAGGATTAGTTAAATCAATTCCTCATACTGCCCATTAAAACACATCTGTACAGTTTTCATACCCACACATACAAGTGGGGAATGAATGAATCCATAGATATATCTTGTCCCACACAGGTAACTAATTCCCCCCCCCCCCAAATCAAGGCTTTCTGAATGAGAGTCTGAGATAGGGATCTCCAGAAAGAATTAGAGGGCACCCTGCTGTGGAACTTTGAGCCCAGCACCTGCAAATCTCATGTCATTCTCAGTAGTGCAGGTGCTTAATGTATGGATGTGTCACTCATGGAAGAGTGTTCCATAGACCACAGCAGCACCCAGAGACCGCTGTGGAATTCAGTCGCATCGCTGCCTCAAGTAGTGGGGACTGAAGACTACAAAGAGATGAAATAGTCATTCAAAATGAGATAGCAAGTGCAGATGAGGAAAGACTGGATCTAGTGTGATTTCAAGTTGTAGTTTAGAATTAAGGCCGGATCTAACACCCCCAAATCCTGTAGAAGTGGATACTAGAGAGGTGCTGGGAGCTCTGAGAAAGGTGTAGAAAATGTAAAATTTTTTTTTATTTTATTTTATTTACGATAGTCATACAGAGAGAGAGAGAGAGGCAGAGACACAGGCAGAGGGAGAAGCAGGCTCCATGCACCGGGAGCCCGATGTGGGATTCGATCCCGGGTCTCCAGGATCGCGCCCTGGGCCAAAGGCAGGCGCCAAACCACTGCGCCACCCAGGGATCCCGAAAATGTAAAATTTTTAAGTAAGAGGTTACTGCCAGCTTGCCATGATGGCTAAGCCTCAAAAAACCTGAAGGGAAGCCAAACCATAATTGGATTTGGGGAAAAGCAAGTATTGTAGGGAACAAAAGTATACCTTCTTAAATGAGAAATCAAGGTGTGTCCTCACTGGAATTTGTCTTTGATATAAAACATTATATTCCAGTGACTAGTTTGCTTGCAGTGGTTGATAATTTAGAGTGATTTGTATCATGCGTCTTGCCTCAGCATGCCAATGACATGACCCCTTCCTCTGGCTGAGCTGAAGCAGAGTCAGGCTGGTGGGGCTGAAACAAATGCCTGATATTCAAGTGGCATTAATCACACGTTTGGTTTGATTTACTAATGCTATTGTCTTTCCATTTTCTGTTAAGAAATTATTAGCAGGAAGTAACTCGGCCCGAACGCCACAATATGTTGGATCAATTTAAGAGACAATATAGATCACTGGGATTTCTTTTGTCAAATGGAGCCATTAGACTTGCATATTAAAAAAGTATATATTTCTGTTTCGAGCGTGTAAGTGATACATAGCCTACCATTATGCAAACGACCACCAAGAAGGCAAAAGGCAAGATGCAAATGAATGGCAGGGAAGGGATGATAAATGTGTTGTTGTATGTGCAGCTTATACTCAACGTGGGTATCTGGTTTTGTGCATTCTTCTTTTCCCTAGAGGGTAGTTTACCTTCCTCCTCAAGGTTGTTATCCATGAACTCAGAGAGACAGTCCGTCCACTTTCTAGCTTTTACATAAACGCACTATTACTAAAATACACTCCAATTCTATCTAAGCATTCATATGACCACTCTTCAGTCTAGGCCTTTGATGAATACTCTGCTTGAAAGTCAAACTCAAGACGCATTCTCTGTTTCCTTGTCGTCGTAAGATGCATTTTCCTCCAGTGCCTGTTTTTCTGTGTCACATCAGGTCTGTTTTTCTGGTGTCCCACTGTCTTTTGCTATACCGTGCATGGACAGAACAGCTGAGTAATTATGTCAGTGTGACTGCGATTTTACCTTTGGGGCCCTCTCGCTATGCCTGCACACAGGTGACTAAACCAGGAATGGTGACATTCCTTGCCTGTGAGGGATTGGCCATGTGACTCTATCAACTGGCAGTACAGCAGGCAGCTGAGTCACACTCCTTAACCTTACAGCTTGGCAGTGTGAGTCTGAGAAAGGCAGGTGAAACGGGACCCTAAGGCGCTCTGTCCCCAAAGAGTTTGGCTCCAGATTCTGACTGGGTAAACAAGATCTATACAGACAGTGGGGACCAGGGAAAGAAAGAGTTCTCTGGACTCCCATTCTAGCTCTCTCTAAACTCGGACCAGGCACTTAAGACTTTGGAGCATCTATTTTCTTATGTTTAAATCGATGAGGCCCCCCCCCCAACTTTCGTATGCATATATTATCATGACAAGTAAAAGTAATAGTAGCAATTAGTATCATCTAATGATACTAATGAGTGGCTTTTGTATGCCCTTAGTAAACAGCCAATAAATAAATAAATAAATAAATAAATAAATAAATAAATAATAAATAAAACACAAAAGCACTGAAGCTGAATGCACTTAGAACAAAAGCAATTTGTACAGAGGCGAGTTGAAAAACAACAAAACAACAATAACAACAAAACAAAACAAAAGGAAAACAACAAATTGATCCAAAGTTACGTATTTTTCTGTCATTCTTTTTCCCCCGAGCAATATGGACATAGAGTACAAGGTAGATTCATAAGCTTTTATGTGCTTTTAAGTATTTTTCCATGTTACAGACTTTGTTGTTGTTTCTTATGTTTTATTATCTTCACATTTCTAATTTACTTCCAGCTGAGTTTTTCTTCTCTTTGCTATTAGTAGCCATGGAAAGATGTTCATTTAGTTTGCTTTCAAGCAATCCCTATTGTTGGACATTTTGTTTGTTCTCATGAATCTTTTGTTATTGTCACTTAGGTTGCTCTAATTTGTATACTTACTTAAAACCTAGAATCCCTACTTTGGTTCAGTGAAGCACAACTGGTCAATATAAGAAATAAAGTTATACTGGAGATTAAAATGGCCCCTGTTCTTATCACAGTTGTACATATACTAAGCATGTCCTATGTGTCAGACATTGAGCTTGGCACTGAGGCTGTGGCCACCCTGACAGGAGTCCTGCTGTCATATAGCTTACACTTTAGTAGCAAGAGGTAGACTAAAAATAAAAACACACATAAACAGCATAAAGATATTAATTCCATAAAGGATATAAAGCAACATCAGATACTAGGTAGTAACTCGGTGTGTAACTTTCCAACTCTGGATGGAAGAAGAAGAATGTGCCAAGCTATGATCAGATCAAGGGACAAAGTATTCCAGGGACATCATAAGAGTTTATCTGAAACTGGGTTTTTTTTTTAGAGGAAAGAATATGAAATAAGATTGGAAAGACAGTTTGGGAGAAATTCTTTGAGAGCTATAAATGTCACACTGAGGTAGTGTTATGGGTTGGATTGTATCCCCTCTAAAGGTGTTAAAATCCCAACCCCCAGTACCTGTGTATGTAACTATATTGGAAATTATCCTTGCAGATGATCAGGTAAAGATGAGGACCTTAGGGTGAGTCTTCATCCACTATGACTGTGTCTGTATAAAAAGGACATTTGGACACAGGTAAGGAGAACACACATGAAGATGAGGGCAGAGATCAGGGTGATGCATCTGGAATGCTAGAGATGGCCAGCAAACTACCAAAAGCTGAGGGAAAGGCATAGAACATACTCTCTTTCACAGCCTTCAGGAGGCACCAACCCTACCGACACCATAATCTCACTCTGCCAGCCTCCAGAACTCCAGACAACCTATTTCTGTTGCTTAAGCCATGTTGCTTGCGGTGCTTTGTTATGGCAGCCCTAGGAAACTAATGTGGCAGGGACTCCAAATCCATGGTCCGACGTCTGTGTCTGACGTCTCCCTGCATCTCAGGGCACTGCACGGCCTTAGAATGTTTCTAAAAACAACCTCCAGCAGCCAGGACGAGGTCAGTGGGCTTGGCAAAGTAGATGAAACCCACTGGACTAACATATTTGAAGTTTTTTTGTGCCATTATTATATATATATATATATATATATATATATATATATATATATATATATATTTGTGTGTGTGTGGTAGACAATAGAAAGCCCTTTGAACTTTTTGAAGAGATAAGTAAAATGAACCAGTCTACTTTTTGACTTCACCCCCTGGCTTAGGGATAGTTTATAAGCCTACTCACTTCTCTCCCTATTGTAGCACTGATTTCACAGTGTCCTGAGTGCTGGTTTTCTGTCTGCCTCTTGCTATCAACTGGGGACCACTTGACACCAGAAATTGTACCTGACAGTGTCAACTCTCCACCATCTCCTTCATGTCTTGTGTCTACTAAATGCTTATTAATTATCTGTTTGGTGGTGAATTTCATTATTTTCTTACTTTTTTTTAAAATAATTTCACACTTTGAGAAAAGTTTCAAAAACAGTAGTAAGAACTCTCATATTCTCTTTTTCCTGAGTCACAAATTGTTAATATTTTCCACATTTGCTTGATCATTTTCTTCTCTCTATTAAGCATACCATTTTTGTTTTTCTGAACCACTTAAGAACAAATTGCACTCATCAAGCCTCTACTCTGGAAAACTTCAGTATATATTTCCTCAGAACAAAAGCATTATCCTATGTAATCATAGTAAAGTTATAAAAGGCAGGAAATTAAATATTATTAAATACTCTTATTTACAGCCAATATTCAAGTTTTTCCAATTGGTTCTTTACCACAAGTTTTATCTGAATCAGAATTCAATGCAAGATAATCCATTTAATTTACTTGTCATGTCTCTTTACTCTCCATTAATCTGGAACCATTTCTTATCCTTTCTTTGTCTTTCATCATATTAACATTTTTGAAGAGTACAGGCTAGTTATACAGTAGAATATTCCTCAGTTTGGTGTGTCTAATGCTTTCTAATGGTTAGATTTAAAGTATGCATTTTTAGGCAAGGATTCCACAGATGTAATAACATATCCTTCGCAGTGCATCACATTGGGAGACACAGAATGTCAATTGATTTGCCCCATTTCACGTAAATTTAACTTTGATTTCGTGGTTAAAGTGATGACTGTTATGTATCTCCACTCAGTTACCACTTTCCCTATAATTAATAAATAATTTGTGGGGAGATACTTTAAGACCTTGTAAATATGTTATCCTCATGAAATTTTCACAGACTTGTTGTAGGATCCATTGTTGATTTCTGTGTAATTCCATTATTATTATTATGGTAATTGCATATGGTGACTCTGCTATTTCATTTATTCTACATTTCTTAGCTGGCATTCTACTTTACTTTCCCCCTAAATGCTTATTTACTCATTGGTTATCAGTATGGCTCAGATATCGTTATTTTGTTCAATGGATTATAACACATTAGATCATTATTTATGTTGATGCACAAATTGTCTCAGATTTTTTTTCTGAAATTACTTCAGTCTGGCTCCTTTGTACTTTTTACACATCCTCATCATTTTTGGGGCACTTTCAATTATTAGGCACTACAAGATATTCTAAATTTTCTTGAAATCTCTTTGGCCTTCTTTGGAATTAGCCATTTCTCCATGACTGTTCTCCCTATTTCTTTTTAGCAAGTAAAGATACTTAGCAAAAGCTCAGCGCAAGGGGTTAAATTTATTCTGAAACCTTTTAAGACTCCGATTTCTGGTGCCAGGCAACATTTGAAGCAGAATCCCTTTCAAAGTTTCCTTGTAGTCCCATGTAGATCTTCTCCCTCACTCTCATGTCTTTTTTTTTATTTTCAGGAAAAAAAAAGTGAAGTTATCTGGAGCAGGTGACTTATCTCCTGTCCTCCCATCTCAAAATAATTGTCAAAATCATACCATTCATTCTCTACCTTCCTTTACTTTTAGGTAGACTTTCATCATCTCTTTTGTGTCTCAGAGAAAAGTGTCTTCTGCTTTTTTAAGCTAATCATACCACCTCTTGATTCCATCTCCTTCTGTCTTCTCAAGGACACCTTCCATCTATTATTCCTTTCCCTTCTTAGATGTTTCCATGTTTTTTGTTTTATTTTTTTTTAATTTAAATTCAATTAGCCAACATATAGAGCATCATTAGTTTCAGAGGTAGAATTTAGTAGTTCATCTGTTGCATATAGTACCCACTGTTCCTTAATGCCCATCACCCAGCTACCCCATCCCCCCACCCACCTCCCCTCCAGCAACTTTCAGTTTCTTTTCCATAGTGAAGAGTCTCTCATGGTTTATCTTCTCATCAACTATATACTTATTTGCTTATAAGTGCTCAGGTCTTTTGTATGTTAGAAAAATGTCTATCCAAACCTACAACCCTTGGAGAAAACAGCCTAACTCTGGTTTGTTTCACTTTCAAAGTGCTTCAGAAAGTTATTGAGATTCTCTACTTCCATTGTCATAGCACACACACTCTTTGGAGGCTGGCAAAGATCTCAGCCCTTCAACTCAATTTGCTATCTTGGAAGTCATCCATGATCATAAAATCACCCACTTTACCCTTCTGTAGGAATTAATACTATTTAGGAAAAAAAAAGATGATGTATGGAAAAATTGAGAATTGCTGTTAAAAATGAGATGTTAAAAAATTATGTTTAAAATGAGAATGATAATTGGTGTTGGAAAACATGGTTTCTGCTGTTTCCTCATGTGGCAGTAAAATAAGCTATGATACATGAAACTTATTTTTCTACCGAAGGGGAAGAATGGATTCTTTCCTTACAGTCATAGTCTAAGGAGTAACTTTGTAAAGTGTTAAAGCATCACATAAATGTTAGTATTTATTAATAGATAATAAGAAATACATATCGTAACTTTACCTTTAAAATTAAGATATCAACAAAGAGTTAGCTTAATTATAAGAAGGTTAAAAAACATATTAGTATGTTTATATCACTTCCTACCCTTCCTATCCATCCCCTTCATAAACTCCTCTTTCCTCTTGTATCCTTAGTTATACCACAGGTCAGTCTTCAGCTTTTTCTGTTTTCCTTCCCATGCCCTTTCTCCTTCTTAGCCATGATATACTGTCATGGGTCCAGCCTTGCTGGAATTAATTTTCCTTTTTTTTAAGATTTTAATTATTTACTCATGAGAGACAGAGAGAGAGAGAGAGAGAGAGAGGGGCAGAGGGAGAAGCAGGCTCCATGCAGGGAGCTTGACGTGGGACTTGATCCCAGGTCTCCAGGATCAGGCCCTGGGCTGAAGGCGGCGCTAAACTGCTGAGCCACCTGGGCTGCCCTGGAATGAATTTTCAATCGCTATTGTGAATTTTCAGTTCTATCTTGCATCCAGACTTCTTTCTTAAGCCTATGCCCTACAATTCTCACTGCCTACTGGACAAACTCACCAAGAAAGTTCTACCAGATTTGAGTTGATTCAAATTCAATCGATGTTAACCTGTTTCTCTTTTATCCTGTTTTTCTTCCTGTTATTAACCTGTTTTTCTTTTCAATTCTGTTACTTATTTGATAAAATTTGAAAGATTTCCACACAGAACACTTGTCTTCCAGGAGTGGCATAGGCAAAATCTCTGGAGGAGATGAGATGGGCTTTTCAATGGTCACTTCCCCATCTTCTGAATTCCATTGGATTTGTGCATTTTTTAGGAGAATTACCACTTTTTATTTGATATTGCAATATAAGTAAAACTTATCTCTGTTAGATGGTTAGGGTTATTTTTTTGTGGGAAAATACATGTAACATAAAATTTACCACCATAACCATTTTAAATGTATGCTTCAGCAGTAGTAAGTATATTCACATTGTTGTGCAAACAATATCCAAATTTTTTTCATCTTGCAAAATTGAAATTTTATACCTATTAAACAACACTTTCCATTTGTTCAGGTTAGTTTCTTTGAGAGCATTCATGACCATCTCATCAAACATTACAATTGCTAAAAGGACTATTATAATGTCTTTCATACAGTGCATGCTCAGGAAGATTTGAAATCACAAAAATATAACAAGCATTTTATGATCACCTAATGTATACCAGACTATATACTAAGTAATAAGGGAAGGGGGAGGGGGTCAAGGCCAAAATGATACAAGTAGGGCCTTCCAAGATTTCCAGAATTATAGGAAATAAAGACATTAAAAACCAAAGATTAACATACAGCACAATCATAGCAATAATGCACCTTGGTTGAAAAACGTTGCTGTAAAGAAGGTATATATCTATACTAAGAAATGGATCAGTATTCTTCACAAAGGAGATGAGCATAATGAAAACAGAAATCTTGTATTTTTTTCCACTAAAATATCCCTAGAGCTTAGAATAATTCAACAAATATTAGGTATTTATTAAAAATGATCTAATAAAGTGACATCCGAGTTTGGTTTTGTTGTCTTCACAGGAGTTAGCTGATCAAATAGTATGAAAGTCAAGTTTAGAAAAATAGAAACATAGACACTAGAACAGAATTGCATAAGAGCAGCATGAAATTTAGGTTTGATAATACTTATTACGGTATGTGGAAGAGAAATAGAGTAAGTATGTCAGGAAAAGAGGAGGGGAGGAAAGGAGGGCGGGAAGGAGGGAAAATAATGAATAAGTGGAAATAATCTCACTGATAATCTCATTTTCTTCCCTTTCTCAAAGGAAAGAGAGGACAGAGTTCTGTCCACTCAGAAGAGTTTGTTCAGGATATGCCGAGGGGGAGATGAGATGGAGAGAAAGCTTGAGATAGGAAGGCAGAAGCATTTCAAGCCCAGAAGTTGATGAGGAGACTTCCCAAAAGATTGTAAAAAGCATGGGTTTTATGACCTGTGAGGCCCTTCCTAGAGTTACTTTTAGTAACACACTGAGGCTAACTGACCTCATATACCAAGAACTGAATGGGCTATCTCAGGAGGCTGGGGCAATACCCTTGTTTCCATACCTAACCAAGTACTACCATGCCCAAGGGAGGCTCAGAAACAAGATGCCCCTCATATTCCAAGAAATTCAGGGGAATGAATCAATGATCACTTTAACAAAAAAACAATATGGACCAAAGTTGAGGGTTCTTTTTGAATTTTCTTGTGTAAGATACCTGTTCCTGAACAGAACTTTTGCATTGTGCTGGGTGGCACAGAGAAACCCCTAAGTGGTTCAAAATAAATTTCCAGGCAGCATGGATAGATAGGTGCTTAGAGTAGACTACAGTTAGTCTAGATAAACAAGAGGTACATGATATATATTTTAACCTTTATGGTAGAATTAAAGGCAAAACAAAACAATTGTCTAGAGAAAGGATATCGACATGAAGCATAACAGTCTATGCTTTTAGGCAATTATCAGGGTTAGACATCATGTTATTAAAGGAACTTACAAACAAGATTAAAAGAGTAAAAGGAGAGCTGAAAAAATGGCCAAAGAAGGTAGAGCTAAGTGAGGTGGGAGAGAGGAAGGTGTAAACAAGGTAAATGGGATGATGTGATGTTTGATTTTATATGTCAACTTGACTTGCCACAGGGTACCCAGGTTATTTTTTTTTTTGATACCCAGGTTAAATATTATTTTGGGGTATTTCTGAATAAGATTAGTATCTGAATTGGTAGACTGAGTAAATCAACTTGTGGGTAGGTATCATCTAATCTATTCAGGGGTTGAATAGAACAAATAGTAATGGAAGGAGGAATTTGCTTCTTCTTTGCCTGCCTCACTGTTAAGCTGGGACATTCCATCTCACCTTCTCCTACCTTTGGACTGGGATTTACATCATTGGCTTGCCTGGTTTTCAGGGCTTTGAACTAGGATTGAATTATACCACTGGCTTTCCTGGGTCTCCAGTTTGCAGATGGCCGAAATGGAACTTAGCCTCTGTAATCACATGAGCCAATTCCTCAAAATTTCTCTCGATAGGTAGAGATAGATATATGGATATCCATGCATACATATATACACACACATATATACATAGGTACATACACATATATAGGAATATATAGACATCTATACACTCGTGTGTGCATGTAAAGGCAAATATGTACATATATAGACGTCCTAATAACCTATCGAGTTCCGTTTCTCTGAAGAACCCTGACTAATATAGATGGTCTCTCTGAAGGTGTGCTCAATAGATAAGCCTTTCTCACTTCCTCAGTTTGCTCCAGGCCACACTGTCAAGCTTCTTGGCGTTGGAGTGCTTTTAGTACCAGGGAGCCTGGGGTTGGACTACTTAATGCCTTTTCTTCACTTTTAGGTTAAACACCTTAAATATCTTTAGTACCATTTTAGTCATAATAATAAGATCATTTCCACAGGGGAGTGTCATGAGGCCTAATTAGTACCTGTAGAGAACTCTGTGATCTTACAAGGTAAGGAATGCAAAGCACTATTCAACCTGAGAACCAAAAATGGATGAAGAGATTGCTCAATTTATTAGAGTTACAGTCATCTAACACACTGGAAGGAAATGTGAATCTCTCCATGGGGATGCTTTCCAAGGTCAAGATTTTATAAAGTCAACATTTCCCCATCGGAATAGTACTTTTTCATTTCAGCAATTTGTGAGGCAGCTGCTGCTGTAGAAAGATACATAAGAACTGGGTTCTAATTCAAGTTAATCTGCCAATACCTAGCTGTGCAAAAAAAAAAAAAATCATCGATCAATTCACAGCTTTGGGTGTCATTTACTCATCTATAATTTGAATCCTTTGAACTAGATGACATCTAAGCCCTTTTCAACTTCAGCATATTCATGGTTGAAATTCCCGGTTTTACTCTAGACAAATTCAGTTCAATCAGTATCTACTGAGTAAGTTCTGGGAAGCCGGCATAGTGGTAGTTTCTAGGCAAAATCTGTCTTATTGCACAACTTCAAAGGCACCATCCATATAAAAGAACAGTGCTAACCCTCACCCTCTAGTAGTGGGTAATATTATGATCCTGGAGACTCAATTACAAAGCCTGGTCATAGAACAGGGAATGGAGAGATGAACTCAGTTGCACCGGTGCAGAGTAAACTAAAGCTTTTCCAATGAGGATGTCTGCACTGGATTTTAAAAGACAAAAGTTTGCTGGTAGGCAAAGTGGATTGGGGAGGGGTTTGGGGGAAGCATTCTGGTGAGAAAGAAAAGAATATACAAAAGCATAGAGAACATAGATGAAGATTTGCTAGAATATAAACTTCAAGGGGGCAGAGAGGTTACAATCCAATACACTCTTACGTGATGATGTGTTTCACTATATAAATATGATTTTTTTCTATTTTCCCAAGCCCCCAAAAGCTGAAGTTATTTCTTATTTGCAGTCAAGATTTGTTCAAAATCTCTATAAACAAGATCCAAAGATGACCGAGGCTATATAGAATCAAGCACAAACAACGCAAGCTAAAGTCTGCTTTGCATTTTTTGACCAGTTTAAATAAGAAAAAGAATGCAGGATTCCCATGAAGGCATATAACCCCAGCACTGTGAGTTAGCTATGGGGAATTCACAGCATCTATGCCTTGCTTCTTCCAGAACTTGTCACAAAGAAGTGCAAATAAGGAGACTGGAGAAGCCAGCCAAGTCCTCTCTAAAATTATCCCTGTCATCAGAAACAATTAATACTATGTACAGCACAGTATTGTTCTAGGAATAGGAGCCAAAAGAGTTTAGGGAGATTTGCAGATCATATAATTTTGTAACTGGAGTTTATGGTTGGCACTGGTTGGTGTGTCAAAGCTTAATTGGTGGGAGGATCCAAGGGGGTCCAAAAGAGATATTCAAGGGGTTCAAACAACATTACTACAAGAAAGAGATGGTTTATATGTTTATTATATTCTTGGGAAATCTGTATCTTTCATTTCTCTCTGGAACTGATCAAGTGGCTCTGACTTAATGGAACCCTGCATGCACATGTGTGTATGTGTATGTGTGTACTGGCACGCCTGTGAATGTGTGTGAGTTTTTTTCCTCTCTGCACAATATTCTGTGGATACCGAGTAAATGTCAAAACATCACACCTGGCCAGCCTTTTCTGGTTGAACTAATGGAAGCTCAAATGAATTTACTTATACTCCTTTGGTCTTATAAATCTCAAGTTCAGTCACACCTGACTTTCTTTATGCATTTTAACAAAGGCAAAGTCACATTGCAAAGCAAAAGGCTAATGTAAGCAGAGAATGGAGTGAAAAAAATGTTTAAAAAGAAAACGTAATAATCTGATAGAATAAGCTGTAATTTTTGCAACTAATATTAGATTATTTCTACTTATTTAGCACATTCTTTTGTGTAATCGAGCAAGGAGAGTTCTACTTCCTCTATTACTGATTTTCATTCTAAATGAGACATCATGAATGGTTTCTTGAAGTAGTTTAGTGTATTCTTTTTAAAGTAGGAATAAATATGTCTCATCCTTTTGTTATGGAAAAGTATGAGCTTCATTTTGTTTTGTTTTATTTTTCATTTGAGGGAAGGGAGGTATTAGAAGGAAATCAAGTTCATTAATAAATCTATATCCTGGATCCTGGTTGACATTCAGTTTAATAAAAGCTAAGAGTGCTGTTTCTAAAGCTCACAAAGAAAGCACAGAGAAATCAGTATTTGTATTTTTTGGTACGTCATTAAAATTTGAAGCTTCTACAAGGTAGGCTAATTTCGAGACCTGTGCCACTCTGGAAGCTAAGTGAGAATTTCATAAATAATCAGAAGTAGAAAACTTATACAGAAATAAGGAAATGTGTTCCAAGCAGAATAAAGATTTTCAGCAGCATACGTGCCTGCATAGTTAGCTCAGTTTATCAGGTTGAAATTCTAGGTAACACAAAACAAAAACATAGAGCTCATGTTTCGATGGTACATAGAGATTCAAGGAAACCTCTTTGTATTCTGAAGAAAACTACAAATAAACACCGCCTGCTTCCCCAAATAACTATTCTATAGTAGATTTCCTAATGGTCAGAAGAGGTCATGTTGTAAATCTGCTCTGAAAGGCAGAGTGCATCTGGGCCTTGACTTGAGGATTTGCAGGCAGGAAAGAGTGCCACCTACTGAATCACCACCTTTGAGAGGTTTCTTTCAGCACTTTGATTTTCCTTGGACTTCTACCAACCCTAGAGCGTGACCTTGCTTAGAAATGAAATCTGACCTCATTACAATGCAAGCTTAGCTTTCTGCAGGCACATTACAAAATCAGTCAGAACCCCTCATCTGCAGATTTTCCCCCAAATAGTGCAACACTAAGGGAGAGCCGCAAGAAAGACAAGCAGAGGGGCTACGTAGAACCAAAACAGCAAGAACAGCTGCAAAAGGGGATCAGGCATCTGTGTAATGATATGTTTAGTCACTAAACACAACTATTTTATCTTAAGATAGACTTAAAATCCACTACACATGTTTATGTAAAGTCTTCTTATTCTCAGTCTGAGGAAAGTGCCTGACTAAATGTTTTGTTGGATTGAACTTAATTGTTGACATCTGGAATTGGTTAATATTAATATTAACCAAAGCATTTGACTAAATAAAGTTACGTGGGAGAAACGTATACTCTGAACATTTATTCTGTGATGTTAATGTAGTTAACTAGTTGTAGGAAAACCGCTAAATTTCAATGGGAAACCTGCTAAAGTTATTAAATAAATTACAGGTGGATAATAATTGTGGCCAGTATTGATTCTTAACTTAGGTTAAGCTTGAATACTATATTGTATTTTCTCAGCCACACAGGCAGGAGGTCCTATCCATATAAAAATCTATATTACAAAGATCCAAACATATGTATGAGGGCAATGGCTCACGGTTTGGCACCTAATCTTAATCACTTATTATTAACCATGAGAACATGAGAAAAGATAAAATGTAAAAATATCAACCATATATGTTTTACCATTTCATTCACTTTGGAGTTGCCCGTCACCCGGTGAAACATCCTACTAAAAGGTTAGGTTGACTAAATTTTTTGGAAACCATATTTCCTAAAGAACAGCACAACTAAATATAAAAATTTTAGGACTAAAGATAGATTTGCACATTGATGTAAGGGAGGGCGTGTTTAGGTACGTTTGCTTGTTTGTGCCAAACACCATTGGTGTCCATAATAGAATAAGGAATTCAAATAAATTATGTAGGTTGGCCTTGAGAAATTCAGAAGCATCAGCCAGCCTTGAGCTAAACTGAAAAGAAACACTTTAACAGAGCCTCTTAACCCAATTAAATAGCTATCCCCAGGCATCTTGCTGTAGTAAGTAATTGAAACCAATGACAAATGTTCTGCTTTCATAATGGGCATAGTGTTGGAAAAACTTAAACGTTTTTCAGTTGTTATTACTTTTTTTCATTTTTTGAGTAAAATGCTTGATAGGAATACTGGACAGGAAGTGGTAAAAAACAAAACAAAAAACAAATAAGCATGAGGTTATGTCAGAATGACACTGGAGACAACCTGAAAGAGCTCTCAATGGCCAAAGCTAAAACAATTTGAATAAAATAAATACAATGAAGTATAACCCACAGTGTAAAATAAATATATATGTATCTACACTGATGTAAATGAATGAATGAATGAATGGGTGAAAGTGGACCAATTTTTCTCACAGAGTAATGATACAAAATGTAGATTGGACTACTAACTCACTTCCAATGAATAGAACGTAGAAAACAAAAATAGTGACTTTAGAGTGGAGGATACTGACAAGTAGCACCTATGATCAAAATTACCATTAACAATGATGTCCTGTACTCCCAGATATGATGTGATAAGAAGTGCACTTCACTTCTGTAATGTTCCTTCCAAAGCCCCATAACCCCATTCTAAACATGGGAATATATCAGACAAATCACATTTGAGGAATATTCTACAAAATATCTGGCTAGTACTCCTCAAATCTATCAAGGTCATGAAAAACTAAGACTGAGAAAATGTCATAGACCAGATGAAACCAGGAGACAACTAAATACAATGTGGTATTCTGGATTAGGTCCTAAAACAGAAAAAATAATAGTGTAAAAACAGGAGAAATCCAAATACATTTCGAAGTTTAGCGAGTAATACACCAATATTGGTTTCTTAGTTTTGACAAATACATGATGATAATGTAAAATGAAAACATTAGGAGAAAATGACACTGGATAAGTAGTATAAAGGTATAATTTAAACTATCTTTGGAACATTTTTGTATTATCAAATATTAGTCCAAAATAAAAAGGCTTATTCAAAATATTTGAAGAATAAATTCTTAGGAAAACAAAGTTTGTCGAGTCTGGATCCTCAGATAGATATTCTTGTAGCTGCTCCCGACTTTTAAACTTATTTGTTGGATTTCATTGCTATACATCCTCCACATTAAAATTAATTTATTTTCAACATTGCTGCTTAACGAAGTAAAAAATAGCAGCCTTACCTTGTACATAGATAACATTAATACTTGAAGTAGGTATTATCTGGGTAAGAGATGATATTGATTTTAAAGAAAGTGGTGAAAAATGGTTCATTTCTGGATATATTTTGAAGATAAAATCAGCAAGTTTGTGGAAGTAGTAGAATGTATGGAAGAAACTGTTGATTCAAGGATTTCTCCATGGTGTTGAGCCTGAGAATCTGGAAGAATGGTGTGACCATTAATTGAGATGAGAAAGATTTCAAGAGGAGCAGTTTTCTGAGAAAGAAACAGGGGAATCATGACTTGGATTTGGACGTGTTATCTTAGTATATTAGGCTTAAGATACTTATTTAAGCAATCTATTGAGCACCTTAAATATATATTTTACAGGAGAGATCCAACCTAGGGATATAAATTTGGGAGTTATTAGCATATAGATAAGAACAAATGATAACAGCAAGGAAGTGAATGAGGAAAGAAAAGTCAAGAGGTCCCTGATTTCCTCCAATTGAAAGATAAAATAGATGAGGGGATCCAGAAGTGATCAGTGAGACAGAAGAAAAACAAGGTGAGAGTTTCTAGCCCATGGCACAGGGAGGTGAACCCAGGTAGCCTCAGTGAACAACCCAAGTTAAAGAGACAGTCCTGAGGGTTCAAGGGAACAAAAGCTGAAAGGTAGCAACTTCAAAAAGGAGAGTTTTAGAGGGAAAATTGTATATTTGCAGAAGGCCCTTTCCCTGGTATTCAGCAGAATAAAATTCAGGACATACACATGAGGAAACTAATAACGGCTGGAGAAAGAACCCATCTGAGAGGATTAGAGGAAACAGTGCCTGGCACCCATAAGAAGCCGGGAATAGTGCCTATTTCTAATAACCAGGCTGGGGGTGGGGAGTGAGGAACTGTAATGCATACAGCATTGGGTGGAGTACTCAGAGGAGTTTGTGTCAGTTGTAGCAAATAACTGTTCCTAGACCAAATGCTTCTCTGATCCCACCTAACAAAACTCAAATGTAAAACTGGAAAAATTCAACTGTTTCCAAGTAAATCAATCTTGTACTAATACAAAGCACAAGAATATTTATAGAAATACCACAAGAGAAAAAGAGAAACATCCAGAATAATCAAGATAAAATTCATTTATGGCACCTAATCAAAAATTAGAAGGCATACAAAGAGGCAGAAAAACATGACCTATAATAAAGAGAAAAATTAATCAATTGAAACTGACACAGATGTGACACAGATGTTAGAATTAGCAGACAATGATATTAAAAGTTATTATAAATGTACTCCATATGTTCACAAAACTAAAGGAACAAAAACAAATAAAAAAAAAAAACTAAAGGAACATGTTAAGTAGAGATGTAGAATGCATATAAAAATTAAAAGACCCAAATCAGACTCTAGAGATAAAAATTACAATGTGTGAGATTAAAAATATACTTTATGGGATTAATGGAAAATTACACCCTGGAAAAGAAAAAAATAGTACATGTAAAGATATATCAATAAAAAGTATTAATAAGGAAGGCTGAGAGAAAAAGAAAATGAAAAAATAAACATCAATTAGCCTAACATGTTCTCATTTGAGTCCCTGAAAGAGAGAAGGGGAGATAAAAAAATATTATGGCAATAATGGCCACAAGTTTTCCCAATTTGAAGATAATGATAAAGCAATATATCCACGAAGCTCAACAAACCCCAAGTAAAAATTATTTTCAAAAAAATTTGAAGAGAAACGCATCATAGTTAAAACCAGTGGTAAAGAGAAATTAGCTAGAGACACATATAAATTTCCAAAGCCAAGAAAAATCTTAGGAGAAATAATAATGAATTATAATATGATAGCATAGGTGGGATCCTCAAACAATAAAAAGACATTAAGTAAAAATTAAGGAAATTTGAAGATGATATTGGCATTAGTTAATATTAATATGCCAATATTAGTTTAATAATTGTAACAAATGGTGGCTTAGTGGTCGAGCATCTGCCTTTGGCTCAGGTTGTGATCCTGGGGTCCTGGGATCAGGTCCTGCATCAGGCTCCCCACGGCACTCCGGAGTGCCGTGGGGAGCCTGTTTCCTCCTCTGCTTATGTCTCTGCCTCTTTCTGTCTCATGAAAAATAAATAAAAATATTTAAAAAATAATAATTGTAACAAATGCACCTTGCAAATATAAGATGTGAATAACAGAGGAAACTGAGTGCACAGTATATGGAAACTCTGAGTTATCTCAGCAATTTTTTGGTAATTCTAGAAATAAAATGTCTATTTAAAAATGTATATATAGAAGAACAAAAATAAAGATAATAGTAGATATCTTGTCAGAAACAATATAAGTGAGAAGACTAGAGAGACAAATTTTTAATACATTGAAAGAAAAACTGTCAACCTAGAATTTTATACACAATAAAGTATCTTTTGAAAATAGAGAATAGATAATTTTTCAATCCTATAAAAGGCTGAAATAATTCAATACTATCAGAGCGTAATGATAAGAAAAGTTAAATTAAAGGAAGTACTTCAAGCAAAAAGAAAAGGAGGAGGAGGGGCAGGATGGCGGAAGAGCAGGGTCCCCAAATCGCCTGTCCCCACCAAATTACCTAGATAACCTTCAAACCATCCTGAAAATCTATGAATTCGGCCTGAGATGTAAAGAGAGACCAGCTGGAACGCTCCAGTGAGAAGAGTCCGCGCTTCTATCAAGGTAGGAAGACGGGGAAAAAGAGATAAAGGAACAAAAGGCCTCCGAGGGGGAGGGGCCCCGCGAGGAGCCGGGCTGAGGCCGGGGCGAGTGTCCCCAGGACAGGAGAGCCCCGTCCCCGTCCCGGAGGAGCAGGAGCTGCACCAACCTTCCCGGACGGGCGGAAAGGGGCTCGCAGGGAGTTGGAGCAGGACCCAGGAGAGCGGGGATGCCCTCGGGCTCCCGGGGACACTAACAGACACCTGCGCCCGGGAGAGTGCTCCGAGCTCCCTAAGGGCTGCAGCGCGCACGGCGGGACCCGGAGCAGCTCGGAGGGGCTCGGGAGCGGCTCCAGGGAGGGGGCTGCGGGGCGGGAGCGCGAATCCACCAGCGCAGGCCCCGGAGCACAGGGCGCCGGGACACAGCCCAGGATCCGGCCTCCCCCGGGACAGGCAGAGGCCGGGAGGGCCCAGGACAGCGAGGACGCTCCTGCCCCGAGCTGAGCGGATCAGCGGCCCCGCCCCGGAGCCTCCAGGCCCTGCGGACGGAGAACCGAGAGCCCCGAGCCCCGTAGTTCCTGCGGAGGCTGAATCCAGGCTTCCAGAGTTGCCATAGCAACTGCGACTGTTCCTCCTGGGGCCCCACGGGGTAAACAACCCCCGCTGAGCCCTGCAGCAGGCAGGGGCAGAGCAGCTCCCCCAAGTGCTAACACCTGAAAATCAGCACAGCAGGCCCCTCCCCCAGAAGACCAGCTGGACGGACCAGTTCCAGGGGAAGTCAAGGGACTTAAAGTCTACAGAATCAGAAGATACTCCCCCGTGGTTTTTGTTTTTTTTTTTCTTTTTTCTTTTCTTTTTGATTTCTGATTGCTTCCCCCACCCCCCCTTTTTTTTCACCTTTCTTTCTTTTTCTTCTCTTTTTTTCCTTTTTCTTTTCTTTTTCTTTTTTCTCTTTCTCTTTCCTTTTCTTCTCTCTCTATCTCTCCTTTTCCCAATACAACTTGTTTTTGGCCACTCTGCACTGAGCAAAATGACTAGAAGGAAAACCTTACCTCAAAAGAAAGAATCAGAAACAGCCCTCTCTCCCACAGAGCTACAAAATCTGGATTACAATTCAATGTCAGAAAGCCAATTCAGAAGCACCATTATACAGCTACTGGTGGCTCTAGAAAAAAGCATTAAGGACTCACGAGACTTCATGACTGCAGAATTTAGATCCAATCAGGCAGAAATTAAAAATCAACTGAATGAGATGCAATCCAAACTAGAAGTCCTAACGACGAGGGTTAACGAGGTGGAAGAACGAGTGAGTGACATAGAAGACAAGTTAATGGCAAAGAGGGAAACTGAGGAAAAAAGAGACAAACAATTAATGGACCATGAAGACAGATTAAGGGAAATAAATGACAGCCTAAGGAAGAAAAACCTACGTTTAATTGGGGTTCCCGAGGGCGCCGAAAGGGACAGAGGGCCAGAATATGTATTTGAACAAATCCTAGCTGAAAACTTTCCCAATCTGGGAAGGGAAACAGGCATTCAGATCCAGGAAATAGAGAGATCCCCCCCTAAAATCAATAAAAACCATTCAACACCTCGACATCTAATAGTGAAGCTTGCAAATTCCAAAGATAAAGAGAAGATCCTTAAAGCAGCAAGAGACAAGAAGTCCCTGACTTTCATGGGGAGGAGTATTAGGGTAACAGCAGACCTCTCCACAGAGACCTGGCAGGCCAGAAAGGGCTGGCAGGATATATTCAGGGTCCTAAATGAGAAGAACATGCAACCAAGAATACTTTATCCAGCAAGGCTCTCATTCAAAATGGAAGGAGAGATAAAGAGCTTCCAAGACAGGCAGGAACTGAAAGAATATGTGACCTCCAAACCAGCTCTGCAAGAAATTTTAAGGGGGACTCTTAAAACTCCCCTTTAAGAAGAAGTTCAAGTAACTCTCAACGTGAATGGGCTTAATGACCCCATCAAAAGGCGCAGGGTTTCAGACTGGATAAAAAAGCAGGACCCATCTATTTGCTGTCTACAAGAGACTCATTTTAGACAGAAGGACACCTACAACCTGAAAATAAAAGGTTGGAGAACCATTTACCATTCAAATGGTTCTCAAAATATACCCTAAAAACTACAGAACACTTCTGAAAGAAATTGAGGAAGACACAAAGAGATGGAAAAATATTCCATGCTCATGGATTGGCAGAATTAATATTGTGAAAATGTCAATGGTACCCAGGGCAATTTACACGTATAATGCAATCCCTATCAAAATACCATGGACTTTCTTCAGAGACTTAGAACAAATTATTTTAAGATTTGTGTGGAATCAGAAAAGACCCCGAACAGCCAGGGGAATTTTAAAAAAGAAAACCATATCTGGGGGCATCACAATGCCAGATTTCAGGTTGTACTACAAAGCTGTGTTCATCAAGACAGTGTGGTACTGGCACAAAAACAGACACATAGACCAATGGAACAGAACAGAGAACCCAGAAGTGGACCCTGAACTTTATGGTCAACTAATATTCGATAAAGGAGGAAAGACGATCCACTAGAAGTAAGACAGTCTCTTCAATAAATGGTGCTGGGAAAATTGGACATCCACATGCAGAAGAATGAAACTGGACCACTCTCTTGCACCATACACAAAGATAAACTCAAAATAGATGAAAGATCTAAATGTGAGACAAGATTCCATCAAAATCCCAGAGGAGAACTCAGGCAACACCCTTTTTGAACTTGGCCACAGTAACCGGAGAAGGACAAACAGTGTATGTTCTCATTCATTTGGGGAATATGAATAATAGTGAAAGGGAATATAAGGGAAGGGAGAAGAAATGTGTGAGAAATATCAGAAAGGGAGACAGAACATAAAGACTTCTAACTCTGGGAAATGAACTAGGGGTGGTGGAGGGGGAGGAGGGCGGGGTGTGGGGGTGAATGGGTGACGGGCACTGAGGGGGACACTTGACGGGATGAGCACTGGGTGTTATTCTGTATGTTGGTAAATTGAACACCAATAAAAATTAATTTAAAAAAAAGCAAAAAAAAGGAGATTAAATGAAAACATGAATCTAAAACAAGAAATTAAGAGCCCAAGAAATGGTAGCCACTTGGTTAAATATATAAGATATTATCCTTATATCTCATCAAAAGTAACTGTTAAAAAGTAGTTAACTGTGGTGTGAAAAATATGGTATATGTAAAAGCAAAATTATAAAGCCAAAAGTTTACTATTTATTAAGATCAGTAAAACTGATGAACATCTAGACAGACTAATAAGGAAGAAAAATGGCACAAAATTACTACATCAGGAATAAGAAAGATGGTATCACAATCAACTCAACAGACACTAAAAAAGTAATGAAGAATTTGAACAATTTTATACAAATAAGTTCACAATCTTAGGCTAAATGGACATCTAATTTTAAAGCTACAAACTACCAATCTCAGTCGAGGAGAAATAGATAACTTGAACAGTTCTTTAAGTAGATGATCTATTTAAATTATAAATTTGTCATTATAAAAAAAATCAAACCAACATGGCATTATTAGTGAATTATTCTAAGCACTAAAGAGAAATAACAGTAATTCTATATGAATACTTTAAAAATAATTGAAAATGAGGGAATATTTCCTCACTCATTCTATGATGTCAACATCATCCTGTTTCAAAAACCAGACAGAGGGATCCCTGGGTGGTGCAGCGGTTTAGCGCCTGCCTTTGGCCCAGGGCGCGATCCTGGAGACCTGGGATCAAATCCCACATTGGGCTTCCTGCATGGAGCCTGCTTCTCCCTCTGCCTATGTCTCTGCCTCTCTCTCTCTCTCTCTGTGTGACTATCATGAATAAATAAATAAAATCTTAAAAAAAAAGAAAATACTATCAAAAACCAGACAGAGACACTGGAGGAGAAAACAACTGCAGACCAAAATCCGTAATTAATATTGATGCAAAAAATTATTTAAAAATTTTAGAAAATAGATTCCAGAGGCACCTGGGTGGCTTAGTCATTTGAGCATCTGGCTCTTGGTTTTGGCTCCAGTCATGATCTCAGGGTTGTGAGATGGAGGCCCACCTCCTGCACCACCTGCAGTGGAGGGTCTGCTTAGGGTTCTCTCTCTCTCTCTCCCTCTGCCACTCCCCCTCTCATAAAGAAAGAAAAAAATCAATTTAAATTACCATTTTAACAAACTAAAAAAAAATACAATCAAAAGCAAATAAATAAATAACAATCATCTTAATACATTAAAAAATCATTTGATGGGCTTCAATAACCATTATTGATTAAATAAAAACTCTTGGCAATGAAGGGAACCTCTGTAATCTGATAAAGAGCATCTAAGAAAATTCTCTAGTCATCATCACAATTAATATTAAAAAACTAGATGTTTTACCTCTAAGTTTAGGAATAAGACAAAGGTGCCATATTCTTCTCAATATGTTACTGTGGGTTTGATCCAACATAACATAGGGATTGAAGAAATATAAAGATACCCACTGGAAAGGAAGAGCAAACTGCTTTTTGCCAGTTGCATGACCATCTATGTAAGAAATATTATATAAACTACCAAAAAGTCACTAGAACTAAGTGAGTTTAACAAGGTTCAGTGTATGCAATCAATAAACAACAATCAATCATATTTAGATATATAGAAGTATAGAGATAGCAACAAATAATCAAAAATTTAAATTCAATAATCATACCATTTAGAATAGTATGAAAATATTATATGTAGGGGTAAATTTGTGAAAATATGTGTCATAACTATACATGGTAATTATAAAACATTGAGATAAATTAAAGGTGCCCTGAATGAAAGGAGATGCATTATCCCCCACTTTTCTGGAAGTTCATGTTAGACCATTTTGCTTTTACAAAAGACCTACATCAGTATGGTAATGACTTTTTTCATAAAAACAAAAATCCTCTTTGAATTTCTTTCAGTTAGCAAAAAACTGATATAAGTCTTTTGTAAAAGTGAAGTGGCCTAATGCAAACTTTTAGAAAGAGAGGGACAGTCTTCACTTGAGGCTATTTTGGCTTACAAAAGGTTTCAAAGGGACACTGCTTTTGGATAATAGAGGAAACCTCTCCATGCTATGTTCATGTTTCTAAAGACTCAGTATTGTGACAATATCATTTTTCCCCAAATTGAACAATAGATTTAATATAAACTCAGTCAAAATCTCAGCAGGCTATTTTATACAAATTGACAAGATACTTCTATGATTCAATGTAAAAGTCTATGTAATAAAATGTAATGTAAAAAATAGCCAAAACAGCTTTGAAAGGGAAGGTGTCAAGACTCATTATAAAGCTATGCTAATCAAGAAAGTTTAGTATTGGCATAAAGATAAATCAATGGAACAAAATAGTCAGAAATATATGGGCATATGGACAACCGATTTTTAAGACAAAGGTACAGAGGCCATTCAAGAGAAAAAGTATAGTCTTTTCAGAAAATTTTGCTGGACAATGGATATTCGTGTGCCCCCAAGTGAACTTCAAACTATGCTTTGTATCACGTACAAAAATTAACTAAAAGTGGATCCTGGGCCTAAATGTGAAACTTAAAACTGTAAAACTTCAAAGAAAAAACAAAAAAGAAAAATCTATATTTGAACAGGAAAAGATTTCTTATATACAACACCACAAACAGGACACTTGAGAGACACGGTTCCTATTGGAAGGACACTGTTCCTTGAAGGACACTGTTCAGAGAATGATATCAGAAATTAGAGATTAGGAGAACCTTTTTTTGCCAATTACATACACTGGTAAAGACTATATCTAGACTATATAACAACTCTCCAAACTCAATAACAAGAGAACAAACAGGCCAATAATAAATGGGGAAAAGATTAGATATCTTTTCTAATGATTATCTACTGAAGGAAATAGGGATGGCAAATAAGCATGTGAAAAGATGTTCCAAATGATTTATTATTAGGTACATTCAAATTTTAAAACCATGCGATACAACTGCACATATATTAGAAAGGCTAAAATGTAAAAGACTGACCTTAAGAAATGCTGTGGGAGTGCAGAGCAAATAAAACTTCATACACTGCTATTGAGAATGTAAAATGCTTGAATCATGTTCGAAAAAAAGTTGCACTTTCTTAAAAATTAAATATATATCTACTATGTAATCATCTTACTGCTAGGCATTTATTTACCTAAGAGAATGGAAAGCATAGGTTCATACAAAGACTTATATTTGAGTGTTCACAGTATCTTTATTTACTGTGTAGTTAGAAACCAGAATTAACCCAACCACCCATCACAGATGAATGGATTACCCAATTGTGGTACATCCATACAATGGACTAAACAATAGAAAAGACTGAGCTATTGAAACGCATGAAATCGTGGATGAATCTCAAAGAAAATCATGCTGAATGAAAGAAGAGAGACTATAAAAATTAAATACTATATAACTGCATTCGTGTAAACGCTAGAAAATGTAACTGATTTTTATTGACAGAGCCGAGCAAGGGGTGCTTAGTGAGGGGGGCGGTGACATGACATGCCCACCAGAAAACTTTGGGGGTGATGGATATGCTCATTATCTTTATTGTGATGCTGGTTTCAGGGGGATAAGCACATGTCAAAACTCATAAAAATGTATACTTTTTTAATGTATGTAGTTTATTGTTTGTCAATCATACCAATCAATAGAGCTGTTAAAAGGCAGTACCTAGCACATGATAATTGCATAGGAAATAGATGCTGAATACATAAATGAATGAGTGAAGTAATAGATGGATTAGCACTATTTGTAGAACAGTTGAAGCATGTGAAACATAAGTAGGTCACATAAAGCGATTCTTGGGAAGTCATCAACTCATCAATCATTACCTCCCCTCAAAAAATCTGAAACTGTAACTAAGTAAATAGAAAACACATATTTTTTTCTTTATAGCAATATGAATGCTGACCCCCTATAGAACAGAATTATGAAGTGACAAGAGAATGAAAATAAATCTCCTTCTTGTTATTTTAGTGTTAAGGAAAATATGTTAATTCTGAACAAATGAGTAATCTATATATGAGGTTCACAATAACTCTTATGATAAGTATATGCATTATCAGTCACAGAAATTCTACAATTTGCCAACTATTTGGAAAAAAGTTTCCTGTTTCTTAAAATCTATAAAACAATAAATCAGTTAAAGAAAATCTACAATTTGCCAACTATTTTTTAAAAGATTCCTGTTTCTTAAAATCTATAATACAATAACTAGGGAGGATCATTTTTATTATATGGAGATTGTTCACTTTACAAGAAAGTTCACAGAGGAATTATTGAAATATCAGAGTTTACCAGTGCATTCAACTGTTAGTTATCAGATCGTTAACTACTTTATAGGATGAGGTTAAGCTGGAGAGAAAATGAAGTTAATATACAAGAATGGAGTATTGGAATCACTTTGAATAGACTATACACCAGAAATAAGATTTTTAAATCTTGGAAAAAATAATATAATTCAATGGGAAAAAGTACACATAGTCAACAAAAATTCATATTACAGTACACTTTAAGATGATACCTCTAGTGGGATATAATATGAAGGGGTACAAGAGTAGAGAATGTTTGGAGCAAAGAAATAAGTAAGTTGACAAAGATTTGGCATTTAGTTATTTAATTTTAGTTAGTTAAATATATTTAACTATTTAGTTAAATATATTCAGAAAAGAATCCCCAATACCTATAATTTCAAAAGAAAAGGGCATATGTGAAAAAAATTGTGAGCAGCATCTCAAACCTAATATTGCATTTTCTAGGCCTTCTTAGACTACCTTGGCCTGGCAAGTATGTCTTGATGGAACCGAGAGAAACCAGAGTTGATAAACCAAGGACATTTCTTTCATCATCATTTGCTATTGTGGCCCAAGCTAAGTGATCTGTGAAACTATGGTGGGTAATCATCTGTGACATCAATAATCAATGAAATTGTGATATGTAAATATAGTTTCCCATTGTGATATGTAAATATAGTTTCCCATTAGTATGCAAGTCAGAGAACCAGACCAATACAGGCCTTTTTATTTCATTTGATAAAAAAGTGAGATACAGCTATGTAGCAACCATTTGCTGGAGCTTACAGACCCTCCACTCTGCTATCATGATCACACCATATATAACTAGAAAGATCCAGGAGGAATCTCATTTGTGTTCACAGGTGAATCTTTTCAGAAACCACAGATTAAAAACAAGCAAGTAAGTAAGCAAACCAAAAATACCTATTCTCCTAATCTGCTTTCCCTTTATTGGAAACCAGTATATTCATTGGTTGCTTCTGACATTTTCATTGGTAACACTCCCAACATACACTGATGAAGAGCCATCAATGGTATATGGTGGTAGTACCACTGTACACTGCCAACTTTCACCAGACACTTGGAATACCATAGAGTATTCTCCTACTATAGCAGGCATCATTGTTTTTCTGTTGCACACCATGTTTCACATCCCTCTGGTAATGTGTCATGGTTTGGGAAGGTCAACTCAATGTTGTGTTTTGCTCATCCAGCCAATCAACATGTAGAGAACTTTCTACTGGGTGACAAGGAGACAATAGTTAACTAAAATAGATGTTCTATGAGGTTTTCAACAGGGGAGTATCACACATTAGAGACGAATGTCTTGACCTGCTAGGTACAGTGCGACTACCTAGAGAGGTATTTGCAAAGATTTAACCTAGAAGCAATGAGAAATCATTAAAATACAGGAAATGCATGGTCATATTTGCTGTATGAAAAAGGTCTTCCTGGTTGCAGTGGGGGAAACAGCATAAATGTGAGGAGGTAGTTGGCCTCTTGACTAAGACCATGCGAGGTAGAGAGAAATGCATCAGCCTGAGTTTCAGGAGGAAACAAAAAATCAACAACATGGTGACAAATTGGATTTGGGTAATGAAGGATTGCAAGATGTTAGGGATGACTCTCATGCTTCTTTCTTTCTCTGACAAAGGAAGGAGAACTTCTTGGTGTCACAACCCTTACAGGATCCCAGAGCAGTGCTCTTCATCTATCTATCTATCTATCTCTCTATCTATCTATCTATCTATCTATCTATCTATCTATCTATCTTTAAAGGAAGCTGCTATTTATCGATTCTTTCTTATGTGTCAACATAGTATTAGATTTCTTAACCTGAAATAATGCACTGAATTCTCTGAACAATTCTGTGAGCTAGGTGCTCACTATCCTTCCCGATTCAATGGCAAGAAAAGTGAGGATCTAAACATTGAGTAAATGTGTCAAGGCTACTCGGCTAGGATGGGTCAGATCTGGCGTTGATGGCTTGGTAATGTAATTCTAGAGGCTTCATTCTTGAAAGTGCTACACTAAACTACCGAAATTGCTCTCTCAGAGATATATTTATTCTCTCTTTATATCATTTAGATATAAGTTCATGGAAGGATGAGTGTTTGTGTGTGTGTTTCCTTTGTGCATGGAGTTATCTGTGATACATCCAGATGCATATGTATTTGCCATGTGTGTGTAATTGCACATATGTGTGTGTGTTGTGTATGTTCATGAATGGAGGTACATATCTGTGTTATGTATACATATTAGTATAGAGACTAAATGTGTGGGGTGGGGGTGTGGTGATATGTGTGCATGTATGCACACGATAGGCCAGGAGATAAATCACTTTACTCTGACAAGGAAGCTTTTATTCCCAAGTAGGCCTGTTATGCCCTAATCCTTTTTTCATTAACACAGTCTTTTTCCATTTGGAGTAAAGTACAAAATTATTTCAAGGAAGATAATCTCTGAGGTCTCTAACATTATACTGTTATTTTTATTGTACTATTTCTGAAATATTTATATGTTTAAAGCTTTTTATAACATAAAGAAAAAATAAGTTTATAAATTAAAAGCAAACAAAAAGATATCTAAAAGTAACAGCATTAATGTATTGTGATGGATGAAGTTGTTTTGCTGAAACTAAATTCCTGTAATATGAATGTGGTATTGACATGCCATGGCACAGTCTGCTTTTTAAAAAGGAGCATATATAAACTCCCTCCATTTTCACTCTCCATAATATCTTGAACTGTTTTTCCACTTGATGAGCTTTAATGTAATTTGGCCTACATTTTGCATTAAAGTAACATTTATGTATTAAATCATTTTCTTCCTTTTTTCCCCTTCTCATTAGCACACAATAATTAAAATAGCATTATATAAAAACTAATGCTGGCACTAAAAATTCTTGTATTAACCAATTATAAGTTGATATGTTCTTACAATATATTGTATTTATTTATATTATCCAAGTGAAATATAAAACTTTAAATATTTTTTGTACTTCTTGAAGCTCTGTTTAAAAACAATGCCATAAGATTTTGTGATCCAAAAAGGCTACTTAAAATCTGACACAAATTAGTTTCTCTCTGACAGTAGCAGCATTCTGTAAACAGCATCAGATCCATTAGGATCCCAGGAAGGAGCACAGGTTGGCCTTGAAGCTGCCCCTTGCCCTTACCACCACTACCATCAAGCTAAAGCAGTCAAAATAATTCTCTCCTCGATTATACAAATGTAACAGTTGTATAATCATAGTCTGTTTGGTCATAGTCTGCATAGCCTTCAGTTGAATAGTACAGTTTTCATTCATTGCTTCCACAAACATAAGTTTTTTAGGCCCTTTGCTTGGCACTGGAGATAACAAAGATGGATGAGGTAGTTTCTGCCTCAAGGAGCTTAGAATATCTGTAGGTGTGAGAGATAGAGGTACCTTACCCAGTTTCAGTGTCCAGGAAGAGTATCCTGGAAGACATAACTTGTGATAGCTAAATTCTTAAAGATAAGCATAGTAAGTGAGAGATGGAAGGAGAAGCATTTGGAGTATCAGAAGCAGCGAGTGACAAAGGAACTAAAAATAGTTGAGTTTTTATGGATCAGCGTATGGGGAGAGGGGATGAAAAAGGCCATGTCATGAAGTGCTTTCCAGGCCAAGTTTAGGAGTTTGGTCTTTTGCTCTAAAAGCCATGGAAAGCCTGTTTTGAGTATCAAACAGATCATGCCACACAGGTAATAGTATATTGAAAGCTCAATGAAGGAATCGTATGAAAGATAGATAGGGCGAAGGTGTAGCATAGACAGGATTAAGGGGACTGGTTGGTAGGATGAAAAAGAAATATGATGGTGGTGTCAACTAAATAGTGGTAACACAAGGATAGAATTTATGAGATTGAAAATTTATAAAAAGATGGAATTTTATTTGAACTTGCTAAAGAAGTTGAAAACACTTTAAATAAAAAGTCAAAGATGAGGCCCTAGTTTTTGGCTTGGACGTCAATGAGGGTAGAGAGCAATAAACATTGAGTTCTTCATATATGGCAAATAGCAGAATGAATGTTTTACATTTACTATTTCACTTAATCTTTATACTACTTTAAGGCTGATACTGTTATCTCTCTCTCTCTCTCTCTCTCTCTCTCTCTCTCTCTCTCTCAAGTTAAAGATCCTGACAACTCAGAGTGGTTTCACCCCTTGCCAATTTTGAATCTCATTCACGGAGCTAAAAAAAGCTCAAAAGGAGCGATAGTCATTTAGGGAATGAAGATTAATTTAATTTTGGACAGGTTGACTTTGAGTCATGTATTAAGAAAACCCCAGAAATATGCAACTCCAAGGATCACCATTCACAAAGGCCATAACCAATGCACTCTGGCATTCTCCTATGTAACATACCTGCAAGGGGATAAATTTAGTATGCAGCTGTATATGCATGTCTGGAGCTCAGCATAAAGCACTAGGCTGTAGATTTATATTTGGAACATGAGGTTATAGTCTCTGGAAGACAAAACACACTAAATAAATATTTATTGGATAGATGTCAAATTGATGATAATTGAAGCCCTGAGTATGAGGGAGATCATTCTAGAAGCATGCATAGTGAAGAGAGTTGTAATATATAAACGTTTCAGGACTAGGCAACAGAAGGAAATGCCATGAAAGAGATTGTGAGGAACTAACCAGAGCAGTAAGAAGCAAATCTATTGTGTGTTACAGAAATTAAAGGAAGGGAAGTTTTCATAAGAAGCATCTGGTCTCTGAAGTCAAATGCTTCCAAAAGACATTGAATGATGAAGATAGAGCCTGGAACCTGGGTGTGGGATTCGGTGGCGAGAACGTCTGAGAAGAATCTTGATGCACGAAGAAGAGTCTGAGCTAAGGAGAGGTAGAAGAGTCTACACATGGAAAACTTGTTCGAACTTAGTATTTTTCACTTGTTTCATATCATGAATGATTATAGGGAGATTTTTACTACCTGGAATGTCTCTGTCCAATCCGGGCTTCTCATGTTCAGTCACAGCAGAAATTTACCAGAGACTCTCACTGTTTGAATTTAAAGTTGGACTTAGTTTATAATTAATTATCTAATCTCAGAATCGACAATGGCCACATATTTGTGGGGAAAAAAGTACTATGAAAATCTCAGCAGTTGATCTAGTCTGCCTTCATTGCCTTAAAAAGAAAAGCTCAAAAGGTTCTATCCCACCCCTCATGGCAACTAGAATGATGCCATTTTTCTATACTATATTATTTTACTAGGTTCAAATAGCTGTTGTGCTAAAAAACAAAAACAAATAGCTGTTGTGTTTAAACATTGTTCAAGGCAACCTCAATCTTTTTGGAAATAATCCAAGAATATGAAATTTTTTAAAAAGGTGGTAAACGTACTCAGAAGTACAAAATGAAAATACATATTTTTGAGAACCACCTGCTAATGCAACAACACTTTAAAGCCATATGGACTTTGCTCAAATATATTTTTCTTTTCCCAGCTGGTTGTTAGTAAGAATTAGAGCCTTAAAGGTCTTCTGGTCACACAATAAATGCATGATTAAGAGTTCATTTTCATAATCAAAGAAACTTTAAATTGATAAAAAGATGCAAAATAATTGGATGATTTTACTAGTTACTTACATAGCATGTTATCACTTTATCCATCTTCTCATTGGAGACAGAGACAGCACAGCTGGGAGAACTAAGAACCTTGGACAAACAGACCCAGATAAGGCCCCAACCCTGATGCTGCTGAAGTGTGATCTCCAGACTGAATGAGCTATGCTTTGGTCCCTGGATCACCATCAGCCTCAATCTTAATCAACCCAGGAACTCAGGACAGTGAACAATCTAACTCTTCCTACTTAGACTTAGAAATCCTAGTGATTATAGCTTGTTTCCAGCATTTTACGGACAATGATATCTGGCAGCCACGCAGGCTTTCTAAATTTTCATCACCTTTTGCTTCCATTATCTCCCCTTCCAACAATATAACAGAGTGAATGGAAGAAACATGTTTTTTTCTCCCCCCTCTGGGATAGATGAGGAGATGAAAGATTAAGAGATACGTTCAAAGTTACACAATTGATAAGTGGCAGATCCAAGTTTATAATCTGTCTCTTCTAACCCTTTGTAGTGGATTCGGCAGCTACCCATCGTAAGGAAGTCTGAGTAAAAGAGTAGAATTCTCCATGATGATTTTCAGATTTCTAAAGAATTAAGGCAGAAATCTTTTTTTTTTCTAATGGGGAAGATAAAAGATGAATATAGATTCTTTACAACTTCTGCCATTGAGAGATAGTCTAATTGTTTTACTTGTGAATCTGGGATGCCCTTGGTAACTTGTTTGAAAACCAGAATATAGTAAAAGTGACGTTCTGGACTTTGGAGGGTAGGTCATGAGAACCTGTGTAGTTTCTATATATGCCTCTTGGAATGCTCACCATGGAAGAAACCAATTGTCACATAAGAAGTTCTGAGAACACCATTCATTGGGGAAGCCCAGTCTAGTTATGTGAAGATGCTGCATGTGAAGACAAGGATACTAGCTTGCCCCAATTGTCTCAGATGTACCAACCCAGAGGCCAGAGGTTTTTTTTTTTAATATATTTTTTAATTTTTTTAAATTTATTTATGATAGTCACAGAGAGAGAGAGAGGCAGAGACATAGGCAGAGGGAGAAGCAGGCTCCATGCAACGGGAGCCCGACGTGGGATTCGATCCCAGGTCTCCAGGATCGCGCCCTGGGCCAAAGGCAGGCGCCAAACCGCTGCACCACCCAGGGATCCCGAGGCCAGAGTTTTGAATTAAGATGCCACCTTGGGCTTTCTAGCCCCAGGAGACACAATATGGAGAAGAATTGAAGTGTGCACCTGATAAAAACAGAGGTTTTTAACATATGGCCTTCACTTATCTGTGTCAGGTAAATTCACCTGAGCCACACTCCCTGACTCCCAGTCATCAGGAAGCAGGGATGAGACATTTCTATTCTAACCTGTCTGAATTGTGACCATAATAAAATGGATGTTGTTTTATACTACTAAATTTGAGGTTTTTTATGCAACAATAGACGAACAGAACATCTTATGTAAAGCCTTTGATATGACTTCTTGATTGAGTATCCTTCAAAATCAGAATTGTTAGTCATGGAAACAACACAGGAAAATGCAGTTAAACAGAACTCTTGGGGAACAAGTTCGTTGTGGATGATGGAATGATTGCACTTCAGAAGATGGAGGTGATCAATCTTTGAAATGCTTATGACATTGTATTTTAACTGTATAAGATGAATAGTTATACATACAATTTCTTATACGTTAAAAAAATACATAGTGAACACATATTATGTGTTAGACTCTATGTTCAGCACTTGATAAGAGTCTTGTACTAGACAGACATAGCCTTTGCTTCCACAAATTTTACAGATTAGTGGGAGAGGCAGAGATATTAGGCTATTTACTGAAAATTACAAAGAAGGTAAGCGATAGAGCTAGGTTTCCAACCGAGGTCTGCCTGACTCCCAAGTTCATTTGCAAGATGATATAGCTGAGGTCAATGGCCCAGTCTCATGCCTTGCCTTTATCCCTTCCTTTAACGTTGTTTTAAGTATGGTCTCTTTGGAAAACAGTTGCAATGAAAAAAAACATCACATATTTATATCTGTCTTCAGCCTTCTAAATAAGACAAACTGAGCTACATTGTGGAAATGACTTTGACTTGTTTCTGCATGGTCATAGCTAGGATTTAATCAGCAAATCCAAGTGAAACAAACTGTTTGCAGTCATTTAAAATGGCATCAATGATAATAATAATGATTCCTTATACTTTTCTGGTGCCTTTCATCTGAGGATTGCAAAAGGCTTTACAGACATTAATTAAGCCTTACAGGATTTCGATGAAGTCATGAAGCAGTTTAATTACTGTAATATATTGAGATTTTAAATAAAGCAAAAGCAACTTCAGATCCACATTTTCTTTTCAGAATCACTCTTCTTTGCTCTTGGTAGCATGGACCTAAGAGTTTTAGGAATTACTTTTGTATTCCTTTATTTGTTTCCCACGTTACTAAGAAATTGTGACACCATAATGTCCAGACACAGGATAGTGACGTTGTATATATCCTGGGAATTAACTGATCAACCAACACACTGGGCACTGTGATTTAAGAGAATGGAGTACAATACCTGTCCTCAAAGATCTCCCAACTCAGTGGGAAAATATATAAATAAAAAACAGTGTGATTAGAGTTGTGACAGAGCTATTCATAAAGCATTATTCTAGCATATAAGAGTGTATCTAACTATGATAATAATAGCTAATACCATAGAGGGCTTATTTTGTACCTTTCCAGTATGTCACATATAGTAACTGCTTATTTTTTCACAACAATTCTGATATGTAGGCATAATTGTTTTCCTAATTTTACAAACAGAAAACGGAAGCAGAGATCTTGAGTAATTTCCCCAAGCTCACCTAGCTGGGATGTGGATTAGAAAGCTCAGTGGCATTAAATAATTGCTAGAGTTGGAGTTCAAGAAAAAATAACTAAAAGGAGGTATTGATTATAGAGAGAAAGTGACTAAGGCAGAGAGAGAGAGAGAAAGGCAAGGAGAGAGGGAAAGGAAAATGGAGAGAGAACAGTCTATTGATGTAAATCTCAGAGTATAATCACATGAGAGGCTGAAGTGATGTAGAAGAAGATATTTTTGGTGAAAGACTTAGAAAATGTGAGAGGTCAGCATGTTGGTTAAATCTGTTCTGTTGACATTGAGGGTTAAAAATGATGACTACAGCGATAGTGAAAAGGAATGTTCATCTATAAATGGGAAGGAAGGACTGAAATGATAAATAACGACACCGAAAAACAGAAGTAGATAATGATGTCTGATAATATGAACATTAAAAGAAAGTTGGGGTACTTCTTGGTAAAGATTTATTTATTTGAGAGAGAGAGAGAGAGAGAGAGAGGGAGAGAGAGATTGAATAGGAGGGGCAGGGGGAGAGATAATCTGAAGCAGAATCTATGCTGAGTATGGAGCCTTGTGTGGGGCTTGATCTTATGACCCTGAGATCAGATCTCAGCTGAAATGAAGACTTAATGAACTGCACCAAGCAGGCATCCCACGAAGTTGGGGTCTTTGATGGAAGAAAATGGTGTGAAAGAAGCAATGGGTAGTTAGGAGGGAGCAGACACCACTTAAATATCATAAGATAGGTAGAATTGGAAGAAATCTAGCCTGTGGCTGAGAGAAGTGGGGAACCCAGAGTTCTCCGGGGACATCTTCCAGTTAGAGGAAAAAAAAAAGGAAAGAGAACAAAGAGAAAAAAAAATAGGATATTTTGTCAATGATGAATTGCCATTGCTCATGAACAACGTGATAGGGTTTGGAAGGGCATGGAGATGAGTTCAGTCCTAGGGACAGAGACTAAAAGGTGGAAATGGGCTTCTAGGTGAGGGACTTTGGAGTACCTGAGACAGGATGAAGAGTAAGGCATGATGAGATTCCAGGATTAGCAGCACTTGGAAGACTTCAGGGCTACTGAATTAGACCTAGAGAGAACACTGATTTCTCTGAGCTTGATCACCTCACTCATCTAGACAACTGTTCTCATTCATCTCCAGTGTACCTGTGGCAGCCAGGGCACGCCAAGTAGGAGGAGCCACTTGGCTCCCTCTCTTTACATTTTTATGTGGAGTTATAATCATAACAATAATAGCCCTGCCACTTATTCCTTCTCTTTATATTCAGCCTTTTCTCATGGAATAGCAGTAGTCATTAATCCGCAATTTCTTAACAAGGAAGATAATCCATTCAATAATTGCAACACTGGAGTTACTCACCTTTCTTCCATGTTGCCCCCCAATACAGTGATGCTTCAGTTTCGGTTAAGCATGTTTACTTTGTAGGCACTAACCGTCAGTGAGGCTGACCTAATTCTAGACTAAGTGGAAGATACGGGAGGATGAGAATGGGACAGAGAGCTACAGAACCCTACTTATTTGCAAACCTTTGCCAAATCCTCTAGTTTTTTATTCAATTATAAAGCTAAAAATTTGTGTGTATCTCTTAATTGGTTCCAAATCTTGGTGGAAATAGGCATGCTATGTTTTGAGTCCCTAAACCCCAAAAGTTATAATAGAGGACTTGGGATCCTTCTCAATAATGGAAGAAAAATTGTGAGCCCCTAGAGTACATATACTTAGGACAACTGTTTACACTGTTGTGGAAAAGGGCTGAGGTAGTTATTCAAGGAAACTAGAATGCATTTGACACAAAGCAGTGTGTAATACATATGCTTTTTCTCTTCTCCTCTAAAAAAAAATAATAATGAGAGGCCTTTGAATTGATCGTTGATGATAATCTATTCCATAACTGAGGATCCTAGATGTTAAGGATACCAAAGACTTCTAAATCATCATGTAGATTTGGCAGTCGTATCTTGGTAGAATTGCGACTTCTGATGGCATACTAAGAGTTATTATGGAGTCACCTTTTTCATGGAAGTAGAAATGGGATTAGAGTTTATGTGCCAATATCTAAGAGTCAAACACTGTAATTGATCATACAACAATGAGTGATTGAAAGGGGACAGAACTGGCTGCCTTGTGCTAATTAGTTTATATGGGGTGATTGAGTTGCCTCATGCTTGGAAAGAACTTTGCAGGACCTTTGAAGATTGCAACTTCCAAATAAAGACATTATTAGCTAGATAACATATTTCATTCATGGGAGGTCAACTATAAACATTGGTGCTAATCTGGAATTTCCTGTGGTTAAACTCTTCCATCCCTCAAACTGTGATGTAGAAGAAAGTACGACTGTCCTATTTAGATAGGCAAGGATGAAAATGGGGAGAAAAGTGATGCCTGGGTGGCACAGTCGGTTAAGCATCTGACTCTTGATTTCATCTCAAGTCATGAGTAGGGTCAGGTTCTGCACTCAGTGCCAAGTCTGATTTGGATTCTCCTTCTCCCTCTGCCCTTCCCTCTTGTGCTTCCTCCCTCCCTTTAAAACAAACAAATAAATATTTAAAAAAAAAGGAAATGGGGAGAAAAATCTTGACATGTTCAATCCCTGGATCTAGTCATCCCTGAGAATAGCATGATTCTTGTGATGCCTGCAATTTGGTTATATAAGCCAATAAATTTATTTATTAACTGAATTAATTTAAATTGGGCAACTTCAAATTTGCAATATATTCCTAGTAATATGAGAAGATTCTATTTCTTCTTTTCCTTTTCATCTCCATTTGGTTTACCATTATATTCTAAATTTTCTATGAAGAATATTCATTTGTAAGTATAGGAATATTAGAAATCTATGGAATAATAATAAAGGAATAGAAAATGAAGTTCTGACTCAACAAGTCCTAAACATTAATTTGGAAAGAGAATATCAAATGCCAGAAATGTGTCTGGGTTGACAACTGGGTGGCTCAGCGGTTAAGTGTCTGCCTTCAGCTCAGGGCATGATCCTGGAGTCCCAGGATGGAGTCCCACATTAGGCTCCCTGCATGGAGCCTGCTTCTCCCTCTGCCCGTGTCTCTGCCTCTCTCTCTCTCTCTGTCTCTCACATAAATAAATAAATAAATAAATAAATAAATAAATAAATAAATCAAACTTTAAAACAAAACAAAACAAAACAAAAAGAAATGTATCTGGGACCAAAATAATCTTTTGGCCTGCTGGACCAGATCTGCAGATCTATTGGAGGTTCAGCATTAGTTTGTTGTCTTAATTTGTGTAGATTGATCAATCTGGAGACAAAAACTCAAAATGTGGCTTAGATTATCTAAAAATGTATAGCAAATCTATGCTGGACAACTTGCATAGAGGAGAAATTTGTATAGAATTACAGGAAAGTTCAAAACGTATGTTTAGAATAGAATGAGAGCCAGGCTGCTTCAGGGATCTATAGAACATTGACTGATAATTTAATCATCATAGATGGAATGAATCAGTTCTATTTTCCCCCTTCTTCTCCTTCCCCTTCTTCCTCTTCCCTTTACCCTTCCCCTTCTTCCTCTTTCCTTTCTTCTTCTTCTTCTTCTTCTTCTTCTTCTTCTTCTTCTTCCTTTCCTTTCTCCTTCTCCTCCTCCTCCTCCTCCTCCTCCTTTCCCCCCTTCTTCTCCTCCTCCTCTTCCTTTTCCTCCCCCTTTTCCTCTTTCTCCTACTTCCCCTCTTCTTTCTTTCTTTGGCAATTATTTCACTCTGCTCAAGATTTAAACCCCTGGGGGACACTTGAATTCCTTCTTCCTTTTCATACTGGCTTTCCTGATTTACTCTTCCTCCAAGACCAAGAACAGTGACGGAAAGGTAATTTTTTAAAAGAGAGAAAAAGGGATTTAAGAAAGAACGAAAAAGAATAAGAAAAAAGGAAAGAAAGAAAACATACTTGGGTCCTGTTAAAAACTCAGTAAAAAATGAGTACTGCAACTATGAACAATACTACATGCCAGCCAGTATTGAGTGATAAGGACTCAATATGAACTTTTTGCTCTAATTGGCTACTACTATGTAACAAATCACAAAAATAAATAGATGATAGATAGATAGATAGATGATAGATAGATAGATAACAAAAATCCAGCGGCTTAAGAATGGCAATTATATTTCAAGGTTTCTGTGTGTTAGGAATTTGGGAAACACTCAGCTGGGCAATTCTGGCTCCAGTCACTCAGGTGGTTGCTACCAGAAGGGGATGTTAGAACGACAAGGAACTGAGGAAGCCAGAAGCTACATGGGCATCTCTCATTAGGTGGTTCACTATCCTCCCTTTGAAGTTAGTCTCTCCTTGTTGGTTAGTTTGAGCTTCCTCACAGCATGGCGATTTGAAGCCAGGCTGCTAATATGGTTTCTCAGGGCTCCAGAGGTAAGTGCCCCCAAGAGAACCAGGCAAAACCTACGTTGCTTTTGTTGCCAGCCTCAGAAGTAATGTAGCATCATTTTTTGTCACAGTCATGACCCCATCTAGATTCAAGGAGAAGGAATTGAGACCCCGCCTCTTAATGGGACGAGTGTCAAAATCACATTGAAAGAAGAGCATGTGTGTTGGGAGATATTATTGGAAAATACAATCTGTCACTTTTGGAAAATACAATCTGCCTCAAGTATGGACCCCGAACACACTAAACTCAGTATAAGAAGCCTGGTGATGTCTTGAAGTCCTCATAATGACTGCCTTTCCCCTTCCTCTCTATCCCCTATGTTTAGGGCCTATAGCAGGCAGGATAAATCACAATGCAACTCACTCCTTGATATTTTTAATACATATCACAGAACAGAAGTGAAGTTGTGAAGGAAGTAAAATCAATTCCAATAAATGAATTACTTTTTTCATAATGGTTTTATGAATATGAAGAATATTATTTTTATAGGGCTATTTTTTAACACCTCAATCACAAAAGAAATTACTTCATTTGAGGAAATGATGGAAGACCTTTGTGGTTTTGGCATAGGACATTTCAAGATCCAAGGCATATTTATTGTGCATCCACTATGTGCCAAGCACTATTCTTGGTGACGGGAATGCAGCAAAACAAAACAAAATGAAAAACATCTCTGCCACCATGAAAGTAACCTGAATACACTGTTCACTCAGGAAAAGGACAGTGCTAGTAAATGCAGATGTATTCAATTTCTCCTACCACTGCTAGATAAGCCCCCCAGGGCAGGAGCTGTGTCATTTTCACTACTGTATCCCCAGCCTAGCATGGTGCCTGAAGGAGTGCAAGTATTCAATAAACATTTGTTGAATTAATATGCGGATGTTAAGGAATTCAGGCCAGTTCCTTAAAGAAAAGGGCTTCCCCGAGAAAGTAGTCAGCATGCCCTCTTCTTCAAGGATTGACACTAGACTACCTTGAGGAGATTGCTAACCTCCATCCTTAGGAACAAAGGTTGAACAAAACGTGGGGAAGGAGCAAGGACTGGCTCTTTGTTACATTCTCAGTAATAGAAGAATAAAGAAATCAATATGATTTCTTGAGCCTTGTAATTACAAGACTCTTGTGTTTGTTATTGTTGCTTTTCTCTGTTTCCCTGTGGTGACCAATAGTAATTTAAAAAAAAAATATCCCATGTACTTGTCTTTGGGGAATGGAAGGAAGGAGGAAGCTGAGGAGACTTGCTTTCTGCAAGGAAGCTAGAGGGGAGAGGATCCTCAAGGGATAGAGCTCATGTTGGCAACTTTGGAGAGCAGGGGATGGGTGGAGTCCTTGGGGCCTGCTCCAAGGAAAGACAGGACGGCAACAAGCCTGCGCCACAGAGGGTCTTGAAACTCAAGGCTGCAAGGGCCTTTGTGGTTATGTGAGCAATCCTTGCCCAAATTTCCCTTGTAAAGAATTAAAAACAAATTAGTACTTTTCTCATGCTCTCACTTTTGTGTTCTCTCTGTCAGTTAAATATGCCATCCACACTGGAAACCTTTCTGATGCTCTGACCTGCTTTTCTCATCCTTCATTTATAATCACTCACCTAGTCCTGTCATTTCTACCTGTTAATGTCTTTCAAATCTGTCCCCTTATATCTAACATATGAGGTTTCTGCTCTCCATATAACTTTTTGATTCAATTTTTGTGCCTCTTCTCCCAAATATATCCTATGCTCTAGTCATATAGGTTTGCTCACTGAAGCCCAAGTATGCCACACTATTCCAAATAATTGACACATATGTACATTTGCATATAATTTTCACTTTGCTGAAAATGTACTTCCTTTTCTCTCCAATAGCTCAGTGAAATATCACTTCCACTCAGTGAAGCCTTTATACCCTCTGTCCCCCACCCCATAGGCAACCATAGTCTTCCATAGTCTGTGTTTATGTTCTTGTTCTGAATGAGTTTCCTTATTAGATTGTGACTTTCTTGAGAGGAGGGGTTTTGTGTTAACACAGTGTCACAAGTGCCCTAGTACAACACATATTGAAAAAAATTGGTAAATAACACACATGAAGTGAATGAATGAATGTGAGAAGGCATGGATAGTTTTGGCCCTCAGAGATGTGATGCTAGGGAAAAATTATATACACAAGTCTAGATAGATGTGGGAGAGACCAATCTATTACATGTCACTGATTGTACCTAGAAAGCTGCCTTTTTATTGCTTGGGGGTATAAAGACATTAAACTAGGAAATGCCAGTATAGCTGTTCAGCCTCTGGACAGCTAGAAAGCCTCAGCTCTACAAAGAATATGCAATTCTGTCCTTAGATGCAAGGAAAACACCAACTTTGAGCAAAGTAGTTTCGTACCTGAAGGGGTACGAAAAGTGCATTCACTCTTCTGTGTGGCATGACTATACTTACTTCCAGGTATCCTGTGTGTGGCCAGGTCATCTCATCTAGAAACAATGCACATATATGCATATATATGAACTATATAGTTGTACCTGAAGGGTACCTGAAGGGGGTATTTACTTTTTTGTGTGGCAAAAGTGAGCCTACTTCCAGGTGTCCTGTATGGGGCCAGCTCACCTCATCTAGAAGCAGTGACTTTAGCCAGTTGTACATTCCAAAAAGATAAGCAATTTTTTTACACATTAGTGCAAGAACAGAGATCTACTAATGATTATTAAATAGCCAATATCTTAAGTCTGCTTAGGCTACTGTAACAAAATACTGTACAATAGTCAGCTTAAATAACAGAAAAGTGTTTCTTTTTTTAAGATTTTATTTATTTATTCATGAGAGACACAGAGAGAGAAAGGCAGAGACACAGGCAGAGGGAGAAGCAGGCTCCATGCAGGAAGCCTGAAGTAGGACTCGATCCCAGGACTTCAGGATCACGCCCTGAGCTGAAGGCAGACGCTTAACCGCTGAGCCACCCAGGTGTCCCCAGAGAAGTGTTTCTTACAGTTCAGTACTGGGAAATTCATGATTGAGGTATCTGCAGATTAAGTGTCTGTTGAGTGCCTGTTCAACATTATAGACAGCTGTCTTATTTATTTATTTATTTATTTATTTATTTATTTATTTATTTATTTATTTTTATTATTTATTTATGATAGTCATACAGAGAGAGAGAGAGAGGCAGAGACATAGGCAGAGGGAGAAGCAGGCTCCATGCACCGGGAGCCTGAGGTGGGATTTGATCCCAGGTCTCCAGGATCGTGCCCTGGGCCAAAGGCAGGCGCCAAACTGCCACGCCACCCAGGGATCCCTTTATTTATTTATTTATTTATTTATTTGTTTGTTTATTTATTTATTTATTTATTAGCTGTCTTCTTTCAATGTGGGCTCAGAGAGACAAAGAGAGAGACAGAGCTCTTAAGTCTCTATCTCAGGTAGAGGCACAAATCCCATCATGAAGGACCACCCTTAATACCTCATCTAAGCTTAATTACTTCCCAACCTCTAAATACCATCACATTTTGGATTAGGGCTTCAACATATGAATTTTGTGGGGACACAAGGATTCAGTACATACCAGCCAATTAGCAATGATCCCAAAACAGCAGTCATTTTAATAACTATAGTTATCTAATCAAATAACTATAGTTTTAATAACTATAGTTATTTAATCAAATAAACTATAAGAAAAAAACTATAAGAATAGAGCCATAGTTGAGATTTATTGAAAGCTTGCTACGTGGTAGTCAACATTTAAGTGTTTTTAATATCTTAACTCATTTTATCCTCTTATTGACCCTATGAAGTATGTGTTACATTATACAGATGAAAAAATTGAAGTACAGAAAGCTTTAGCAACTACCCTGAAGACATTCAAGTAATGATTAGTAGAACTGGAAATCAAACTTAGTTAGCCTGACTCCACAGCTTGCTCTTTTAGCCATAATGCTGAATTTAGATTAAGAAAAATTCAGAGATTTTTTTACTTAATGACTTTTAACATTTTTGTAGTCATGGAAGCATTTATCCAAAGCATATTATCAAAAAAAAAATTCTAGCATATAAAAAGAAAAAGCCTGAACTAGACTTCTATCCTATCAATATGGTAGGCCAGGAAAATGGGAAATGAATTTATTTAATGTTTAAGTGTATATTTTATTACTCAGCAAAATGGGAGAAGCATCAAGGGACAGGAAAAAAAGTGGGATCAGAAATGTAGTATAATAAAATGGAGGTTTTTGTAAAAGTACCTGGAGACTTCTAGTAAACTACAGCCTTTGTTTTAACAGGCATGTGATAAAAGGAGAAAAAGTCTCGGCCTCATACAAGTACAGATTCACCATAGTCACACTTAAATCTGGGATTTATGACTGGATACTTCTTAGAAAAAAGGGTGAATCACAACACACACAAACACACACACACACACGTCATGTGAAGGGAGAAAGCAAAGAAACTTGTCAATCACAGCTTTGAATCTTAGGTAGGATAAAATTTTAGAAGTTATCTACAAAAGTTCTAAACTATATATTATCCCTCACCAAAAAATAAATAAACTACATATTGCCCATCACACAAGTTGAAAATTAGGGTCTACAGTACCTAAGAAACCTGAACCAAGAAATTATGTAAAATATATTTGGGGCTAGAGTTCTCTGAATGGTCTGGCAGAAACAAATGCAAATCCTCTCTCCAGGAATGCATTCTCAGCCCAGATGTTATAGAATTCTATAGATAAAACTCCAATAGAATATAAACGTACAGAAAAAATTAAAAAGAAACTCAAAGAAATAAGGCACGTGATTTCTGGTCTAGCATATAAGGAGCTTGAATGTCATCACTCCCTTCTCAAATGACAAAAGCTGAACAAACTGAAAATCAACAACACTCCTTAGATCCGTTAGAGAACTGAGGTCACAGGGCGAACTGGTGCCCCTCAAACGGGAACGAGGAGTGGATACCAAAAACCACATTACCTTCTGCTTACGTAAAGCAGAAGACTGCTGCTAGAGACAACGCTGACAAGAGCAGTTCAAATGTGAATGATGAATTATCAGAGGTTGAGTGTGGATTGGCCTACAAGTTGAAGTGACAGGGGCCTGGCCTTTCAGGGGCTCCCACACTTTTGTGAGTTTTACCTCTAGAAGCCATACTCGGTTCTCAAGTTGAAGATTAGAGAAAACTCCTCTTGTATTTTGCAAGGGAAAGTAACTGCTTTGAAATAAGCTCAGCTCATTTTCTTCTCTTCAAAACAGGGTTGCCCAAGGAAACCATTCTGCCATTATCTACCCAACTTGAGTTTTACTAGAGCCTAACAGCAGATCTGGAGAAAGGGAAATACCTCATTCTAGCCTCATGTAGGTTTCTTGTTTATCTGAGAGAGAAGAAAAATGTTGAATAGCACTTTAAGGGTCAGCCAAGGAGCATAGGCTCACTAAAAGACAAGGATCCAATCAGAGATTATAGAATGCTTCCCCCCTACACACACACACACACCTTACCAACACATCAGCCCGGCTTCTGTATAATAGTGTATTTCAACTAAAAGAACTAGAAGCCTCGGATCCTATTTAAGAAGGAGCCTTTAGGAAACCCAATGACATCAGAAAAGATTAAAAACAAGGAGAATTAAGAAAAAAAAAAACAGATGCTGACAACTTTAGCAAACTGTACACATAGGCTAACTTCTAGACAAATAAGCATAGGTCTCATATGGAAGGCTTATTTACTCAGTTCCTTTTAGTGATCTATCACTTCTGGCCTTCAACAAAACATTACAAGGCGTGAAAAAATATAAAAATGCAATTTACAAAAAACTAAACATTAAAAACCAACAGATTTTGGAATCATCAGACTAGAAATTTAAAATACTATTGGTTAAAATGCCAGGAACAGTAATGGAAAACTGTAAACCATGTAAGAATATATATAATGTGAAGAGAGAGGTGGAAATTCTAAAAAAAAAAAAAAAAAAAAAAATCCAAAGACATTGCTAGAAATAAAAAAAAAAAAACTAATGAAAATGAAGAATGACTTAGATGGGCTTATCAATAGACTTGACATTGTTGAGAAAAAAAATACACAGTGTTAAATATATTTAAATGTATTAAATAATATATATTTCAAGAGACAAAATAGAACCAAAATGACTACCCAGATTTTGAAAAATAATCTGATATGATTCTACAAATAAGAAAAAAATAACTCTCACAAAAAGAAGAAAGAAAGAAAGAAAGAAAGAAAGAAAGAAAGAAAGAAAGAAAGAAAGAAAAAGAAAGAAAGAAAAATAACCCTCTCATTTTATGGTTCTCCAGAGATAATAGAACCAATACGATAGGGTGCAAATATCTGTTTCTCTTTCTTTCTTTTCTTTCTTTCTTCTTTCTTTCTTTCTTTCTTTCTTTCTTTCTTTCTTCTTTCTTTCTTTTTCTTTCTCTCTTTCTCTGTTTCTTCTTTCTTTCTTTCTTTCTTTCTTTCTTTCTTTCTTTCTTTCTTTCTTTTTTTCTTTCTCTTCTTTCTTTCTTTCTTTCTCTCTCTCTCTCTCTCTCTCTCTCTCTCTCTGTCTCAAAATCTCTCATCTCCCTAGAGATAATTTATTTGAAAGAATTGACTCACACAATTATGGAGACTGGCAAGTCCAAAATCTGCAGAATGAGCCAGGAGACTGGAGACAGGGGAAGAGCTCAGGTTGTAGTTCAAATCCTAATGCCATCTACTAGTGGAATTCCTTCTTGCTTGCTCTGTGAAAGTCAGTCTTTTGTTCTATTCAGGCCTTCAGCTGATTGGAAGAAATTCAACCACATTATGGAGGGCTATCTGTTCTACTCAAAGCCCATCTATTTAAATGTTAATCTCATTAAAAAACAAAAAACAAAAAGAAAAACAAAACTTTCACAGAAATGTCCAGAATAATGTGTGACTAAATGACTGGGCACTTTGGCCCAGTCAACTTGATGCATAAAATTAACGATCACAACTCTGTGTGAATGCAGTAGATTGTATAACTAGCTGCGTTCTTCAGTCTTCTTTACATCAACCCCATTTGTCATGGGGTTTGGCAATTTCTTCACTTGAGCTATAGTATATTTTCTTGTATCTAAATTTGGACATCAGCCATAGTACTCACTATCGCTAATATTCCAAGGTGGAAGTGAGGAGTGTCAGTTCTGAAATCAGGCCTTCCAAGGTTTTTGTATTTTCATTGGTCCTCTTATATTCCTGTCATCATCATTAAAAAAAAAATATGTGAGGAATGAACACTACATGGAACAAAGTCATCCCAATTGAACTCCCTCCCATCAGACTCAGCCTACATTTGCCAATCCCCAGTTGATCTACATGTATCTGGAATCAGCAGTTTTGAGCTGAGCTAAATCCATATCAGCCAATTTCTAAATAATTCATAGGCTTGTGGATGACAATAAATGGCCATTGGTTTAAGCTACTGAGCTTTGGGTTGTTTTTATGTAGCAATGGTTCATGAATGCAATGAGTTAGATGGTAAGTTCAACATAACCGAGAAGAAAATTAGAGAATAAATTGGAGTAAAATACTTGAAAGGTAATACAGACAGAGAACAAAATATAAAAGGAAAGATAAAACTATGAATGATAGAATGAAATGGTCTTTAAATGACAACTTGAATTCATAGACAAGAGAGTAAATTGTAGAAAAGAATTAATATACATAAAATATTCCTAAAAATTAACACAAAAAATAAAAAAAAAACCTCATGAGAAAAAAAAAAAAGATCACAAAGCACAAACAAGAATCCCATAGAAAACTTCAAGTGGCCAAAAAATATATGAATTTCTCTGCTCGTCATCAGGAAATTGCAAAATACAAGAATGGTGATGTATAAAGGGTGGAATTTGCCTGAGTTGTTTTACTAAAATCAAAAGGTACCAGTACAACGTTGGTTCCCAGACAAGTCACAAAACATACTGATTAATCGCATTACTTTGTAATCGTAGGTCCAAGGAATTTGGGGTAGTCAATGTCAGCTTGTCACCATCATTTATTAATAACAAAGGCACTAATAATTTGTACTTGGTTTTATTGAGATCCCCAGAAATTTCTGCCATTGAGACTGTTTAGTGGCAAGAACAGTGCCTATTTATCAAGAATGTGTAAGACTGGGACGAACCCTATGCTGAGCTTCCTTCTTCTGACCCTTAAAGACAGAGGGCAATTGTAATTCATGCTTATCCTCCCTGGACTTCTTGTTGTAAAGCAGACTTTGGCTTTGATGTATACCTCTACTTTAATTCTGTTGCAATTATTTTGTATTATTTCCCCACAATAATATGTAGACTTTGTAAGCATTACTATTTGGGGTTCTGTGAATTTTCATATGTAATCTAACCCTGTCTAATTGTTAGTGGTAGTACAGGTGAAGTAAAAGTTTAACCCCCCAAACCGACAAAAAAATAAAAAATAAAAATCTAGAATAACAAGTATTGGTGAGATCTAGAACAGGGATTTTCATACACTACCAGTTGCATTATGCATTGATACAACCAGTTTTGGAAGTAATTTGACATTACCTGGCAAAGCTGAAGATGGGCATATTCTAAGGTCCCAAACTATTTCTTTATAATCCATGATTTTGAAAAGCTCATGCATATGGGTAACAAGAAGTGTGTATAAGAATTTTTTTATTTTTTTAAAGATTTATTTATGATAGACATAGAGAGAGAGAGAGAGGCAGAGACACAGGAGGGAGAAGCAGGCTCCATGCCAAGAGCCTGACACGGGACTCGATCCGGGACTCCAGGATCGTGCCCTGGGCCAAAGGCAGGCGCTAAACCACTGAGCCACCTGGGGATCCCCTGTATAAGAATTTTTATAACAGTACTTGGATCCAATTCAAATATCTATCAATGGGAGAACGAATATATATATTATATATATATATATATTTGAGAAAAAATACAGTGTTAAATATATTTAAATGTATTAAATAATATATATATTTCAAGAGACAAAATAGAACCAAAATGACTACCCAGATTTTGAAAAATAATCTGATATATAAATAAGACAAAAATAACTACAAATAAGAAAAAAATAACTCTCACAAAAAAAGAAAGAAAGAAAGAAAGAAAGAAAGAAAGAAAGAAAGAAAGAAAGAAAGAAAAATAACCCTCTCATTTTATGGTTCTCCAGAGAACTTCTTTATCCATTTACTAGCCAATGGACATTTGGGGTCTTTCTATAATTTGGTTATTGGTGATAGTGCTGCTATAAGCATCAGGGTGTATGGGTCCTTTGAATCAGTATTTCTCTATAAATAGCTGGTAGTGCAATTGCTGGGTTGTAGGGTATCTCTATTTTTAATGTTTTGAGGAAACTCCTCAAACTGTTTTCCAGAGTGGCTGCACCAGTTTGCATTCCCACCAACAGTGTAAGAAGGGGTCTCCTTTCTTTGCATTCTTGCCAACATCTGTTGTTTCCTGTGTTATTAATTTTAGCCATTCTGACAGCTGTGAAGTGATATCTCATTTTAGTTTTGATTTGTATACCCCTAGAATTGAGTGATATTGAGCATCTTTTCATGTATGTTAACCATCTGCATGTCTTTTTGAAGAACTGTCTATTCATGTCTTCTGCCCATTTCTTTTTTTTTAAGATTTTATTTATTTATTCATTCATGGGAGACACACACACACACACACAGAGAGAGAGAGAGAGAGAGAGAGAGAGAGAGAGGCAGAGGGAGAAGCAGGCTCCATGCAGGGAGCTTGATGTGGGACTCGATCCCGGGTCTCCTGGATCCTGCCCTGGGCTGAAGGCGGCACTAAACCACTGAGCCACCCGGGCTGCCTCTGCCCATTTCTTAACTGAATTATTTGTTTTTTTGCATGTTGAGTTTCATAAGTTCTTTATAGATTTTGGATACCAACACTTTATCAGATATATCATTTACAAATATCTTTTCCCATTCTGAAGGTTGCTTAGTCAGTTAAGCATCCGTCTTTGGCTCAGGTCATGATCTCAGGGTTCTGGGATCTAGCCCCACACTGAGCTCCCTGCTCAGTGGGGAGCCTGCTCCTCCCTCCTGCTTGTGTTCGCTCTCTCTCTCTCTCTCAAATAAGTAATAAAAATCTTTAAAAAAGAAAAATAATGAACAAAAACCATTCACATAAGATATATATTATGAAACTATTTATATAAATTTTAAAAGTATATAAAACTAAAAAATATGTATCTTAATATATAAACACATTTTTAAAACTTTAAAGAAAAACAAGATGATGTTATACAGTCATTCAGAATAGATTATGGTTATTACTCTGTTACTATTGCAATGAGGAGAAATGGGTTTTGATATGAATCAATTTGGTATTGGTTGGTTAATGTTCTATTTCAGGACTATTTGGTATATTATTCTATACATCTGAGGAATAGTTTAAAGCAACTTGTCTTGACTAACATCATCTATACAAAGTTATGGATATTAAGGATTAGAGAGGTAAGTAGACTACCTGCCATATAGCTTACCAGCAGGGGTGAGTACAGGCCACCTGACTCATTCATGCTACTTTCTACCTCGCCAAAGAACTCATATAGTGTGGAGTGCAGTAAAAATATAACTTGGCATTTTGAATCCATCATAATATACCCACAAGATAGGATGAAGTGAGAAGGATCCATGAAAGTAAGAAGTTTGACTAAGAACTTAAGTGTGGAAGAGATTACTCAGTACTCTGCCCCTAGGCCATATAACAGAGCATCTCAATAGAGCACCTTTACTAGACCAACTGACAGGCAGCAAGAAACAGAATAGTGGACTCTGCTATGGTCTTAATCCAAACACAGAGACATTATTAGAATTATCTGTAATATCTCTAAGTAACATGGGGAATGCTTATAATGAGACACTTGGGAAATTTGGAATATTGCAGTTTGCCTTTCTTAGTAATGCTCAATGACTGAGGAATTTTAAGCAGTTTTTTTTTTGTCAGCCTATTATGCTCAATAGTAGAAATATGTTTCTAGTTTTCTTAACATATATTCAGACTAGAAGAAATGTGATGTCAGGAAAGGCTAAACAGCCTTCAGTACAGGATTATTTTATATAGTATAATATTTATGTTGGACTTTAATAGACATAAGACATTAGGATTTAGGAGGAGATTAAAGATAAGTGGATAAAATATTTGAAAAATATATTTGGAGGAGGTAATACTAATTAAAGTGAGGTGTTCTCACACCTTTTTGAGGAATGGGGAAAAGTTTTAAAGGTTTGTATTTGTTTCAGTTTTTTGTTTGTTTGGTTTTTCCAAAGGTAGAGAAGATGGTATTGAATCTTGCCCATTTTAAAGACAAAGAGGAGAGATGAATACTTCTATACAATGGTGCCCAGATATGGTTCTTTGACTAGCTGTATCTGAATATCCTTTTGTTAAAATGCAGATTCATAAAAACTCCCAGAGAGTATCATTTACTTGGGTGGAAGGTACAGAAATGTATATTAATTAAAAAAATCCATTTTCCAGGATGATTTTTATAGAAAGTTAGTCCTCAGAATTACTCTTTTAGGTAATTTTAAAATCATGAAAATATTCAACAATTGTTCAACAGCCAGGAACGGAGTGAGGTTTTGTACTTCATATTCTGTTGTAGAAATGAGAATTTCTACCTGCAAGAGGAGTAAAAGAGAATACACTGTCTGATCCTCTGAATCAGGATTGCAAGAGTGAGAACTAGACATTTATGTGAAGAGCACTGTCCTTAGTGTCTACCCTCTCTCTAAGTGTACTGTTTATGCTAACACGGATACAAAGCCCCAGGATGCTGGTCAATATCCAAGTTTGGAAGGAAGTAGAAATCACAATTAGTGAAGCCAACTGGTATTTTTCAATGCTTCTAATGATAGATCATATTTCTGAAGACTTGAAAGATTTATAGCACATACTGTACACCTGGTGCATTCCAGATGAGTGAACTTTGCATGCTCAGAAGTGAGCGGGAAGATGTGCTGCATTGAATTTTATTGATTTTCCTCTTTGCTTGTATAGTTTTATGATGTTCCATTTTCTCTTTCTCTTGGTTTGGAAATTGTGGCCTCAGTTTTATTTATTTTCTTCCTTCATTTTGCATTTAAAATGTATATGTAACACTGCATCAATTTTCATGGCCATAAGTGAGAGGTCTAGGTAACTTCTCTGGCCAAGGAAAGATGGCCTGATGCTAGAGGAGTTAATTCTTTCCCTTTTTAAGAGCTACCTTAAGTTCACTTCTATTTCCATTTTCTCACATTTTTGGAATGCATTTATAATTTGCCTTTTCATCTCATCACTTCTGCTTTTTAGCACTAAGATCTCACCTTCAGAGATTATATATTGGCAGCTCTAATTTTTTCCCATTTATATTCTATACCAATCCTTTTCTTTATGAAAAATTTCCTTCTGTAACTCATTGATATAATTCATTTAGCAATAAGACTAAAGAGCTGAATTATAATAGAAATAAGGATTTGTTTGTGGAAGCTTGGTAGTTGATGAGGATCAACTTTGCTAACAAATTTGCTTTTCCTCTGGTCTTTACTCAGTTCACACTGTGGTTTTAACTAGAATATTATACCTTTTGTATTATAAAGTAACTTTCTCCCAATAATCTCAAAGTTTGGGATATACCAGCCAATTATATATTGAAATCATGTTTGGGCTCATGGCCCATGGCACACAATCTCAATCTTGGTAGTTTTTTTGTTTGTTTGTTTGTTTGTTTTGTTTTGTTTTGTTTTGTTTTTTCAGTATCTGGTAAATTAATACACTAGATTAGAGAATGACAGTATATGGGTCATTGCTGGCTCCTAGGCTACAATCAAAGTAGCATCACTCTCCTTGTTTAAAAAATTGATCCAAACACCAAAAAAAAGGCCAAAAGAAGAGGTTCTTCTTGTCAACTGTTAATCATATGAGCTCTTATTGAAGGCACTCATTATTATAGCAATATTCTTAGATTTCAGACAACTCTAGAATATTGTCACACACTTTCTCTCATTGCATACTACCTGTAGTATAATACATAGTTTTTGCTTCATAATATTGCCATTTCTATAGGTCAAAATACTGAAATACTATAGCTGAATACTGATAATTTTATATAATTCAACCTATTAACATTTTCTATTTATTCACTTTTTAACTCCCATATCATTTTTAAAAGAAAAAAAACTGTCATAGAAGGAAAACTTGTACCACTTGTAATGAACAGAATATAACATTACAAACAAACGCAATAAAAAATGAACAGAAAAGGGCAATGTCATTAAATTCTAGCTAGATACTGCAGCCTTCCAAGTGCTCAGAGTTGGAAATCTGCACTTTCTTTGTTCAGAGGAGGGCTTAGCAAGCAAAAATATACCTTAAAACTAGCAAAAATCAAACTAAGATTCTTTTCTTGAGATACTATTGAAATAATTTTTAAAAAGGGAATAACTCTTTCTATCTGTGATTTACTGTTTAATTCCATACCTTGGAACCACACGTCCTACTTTTTGGAAAAATACCACATTAGATCACTTATTTTGCTCTTTTGTGTTTGGAGAGCCCTTCTAAGCATGCAAGAAATGACACAGTTACTCATGTGCCAACATCTAGAGCTGAGATAATTTAATAAATGATGTCAAACGATGCAGTTGATATCTTGCAGAGAGTCCACAATTTTTTAACATAATTTATCATAGAATATAGTTTAATTTAATAGAATTTTTACTTATATTCTGTTTCTTTTAGCTTCTGTAGATCTCTCAGGATCTTCTCTCATCCCTGGGTTAGTGCTAGGAAGTGAATAAATTAGGTAAAAAGTAGAAATTCGAGTCAATGAGTACAGTAAAAGATGTGGGAAAAATGACATTTACAAAGGAAAAATTTAGTTGAGTACATTATCATTTATTTTTTAAAGATTTTGCTTATTTGACAAAGAGAGAGCATGCACAAGAAAGGGTATAAACAGAGGGGAGAGGCAGGGGGAGAGGGAGAAGCAGACTCCCCACTGAGCAGGGAGCCTCCCAGGACCCCAGGATCACGACTTGAGCTAAAGGCAGGCACTTAAAGGAATAGAACCACCCAAGTGCCCTTCCATTATCACTTCTATAGTACTCAGCTTCTGAACTATTAAACTGGTATGCCACCCCTTGAAGGAGATTTGAAGGAGATGCACTCACATAACCCCTCAATTAACTTACTGACTTCTGGAAATGGGATATTTTGTTTCCTGGAGGTATATTTTAACGTGCTGATGAGAATGCAGAGCCTCTTTCTAGTCACTGATATTACTGTAGAAGAGTATTTAAACACACACACACACACAAGTGAATTTATATACAAGTGTTAATATTTCTGCAAATTGTATGGAAAGTGATACTTCACACAAGTTTTAAGCATTCTCCTTCCATAGATGAGGGGATAGTTTTCTGAATCAACTCTTCTGATGAAAACAATCAGTAAAAATAGAAAAAAATTATATATTAAAAAAAAACTCTGAAAGTACTGCAAGCTTATCAAGGCAATGAGAACTTTCAGGACAAAGATTTTGATAAGGAAGATCTAGAGAGGTGAATTTATAATCCAAACCATTTTTCTCTTTGACTCATTGCCAATTCTGAAAGTCAAAATGATGACTGAAGGCTACCTAATTCTATCAATAATACAAAACAGAAATAGAGAAATTATCAGAACTGGAACCAGATTTCTAACGACTCAATTTAGCTGATTGAATTAAAGTAATTTTCCCTTAAAATAGTAGCTAAGTAGCCAAAAATGTAAATATATAAGGAAGAATGTGATCTCATCCAAAATATCATTTTTACTGTAACTTTTGTATGCAGATTCCGATGTAACCTGCTTACGAAAGGACAATAATTGACTGAAAATTGAAGAGAATAAAATGAGAAGTGGAAATAAATCCATAGGAGATGCACAAATAGAAATTATTAGACACAGGCTTAAAAATAAATATTACTAGTTTTAAGAAAATATATGACAAAGTAGAGAACTATGTGAGGCAAAATAAAAGTGTAATTAAGAACAAACTACTAAGTACAGAACTGAAAATAAAATAATTGAAATTAAGAACTCAGTGGATTTTTGAGAAAATTAAAGATAGCTGAAGAAAGAGTCAATAAACTGGAAGACAAATCAAAAGAAAATATACAAACTGAAGTGTGACAAAGATGAATGGATGGAAAACAGAGGAAAATTAGAGACAAGTATGGCATAATGAAAAATTCTAATATACATATCCATAATTAACTATCAAAAGGAGAGGATGAAGAGGTTTAAGTAGACGCAATATTTGAAGGCATATGTCCAAAATCTCATAAAAGATATCACTCAAAGGTGGAAAAAAAAAGTTACAAACCTCAAGCAGGATGAATTAAAAAAAATGAACACCACACACACACACACACATATCATAGTACAATTTTTGAAAACCAAAGTTAAAATCATAAAAGAATCAGAGAGTGGGAAAAAAAAAAACTGCACACCTAAATTCAATATTCAGAAATTGGTGTTTAAATAAAATTAAGGTATTTTCTGCCAAAGGAAAACCAAAAGTAGTGGCTACCATCATCATCCAGTAAAGGAAACACTAAAAGTCAAAGAGGAAAAAAATTATCCCAAGAACAAATAAAAGTGAATAAAATGCCTATAAATGTTTATAAATACAAAGGGATATCTAAAACAGCATTAAATATATATTCTACACATAGAATTAGAATATATGACACTTACTCCATAAATCAGCCCATATATATATATATATATATGTATATATAAGTATAAATGCATGTCTTTGTGTATGTATACATGTACTATATAGATTACATATAATATACACATATATTATAAACATAAAATCTCCAGAAAATTGAACAATGAGAAGTGAAATAATAAAAATATTCCTCAAAAAAGGAGAGATGAAAATTGGAACAAAAAAATAGTAAGATGTTAGATTTGTGTGGTGACAGATGGTAACTACACTTATCATGGTGAGCATTTCATAATGTATAGAATTGTCAAATCACTACGTTGTACACCTGAAACTAATGTAATACTATATATCAAAAATACTTCAAATTAAAAACAAGAAGATAATATAACCATTATTATCTATAGTTTTCTGGATGAAAAATCCAAAGTTTATTTTAATGGAATTCATTTACTTAGAATAATGCTGCCTGTGAGTGGCAAGATTAACACCACAACACAGGCTGCATTATTACAGATTTCATGCTCAAGCATCAGCTATTACATATCTAAAAATTGGCCAGTAAAATTTTAAATTAATTTTTAATTTTAAAAACTAATAATCTATTTAAAATAAAATTTAGAAATACTAAGCAGTACGTACATAGTGTGCTCTAAATTAAAATGAACATTATCTCTAAAGGCAAATCAGTAGAAGTAGTCATATCAAAATTAACAGAGGGAAATTTTGTTATGATCCTACCTACACACACCACAATGCTAAACATAATGCTAGGAGTGCTTTACAATGTAATTCAGCTCAAACATGACATTCGTTATAAATACTGAATATTTAAGCAAAATATCATTATTTGACATTATGATTTTATACCTCCAAAATAAAAGGAAATAAAGTTAACAGTTATTTAAATTAATAAGCATATTCATGATATGAATAATTATAGAATATTAGAAAGGACAATGTCTATCATATATACTAGTTTTAGTCAGGTAGAAAATATACTGAAGACAAGATATCCTAGTCAAACAATGATAGAAAACCTAAGTATCTAGAAATAAATGTTAACAAGAGATATAATGGTACCTTTATAAGGATATTAACAAAAAAATAATGAAGGGCATTAAGACATTGATAAAATGAAAAATACATTAATCTGAACTAATAAATTTGATACTAATAGAAATCCTAGATTTTTTTAATTTTTTTTTACTGTGAAAACTGCATAAAGAACCTCTGGAGAACTTTTACAATTTGATAAAACAAAGTTTAAAAAGGAGTAACAATAAAAGAAGATTTTCTTAATCAGATACTGAAATAGATGCTAAAAGATGCAATAATTAGGTATTCTCCAACTGCAGAGGTAAGCAATATATTATTAATTATTAAATTATAATGTATTAAAAATATCAGAGAGACAAATACATGTACTAACTTAATATGTGATAAATGTTAAACTGACAATTCTGAATAACTGCTTCATTCTTTCGAATAGTTTATCTCTCACCTGTACCTTATAATCAAAATAAAAAGTAGTAGTCTGAAAAATTTAAATGTAAAGTATTCAACCACAACAGTGATTTTCCTATTAAAAACGACTTTGTAATTTTGGGACATAAAGTATAACAATTATGGCTGAAATAATAATTAAAATTAAAATTAAATGCAAAAAAAATCAAATTGACTACAAAAATTATGTATTTCTTTTTTGGAAACAATATTTGCAGCAAAGTCAAAATAGATAAGTTTTCATTTTTCAAATCTTTATCCATTAAAATACTTATATTTATATATTATGAAAAATACATAGCCATACTTAAAAATTCAAGAGTCCGGGGATCCCTGGGTGGCGCAGCGGTTTGGCGCCTGCCTTTGGCCCAGGGCGCGATCCTGGAGACCCAGGATCGAGTCCCACGTCGGGCTCCCGGTGCATGGAGCCTGCTTCTCCCTCTGCCTGTGTCTCTGCCTCTCTCTCTCATTCTGTGTGACTATCATAAATAAATAAAAATTTAAAAAAAAAAATTCAAGAGTCCTGCAACAGAGGTTTATAATAGTAAAGAAAGACTAAAACTTTAGGCATGCTGGCCTCAGGGTATAGGAGAATGCTGAAATGGCAGAAATGTGGACTTCTGTTTTTGTTGGAGACTATACCAAGTCACACTGCTTGAAATTGGCAACTTGGGTTTGGCTCTTCTGTTTAAGAATCGAAGCTAAAAAATTAGTGGTACTACTAGCTGTAACTACCACTTATGCAAGAACCAGATCTGAACAGAAGCAGACAGCGCAGAAACCAAGACCTTGGTCAAGCCGCCCTCTGTCTTCGTGATCAGATCTGTCATACTTCTCATCACTGTAAGATATGATCTCAGAGACAGGGATATGACACTTCATTTTTGACTGAGGCTACAGGAACAGCAGCATATGAACCTGTGGAATTCTGTAAAGGAAAGGCTAAATAGAGACACAGGAGTAATAACAAGAGTCTCACATAAGTTTGGAGATCAAAATTGGAAGTTTTACAAAGCATTTGTTTGAAGCAAAGAAAAATATCAGGAATTAAAATCACTTCTAATAATAAAAATAGAAAACAATCTTAAAATGCCTTAAAAATAAGTACATTACAATGATCTTTGCACTATTGATGGGAATGCAAACTGGTACAGCCACTTCAGAAAAACAGTACAGAGGTTCCTCAAAAAGTTAAAAATATAGAAATGATCCCTGAAAGAGCAGGAGATGACAGGATGTCCACTCTCACCACTGTTATTCAACATAGTACTAGAGTCCTAGCCTCAGCAGTCAGACAACAAAAAGAAATAAAAGGTTTTCAGGTTGGCAAAGAAGAAGCAAATTCTCCCTCTTCGCAGATTACATGATACTGTACCTAGAACACCCAAAAGCCTCCACCCCAAGATTGCTAGAACTCATACAGCAATTTGGTAGCGTGGCAGGATACAAAATCAATGCCCAGAAATCAATGGCATTTCTATACACTAACAATGAGACTGAAGAAAGAGAAATTAAGGAGTCAATCCCGTTTACAATTGCACCAAAAGCATAAGGTACCTAGGAATAAACCTAACCAAAGAGGTAAAGGATCTATACCCTAAAAACTACAGAACACTTCTGAAAGAAATTGAGGAAGACATAAAGAGATGGAAAAAACATTCCATGCTCATGGATTGGAAGAATAAATACCATGAAAATGTCTATGCTACCCCGGGCAATTTACACACTCAATGCAATCCCTATCAGTGTACCACAGACTTTCATCACAGAGCTGGAACAAATAATCTTAAGATTTGTGTGGAATCAGAAAAGACCCCAAATAGTCAGGGGAATATTAAAAAAGAAAACCAATACCAGGGGCATCACAATGCTGGATTTCAAGCTGTACTACAAAGCTGTGATCATCAAGACAGTGTGGTCCTGGCACAGAAACAGACACAGAGATCAATGGAGCAGAATAGAGAATCCAGAAATGGGCCCTCAACTCTATGGTCAACTAATATTTGACAAAGCAGGAAAGACTATCCACTGGAAAAAGGACAGTCTCTTCAATAAATGGCGCTGGGAAAATTACACCACCATGTGCAGAAGAATGAAACTGGACCACTCTCTTACACCAGACACAAAGATAAACTCAAAATGGATGAAAGATCTAAATGTGAGACAAGAATCCATGAAAATCCTAGAGGACAACACAGGGAACACCCTTTTTTAACTTGGCCACAGCAACTTCTTACAAGGTAACATCTATGAAGGCAAGGGAAACAAAAGCAAAAATGAACTATTGGGACTTCATCAAGATAAAAAGCTTCTGCACAGCAAAAGAACAGTCAACAAAACTAAAAGGCAATGTAAAGAATGGGAGAAGATATTTGCAAATGACATAGCAGATAAAGGGCTAGTATCCAAGATCTATAAAGAACTTATTTTTTTATTTATTTATGATAGTCACAGAGAGAGAGAGAGAGAGAGAGAGAGAGAGAGAGAGAGAGGCAGAGACACAGGCAGAGGGAGAAGCAGGCTCCATGCACTGGGAGCCCGACGTGGGATTCGATCCCAGGTCTCCAGGATCGCGCCCTGGGCCAAAGGCAGGCGCCAAACCGCTGCGCCACCCAGGGATCCCCTATAAAGAACTTATTAAACTCAACACCCAAGAAACAAAAAATCCAATCATGAAATTGACAGAAGATATAAATAGAAATTTCACAGAGGAAGACATAGACATGGCCAACAAACACATGAGAAAATGTTCCACATCACTTGGCATCAGGGAAATACAAATCAAAACCACAATGAAGATCCCACCTCACACCAGTGAGAATGGTGAAAATTAACAAGACAGGAAACAACAAATGTTGGAGAGGATGTGGAGAAAGGTGAGTCCTCTTGCACTGATGGTGGGAATGTGAACTGGTGCAGCCACTCTGGAAAACTGTGTGGAGGTTCCTCAAAGAGTTAAAAATAGACCTGCCCTACGACCCAGAAATTGCACTGCTGGGGATTTACTCCAAAGATACAGATGCAGTGAAATGCCGGGACACCTGCTCCCCCAGTGTTTCTAGCAGCAATGTCTACAATAGCCAAACTGTGGAAGGAGCCTCGGTGTCCACCGACAGATGAATGGATAGAGAAGATGTGATCTGTGTATACAGTGGAATATTCCTCAGCTATTAGAAATGATGAATACCCACCATATGCTTCAACGTGGATGGAACTGGAGGGTATTATGCTGAGTGAAGTAAGTCAATCGGAGAAGGACAAACATTATATGGTTTCACTCATATGAGGAATATAAGAAATAGTGAAAGGGATTATAGGGGAAAGGAGGGAAAATGAGTGGGAAAAATTAGAGAGGGTGACAAAACACGAGAGACTCTTGACTCTGGGAAAAGGAACAAAGAGTAGTGGAAGGGGAGGTGGGCGGGGTGGGGTGGGGTGACTGGGTGACAGACACTGAGGGGGGCACTGGATGGGATGAGCACTAGGTATTATACTGTACGTTGGCAAATCAAACTTCAATTAAAAAAGAAAGTTAAAAATAGAACCACCCTGTGATCCAGCAATTGCACTAGTAGGTACTCAACAAATACAAAAATACTAATTCAAAGTGATACATGCACCCTGATGTTTCTAGCAGCCTTATCTACAATAACAAAATTATAGAAGCAGCTTGTGACCATCAGCTGATGAATCGATAATGATGTGTATGTATATACAATGGAATATTATTCAGCCATAAAAAAGAATGGAATCTTGCCATTTTCAGTGACGTAGATAGAGCTAGACCATATTATGCTAAGTAAAATAAGTCAGTCTGAAAAAGACAAACACCATATGATTTCACTCATATGTAGAATTTAGGAAACAAAATAAATGAGCAAAGGAGAAAAAAGAGAGAGATAAACCAAGAAACAGATTATTTAAACTATGGAGAACAAACTGATGGTTACCAGAGGGAGAGTTGGGTGGGGGATAGTTAAATAGATGATGGGGATCAAAAAATATACCTGTAATGAGCACTGGGTATTTCATGGAAATATTGAATCACTATATTGTACAACTGAAACTAATATTACACTGTATGTTAACTAATGGGAATTTAAAAACTTAAAAAAAAGATTGTGCGTTACCTGTAAAATCATAATATCAAAAGAATCCCCAAAGAAAGAAACATATCTCTAAAGAAAAAAAAATAATATAACAAAGATGCAAAAAAATGAATTGTGAATGGATATAAACAAAAATATTAAAATGGAAATGTCATCGAGGTTTAAAAAATTTCAATATACTGCATCAATTCTAGTCTGAAATTCCTAAAGAGAAATTTATTCAAATGAAATGTGATTGAAATGAAATTATTGAAGGATTTATTTAAAATCCAAATCAGAAAGATAAATAAATGAAAATGTTTATGAGTAGCTTAAAAATACTGAGGACAAAGCAGTAAGATTTATTTTAATAAAATAAGTGTTACCTATCCTAATTACTGGTCTTCAGATGTTGTTATGGGTCATTCTTATTAGAAATTTATTTTTATTTTTTTCTTATTAGAAATTTAAATAAAGGATAATCTTTTTTAAAAAAATATTTAAATTCAATTTAATTAATATATACTGTATTATTAGTTTGAAAGGTAGAGTTTAGTGATTCATCTGTTGCGTATAGCATCCAGTGCTCATTACTTCAAGTGCCCATGACTCAACACCAAGGAAATACAAATCAAAACCACAATGAGATACCACCTCATGCCAGTCAGAATGGCTAAAATTGACAGGAAACAACAGATGTTGGCAAGGATGCAGAGAAACGGGAACCCTCTTGCCCTGTTGGTGGGAATGCAAACTGGTGCAGCCACTCTGGAAAACAGTGTGGAGGTTCCTCAAAAAGTTGAAAATACAGCTACCCTATGACCTAGCAAATGCACTACTAGGTATTTATCCAAAGGATACAAATACAATGATTCAAAGGGGCGCATGCACTCCAATGTTAATGGCAGCAACATCCACGATAGCCAAAATATGGAAATAGCCCACATGTCTATCAACAAATGAATGAATAAAGCAGTGATATATACATACAATGGAATATTATTCAGCCATCCAAAGAATGAAATCTTTCCATCTTCAATGACATTGATGGAATGAGAGGGTATTATGCTAAGTGAAATGTAGGTGCTGCCAACATTTCTTAATTAAACATGTTGCTGTATTTTGGATTGAAGATGTTAAGTTTTAATATATCATGGTGACCATCTCATTACCAAATCCAACAACCTTTCTTTTCTCTTCTTTTTCAGTCTCAGTTTTCCTGATGATGTTTGAAACATTTTGCCCCTTATGTTTTTGTGCTTATTGGGGGTCATCTAGGGCCCAAGAAATCATAATTTACTTCCCTACCCAGATTTTTAAAAATTAAAAAAAAATGGAATGAAATAGGTTGATATCAAGATATTATCTTAATTATTGATGAAGGCACACTCTGAAAGAGGAAAAATAGAAGAGCTAAGTTAAAAAGAATCTGTTTTTTCATTTTATTTTTAATTTAATTTAATTTTATTATTATTATTATTATTTTATTTTTTAGAGAGAGGGAGAAAGAGAGGAGGGAAACAGAGGAAGGGAGACAGAGAGAATCTTAAGCAGTCTCCGTACCTGTTGCAGCCCAACATAGGGCTTGATCTCACAACCCTGATATCATGACCTGAACAGAAATCAAGAGTTGGATGCCTAAGTGACTGAACCCCCCAGGTGCCCCTGTTTTTGCATTTTAAATAAATCAAGTATGGCTTTTATCCTCCGAAGAAGAATGATCAAGAGTAGAAGGAGGCCATGGACAGTTGGGGAAAAACTTCTGTATTGGTTTTCTATTGCTGCTTCAACAATTATTACACAGTAGCTTAAACAACATAAATTTATTATATTACAATTCTGGAAGTCAGAAGTCTCAAATGAATATCATGAGGCAAAAATTAGGGTGTCATCAGTATTGTATTCCTTCTAGAGGCTCTAAGAGATCATTTGTTTTCTTGTCTTCTTCATCTTCCAGAAGATACAACACTCCTTACCTCATGGCGCCCAGCTAGCAATTGCATCGGGCAATCTCTGCTCTCATCTTCCTCTCTGACTCTGATACTGGCTTTCTTATTTACCCCTTGGACTTCTAAGGACACTTGTGATCATACTGGCCTCACCTGAATAATCCAGAGCAATCTTCCCATCTCATGATCCTTAACTGAATCACCTGAAAAGCCCCTTTTGCTAGGTAAGGTTACATAACCACATGTTCTGAGTTTTAATATGTGAGCATCTTTGGCAGGAGGAGGACATTATTCTTACCACATTTTATTTTATGGAAACCAAGAGAGGGAGGACAGACATGATGGGAACTTCTGGAAAATGTCCTGGTTCTGTTTGCCCACTGAGCTTAACCCTTCATCCTTTGGTCAACTAAAGATGTGGCCACATGCTGTACAAGGAGAGGTTTGGTCTTTATCATAATTACTCTGTTCTCACACCCACGGGGTTGCTCTTCCAATGACAAGCACAACACTTTGGGGCTTTATCCTTGGACCAGCTATGAGCAATTCAGACTGTCCTTATAAAATTATGAAATGGGTCAGAATTATATGTTATATAATCAATTCAAAGTCAATAGTTAATCAGAGTTGAAAATTCATTTCCTGTCCTATTTCTTATCTCAATTTTGGACCAGTCATGTTGTTCAATGGAGCATATCATAAATTCATCAATCAGATTAGCTGACAATTAAAATCCTTCAATAGTAAAATAAACAAGGAGGGCACGATAGTACAGCATCAAAACCAAAATTTTCTCAGTTTGGATCTAAACCTCACCTCATTAATAAATTCATGAAGAGACATAAAACTATAAATATAACAACGCTTTGCAAAGTGAAGTCAAAGACTAAAAATAATAAAGTCAAAAATCTAATTTTCTTTGTGTATTTAAAGTTCAAAGAATTTTGTTCTCCATGGTTTTATATTCTGTATGGCTTCAGCCAGAGATATTTTAAATGGCTGGTGGCATTGAGGTTTTAGAAGCAGCTGTAACCTGGACTGTCTTTCCAAAAGATCTGTGTACTTTCTTCAGAGTCTCAGAAGATGGGTTTACTTACTTCCAAGGCTCTGATGTTTCTAACCTTTTAAAGATTACAGAGAATTAATGGGACACATGAGATTTCCACAGCACTGGCCTCACATCATCACATTGAAGAATGAGCCAATCTACTCCTCAAGGGCAGTTATCCTAGGCAAAATCATGTTCTAAGGAACAAGATCTGTGATGCCAGAGACCCTAGCAGAGACTTGGTGGCATTGGGGTAAGGACTATTGATGGAGAAAAGCTGGGTGTCAGAATTGTAGCATCACTGAATGCCAGTTAGTCATCTTTTTTCTGGAATACACAATCTGTAAACTTAAACTCAGATTAGAGACATCTCTTAGCAAAAGATTAACTTTAGCACTGCCAATTTACCCTATATGTGATGGGAGTAGACATACATGTTTACACAATACATCTTCTCCCAGCGAATGTCATTTTCCTCTCTTGATTTTCTTTCAAAATTCATCAGCTTGCAATGTTGACATCCTCAGTCTTCAGGATGTATCTAAGATGTCTTTCTTTTTCATCCAGCCTATTCAAAATCTCTCATTTTTCTATTTCATATTTTTATTGTCCTGCATGGACCTTTCTAATGATATTCTGACCACTTTCCCGTGAGCAGACATATTCCAACCTGTTTTCATCAGTTCTTGCTTAGGAATTATTTAGGTGTAAGACTCTTAACTCTGAGGAGAGGTTTCTGCTTCTTAAATAGTTAACCAATTCAGTGTCGATATAAGAACCTTTAGTGGGATGTAACTCTTGGAGTCTGTGGACAGAGAATATCCCCCTCTTTGGTTCTTTCTCCTTGCTGACTATGGAGACCAATGTTCTAGCATTTCTTATTCACCTTTTTGAGTTTTTGGCTACTGATAAGCCATATAACTCTATGGCTTTCACCACTATCTTTATTCAAATTTATCTTTTTGGCTCAGCCCATCCTTTTATGCTCCGATGGTATAATTTCAATTTTATAGTAGACATATACCCTTTGGTCCCTTACCATCATCTTAAATTCAACATGCCCAAAATGAAATTAATCATCACTCTCTTCCTGAATAGCAAAGTGGGGTCAAGATTGTTTCCTCAGCTTCTTCAAATGATGATGCCATGATTTTGTCATCCAACCTTGAAATTTCAGCCTCATTTTTGACTATTGTTGATCTATGTAAAGCCTATCCATCCTTTTAAGCCTGCTTCAGCTTATATATCATCCTCAAAACTATTTTCCCAATTAATGTGTTTATGTGTATATATGGTATAATACATAATCATTAAGTTTTATATATATAATATATATAAAGAGAGATATATATAAAGATATTATATATATATATATATATATATATATATATATAGAGAGAGAGAGAGAGAGAGAGAGAGAGAAGAGAGTTTAATCTTAAGTGAGCTCTCTTAACTTTTTTTCCTTCTATATCCAGAACTTATCCAAGTTCTCGTCAACCATTACATCTTTTTCTTTTTTATAGATAAGGTGTCTCTCATCCTTTGCCAAAACCGTTAGACTCATTTTCTTATTCCTCTATTCTCTACTTTCTCTAGATCTTTCATCTGTTGAGCAGCTCCCCTATTTTACATATTGCATTTTTTTATTAAATCTGAAAATATGTTTAGTCTCAAACTTGATCCTTCATCCTATGTTGAGTAATGATGTCACCAGTGATGAAATGCCTCAAACCATGATCCAAGAACTTATCCTTGAAAATCTTCAGCTTTACAACTCATATCCAAATAGCTATGAGGCCCTATCTTCTAAGTAACTCCAGTGTATTTCTCTTCACTGTCACTTACCAGTTCATCTCTTCTTACTCATATGGATTATTTCAAGTTACCCAGCTGGTAGTCCTGACCTCAGATACTCCCCTGTACTTCAATTAATTTTTCACACTACTGACAGATTTGTTATTCCAAAATAAAGCTATGATCATGTTGCATCACTTCCTTGCTTAAAATATTTCAGTGGCTCCCTAGCCTACTGGCTGAAGTCCAAATTCCCTGATCTCTGCAGGGACCTTGAAGATCTGATGCTAACTTCATCTCATACCACTTCCTCCCATACCCCAACCAGAAAAATTATTTCTCAATAAATCATTTCCTTTCATCTGCTTGCAGGCATATTGTTGTTCCTGCACATAAGTGGTGCTTCAGTATGAATCACCTATTCTTCCTTCTCAGCCAAGTACTTCAATATCAAAAAACAATTTTACCTTCTTTGGCATCCTAAGAAATATTAAGGATTTCCTCTTCTGGGCTCCTGTTTTTTAAAGAGCTCTTAATTCCTCTGCTCTCAATTTTTTGTGCTTCCCACATTTAGAATAGACTTCAATGTCTTTTAATGGTCTCTAAGGCCATGATCTCGCCTTTGGCTACTTTCCTGACCTCATTTCCTTCCACCTTCTCCCAGCTGACTCTGCTCCAGCAACACTGGCTTCCTTCCTATTTCCATGCACATTCCTATATTCGGTCTTTTATGCTTGCTGTTTCTTCTGCCTCTTGTCCTCCTCCCCAGATACTTGTATGGCTGGTGCTCTCCTTCCTACACGTTTCTGCTCAAGCATCGCTTCCCTCTAAAGGTCGTTTTTCCTGAGTGTGAAGTTTAGGATGACATGTGCCTCATATTGCCCAGGCATCTTGAATTACATTCACCATAATAGTACATTCCCAGCCTGCCTTCTAAATGATAAGCCTTGACTTCTTTGAAAGGGTATATGTATAACTTGTTGATCATGTTGTAAGCATTCTGGCATTGGCAAAGTATGGCTGGTGTTGGAGTTCTCTTTTGAAAATAATGCTAGAGCCAAGTTTTCATTTGAAGGTCATGATTAACTATGGATTAACTTAAACTCAAAAAAGCTTTTTGGAATATTTGACTACTGTTAATAAGGATAGTGTGTAGTGTAGTGGAATGTTTATCTGGGCTTATTGCATAAACAAACATACCTCAAGGCAATCAGAAGCTACACACATTATTTTTAAAGCAAATTTCACAATATAGGCAGTAGCTTTATACGTTACATAATTTATAATATGATACACATAACTAAGTTGAGTTTTACAGTGGACAGTGGATTAGTACAATTGTGTTCTTATAGATTTTATACAAAAATGAGGTTTACCATCAAGAGTAGCTTTTGGCTTGAATTATTGAGGATCTATCTTAGACCCAAGAATGCCAAAGGGATCCTTACTCTCAGGCTGAATGTTGGCTTGTACTGACCAGCATACTAAATGTGTAACCAGGGATTATCCTAACATCTGTTTAGAACAGACAGATGTTGTCATTACAAACCTTCATCAGTCTGCTCCTTCATAGTTAAAAAGAATGATTCCCAGGCATTGAGCTCATAAAAGCAAATAAGAAACAGACAGAAAAAGTATAAGTCTCCAGAATGCTTTGAGTAAGAGGGTTGAAAACCAGAGAAAGAAAGAAGGAAACAGAATCGGGTGGTAGGGGGTGTGGCAGTGATGGGGGAAAAAAGTATTGTGAGGAAGTCTCAAGCTCCATAAAGAGCCTTTTGTATAGTTTGTCTTATGTGAGATTTTATAACCATATAAAATCTAATACGCTTGTTTCATTGCAAGCAGGAGGATGCTGTATTAAAAAAAAAGCTGGAGAAACAGCATGCAACTCAAAAAAGACATGCAGTTTGAATTTACACATGCATTCATCAAGGGGTAGTGTGCACCAAGAGGCAGACCAAGATGTTTAATAAGATGGTGCTCCCTTCTCTGTAGCAAAAGTTTTTCAGCCATAGCCAGGCAGCTGATATACATAGGTATCACCAAGGAGAGTGACTTTTCAGGACAATAAAGAATAGCTGTTGATACTATGCTTCAACCAATGGACTTGCTTCAGCAAGTTAACTGAAGTCTCACTGCTAAGGAGGAAAGTAAGGCCTGTGTATAGGGAAAGGCTTTTTTATTCAGGAGACATTTATTTAGTTCTTTTTCTACATCTTGTCTCCTTGGCCTTGAGAGTAACAGGTGGCCACGCTCTCTATGCCAAGTTCATCTTTGACCACTGAGCTGTCTCTGGTGGGTTTTGTAATTCAGGGTCCTAAGAAGAAGGAAAGGGCATAGCTATCAACTGGTCACTGACATAAAAGTTAATATCAGCATGTAAATCTCAGGGCCTCCCCTTGGAGATTGGCTTTGACCCCAAAGCACTTCTATCTACTGATAACAGATTGTGATATTTGTGCTCCAGTTCCATTGATCAAAGCTGCCAGCAAGGTTCATCTTACTTAGATTTTATCTATATGACAAAGAGAGGGGCAGATGGACTTGACACCATGTGATTTATCGGGGTCCTTGACCCCGCCTAAGCATGGCACCTTCTATGCTTTGGGGTTTATATCCAGGTCCTAATCCTGCATCTGCATTAAGGGAAAACTTCTTTAATGCAGCTCTGTGAGGTCAACCTCACAGATGAATGCTAGTATCAGAGACCAGTAAGGGACAAATCAAACCATTTACTCACACAGACTGCCCTTTTCAGCAAGACTGCTATAAACCTTCCTAAAGACAGACTAATTACACAGATTAAAATTGTGATTTGGTAATTTTTAGAGAAATCTAAAAGCGACCGAAAATCTAAACAGTTTCGTAAGTCTTTAGAATGCACACTTACTCCAGCATAATTGAGGGCTTCTCTCCCATTAGGGAACTGGAGTCTGTTACATTATCCCCATTGACTCTCCTAATGTCCCTGGCTCAGCACCATATGCAACAGATGCAAAGGGTCACCAGTGAAGGGCAAAATATTTTGTGAAAATAATAGAGCTATGCTATCTACATTGCCAGTTTTTCCCACTCTGCACTTTGAGTGCTATCACCTTGTTTTCATAGAGCGATTTTCTTTTTATTTGCTGGAGTTTATTTTGTTGAATGTGGCAGAAAGTCAAAAAAAAAAAAAAAAAAGGAAAGAAGGCAAGATCTCTTTGTTCTCCTTCAAGTATTAACCAAGCCCTGCCCAGAGCCTGCTTCAAATGGGCTTTGTCATCCTACAGCATTGTGTTTATTTTACTTCTTCCTCAACCTGAGTGATTTGCTTACTTAATCGATCTTTGATAATGCGTAACAGACAGGGGAAAATTATCACTAAAAACTAGAAATGGCTGCAGTTGTTTTCTGCATTATAGCAGAACAGCAGAAGTCATCTCTGGAGTAGATGTTCTTTTGTTTAGGAAAACTTACTGATGGGGCTTTTAAGTTATGCAAAAGTAAGCCTTCAAGACCAGTCCAAGGTGGAAGCAGAGACAGAAGAGTGCAATTACTCTTCCTCACTAAAGGTCAAGAATTCTGCTTTTGCGCTCTGCTGGTTTTGGGGATGGGAGAAGGGAGTTGCAGTGTATTCTAGACCTAGGAGAAGACAGAAATATAGGCAAACGTTATATATACATAGTCACTCACACACACACAGAAACAAGGAAATATGGCCATCTGGATTCTGTGCAGAAAGAGATTTGGGAGATATTTCTGGGGGTAGAGATGGCTGAAAAATTTTAGTAGTCATGAATATAGCAACCTCAGGTCATTTCCTATTCTGCTATAATACCCTGCCCCAGTACTTCTGTATTGTTCCTCTAACCTTTACTTAGAATGTGTTACATTCTATACCACCTTGAATTAATGGTTCTTCTAGGAACAAAAGGGTTGAGGCTACATCTACACATTGAGCCAGGTAGTACCTAGAGAGTTCTGGAGATGCATAAATAAATGGGCCTCTCAAAAGCATAGATGCACAAGGGGATTCAGAAGGAAGAAGAAGGTAGAGAACATCACACATATGAGAGGTGCAGGAGAACAACAGCACTTTTACCCTTGGAATCCTCAAGAAACAGAGAAGAGGGCAGGCAGGCTTTTTCACTGCGGAGATAAGATCACATTTTTAAATTTGGATATGAAAAGAAAGGGTAGCCATAGCAGGTTGCTATCCTGCCACAAATAGAACTGCTCAAAGTGTCTTTTAGTGCCCCACACCTGAGCCCCACCATGTAAGCCGTGCTCTGCTGCCCTTTTCCTACTCTCTCCAGACATTATCAATAACCATTCCATCTTCTGACTGAGACCATTTCCCACTGTCTAAGAAGCCCCTGGCTTCCATCTTCTGCTTACTCACATTCTACCCATTTTTCAAGGCCCAATTAAAATTCCACCTTTTTTTTTTTTATCAAGTTGATTCTGACTCTCAGAGGCTAACTTTAGATCTCCTGTTTCTTTCATATCAGAAAGTCATAAGACAGAAATCTTCTATTTTCTGTTTCTTCTACCTTAATTTGGTTTTCTTCACACAGAAATGGAAATTCTTTAGGTAAAGCAAAGGTGTCATTTATTTTTCCTCTCATTCTTAACTCCTCCAGCTAGCCTATTCCTAGATATCTACTAACTTCCCAATTAGCATTTAGCTATTGGACAAGGAACTGCAGCAGTCTTCAAAATACACATTTCATATTCAGAAAATGCTCAATATAGGGAAGCAATGCTGATGCTTTAGTGGACATTCTTTAGGTGGGCAACACCGTGGTAAAATTAAATTCTCAGAATGAAAACTTACAAGATCTTCTGATTTCTTCCTTTCTTTATGTGTCCAATCCTGCATAATATTTTCAGCTCTTTTTACTTATAAATGAAGCATTTTTTTCCAATATAACTTCATTAAGAAAAGCCAAAAAAAAAAGTACAACTGAACAAGTTCCTTAAATCAAATAGTGATTCAACTTGGGAGACCTTATGGAATCTTTTAATAATTATTTAAATGTTGAAAGTACAATTATCTTAATGAGAGACTAATATTTCAAACCTCAGATCAACTTGAGTACTACAAGTTAAGGCATTAAAATACAACCACAGGCACAAATCAAGTGTATATTTTAAACAATTCTATTTCCTACATGAGTCAAGTGTATCAAAAGGCCTACAAAATTGATTTTGTATCTCCATTTTTATTGTTGGTTTCCTTTTTATCCTTTCCACTCACTGCATTTTCTCTCTCTTGCACTCTTTCTCTTTTGCTCCAAGCTTCCTTTTTTATGCATATTGTTCTGCATCTGATGCTCTGGTGGCTTCTCACAGCTGTTTTTCATTTATGACTTATCATTGGGCTACTATCTGCAAAAAAGTTGTATCAATTGAACACACTGGGAAATAAAATGAAGGTACCATGTACATGAGAGCTAGTTTCTAAGGTCAGAGAATAAATAAGATGAAAATTCCATGTTACTGAATTACCCTTGAGACTCGCTTTCGTAGGTGCTAGGTAGGAGATCTTCTCTAACAAAGTTGAGTAAAGTCAGTTTTTCGTCCAGCATTGAAATCATTCATTCTTTATTCAGTTGGACCACAAAAGAAGTAGTTGGTTTCTTTATATAGGCTATGCTGATCCCAAAATGAGGTTCTTTAAACACATGTAATGGGATGAGAAGCTCATGTTCTAAGAGGCACATGGGAACCAAGGTCCTGACAGAAGGTGGGTTCTGGGAATCCACTTCAAGCTGGTTCTGGGATGTTTACACGTTGAATGGCTGTACAGGGGAATTTTCTGAATCAATTAAATGAATATTTTTCTTCTTCTCTGTTTGTTTTCCTCTCCCTTCCCTCTGTCTCTCTCATCCAAATACATATAATGAAATTCCATTTAGTTGAATATGTGTGTGATAGGACTCAACCCTTACATCCGGATGAAAGTGTCCACTTCCCTGGAAACAAAGTCATATCTCTATAATGCTATTGATCATTCACTTGAAAATAATTAAGACCATTACACAAGGCTTTTGCACATCAAATCTGACAACTTACAGGGTCTGACATGGGTTTTGGTCTTAACCCTTCCTTCACTGTCTCTTATGCTTGAATTATGTTAATAGAGCTGGTTAAGCAGAAAAAAATGTGGTAAACATTTTGGCATCATTAAAATAGCTTTTCTTTGCCTTGATATTGTATGGAGAGATTTCTAGTCTGCATCCCTCAATCGGAGAACTAAGATGCCAGTAAATCTTGTTGGAAGTCATAGGGATTCATCTTTCCTCATAGCTTTTTTTTTTAATTACTTTATTTTTTTTACACAACTTTGTTGAAATACAATTCACTTACCATGTAATTCACCCATTTAAAGTGGTACAACCCAATGAGTTTTAGTATATTCCAGGGTTCTACAGTCACTACAGCAATCAATTTTAGAACATTTTCATCACCTCAAAAAGAAACCTCATACTGTTTAGCTATCACACCCCAGATCCCCACCCCTATACCACCCCAGTCTTAGGCAACCACTAATCTACTTTCCATCTCTATAGATTTACCTCTTCTGGATATTTAATATAAATGGAATTTGAGTGAGAGGAAGAAGAGACATAGCATTGGAAGTCTGGTAGCAGTTACATTAGGCAGAAAGAAACACTATGCAGATTTATGTACTTCAAACCAGTTTAGATGACTCAGTGGATTGGGGTTCAGGGATAAAATCATGTCTCAGCATTTCATGATATTATACATCATGGGCATGAATGCAACCTATCTCAGAGCAGGCACTGAAATCAACCATGATGCTTCTAAAATATATATTTTGATAGTAGATCAACATCAAGTGTATATCAATGTTTTCTCAATGACAGTATTAAATTTATGGACAGATAAAGGTATATCAGACAATTCTTTTTACTTGTCACCTATTGGTCAGATCTGAGGAAAATTTTGTGACCTTAATTTAATTCATTTTTTAAGTGATGGCTTTACTAATTAAGTTCATTCAAAAAAATAGATTACTCAATGGAAAAAAGATTAACCTCAAATGTAAAAATGAAATGTATGAGGAAAATTTTGGCCTGCCAATAATTGTTCTAACTGTATCTCAAGGAAATTTTATCTGTTTTGAAATTCAACATGATAAATAACTGCAGCTGATTAACTTAGGGCTTTATTTGTTAATTCATGTGCATGTGTTAGCATGATTTTATTGGTTTAGTCACAGTAGCAGTGGTATAAGATTTAATTACTGACCCGAGGAACAAACAATATATATACTTTACGCTTTAGCATATCTCCATTTGTATTCATAGTATTTGGAAACTCAGATGTCTATGGAAGGTATAGAAAGAAGGTTTTCCTCATAACTAATCTTTTAATCATAGCAATAGCACCATTTGCTAAATGCCTATTATAGGGCAGATGATAATATATTATCACATTAATCTTTACAACATCTCTGCGAGGTTAAGGGAGTTACCCTCCACTTTCTACTGAAGCTCCATATATCAAGAAAGCAGCTTCAGCTTATGCAGCCTGTTGGTGGCAAATCCAAACATCGTAATTGGTTTGAATTTCTTTCCATACTTCCTGCTGCAACTTGAGTTTGGAGTTAATTCTTCAGTTTCTCAAATCAGAAACAATAATACAAATATTTACCGTGTCAAGCGTGGTGCTAATTTTGACCTTGTTTTAAAGGTAGATTGAATTGAGCTGTTCAGTTGTAAAGCATTACCTGGAACATGGTCAAGCTGGTCAGTTACTATCCACACATATCCAAGACTGTCCAAATTTCAAACCAGGAAGATTCTGGTATTGATAGTTTTCTCTATTCTCAGATCTCCAGAGAAATATAATGGGCTTCTTTTCACTAAAAATGTTAAAGAATCATGATCTGGTTGTTCTTTATAATAGGCCTCACCTAACCTTTAGATACATATGCATTTTTTGTCTTTTTGGATTTGTTTTCTCATGACTTTTAGCTTCCGTTGGTTTATTAGAGAAGACTATTTCACAGAGAAATGAAGCATTTAGACTGTCTAAACATCAGGCAGTGTTTACTAATTATCCACTACGGGGGATGTTATACAGGATTCAAAGGAGGATGCAAAATTAGTCTAACTCTTAAAGAAGCTTAAAATCAGCTGAGGAGACATATATAGTTGTGAGACGAATAACCCTGAAACACTATATGACTAAATGGAAAATGACTACTACAGAAAATAAGAGAAGCTTTAAATCTTGTGCAATTTTAAATTAAGAAACCTAGTTAAAATGTGTTTTTCTCTATAATAAAAGAAGTAATTAGTGTCAGGGAGATGTTTATACAAGTTGCCGACATCATAACATTAAGTACACTGTCTTTGGTGTTAGATAGCCTGATTTCCTATCTGCCACTTCTCTGCCATTTATCAGCTGTGTTATTTTGGAAAATCATTTCACCTCTCTGTGCCTCACTTCCCTGTCTGTAAATTATTCAGAGCTTATGCTATTTATGTTGTGTGAGTTCTGCTCAAGTTTGCTATATACTAAGACTGTTCTAAGACTACATATGCTGAGTCATTGATTCAGACAGTTGCTATCAGTTAGATACTTAGCAAGAGCCATTAGATGTTCATACTACTTGATTAAACAATTATACTCGTATGAATTTATTATAAGCAGGAAGACTAGGGAAAGGGTCAACTAGCATTAGTTGAAACTGGGTGAAGTGTTCTGGGTGAAGTTCACAGTATAGTCTTAAGTTTAATCCCAATGAAAACCTTGTTATCTAGACCTTATGAGGCTCAGAGAGGTCAAATAATTTTCTGGTAAGTAAGGAGTGAAGTTAGCTTTCAACTCATACTTTTATGAGTCTAAATCTCCTAATGTTAACACTAGTCATGCCATAGAAGAAACACATTTCTAGCTACACAAATAAGTCTATGACATATAATCTATCATCGTAAAAATAATTGGAAACAATTTAAATGGCCAATGTTAGAGACCTAGTTTAATTAAATATGGTAAACAAACAAAATGAATGAAGTTATTAAAATTATAATTTAGTATGATTATTAAAAGCATGTATAAAGAACATAATAAACTAATATATAAACAATTAGTAAAATTACATAAAATATATACACATGGATGGCATATGCTAACAAAATCTTTGGTATGCATTATATATGATTTAAATTTAGTTTAATCTGTATTACTTTTTATACAAAACTTCTTGAGGCAGACATTTAAAGGTAATTTATTAATATGTACATTATTCAAAGTAATTAGTTTATAAAATTACTTTAAAAATATATAATGAATTACTATAAAAATATAAAGTAACTCTTTGATAGCCACTAAAGTCAGTTCTGTATGTATAATAATAAAAAGACAAAGTAGCTTCCCTGAAGGAGCTTACAATCTACTGAATTCAGTAAAGGCATTTTTACTTGCAAAATATATTTTCCATCTAGAAAACAAACTGTGTATATATATATATATATATATATATATATATATATACACATTTATATAAATGTAAACATAAGTAGAATCAACATAGAACAATTTTCACTTAATGAAAAAGTTATAATCATTCTAAATTTATGATTTATATTATATTATATGTATCTGGATTTGTATAATATCCTTTCATTCTTTCAAATCTGGGTGGTTCAAGTATACAAGTATAAAATTTTTTTTATAATTTTTTTTTTTTAAATTTTATTTATTTATGATAGTCACATACACAGAGAGAGAGAGAGGCAGAGACATAGGCAGAGGGAGAAGCAGGCTCCATGCACCGGGAGCCCGACATGGGATTCGATCCCGAGTCTCCAGGATCATGCCCTGGTCCAAAGGCAGGCATTAAACCGCTGCGCCACCCAGGGATCCCTAAAATAAAATTTTAATAGAATATTTATTATATAAATCAGGAGTGTGTATTGTATTTTAAGAGGAAAAATCCTAACACAATAAAAGATATTAGTGACAAATTCAATTACATTAAATTTATTTTTGCATGGCAAAAATTATCATGCATGAAAACAAAATAAAATATGATTGGGGAATAGTATCTGTAACACATAGGGAAAATTAGTTTACTATATAAGATTGGATAAACTTTCCAGGATTATTAGGGAGCTAGAAAATAGGGCCAAACAAATAACATAATACAGCATAGAAAAATAAAATTATATATATTTTTTAAAATGTCAATTTCAAAGAAATGGAGAAAACAAGGGCAAAATCTCTAATCCAAGAAACAGTGTCTGAATATTTTCTTGAATTGACAAACATCAGCAAGCTTCAGTTTCAGAGAAAAATAATCTTTTTTTCAGAGAAAAAATCTTACACAAATTTTTAAAAAGCAATCCACATATATATATATATTTTTCCCTAACTGCAGTGTACCAAAGACAAACTAAAGATCTTTGAAAATCCAGAGAAGAGACACAGATTTAACAAAAAAAAAAAAAAAGTCAAATGTCTATCTAATTTCTCAAGCTCTACCATGAAAGTCAAAACATAGGGAAATGATGATCTTAAATTCTGGTATAGGAAATAATAACAGTTAACCTAGTTTCAGTCTCTTTACAATTTTACCTTTAAAAAATAGTGGCCAGGGACACCTGGGTGGTTCAGCAGTTGAGCGTCTGCCTTCAGCTCAGGGTGTGATCCTGGAGACCCAGGATCCAGTCCGCATTGGGCTCCCTGCAGGGAGCCTGCTTTTCTCTCTGCCTGTGTCTCTGCCTCTCTCTCTCTGTCTCTCTCTCTCTCTCTCTCATGAGTAAATAAATAAAACCTTAAATTTTTTTTTTAAATAGTGGCCAGAAAAAAGGACATTTTTTAGAAATACAAATGAAACCTTAGCAGCTAGATTATTGCTTAAGAACAAAGGATGTACATTGAGAAAAAAGAAAATAGTTTTAGAAGGGAATTTAGATATTCAAGAGGATTATGGGGAAAAAAGAGCAACTATATGAATCAATTAAACAAACACTGATTGTTAAAAAGAGTAAGAATACTGTTTGATGAATGTGGTTTAAAATACGAATCTAGATAATATGAAAACCTTACCCAAAAATATATACATTGGAAAGCAGTGATTTGAGTTGAGACTTTCTGAGTCATTTTAATTTATTTGTATTGTTAACAATTTCAAGGACTGAACATAAAGGCTATGTAAAGTATATAATCTTAAAGGGAAGAAAATAAATCTTGGGGGAATATTCCACCAAAAATCAATCAATAAAAGGAAAAATGGGGTAGAAAATAAATTTAAAAATAAATCAGAACAAATTTAAATACAAAATGACTGCATACACATAAAACAAATTATGTGGATTATTACAATCTAAGTTTGTGGACAAATAGATCAGTAAAAGTTAAAGATTTTCCTACTAGGTTAGAAAAAATTTCTGGTATGTGTTATTAAAATAAACACAGCAAAAAGATCAGAAGAATGCAATACAGTTTTAAGTAGCTGATGGAAAAATTATAAACCCGAATATAATCATAGACTATGTAGCTATATTAATACAAGGCAAAATAAGGGCACCTAAAAATTCAGAATCAAAAGATAAATTACAATGGAAATTCAGAAGTACTTAAGACAATAATGGAAATACAGTGGCACCAACTTTTGTGGAAAGCAGCGAAATTCCATGGTAATCAGAGGGCAATATATTAGTTTTAAATACTAATACCAGAAAAGAAGGAAACTGGAATGTTAACACACTAAGTGTGTACCCTAATTTAGAAAAAGAAGAAATTAAGCTCAAAGAAAGAATAATAAAACAAATAATGCAGATTACAGAAGAATCAATGAAATAGGAAAAGAAGATCTATTATTATAGGGGTTCTAAAACCATAGACAACATTTTATTTTAAAATGTTAATGAACATACAGGTATATCATGATAACATAACTCAAGATGCAGTTGAGACTGAAAAGATAACCAAATGATAGTATCCATTAAAAAAACGGACAGAGGTGACCTAAAATTGCTGCAGAACGAACTAAACACCTGCGTCATCCTGTAACTATTAAAGAATGAGGTCAGTAGTTAAAATATCTTCTCCTAAAGAAAACAGTCTGAATGTTCTGTATGAATTCTATCAAAAATTCAAGGAACAGATAATTCCAATCTTCTACAAAGTATTGCAGAAAATAAAATAATAGGAAAAAAACATCCAACTCTTTGCAGGAGCCTAGTGCAAACCTGATATCAATTCTAGAGAAAGACAGTATTAGACAAGAAGATTAGAGGCCAGTCTTACTTACGAATGCAAATGGAAGAACAGAAAACAACCTATTAGCAACCCCAAATACAGCAGTACGTAAGAGAGATACTGCATCATAACCAATCTGTTCACAAGAATGCAAACTTAATTCAAAATGAGAAAACCTACTATGTAATTATCCACATTAGTAGATAGAGAAAAATCAAATAATCATTTCAGTGGAAGTCTAAATATGTACGTGATAGAATTCCACAACAATTTATATATGTATAAATCCTAGCAAACTAAGAATAAAAATAAACCTCCCTAAGCTGATAATAGGAATCAAAGAATATTCTAATTATTAGAATAAATAAAATGTAGCAAGGTTTCCTGATAAAATATCAATATATAAAATGCAAAGTTTTTTGTATATATCAATACTGTTTTCCAGATAGACTATTAATACACAAATAGATCAATACAGAAACTCAATTCAATTCATAAAATGTGTTTTCATTTACATAGATCAGTACCGTTTTCAATAGAAACAAAAACACACACAAAATGTATCCAGGAGCAAAATGAAGTATGTTTAACAATTTAAAGGAGAAATTTACAAAAATGTACATTTCCTCACAGATTAAGCACCCATTTCTGGCACGCATTGACAGCGAACTACCTGAGAGCAAGACTGTGCTTTTTCTTCTCCATATCCTTTAACGGTGAGCACCCATAAGGGTCAGTAAATGGTCAGTAGATGCTCCATTAATGATTCATTATCACCGGAAGTTTTAGGATATACACTGTGAGTCGTAATGGACAGGCCAAGGAATGAACATTTTGAATTATTTGAGTCAACAATCGCACATTCTATTTATGTAAACTGAGGCCTGGAATGTTGATTGACATGTCTGTTCCCACAGAACCAAATGGGAAATCCACCCTGGTATCTCTCTTCTCCCAATCTTATTCAAACACTTCCTCCTGTGGATTTGGCTACTTTATCTATGTTGAGTTGGATAGGGTCCAGTTTAAGAGTTTAATACAGATGTGTTTGTCCAATCCATTCCCTGACTTGGGTGTTTTCCTTGGTGAATAGAGCTGAGGACATTTTAATTAATTTATTATGTCCCTTCAATTAGGGGACCCAATTAATAATTGAAATGGGTTTTTAATTGGTTTATATCCTCTAGGGTATCGTATTAATAACATAAATAAACTAACAGGTTTGCATTGAATTAGGATTCATCTATATGCATATCTGTTGCCTCCCAATACATTATCTCTCTTGGACCTCCAAAATTGAATGTAACTTTTTAAACAAAGACATTCTGATGTACTAGTTTCCTGTTGTTGTTGTTCCACTTTGAGGCAAGGTCATAGTATTCTTCAGTTGGGATGAAAATTGTTGATGTTATTTCTTCTTTTGGTACTAGATTCATGATTCCTCCAGTTCTCCAGTCTCATAATGTTGAAATCACCTCTGAATTGTGTGTCCTTTTGAGACTTCTGTTAATAGACATATTATATACCATCACAGGTAGGCAAATCCTTAGAAATCATTTGTTTTGCTCCAATGGAAAAACAAGCAAACAAACAGAGAGGTTACATGCATGCCCAAGCTCACACAGCACGACAGTAATAACAGTGGTTTCTATGAAGACGCCCTACAGATTTTTCTTTCGGATGTCATTTATTCTGGCCCTTCACTTATTTCGCTTTGAGATGTTACCACATAAGGCCACACTTGGATTGGCTATCTCTTCTCTTGAGAAAAACCCAATGACTTATCTCGTTGAAAAAAACTCAAATTTCATTATGGTATTTCCAGGACTTAGCCAAATACTCAGGACAACATTGTCTTCGTTACAAGGTATTTGGAGTAAACTATCTAAAAGCTTCTAGCATTTTCTCCTGTCGGTAGCATAAATTCCATGCACCCTCAGGATGTGCAATCCTAGTACAATCCACCCCTGAATGTTTGGTCTGAATTTTCTCTTCCAACCTTGCTCCTGATGTTTGCCTCACACAAGTTCTCTTCTATATGTGGCTATCTCCCTCTTCATTGAATCCCTCTGGTTGCTTCTTTCTTCCTTGCCTCTAGTCCTAAAGGTTTCTCAACTCTAAAACCTAAAGGTTTCCAGAATGTGGTCTTCAGACTGATCTTGAACTTTCTACAAATGCTTGTTCTTGTTCCGCTTCCCCCAGAAACTTGGGGGCTGGGGTCTAGCGATCTCTTTTAATGAGCTCTCCAAGTGGTTCTGATGCAGGCTGAAGTTTGAGACCCACCACTCGCGCTTCTTGGATGAAGAAACGATCCCTCACCAGATCTAACACCTTTTTTTTAAAAAAAACTCTGGGTTTTTTCCTAAATGGCAAAATGAAACCCTGACATTTACACCTACATAAAAACTCTTCCTTCAACAGAATCAGATTTGATATTTGATTTGATCTATAATCAGACGTACAGTTGGGGTGTAAATCTTATTATTCCCAAGTGACAGCTGAGGACAAGCATTCCCGCCTTTATTCCAAGCAATTCTTCCACATAATGCTTCACACTTGTTAGTGAATTAATCAATGCTTGTTGAATGACTGGAAGCAGTAATAGTGATAGTGATAATGTTATTTTATGGTGCATATTTGTCTGGTTTGTGGTTCTATGGCAATTCTTCTACTTTCTTTCTAAGTCTGGGAGTTCCTTAAAGTTCCTAAAGCTAGTGCATGGCTCTTCCAATCAGAAGACTTCCAACCTGGTGGGGCACCTGGGTGGCTCAGTGGTTGAGCATCTGCCTTCGGCTCAGGGCATGATCCCGGGGTCCTGGGATCAAGTCCCGCATTGGGCTCCCTATAGGGAGTCTGCTTATCCCTCTGCCTGTGTCTCTGCCTCTCTCTCTCTCTCTCTCTCTCTCTCTCTCTCTCTCTGTCTCTCATGAATAATAAAAAAAAAAAAAGACTTAAACCCTGGTGCTGGAGAAAGGAAGGATTGGGGAATTCCTTTCCTCTCTGGTGGTGGCACAGTGGCAATACCTACATGTTGAGTTCCTGGCAAGAAGAGGCACTGGTGCTGGAGTCACCTGCAGTGAATTCAAGTTCCTTAGAAATGGCAGGTCCATGGAGACAGTGGCCCTTGTCAATCGATGGCAGTGCCAGTGGTCTCCTTGCCTTCCTCATCAGACCAGTTCCTGAATGATTGGCAGGCCTGGTTCTCCAGCTTGCTCAACGACTCTGCGGGCTACCCAATCCCAATATTGTTTCAGTAAACTCTGTTTCTTAATAAGAGAGACAGCGTTTGTTGCTTGAAAGATAGAACCCTGACTCACACAGTAATAATAAGTTTTGCTACATTTGATTATTTGATATGTCTGTTAAGCTGCCTCAGCTTCCCCAACATAACAGAAAATTGACTAGTATGAAAAGACAAGGATTTCAGAAAAGGTCATCTCTGTTTAGCCTCTGTCAGGCCTCCATATACAATTATGAATACCCGACAATATCTGCCACTCTCATTATTCCAGAAGGACAGCATGAGGTCACACCTAACACATTCTTCTACGTGGTAAACGAAACCAAATCATCATCCCTCAAGGAGTGATCAGCATTGTACATGGGTGGGGTTAAGGTCTTCCATTTGTCAGCTCACATTTCCAATCTTTAAGGTCAAGGTTCTCTACTCTTGGCACATCTTAGGTGGGTGAAGGGAAACATTCACATACCAAAGTTCAAATAGCATGACTGGGGAAAGTCACCCTCTAACCCAGAGAGACTCCCTCCCTGGAAAATCACTGAATTATACGCAATGGTACAAGTTTGTCTTTGAACTGTCGAACGAGGTTCACCACTCTCTCAGGTGGGCATAGTCGTGTCATCCTCTCTTTACAGTGACGCTCAGAAAGGTGAAATCAGAGTTATGGCTGCATAGCTCAAAGTTAGCAGAACTAGGACTTAATTTCGTATTTATCTAATTTAACAGCCTGTGTTCTTCTTGCTGAAAATGCTGTCTTGCAGGGAAGGTCTTTTCTACCGTGTTGTTCTGAATACTCCTCTTTTATTTTCCTCCCTACATCCTATGGAACACATTCTCCCTTAAGCCCCAAATATACTTTTGGCTCACTGTACAGAGCACTTTACCACTCACATTTGTTTGCGTGCATACCACCCTATCTGAACTGTAAGTTACAGAGCGCACAGATGACACTTTATTCATCTTTGTTTCCCATGTTCCTATCGTAGAGCGTGAATTATAGTAGTTGCTCAATAAATATTTATTACATGAATGATGGGTCAATAAAAACAAAGGAGAGAAAAAAAATCCAATTTGGTATAGGCGACTGTGAAATATTCACTTAGCATTTCAGAAAACACACAACTCAAAGGGAGGAAAGTGCTCTGGCACTGCCCCTTCCACAAAATGCACTCACTGTGGCCCACTTCAGAGAAAACTAACTCCGCTCTCCGAGCTCCTTCCTCATCAACCCCAAGTACTCAGAACATTCCAGCTGGCATGCCTGGCAACTCTCCGGATCCCCTCACGGTACTGCATACACAGTCATTTGTTACTGACAAGGGGCCACGGAGCCACACAAATAAAGCTTTGTGCAGAGGCTTAAGTGTCAATACTGCTGTTCCATCTGCAGCTCAGGGCATTCTCTCCCATCCGAGACGATACTTCTTGAGAATGAACCCTGATAGCCAGGCCCCATCAGGAGAAGTGAAGGCACCTTTCAGAGCCTGCGAGACACTTGTTTGCATTAGACAGTGTCTGAGCTCTGGGGATTGGCACAGAACCAGCAATATATGCTACTGTCATTCAGGGGATTAAAAAGGCTGCAGCTATTACCCTTATGTGGAATTAACAAAAAAACAAAAACAAAACAAAAAACTAAGAAATGGCCATGAAATCTGACTGCATTTCATTCCACTTGGTGCAATCCGATTTATAATGTGAGGGCAAGAAAAATACCGTCTTTCTTCTTTCCTTCCTTTCTTTCCTTTCAAGGAGGTGGCAGAGAGGAGGAGAAGGTGCATGAGCTTTGAATTCTGAAAGATGAAGATCTCATATTGGCTTTCTCTCTCATTCATTGTTGACCTCCGGAAAGTCACTTCTTGTCCTTGAAATTCTAACCCCTCTTCTGCAAAATGGGTCGCATAACATCTTCCTCTCGCTCTGCTAGGACGGATTAAGTGAGATGATATGCGTGAAGTACCTGCTGCATTACAGGAAGCTAGTGGTGCTGGGCTTTCCCGGGGCAACAGGAGGCAGAAGCCATGGGAAAATGAGAATGTGTCAGTTATACAGCTAACGCCCTCCTGCCAGGGATAAACATTCTTAAGGATGGGAGAAAGGGATCTATACGGTCCTGAGTTGAGGGAAACAGCTGTGCGCTAAGGTTTGTGCTGGGAGAAGACACGTCTTGTTGTATCTTCAAAGCACTGCACTGAAGAAGGCCAGATGATGTTCCCTCTGCTGAGTGGGGCTGAGACATCTGCACTCATCTCACTGCATGTCTGGGAAGGGCTTTGGTGACCTGTGAGTGGCTTTGTGAGCAGTGACTTCGCCATTGATCCTAAGCCGTAAGCGATTTGTGCAAAGCAAATGGGACAGACTATTTCTTTTCCAATTTAAAGAACTTTCTGTCAGTAAGTGTTCTATTCCAGAGCTAGACCCAGGCCCATCCAAGTGCACAGCTAAGTGGGTCCTTGCATGTATATTAATGACTCCACTGGAGAATATTATGTTGTGTTTGAGACTAAACATTTCTTTCCGTAGATTTTACAGTTTCCAGAGTCCTTAAATAAAACCACAATTAACACTTCTTAGAGTTCTCCACCTGCTATGATGTAATTCGATCCTGAGTTACTTTATAAAGTTGGGTGGTAGGGATAAGTCCATTTTACAGGTGAAAAAAGTGAGCCTCAGAATACTGTCTAAAATGTTACAGCTGGTTAGTAGCAGCGTCAACGCCAAAATCATTGGCAATAGCTCAGCAGAGGTTACAGATTTGGGGGCTCCAGAGCTTAATTCTGTATAAATTAGAAAAAAATATCCTACTTTACACATTTTATAAAACGTGATTATATGAACACGTTTCCAAGGCCTCTCTCAGGACCATGGATGGGGCCTAGGCAGGTGAGGGCCCCAGAGGGTAAGTTTCACTATCTTCATAGAACCATTTCTGCTTGCCACAGTGCATTGTGCTAGCAAGAGACCTGCGTCTGGTACAGCACACATGATGATTAGCTAGTGATCATGATTATCTTTTTTGGCTTTAAGTCATCTCCACAGTGACTCAGAGATACATGTTTCAAGATGAGAGCCGTGGGTCATTCTAGACTTCACTGCTGTCTTCAGAAAACCCACCTCCACGCCCCACTCACCCTCACTGCTCTCCTTCCTCCATTTTTAGAAATGCAAATTATTTTATCATCTCATTGCTAGGGGTCATGACCTCTTTTTCCTCTGGTTCTCCTTCCACAGCCTTAAACAATGATTTTGTTTTGTTTTGTTTTGTACTTTTGGAGAACACCATGGAAGCTGTGTAGGCACCCATCTGCCTTTTTCCATATGTATCATAATCATCATTTAAAACACAGGCTGGGCCCATGCAGGACGCAGAGTGAGCAGCTGACCAGGTGTCAGGAAACCCAAGTTCTAATCTTGACCTTATCTCTGTCTACTTATCTGACCTTGTATCATACACTTACTTTTTTGTATTCTGGAAATACTTCAATCAAAGTACCGTGTGTTAGGAGGAAACTTTAAGCAGTGGTTTCCATTTGGTCTGCATCACAAAAAACATGGTGCACTTTTAAAATTCAGATTCCCAGGCTCCATCTCAGGCCTTGATAATCATAGGAAGAAACAGATACTCTCTACGATGGTCCCCAGTGTATCACCAACAGTCAAAATAGCAGACAGCAGTTCCAATACGCCACAGATAACAGAAGAATTCAGGGAGTATTTCATTTCCTCCCTCTTTTACCAAGGGAATAGCATTATATCAACACTTTGAGAAAGGAGAATGAAGGCTTCTCAGGCTTAACAATCCCTTTTCATCTTAAATCTCAGATAACTATCTTGTTGAACTTGAACCGTGGTCTGTTAGCCATGCACAGCTCTGACAGGCACCTTGGGGGCTCTACTTGGCCAAGCATCCCGATGCCTCCTTGCTGAGCTTCCAGTGGTGTTGGCTGCAAAGTTTCTGAAGACAGCAAGCCTCCCAGGCACAGAGTGGGTCTCTGAGATCCTTGAAATGCCATGGGCAGTGTCCTTACACATATTGGGGAACAAGTGAGGCAGGGATCTGTGTGGCGCCTACTCTGAAATGCCACTGCTGAGCCTGTGAAAGGCCCAAGAGTAGATCAGATTCCCAAGTCTCCAGCTGGCAGGTCTGTAGGAAAATCAGATTCCTGTGAGTCCTTAGAGGTCATGGGAGGGTGACTGGTCCCAGTCAGAGGCAGGGTGGCTCAGGAAGTGAATAGGACAAAAAAGGAATGAAATGTGACCAGAAGCAATTGACTGCAGTTATTAATTTTCCAGTTTGGCAATCCTAGATAGGGTATATGTCTGTGAGTACTTAACAGAGAGAGTGGTCTTCAGCTTCAACAAGCACATTCACACACCAAGGGTAACACACACATACACACACACGCACACACAAATGCACACACCCCTTGGGTAAATGACTCAGCTGTCAGTCATGAAACTAGCCCAAAGTAGCAGCAGCAACTAAAAATTGCATGTGTACGTAAACACACACACACACACACTCATGTACTTGCAGCACATTCACCGAGCAGAACCTCAAATTCTAACCAATTATTAACCTTTTATTAGACTCAGTCTTTGGGGCCAAGAAGTATAGTTTACTCCTGGTTATATTTCTCCAAGCATAGTGCCTGGCATCCCGTGGCAAATGTTTGTAGGGTAAATTAATAGATGTAGCAGCAACTATCAGGTATATTACTTCTTAGTACTGAAAGGTGAATATGATAAAAGCATTCAAAATCATAATGGATTGTAGCTCGGTAGAAATGTTTATCGTACTTTTAAATGGAGAACCCTAGGCATCCATGAGATCTGAGAACTCTTAGCTGAAGGCCGGTGAACTTAGTAAAATCTATGAAATGCATTAATTCCGAGACAGATACGTATATTGATTAAAAATTGCGAAGTCATCTGTGTTGAATAACATGACAGGGATCACATAATTCTATTATTACTTGCCTTAAACTATCTCTTCCACTAAACAGTGACTACTTGAAGGTACTAGATCTGTAGCGCTCGTGTTTGTAGCCCTGGTGCCTAGCAATGTGTGTCAGATACACTGTAGAGATGATTATGTCCTGATTAAAGTGCATGGAAATGTGAATATTGACAACCTATTTGAAGTGTATGTTTACTCCAACATCCCATATGTACCTCTTTCAACTGACCTTGTAAATGAAATGCTTTGCAGTTGAAGGGGAATAGAATGTGTACAGAGATTTTCCAGTGTTTATTTTTACATTGAACATCAACTAGGCCCCAAGGCTAATGCTACTGACCTGTAACACACATAGAGATATGGCCAAGCAACTGGTCACTTGGTCAGTGAGCTGAAAGTGACCAGGAGGATCCTGTCCTCAATGGGACACTGCCATCTGGTGTATACCCCAAGTTAGACAGCCAGGGAAGGGATGTTGGTCAGGGTCAGGAAAGGTAAGGAGGCAGAGCTAACACTTGAGTGTAACATATTGCAAAGATACTCTGTAGACAAGAATGGTCACCTATGTGGTTGGGCTCTTGGAGTCAAGGGCTTAAATTATCCAGAAATAGGATAGAGAGGATGATAAGTAGGAAGGGGAAAAAAAATCTTCAATGTCTGCAATAGGTTGAGTATTTCACATTGGTTATCCCATTTAGCTCTTAGTCATCCAACAAGGGGAGTATTAAAATGGTTACATCACAGGTAAGGAAATGGAGGACCAGAGGAGTTAAGTAACTTGCCTGAGGTCACATTGGAAGAACTACTCATCAAACTACTGCTCTGTTCTCTATATTTTGCTGCCTCTGTGACTTTTTCATTTTAATAAATAGCATCTTAAGAGGAGGGTTGTTCTTCTCTTAGTCCAAATGTAATTTTAAATAGAACTAAGTAGTTCTCAATGATCAGCAACCTACTGAGTAGAGAAGCACACCAAGAATTCCTGACTGCCTGTAGCTTACTATTTCAGTGAAGAGAGAGAATCACATATTAAAGAGAATTAACACTTAAAAATTAGTGCAACATCAAGACCAAATAATAGAAGTAGACATTTGACATTGATCTATGAAGAAACGCAGGAGTCGAGGAAAAATTAGTAATTATAATCCTGTCTTGATTTAAAATTTTGAAATTTTGTTCAGTATATTTTTTTTGCATTAATTTTGACTTCTTTGATATGGAAATACATTTTCCAGCCTTACAAAATAGAGAGATAATTGACATATAAGATTATGTAAGTTTAAGGTGTACAATGTATTGATTTGATACATTTATTTATCACACAATAGTTACCACCATAGCATTACTAACACCTTTATCAGGTCTCCTCCTCCTCCTCCTCCTGCTCCACCTCTTCCTCCTCCTTCTTCTTCTTTTTGTTTAAAGATTTTATTTATTTACTTGAGAGACAGACAAAGAGCACAAGCAAGGAGAAGGGCAGAAACAGAAGGAACAAGCAGACTCCTGCTGAGCATGCCCCACCCTAGCCCCACACTCTGCCTTGCCAATGTGGATCTGGATCCTAGAGCCCTGAGATCATGACCTGAGCCAGAGTCAGGGACTTAACTGACCCAACCACCCAGGTGCCCCACATACTATCTCTTCTTTTTTATGGTGAGAACATTTAAGATCTACTCTCTTAGCAACTTTCAAGTATATACTAGAATATTATTATTTTTTAAGATTTTATTTTATTTTTTTATTCATGAGACACACACACACACACACACACACATACACACACACACACACAGAGGCAGAGGGAGAAGCAGGCTCCATGCAGGGAGCCCGACATGTGATTCCATCCTGGGACTCCAGGATCATGCCCTGGGTCAAAGGTGGCACTAAACTTCTGAGCCACCCAGGAAGCCTTAGAATATTATTAATTAGAATCACCATGAGGTACATTAGATCCCCAGAAGCTATTCATCTTAAAACTGGAAGTGTGTACTCTTTGACCAATATTTTCTCAGCTCCAACCTCCAACCCCTGGTAACGACCATTCTAGTCTCTATTTCTATGAGTTTGGCTGTTTTAGATTCTAAATATAAGAGACTTCATACACTATTTGTTTTTGTCTGATTTATTTCAGTTAATATAATGTTCTCAAGGTCTGTCTATGTTACAAATGGCAGGATTTCCTTCTTTCTCACAGCTGAATAATACCCCATTATGTCTATTCACACATCTGTGAGTATATCACATGTATGAATACATACACATACACACATATATTTATGCACATCTTCTTTATCCATTCATCTTTTGACAAACAGTTAGGCAGTTTCCATATTTTGGCTATTGTATATAATGCTGCAGTAAACACGAGAGCATAGATACCATTTTGAGATCCTGATTTAAATTCCCTAGGATATTTACCCAGAAGTGGATTGCTAGATAGTTCTATTTTAACTTTTTGAGAATCCTGCATACCATTTTCCATAGTACCTATGATATAATATTTATTTTTTAAAATCAGCGTAAGATATTATTTATCTTGATTACTGAGTTTTTTTGGAGCCTCCTAAGTTTTGTGCCTGGGCTAAGAGTCTAACTAGTCCTGATTCTGAAGGATTTATAACTGAAAGGATGGAAACAGTCTAGAAAAAAAAAATGTTACTTTGGCATCACGTCTGTCAAAGAGATATTGGCTTGCTTACTATTATTATAATGCAGCTTGTTTTCTCATGTGAAAAAAGTTATAACAATCATTAATAATAAGACAGTGGTAGAAACACAATATGATAATTGTTATGAACCCTATATACTTTGAGGTTTTATGTGTTTTATATAACAACCAGTTTGTCTCTACTCAAGGTTAACTAGAAAATTAAGAGAGCTATTAGATATAACATCTCAGTTTTGAAGCATGATATGTATGTGTTAAAGCTGTTAATCACAGAATGAAAGATACTTGTTTTGGTGGGCACCTCAGGAAATTTTTGTGTATGTACATGGTGTTAATGCATAAAAATGCTTTTGCTTCTGATTTTTTAATTAAACCATAAATATTACACGGGAAATAATATTTTCTACCAACATATTGTCAATGTAGATTGACTAGTATTTGGCTCTAGATTTTCACTAAAAACACTTTAGTGGTGAAAAATCTCATTAAACTGAACAAATTTTTTTCTAATGGGAGGTGTTTGGGACACCTTTCATGCAACAAGAAGTCAAGAACATCATTAAGCCATAAACCATTCCAGATGTGATCTTGCAGAGTCTCAGACACTGATTTAAAATATTTCCAGGGGAAAATGGGTGGTGCAGTCAGCTAAGCATCCAGTTCTTGATTTCAGCCTCAGGTCATGATCTCAGAGTCATAGGATTGAGCCCTGGGTCATCCTCTATGCTCAGTTCAGAGTCTGCTTGAGATTCTCTCTTCCTCTGTCCCTTCCCCCACTCAAACAAATCTTTAAAAAAATATTTCCAAACAACATAATATCCCCAGAAAAGTTCACTACTGATGTTTGGGGATTTTCCCCAGAAGGCATAAATCATAAAACTGAAGAGATAGTGTCAATGTTTTGTGTCTTAAGTTAAGGCTTAGTCCTGCTCAGCTCAACTTCTATTAATTATATTTCAACTCATAGCAAGCAGAAATTAAGAAAGATGTGTCATGGTAAGTAATTTGCTCCCATTCCTTAATGCAATGTCAAAATCTAGATCTTTCTTCTGAGAAGATTTAGTTGAAACTTCCGTTCCTCACCTCTTGGTAAGAATACCATTTAATGTTCGATTAGTGAAGCAGAACATTTGGAAGACATAATGAAGAAAATTCTCAAAAGAACTCGAGGAAGACTTGAGGGAGGGGGATCCCTGGGTGGCGCAGCAGTTTGGCGCCTGCCTTTGGCCCAGGGTGCGATCCTGGAGACCCGGGATCGAATCCCACATCGGGCTCCCGGTGCATGGAGTCTGCTTCTCCCTCTGCCTGTGTCTCTGCCTCTCTCTCTCTCTCTCTCTCTCTCTCTCTCTCTATCTCTGTGTGTGACTATCATAAATAATAAATTAAAAATTAAAAAAAGACTTGAGGGAGGGCCCTGTTTTCATATTAATCTTGTGGTTAAGTTGAAGTCTGGGTAAAGTTGTAGAAATTCCTTTGTAATTTATCTGGCAGAGTAAGATTTCAGTCAGACAAGGTACTTACAATTGAGAAACCAGCTTCTCTCCAGCCATAAAGCATGCTAATTGGAAAGCTGTGGGCAGACTTCCTGCCAAAAAGCAGGGAATCTTCTCAAATATTAATGATACCCTCCTGCCAAACTTTTGGATGCTATCATGAATCTGGTGGCTTACAGCTGTATGTCACTTCATCATGTCTTTGATCTTGCTGTTGGTGTACCCCAAAGAAGTACTACTCTCTGTGGTGGGGCTGTGAGACACAGTGTAGAAGCACTTATGGGCTTGGGAGGGAAAACTGGTGTCTACGCAGGTGGACACATCCCATAAAGATGACCTGCATTACAAGCTGAAACAGATAACGATGAATACATTCCAGAGTCACACCAAACTCAGTAAGGACTTTAAATTGTTCTACAATCATAGAATGTTGGATGGCATTGCTAGCGAACATAGAAGACATTGGGAATAAAGTCAACGAGTCATTCATTCAGAGATTATAACAGAAAATGATCGTTCGGGAGAAGCAAGAAGTCTTCCAACTATGTTGGGAAAATGTTTTAAGGGGAGGATAGCATTGGCTATAAGGTGCAGCTGAGTGATCGCATACACAGTTTATGGGATGTTCAAGGGCTCCTAACTTATTTTTGAGAAGCTTAACGAAATTAATGCTGTTTCTCCAGATGCCTAATTCACTCCACAGAAGTGGTCTCCATCTCAAATCTCAACCAGAAGTTGATTTGGAAGCTGGCAGCCATGCATCCTTGGCAACTGAGAACATCAGCAATGAGAGAAGAGCCTGCAACCTTGCCCTCTGCCCAGGAACAGGTCAGAACCTTGGCACTCCACTTTGGGAAGATTGCCAACTTCGAGTTTTAGGCAGCCCATATTAATGCTTTATCTGAACTGCCTATTACTTCATGGCTAAGGGCCTCTCCATTCAGCCAAAGTGGTCAGATAGACACTTGATGAGCATTTGGGTTGTTATGCCAAAGTCATTTTTGGCCTTCGTTTTTGGATACTTGTGAGAGCAATTGTCAACTCAGTTCCTTGAATAATTGATTGCAAAGAGGTTTCCTGTAGATGGAACTTAAAGTTCTTATGAAGGCATTCCAGAGCAGAAATTTCCATGGGGAATAATGGTATAAGAAAAGGTATAATAAATCCTCACATTTATATAGTACTTTATAGTTTAATACAATGGTTAAGAGCACAGGCACTGGAGTCAGACTGAATTAGGTTTTTGAGTTATGTTAACTCCTATGAAAATCAGTTGCTGAAATTCAGATTCCGTAGTTTCTTAAGGGCTTTGCTACTTACTGACTGTGTGGCTTCAGACAAACCTAACCTCTCCAATGACCCTGTTGGTAAAAATGGGGATAATAATGTCTATATAATAGGGTTGGTTTGAGAATTCAAAAATATACTATATGCAAAATAATACATGTAAATATGTTTTATATTACAGCTCCTTGCAAGTAAGTAATCAACAGTAGATGGCAAATCTATTTTATATATTATGAAGACCTGCACATGAACTCTCTAGAGTCAGAGATGGAATTTTATGAAGATGGTCCAGACAAATTTATCAAGTGAGCCAGGCAATTTAAGCTATCTTGAGATTAAACGAACAAGCAAACATGTAAATGGACCACGATGTCCATTGGTAAGGGACACCAATATACTCCAGCTTTTGGAGCATGAACAATATATTAGTCATCTATACATGCATGATTCAAGCTCAAGAGTGCAATTAAGTATTTCCTACTGCATTCACTATGTATGGCAAAGTAAGGGATTATGGTGTCAGGTAAACCTAATTTACATCCTGATTTGACTGCTTACTGACTGTGTGATCTTGGAAAAAATAATTTAACTTTTCTAATCTTTATTTATAAAATGAGAGTAGTAATAGTTCCTAGGTCACAGGGCTGAGAAATTCAATGAGACAATGCTTATACAGTGCTCACCATAGAACCTGGCGTATGGTAACAATACAGTAAATATTAACTACTATTATTACACATAGAGAATAAAAGAGGACAGGAAGCAAAACAAAAATTTATTGACTACTGACTTCATGTAGGCCACTGTGCCAGATCCTTTATGTGGGTTATTCTTTTTTATTCTCTCAGCTTCTCTGGAGGATGGGCAGTATGGTTCTTATCTTTATAAACAAGGGATCTGAGGCTGAAAGAATTAAACAGTTAAACAGAGAGAGAGGCTAGACATATCAAGTGTTCACGCTTTGCTTTAAAGGAATATGTACTCAGAGCCTACTCTTTGCCAGATACTATTCTAAGTACTAGGAACACCCCACCTCCTGTTTTCATAGCGCTTATTCGGTAGTGAGTGGAGAGAGCTGAGTTCAGAGGTACGAGGACGAGGAGTGTGAGAGCGTGGGGCATATGGATCATGAGAATCTTGTGGGCTACTGTGAGGATCTTGGCTTTGACTTAGGAGAATGCCACCTATAGGACCTCTGTACTTGTTTTAAAGGTATGTTAGTTTTCTTGACATCTTTTGTTTTTTTTTCCTTAAAGAATCATCTTATTGGCTTTAATGTTTAGATTCTAGCTCAAGGGTCTATAACCCAGAACCCTTAAGGGGTATTGGGGGACCATAGAAGGCAACCACTGTGCAAGAGGCCCTGTGTGCATTCCCGGGTGGGCAACAGTGCTACAGTTGGTGCCTCACCACCATGAAAGTTGTCTCAAGACATTTGACAGTCTCCTAATGACACTTTGGCTGAGTGACGCAAGCAGTAGTCAAGATAAACCACAGGAAAGACAGAGGTGGGACACGACCTTGACTCTTTGACTAATAACAATTTTTCATTTCATGATTCTCACCATTCTATTCCTGACTAGACTTGATTACGCTTTGTGCACTGGGATTCCTCATATGGTGCCGCTGCCTTCACTAGGCCTAAGATTAGCAATTAGCTTCTCCTATGAACATTCAACCTCCACAGTGGAAAATCAATAAATCATGTTCGATAAAGAAATAGGGAATGCTTGAATAAATAAGTGGTTGAATAAATGCATCCTCCCTACTATCAATCAAAACTTACATGCCCTGAGCAATTTCTTTAGTGAACAGACTATTTAGATATACCAATTTACTCAATAGTGTCCACAAAGACACAACTCTTAATGTCTTCACTTTATCCAAGACACATATTGTTAGGCATTCTAAAAACTGCTACAACCTAAAGGGATGATAATGCTCAGGGTGGAAATTATAGGCATCATGGAAGAATGGACAAAGAAATGGATTTTTCTGAACATAAATATATCTTTAAGTCAATTTTGGAATTTGACCATAAAATTCCCCTTAATAGGTACTTTCAAAAATGTTCTCTAAGACAAGAATATTTCCTGTATTGCCTAAGTTTATAAAATAAGAATATCTGGAACATGAAATCAATGGCTTGTTGTTTGGCCCGTCTTAGTTGTCAATTCAGAACACTCCATAGTAAATGTCTAAAAAATTAATAGGAAGAACAATCAAATTGGCACACAAAGTGGGGGGTCCTGGGACACAACCACGTTCTCAAGCCGCCCTCTTTGAAAGGGAGGAAAGGACTACTTGAATAATTGACTGGTCATCTGGCAAGATAGTGTTGCTTTCTCAGCTTTATAAATTAAACATGAGTGGCAGTAAAAGTACATAAAATATATGTTTGTATTCAACACACATGTATGAGTACATGCACCCCCATATGCATACTGGAGATTCTATTTGCTGCCATCAAAGTAATTGATTTTTCAGTATGAGTAAGTGACCTTCACTGTACCCTCCAGGTGACTTGTTTTCCCAAGCACCTGAGCATTCCTTCCCCTGCTGAAAACACTCAGCACTAATCCAATGCCTCTCATTAAGCATGGTGAATGTTCCTTTTGACATAGTAAAACTAAAGCTAGTATAATTTGTGCATGCCAACGGGTAGACTTCCTTGCCGAAGGGGTTTTCCCTGCTGCATATGGAAGGTGCTTAACTTGTGTCCTCTTGCCAAGAGATGATGATCACGCACTGTATATAAATGCATAAACAATTTTATGGAGCGTGACATTCCCTGTGGGTCTCTGGAGATATTAACCAGAGTCCTCTGTTTTCCAAACTTGAAGTTTCCATGAATTGAGGAACATGTAACATCCTTCTCAACACAAGCATTGAGTCCTACATCTGCTATGACTGCAAAAGAGAAGCATAATCCATGAAATATCCTTTTAAAGGATGCTGAGCATAACCATTAGCATGGCAGAGAGTGAATGTGATTTCTATAACTCTCTTTATCTCCCTCTCTTGACAGAGATATATAGATATAAAGATATAGATATAGACTTAGACATTCAGAAAAGTTTTTATGCAAGCTGAAATTTGCCTTCCCCAGAACTGCAGAATCATTGCCAAAGTCTTGATCATTAATGGCAATTCTGATTAGATACAATTCTGATCATTAATGGCAAAGTCTTGATCATTAATGGCAATTCTGATTAGATACAATTCATTAGATACAATTCTGATGTGTATCTAAAATAGTTCTTTAACCTGCTAAACTTCAGCCTTTCTATAAGGTAAAAAAGAAGAAGAAAGGAGAAGAAGAAGAAGAAGAAGAAGAAGAAGAAGAAGAACAACAACAACAACAACAACAACAACAACAATAACAACAACAACAAGAAAGAACTTCTTTCACCTTGTCTCCCAAACCAGATTAAGGGATAAAACCCATAATGTGAAAGTACTTGGAAACAGGCAACACATTTCAGATCTTAGGGGTTAGAGGATTCAAATGTAAGAATGTAAATGTCTGTAGCATATTTGCATGAGTTTCAACTTAGTAGAACCTTTAAAGAGAAATGTGTTCATCTCCACCCATAATTCTTAAAATTACTTTAAATTCTGCAGCTTGGTATTTGGTGCATTATACATGAGGTAGGACTAGTTTCGCAGCTGGACTTTATAGCATGGCAGTACTTAGAATATTTTTGTGGATAATGTAGTTCTCTTAAAGTTTTCTCTCCTTAAATTCTGAAAAAAAAAACGATGATCAAAATATGAGTTTTATATTTCCAACAAATCCTAAGTTGGTTTAGGACATATTTTCAAGTAATGCTAAATGTCTTAGGTTCCCTTTTTACATTTACAATGAGACCTTCACAGATTAAAACTCCAATTCACACTTAGGCTAATGTGAAGAGTCCAGAAGTGAAGTCCTGAAGAATGGTGTGAGAGAACAATCTAGTTCCTTATTCGGAAGAAGGTTCTCAAACATTTGGGAAAGTTAAAAATACTTCTGTAAGTAAACCCTGATTCAGCCAAATGACAGCTTGAGATTCAGAACTCAGTGACAGTGGGGAGGCCAGTTCCAGGGTGATAACCCTGCTGGGTTTCACGAGAAAGGGTTTTTTTTCCATATAATCCTCTCAAAGATCTGTTTGTAGGTGATATCATTTCTATTTTTCAAATAAGAAAATCAAGGTTCAGTTATGTGATTATCATCTTTGATATCATTTTAATTTATATCCATCCTTGCAGATGAAATAACTGAAAGCAGCTAAATAAATACAAATATCTGTGTCCTAATTATTTTACAAATGATAAAATATAAGAGTTCTCACTAGTCAGTGTCTCAGCCTCTAGCTTCTTACTCCTCTGAGGCACAGCAGCAAACCATGTCAAGGCCATTTTAAACGGCCATATTATAAATTATTTTAAGGTTTGTAGACTATACTAACTCTGCTGCAACCACTCAGTTTTGCGACTGTAGCATGAAAGCAGCAATTGACAATTCATAAGCAAATGGACATGACGATGTTCCAATAAAACTTTTTTTTTTTTTTTTACCAAAACAGCCAGCAAGCCAGATTTGACTATAGCTTATCAACCTTTGATCTATGGTCTCTTGCAAATGTCCTAAGTTCTCTCCTTCCAAATTCCATTTGAAGCTCACTTCCACCAAATATCCTCTAAGCAGCTATAACTAAAAATCAGCCCAATAGGTCAAAAATCTTCACACTCTCACATGTTTTATAAACATTTTTGTGAGTTTATCTGTGTATTGTTTTATTGCCTGCTTCACAAAGTATTTTATAACTTACTATTTTTCTTTTTAGGTTGTATCTTTAAGGACATAGGGCCTGTCTTCCCACATTTACAGAGATTGCTCATATAATAAATCCATTACGCTGCTGAGTATACAGTAAATGTGGTTGAATATTGAAAGAGAATAAAAGGGTCTAAATTTATTGTGAATTAAAAGAAAAATAAGGATGCACAACTTTTCTGGGAACGATTACAGAAACCCTTAGAAATCTGAAAATAATGGAATTATATGGTCAGTGACATTTTCTTTAAAATCCTGTGTTTGGACAGAAGGTCTACAAATATTTTATTTTGGAGGAATTGTTCTTTGTCCAATAATAGTCACTATGTCATTGCATCACCACCTCCGAGGTATACCATTGATACTGCTTTCTGTGTAAAACCATCATGAGTAGACAACTACTAGTCAGTTTGCTGTTTTAGGTTGTCTCTCAGTTTGGGAATATTTTTGGCCTTCATTAAATGCCAATATAATACACTATGTGGAATCCTATAAATAAAAAATGCACTTGGGCCAGTTTAGCTGTAGTTCTTGGTATCTGTCAATTTGATTCAACTTCAATTTCAATGACTTTATTGTCATGACAAAGTAAACATGAGCTCAAGAGTTGCCAAAGTCAATAAATCAACATGGGTCTGGAGAAAGCCTCTGTATGGTTTTTCTCACAATTTTAAATGAGGGATAGACCAATTGACACATATTTAGAAAAACTCTTTTAGCCTTGTATAAAAATAGTTCATTAAGGTGAATTCTCTCCTATAGGCCAGCATAGAGAAATGCTCTCATATGTTAGGTTTGCTTTCATGGGCCAATCAGATACAGATTTTTTTGCCATTGCCAACCCTATGCAATAGAACCAGGAAGAAGAGATTTTCATGCATATCACACTTAAAAGTTATGAGTATTCCTGTGGCTGTTGCTGCCATTGCATAGACCTGAGGTGAGCAAACATTTTGTAGGGAACCACATAGTAATGCTTAATCTTGAGAATCTTTATAGTTTCTAGCACAACTATTCAATTCTGCCATTATGGTAGGAAAATACTCATAGAGAAAACTTTAAAGAATGGACAAAAATGTGTTTCAATAAAAATCTATTTACAAAAATGTACAACTGACCCATAAGCTTTAGTTTGTGAACTCCTGTTATAGATGTTCACATCATAAATTGGTCTAAGAACTTTATAAATTTTTCACTTTTTTATCGCCTGAACCACATTTTGGACTCCTATATGTTTATTTTTACATTCACTTTGGTAACGTGAATAACACTTGTAAATTACTTGACCAGTATCTGGATTGTTTGTGTCTGATCCTAGACCCTGGGATCTAGTTGGTACATCATAAATATTTGTGGAAAAAATTAGTTACTGGGTATATGTACTATTATAGAACCTAGAAGGTAAAGTACATCACTCAAGACTAAAAGTGTGCCCTAGGACACTGGGAATACATAATGGGTCTGTTTTTACTTTTCTCTATCCAGAAGCATTCCTAGGATAGATAGAATTGTATATGGTTCCTAGGCTTTTTGTTTTGTATCCCCTTGAAAGTTTAGCCAAGAGTTGAAGAAAAAAGGTGGATATTAGCAACTAATCTAATTTTTAAAGAATCTATGGTTCAAAAGCAATAGTTCATAAAACAATTGCAATATAACCATGAACAGGAAAGAGTGTAAGACAGAGTAAGCAAAGCATTCTACTATATTTCATAATGAACCAAGAAGCAATAATGTGATATCTTTTTTTCTCTCTAATTCCACTTTTGGTAGTCTCTTCAGTTGATATCTTCAATTGAGCACAACATACTCTGTGAGAAGCAAAATTCTAGATTTTGAAGGAAGTAGAGAAGGAAAGAGATAATTGCTGCCTCTGATATTCTCTATTTACTTGTGGAGGAAGTTAAGTAATGTAATGATTAAAATAGAAGTAACAATCATATGGAAGTACAAAAGAGTGGAGGAGCGAAGGAGAAAATAAGCTTTAGATTATCTTGATTTCTCCTACTACTGAGGGAGAACCCTGTCCACATCATTTACGTTTTCCCATAGAACAGCAGTGTCTTTTGTCAGTCTTTATTTTTTATTTCAAAACCCAATTAAAATTCTTATTTGAAAGCTAAGCTATAACAGATCTTATTGGGCCTATCTTCAAATATCAAGAATCTAATCTTCTTACCACTTCCACTGGTACTGTCTTGGTCCAAGCTCCCGTCCTTTCTCACCCTGAACAATGAGATTCTAACTGGTCTCTCTGCTTCTGTCTTGCTCTCTTCCCAAGTCTGACCATTTAAAATGTGAGTTTGATGATATCATTTTTCTTCCTATCTCACTCATAATCATAATCTTCCTAATGATTGAGCAGGCCCTATGTTCTTCCTACCCATGACCTTTCTAGCCTTACACCTTACTAATCTTCTCCAGCCACATTTTACTTAGTGTTCTATAAGAATAATAGGAATGCTCATGCCTATCTCAATCCATGTTTCTTGTCTTGATATTATCCATTACATGCATATCTATGACATACTTTATAAGCATTAGGATATTACAACATTATGAAGATAGAGATATATCTATTCACTCCTATATCTTAAGTGCATAAACCATTTCTTGATACACAGTAGGCTTTTCTCATGTGGAGAGGATGAAATGAACTAATAAGTAATACATATTATTACTGTTCACCGACTATTTCCATTTCCCTTCCAGGCACATGGTTAGGAGTTAGGGATGACTATGGGATTTGCTTTCACACAGGAAATGTAAGCAGAAATAGCATATGTCTCTTCTTGGCAGAGACTCTAAGATACAGTGTGCAATTTATGCAATTCGCCATACTCTTGGTGGATATGTATATCAAAGGAAAGCCCCTTAGGTTATCTCTGAATAACTACTGAAGAAATTTCTTGCCTGATTACACAGGACATGTAGTTTGAGCAAGAAATAAACTATTTTTAGCAACTATGATTTGGGATTATTTTGTTCCAGCAGCATAACTTAACCTAAACCTAACTGATACAGGAACATTTTTAATATTTCTTCATATATAGAGCATCCTCCCTATATGCTACCCCAGTAATCCTCTGATATTCCAGGAGCCTGAAAATGTGTGTATACTACTTAGAAAGCAGAGCTAGGAAAGCCTTCACCCTGTTTTCTTTAAATCAATTAGATAAGAGAGAACTTAGCCAGCACTATAGACTCTAAAGGAGTATCATTCTTGTCCTTCTTAATCCCACCTAGAAAGATGAAAGTAATATCAGACAGAGCTGTGCAGATATCTCTGATGTATTTGGGAGGCTTTTGTGAGTGAAATGAACATGCATGGAAGTAATGGAGGATGTTGCTTTTTCCCATAAATCACAATACATAATTAATATTGCTTCCAAAAATAACTACTGTATAGTATGAATAGAGCTTAAAGATTGCTCTTGTCATATGAAATGTTGTTTAATAAAGTTTTATAAATAATGATTATCCTCATTTTAAAGAAAAGATGTAACATGAGCAACCAGGGTTGTACAACTACTAAAAATCATAAACTAGACTCAATTACAAGGGATTTTAACAGCAATATTTTGTTCTCACAGTTACTCATACACATATATTTATTACATACTTGCTATGTTTAAGTACTGGGCTCATTTATAATTTAAGTATTTGGGTCCTTCCCTATGTCTACAGAAGAATAAATTTCAATGAGAGCAGATAGAACAGATTGCCTAGTGCAGAATTTCAATATCCAGAAACCACAGTTAATTAGAAGCTCTGCACAATGCTGGGGTCTTATGATCCTACAACTCCTAACAGAGGGCACAGAGAGAGTGCTCAGTCAATAATCCTTGCTGATGAAGATAACCCTGGGGCTTTCCATGGTCATAAAGTGCCACCCGATAATGCAATAAGCACCAGATCATTTGGGTTCAAAGTTGGTGTTAAGAACTGAATTGGGTCCCCTTTAAATTCATACATCAAAGTCCCAATCCCCAGGACTTCAGAATGTGCCCATATTTGGAGATAGGTTTTTTTAAAAGAGGTAATTAAATTACAGTGAGGTCATTAGAGTGGCCCTAATTTAATATAATGGTGTCCTTATAAGGAGAGGGAATTAGAACACAGATGCACACAGAGGAAAGATCATGGGAAGACACACAGAAGAGATAGCCATCTACCAATTAAGCAGAAAGGTCTCACAAGACACCAACTCTGCCAACACCTAGATCTCAGACTTCTAAGTCTCCAGAACTGTGAGAAAATGAATTTTTGTTGTTTAAGGCACCCAGGCTGTGGTTCTTTGTCATGGCAGCTCCAGCCAACTAACACAATTCAACTGCTCAATTGACACAGTTGAACTCAAAGGTATGCATTCTAATTCATAATAAAAATGCTTATTTACATGCCAAAGTGCTTAAGGTAACACTCATGAGGTCTGAAGAGGCTGGAATATAATCAAACAGTATAAAAGGTCTCCATAAATATTCATCTGTCTCTATGTACAATCTTGATACTGACATGTAATGATGCATTCCTCCTTTCACCTACACGTGTAATTTTTACGAATCTTGGTCTACAATCCTAGATGTGAAAAAAAAATTACCTTTATTCTTAAATTGAAATGAATCTCTCCACCTCATTTGGTTATGATGGAATAAAATGAATTTCAGCCCAGCTGGGGCTCCTGTACCCTTTCCCTAGAATTGTATCAATTTCCCAGGGATTTAAGAGGTATTTGGTGATGGGTGGGCTTATACAGTATTACAGAGAAGAGAAGATCATTTCTCAACATGTTCATTTTTATCTGTTTTGAAGATTGCTACTATATTGTACCTCCCTCCTGACTTTAGGATCTTCTGAGTCTGAATATCTTTCAGCTAATTTTGGATCATCTGGCATTCAGGAATCCCAATATTATTGGGTCATGCTGTTTCTTGGGAACTACTGATTGAAACTTTTAGTTCATGCACAATACTGATTTTCTTCCTATCAATGTTAAAGAACATTTTGTTTAGGATGCCTAACAATAGAATATACTTCCCATCCATCCTTGCAACCAAACGTAGCGATGTGACTAAATCCTGGCCAATTAAGATATATGTGGAAGTTGTTGGATGGGACTTTGAAAGGGGACATGTTCTTTTCTTATCTCCTTTGTTTTTAAAAATATGAATCTGATGCTTCATGCAGTCATTTTGGAGCACAAAAAAACCTGACAAGGATGGTGATAAAGAAACTTGACCCAATGATCATGGGGCTACTATAATTCAACTTCTTGAGTAAACAAACAAACAAACAAACAAAACTCTCTAATTTGTCTAAATCTCCCTTATTTTGGCATTTTGTAATATAGAGATGAATTATATTCTAATTGACCCCTGTTTCTTAGGAATAAACTCTTAGACCTACCATGAGATGATTTTTACTCTGAGATCTTGTCTTATCTTGGATCTACTTAGGAATGGAGCACAAATGCCCCTTCTCTCAGATTTTTTTTAAATATACCTTGTTTTGTCTTTATTTTTTAAATGTGTTCTCCCTAAGGCATGGTCCCTGAAAGACTGAGTAGCTATTGGCCACCTTCTCAAGGAAATACTGGCATATAATTCCTTATTCCTTCCTCTGCAATCGACCCTCTCTGTCTACAACCAATGTTATCATTTTCTATTCTTCAGGGTGCAAGTACTTAAGAGCATATGGTATGGGGCCAGACTGCCAAGATTGAATACTGGATCTGCCATTTAGTGTATGTGTGAACTTGGAATGTCTCTCTGTGCCTTAATTTTCCTGTCTATAAAATAAGCAGTACACAAATCATACAGAAATTGTAAGACAATCTTCAGAAAATACTTAGAAGAGTGTCTGCAATCTAGCAAGTGCCCAACATATTTTAGCTATCATCATCCCATCATTTTTGAGAATATAAACTTGTATTTATACATAATCAGGTATAGCATCAAAAATATTGTGTTTTTAAAAGACTTTGCAATTGCTTAGAGGAACTAAACCTGAAATAGACAAAGAAATATGTTATTCCCTGTTGAACACTCCCTCGGGAACAATGAGAGTCAGCATACCTGACTAATTGTAAGAAAGACCACTGTATATAAGCAAAACAAAGGGGGGAAATGGTAAACTTTAAAAAATAATATCTACTTCATACTAATATTTTCTTTTTTTTATTTTTATTTTTTTTAAGATTTTATTTATTTATTCATAGAGACACAGAGAGAGAGAGAGAGAGGCAGAGACACAGGCAGAGGGAGAAGCAGGCTCCATGCAGAGAGCCTGGCGTGGGACTCATCCAGGATCTCCAGGACCACGCCCTGGCCTGCAGGCGGCACTAAACTGCTGCGCCACCGGGGCTGCCCCTAATATTTTCTTTTAAAATATTTAATTTAGCAAATCTATTGAGAAAGCCATTTCATGAACCACAATACGGTATTGTAGAAAGAGCCTAGAATTTGATAAGGGGATCAACTGTCCCAGTTTTCCCAGGATTGACAGGATGCAAGACTTTCAGTGTCAAAATGGAAAGTTCTGGAAAACTGACCACCCTGGATTTATATCAGATAGATCTGGGACTAAAACCCGGTATCTCCATTTCCTAATGGAGGAATCTAGTATAATTCTTCTCTTCATGCCATTCCATACTGAAACTAATATGCTTCACCTATTTGGTTCTCAGTTTATTCATCTAGAAAATGGAAATAATATTATAATGAATCTTGTGCAAAGAATTTCGCATAGAGAAATGATAATTATTAGTAGTAAATATTATTTCTCTCCACTCTACATTCTTGAAGACTACATTCCCCTCATAATAAAACCAAGGAATTCAGAGAGAACTCACTATCCAGGTGTTTTTAGTCATGTACGACCTGAATGAAACTTTTAACAAAAACAAATGACATGCTGCTCCTTCAATGATGATATGCAGAAACCTTCCATAAAAGACCCTATTTTAAAACCAATGAAAAGAAACTCCATCACTCTAGTTGAATGAATATAGTCATCAGCAACTGAAAATGGAAATTAGTTAGCAGAGGGTCCCTGGAAACCTGTGGAGAAATGACTTAATAATCACGGTGACTGAGACAGAGGTTTCCTTTTTTACCATAGCAAATAAAAAGAAATGTGAAAAATATACTTCCTCGGGCTTTTAGAAATAGCTTATTTAAAACTAACTTATTTATAATAGATACTTACAATTGAAAAGTGACTAGGGAAAAAATAATCTGAATTCAGAAGAGGGTGTTGAACCATATCTTACTGATACTAGTACATCTATTTTAATAAGTATAAACATTCAGTTTCTCATTGTGGTCATGAGGTCCAGTTTCCCTCTTAATCAACTATTCCACCTACTGAGAAAATACTCTTTATCTATCACTAATTTTCCTAAGAAAGGGGGTTTTCTATATCATTCATTCCCTTGTCCTTTCTTTGATTTGTTATGGGACCCCAAATTAGAGGAAAATTTACTTTGGTAGGTACATAGTAGCCCCTCCCCCAACCCTGAACTCCTGACTGCCCAATATACACACAGAAATGAGACCTTTCTCTGCAAATTGAACTGTGCAACCTATATAGGATGTATTTGAATAGAGACATACCAGGTCATCTTAGAAAAATATAGTGGGTCTCCAGTTGGTAAAACCAAACTATAACCCTGTAAATTACATTTAAAAAGATAAAGAATGAATATATCAAAAGAAAAATTGGTCAATCACAGAAGCAAAGGAAAAGGAGTCAGTGAGTCAATCTTTGGAAGTATCCATATAAAAACCTTCAAAATCAGAACACTTGGTTTGGCCAATCTGAAGAGTCCTCTTCACAGAGCACGATGAAATTAAACATTCGTCTTCTTGTAGTGATGGAACCCAGTTTCTGGAGAAAATATTTTCATCATACTAAAGACCACCATATTGATTTTATTGGTTACTTGCCACTTCTTTTAAAAATATTTTAGCTTGTTTAGTAGTCTGCTCAGGCTACTATATAGAATGCCACAGACTGTGTGGCTTAAACAACAAAGATTTATTTTCTGAGTTCTGGAGACTAAAAAGCCTAAAGGTCAAGGTTCCAGCAGGGTTGGTTTTGGTGAGACCTCTCTTGCTGGCTTGTAGGAGGCTACCTTCTCACTGTATCCTTACATGGCCTTTTCTTTCTACACACACACTCCTGGTATTTCCTCCTCTTTTTATAAGGACACTTCCTTAATCTTTATTATCTCATTAAAGGGTTTATCTCCAAATATAGTCACATTGGGAGTTCAACCTTCAACATGTGAATTTAGGGAAACACAATTAATTTCATGTATTATATAAACTGTGATATCTGTGTGAGTTGGCCCAAATCATTTAGGTCAGTTTATTTCATTTATTTATTTATTTATTTATTTATTTATTTATTTATTTATTTAATTTAATTTATTTATGAGAGAGAGAAAAAGAGATAATATGAGTGGGAGGGGCAAAGGGAGAGAGAAAGAGAAAGATAATCCCAAGCAGATTCCATGCTGAGATCATGACCTGAGTTGAAGCCAAGGGTTGGATGCTTAACTGACTGAGTCACCCAGGTGCCCCTAGGTCAGTTTATTTCTATGATGCCAAAATAACTGATTCTACTAATTTGATATTAGTTAGATATTTTTGATCCAGTTAATATTTTCAAAATACTGCCCATGTTCACCAAAACTACTGAGAAATTTGCTAAAAATTCAAGTTTCTGGACCTCACTCAATACCTGCTGAATCAATCTCTTGTGACTGAGGGAAAGAAATTATTCTTTTAAATTACTTTGCCAGATATTTATAAAAATATATTTCAAATACGGAAAACCAATTATGGATAGATTATTCTAGGTTCAGTTAGTTTTGAATTTCAATATATTAGTAAAAAAAATGTTCCTAGGACACAAAATAGAAATATGAATCATAGACTACAGGCCTGGATATGCCTGGATTTATATATTAAGACTTCCAGAATGCACCCCATACAAAATAAGTTCCTTATCATGGTATGCCATATCACTTAAAATCTTATAATCGGGTCTTGGTTACCTCTGAGTTTTAGAGAGCTCCAAAGGGCATCTTCTTTTCATGTCTCAAAAGGAGGAAGGGTCTAAACTCATAAAAATGATATCTGATTATTAATCCATTCAATATCATATATCCTGACAACCTTCCAATAATCCAAATGGTTAAGTTACAGGAATAGAAGAAATGGAGGATGAGTCTTATCATAGACTAGTGGTCAGCATGTAATATCAAGTCATAATTTTCACCCAGAGGTAACCAATATTTCCCATTGAGTTTAAGCAGCATGCAACAACCCAGCCTTAACTATGGGCAATCTTACCCTGAACATTCATCGAGTATAGAGACCTACATACCACAAATCTAAATGTTCAAAAGTTTTATGTTAAACTCATAAGCCATTAAATAAAGTATATTTAGTGCAGTGGTATGAGAATGCATATTTAACAACTGGCTCTGTCAAGGGGATGGAGAAGTGATAGGGACGTTGATCTGTAGCATTTGCTCATTTCTATGGTGTAGATATTCCCATTGTAGCCAGTTTCAATGACCCAACATGGTACCACTGAACATGGGGCTTGGAAACGGTGGTAGTAGTCGCTTCCTCTGAAACTTTGTAAACTGCTTCTGGCATACCGCTGAATCCATCTTCCTTCCTTAATGGACATACCTTCACAGCAACCTCTAATGCCAAGTTCAAATTTTTAGGTCATGAACTTCTGAGAATTCTATGCCAGAAAAATGGGCCCCTTCTACCACTGGCCGCTGGCAATACACCTTATGTCCAGAAATGATCTGCCCCTTCTTCTTCCACACCTGGGTCCATCTTTTACAGTGAGGAGTCCTACATGTTATATGTTGACAACCCAGACATATCCCTATGCTTCATCTGCACTGATCCTATGCAGCCCCTTTCCTGCAAACAGCTGCCCCTTGGACACCTCTTGTTGAAAGCACACATGCATTCTGAAACAAGGATTTGGGACCACTTGGAAGGAAATCCCAGGACTTGAGGTACTTGTGATTTTTTTTGGTGGGGGTGGTGGTATTATGGGCTCTTGTGTGGTCATGATGCTCCCTAAGTCCTATGGATATCTCACTTCATGGAGAAAAGTCTGACACAAGGACAGTCAGAGAAGAGGTTTTTAAAGGTTGGACCCAGGGCAGTGTCCCCTTGCCTGAATCTGAGACTGAGACTAAGGCCCTGAGAGCAATAAACCTCAGGCACTATTCCATAAATCTCCAGGCACAAATGGTCTCTGCAATATTGATTAATCAACTTGAGCATCTGATTAGCCAGTGATAAGACTTTCTGAGTTATGAGAGCAGCAGCAACATTAGGTAGCCTGGAACTCCTTAAGTGTGACAGTAGGGCCTGTGAGAAGAAACTGAGATTCCTACATGTTCTAGAGGAGCCCTGTCTAATCTTAGGAATAATTTCTAATATGCTCTCTAGTTTTATCCCACCAAGTTTTCAACCTTCTCTATGCTTCAGCTATTGCCAGCGTAAGCAATGTCTAAAGGTGCCAGGATATTTCTTAGTATTCTATCTTTGCAGGAAATGCTAATTCGTCTGAGGCCCTCCTTTCTCTCTTGCCTCTGGTCCATGCTACACCTCTGCCTGGGTGATCCCTATTCAGCTTTCCAGATATTATGTATGTCCTATCCCAAATTCGAGAACTTCTCAAATTTTTGAAACGAATTCCTTTAACCCAAAGCATACTGACCATAGTTCTAAAGACCTAGGATACAGGCCCACAAGGGCGAATTCTGCTTCTTTATTTTATTTTTTTTAAGATTTCCCGTTTTATCTTTTAAAAATCAGCATTAGCAATATTAAAAATCACACCTTCATCATGGTTGTTTTTACAGCCTTATGTGTCTGTCTTATGCATTTGATAGGCTCTAGGTTCCTTGAGGAAAAATTTTCTGTCAGAGTCATCTTGTATCATCAGCATTTGGCAATGTCTGGTACATTGTAAGACTCAATAACTCTTTATCAAGTGAATAAATAAATGAGTGATTGAGCAATTAATGAGGAAGGAAAGGAAGAAGCAAGAAAGAAAAGAAGGGGTAAAATAATGGAGGAAAAAAGGAGAAAAATTATATCAATGAATAAATTAAAGGATCTCAGAAAATAATTTGTTATAGTTTGGGGATAATTGCCACAAGGACTTTTGTGAAGTATCAGGAATTTAATCTTGCAATCTAAATAATTAGAATTTATAATATTCTATTTCTGTATGTTGTTGAGTAGCAAAGTACTAAACAGTATAAATGTTCGTGGATAGGATGGTTTTAGTGTAATCTGACAATGTCAGTAAAGCAAAGTTAAAGCATAGGCTGCTGAACGAAAGTCCCAAAGTCCACAGATGACAATCTTGGTGGCCTCATTTTGTGAAAAGTCCTTGATGAAAACATAAGGTGTCATACTGAAGAAATAAGAATTTAGTGCTCACTTTTTCACCATTAAATATCATTAAGGAGTCCTGTCAGATGCTGTTTTGTTGGTACTTCTGTTTCTAAAGCATGCTTTTAAGGGCACTGGTATAAGCTGACAAATTACTAACTACTTAGCAGACACATGGAAGTTAAGAAAATTTAAATTGACAAAGAACTAATATCTAGATAATCAGAAGTCTACACAAATAGTTTAAACAAAACCACTGTTAATAAAGGTACTGGAAACCCATTTTCCCCCAATAGAAATATATTTATTGTTGATATTTTTAAATGATAAGTTTAACATGCACTCATAAAAAGTGTCAATAAGAAATAGTTTTGTGTATTTCCTTCCACATTTTTCTGTGCACATGCTGCATGCATGTATATTCAATTTTCTTTTTAAAGATTTTATTTATTTATTCATGAAAGACAGAGAGAGAGGCAGAGACACAGGCAGAGAGAGAGAAGTAGGCTTCCCATGGGGAGCCTGATGCCAGATTTGATCCCAGGACCCAGGATCACCCATGCAGATGCTCAACCACTAAGCCCCCAGTAATAATAATTGTATCATATTTTACCTTCCAATTTATTGAAGTACCCTCATCTTGAGGGATATCTAAAAATTCCCCATTTGGTTTCCCAATCTATTTTTATCTTGAAACTGATGAATATTTTTGTTCATGTACACATCTCTCTGGACTAACCCAATTTAGATAGATTTCTAAAAGCTGAACCCTTATCACATGTAAAATTTCACTTAATATTTAAGATTTCAAAGATTATTTTCAATAACATGAAGTCACCAGAAATGCCTGTTTTCTACCTCTGGGATATATCCTGCATATGACTCCTTATCACCACTTCGCCATTTTCACCCTGCTCCAAGCCTTCATTATCTCTTTCCTGGACCCTTGCAAGTGCTGCCTTCTATATTTGTCCCCATGCCATGAATTCTCAACATAGAAGCCAGAGTGACTCTTAAAAATTGTGAGTCAGATCATGTAATTTCCCTGTGAAAAAAGTCTCCAGTGGCTTCTCCTCTCACTTAAAGTATAGCCCGGTTCCCCTATTCTGATTAAAACCCTGAAGGATCCCTGTCTAAATCCCTGCTTAAATCCTTCACTTTTTCTTGCACCATTCTTCCCATTCTCTCAATGGACTTCTTTTCTTTTGTAAAGGAAGCTAAAGGCTGTCCCTCCCTTTGGTCTTTGCACTTGCTCTTCTCTCAGCTTTAGATGCTCTTATCCTTCCTTTGAAGATGGCTCAGTCCACCTGGTAATTCAGATCTTAATGTCAACTCCTTAGAGAAGTCTTCTCTGACCATTCATAAAAACAGCCTTCCGGTCCTTCTCTAACATGTCATGTATTCTGTGTCTCAGTTAAGCATTTATCACTGTGTGCAATTTTTGTGTATTTCTTTATTTACTTGTTTAAAGGCTGGCTCTCTCCCCAATGGAGCAACATTTCTATAAGATCAGAAAGTGTTTGTCTCTTTATTCTTTACAATACCTGGAAGGTGGTAGGAGCTCAACATTTTTTAACTGAATTCATGTTTTCCTGGAGTGTTTCCTCTTAAACTTAAGAGGTGCATTGAGATGAAGAGTATAAGCTGGAAAATAAGTGTTCATTAAAAACAAATCAGACCTGTATTGGAATAAAATTGTTTTCATGAAAACATTTATCCAGGAAGGGCAAGGATAAGGTAGTTAAGTACATATTAACTGTTATACTTTGTGAGCATATGGCAACCTTTATAATTGAATCTGGATTTTTAAAAACTCTTCTTTAAATGGTAGGCCATTAAGGGACACATATAAGAACCTGTAGTCCAAACTTTGGCACACTGATGACATCATGGTTCATTTTATGCAGATGCCATGCAAGTTTTGTGCAACTCTGGATTTAAGACACTGCAGATCAGAGTTATTTCATTGTACTCAAGTGAATTGGATAGCTTTATATGCTTCAGTGGTATTCCTGATTTGGAGAAAACTCTAGAGGCATTCCTCAGAAATATCAAGGATCTCTTTGTTAAGAAGATTAAGGAGATTGTTAAGAGTTGCCCATTTATATTTTTCTTTACTAAAATATTGTATGCTCTTTCAAGGCTAGAACCTGTGCCATATATTTCTGGTAACAGAAAAAAATAATTGAATTAAGTACATTGCAATTCTTTATTCCTTGGCATTCACATTCTAATGATCAACCAGGCATGTTGTTTTCTATATTGTGTGTTATTATCAATCAGCACTCTATCAGACCATCAATAAAATAGTCTAAGAACTGCTCTGCAGATGGATCTAGAGAGGTGGGTCAGTAATGTGTGACTAACCTCTTTCCTTTAGTCCCCACATGAATGATCTAAATACCACAAAGAAATTCAGCCCAATGTGGCATCTCAATAGTCTGGTTCTCTTTGGTTTATCAGAGACCCTGAGCTTGGGCATGGCTCCAGCTCTGGGAGTAACTTATCCTAGTACCTATTAAGCTATGAGATGTGAGTCCTTGTCTCACTTTCCCGCTTGAAGGCATCCGTTTATGCTTATTTTCATCCTTCAATTGATGGATTGATATAGAAACTTAAATACGTCATTTGTTTTCCATCCATTCCCTTTGTAGCAGTTGTGGATTCACTTCTGGAGCCAGAGTGAGTCCAGGGTGATTTTAAAGTCTAATAAAGCAGGGAAAATCTCTTCTCCCGGTTGGATTTTTTTTTTTTACATGTTTGTTAATATGCAGCAATCGGGGGAGAGATGAAGCCTGTGGCTCATTTTCAAGGGAGGAATCCAATTTGGATTTTATAGATGTTGCTGTCACTGGTCCGACATTGCTTTATTCTTTCACCAAGGATGAAGCATCAGGGTTTACTGCTGTTGCTGCTAATGGAGATCTCTCTGGCTGTTTGGGTTGAGAGCATTTCCGTTTTTATGTATTGGAGTAATTAGCCCTCCTGACCATATCTCAGGAAATGTCTGGATTGGAGGATTAGGATAAACATCTTCAGGCAGACTTTCTGAGTGTGATCAATGTAGGGCGTTAGCATCTCATTTGATGTGTTTTTATCAAGGCTATGGGGTTTCCTAGCTCTCTCTTTGAAGGGGCGCTCTTTCATTTCTTGAATCGCCAGGGCTGGGCTTAAATAACTGGGACAAAGTTAAAGATACTCTTTCAAGCAAGTTGTAGGTCCAGGGCCTCCCTTAATCATGGCCTCTGCCTGGGCCCTTTGCTAAGCACCCACAGGTGGGTATGAACTCTGGCTCCCCTTTGCTTCATAGAACTACAATTTCTCAGGGACTCTCGAAATTTACCATTTACCAAACTCATCTTCTGTGCCTATCTTAGAATTGAGTAGGCTGTCTATTCTTTGAGGGCAGACACCATGCCCTTTATCCCATGTATTCTTTCTCTGAAGAAGATATTTATGGATCACCAGATAGTTACTAGATATCTTCAAGGTGCTGAGGATATAGGATAAGCATAAGAGATAATGCCCGTGCCTTTATAGAGGTTACATTTCAGTCAACAGAATAGGAAATAAACAAATTAGGGAGAAAATAGTAGCATTGGTGATAATTACTTTGAGGAAAAGAAACCAGGGTCTTATAATAAAAGGTGTCTATAACAGAGGTTTATAACATTTAATGTGAGACCTAAAAGACAATAAGATCTCAATGGAGAAAATTCCAAGCACCCCATCCCTTTCTACCAATGTGCTTGTTCTTTCTAAGTCTTGATTTCTCTAGTTACTATCTGAGGATAAGAAAAATAGGTTTTAGTAGTAAATAAGTTAATGTATATAAATCAGAATGTCTTATACATGAAAACATTTAATAACTGCCACTATATCATCTTATTATTATTATTTCCCCTATTAAAACCCTTATATTTTATTCCATTTTCAAAGTAAAATCATTGTCATATTTTCAGCATGATATGCACTTGAATCCATAATGAGGTTTAGCATAGTGACTGCTAAGTAGTTCATTTCATATCCTATAATTTCCTTTCTGAAATTTCTAAGTAATTTAGATGAGCTCCTCCATGGCTACCTGGTCTGCAGTTTGCATTGCAGAGAATATGAAATGTAGGACACAGTCTTGGATTCAAGTATATTCCCATTATTTGAGGGTGTTATAAAGTTTGTTTGTAGCTCTTTTTCTGGAATGCACAGAATTGGCTCCTCTCATGCCATATCCGTTCTTATTCTTTCATGAGAAATGATAATACGGTGAAAAAATTTGAAGAAAAAAAAACAATGAATCAACCATATGAAATTGGTAAAACAGATTATAAGCATGAATACATCTACCAGTTAAAGTCAGGTTCGGGCAGCCCAGGTGCCTCAGCGGTTGGGCGCCTGCCTTCGGCTCAGGTCATGATTCCGGGATTCAGGATTGAGGCCCTCCATGGGCTCCCTGCATGGAGCCTGCTTCTCCCTCTGCCTGTCTCTCTCTCTCTCTCTCTCTCTCTCTCTCTCTGTCTCTCATGAATAAATAAATAAAATCTTAAAAAAAATCAGGTTATACAACGAACCATATGATCAATTTTATAAAAATACAATAGATTATAAAAAATATTACGGAAGAAAATGCTTCAAAATACTAACAGCAAGTCTGCATAGTAGGCTGGTAGGATTATGGATTACTTTAATTTCCTTCCTTGAATTTTTCTATATTTTCTGAACATCTCAAGAAAAATATTCTTTTGTTTTAGAATCCAATAAAGTAAATTAATTATAAGCAAGATTAAAGAAAATAAGGAGATTCACAATCACTGCAAAATAAATTCAAAGAGAATGACAGATTATATAATTTAACAAGATATATCCCTAGATTAAAATATGGGTAACATTTTCAGCTAAATCCTGGTATCTTCCTTGTTTTTGTTTTTTGTTTTTTTTGTTTTTTTTTTAAGGATTTCTTTCTTTCTTTTAGAGAAGGAGAGAGTGAGTGGGGGAAAGGGCAGAGGGAAATGTAAAGAATCCCAAGCAGATTCCCTGCTGAGGGTGGAGCCTGATACAGGGCTTGATCCCATGACCCGGACATCATGACCTGAGCTTAAATCAGGAATTGGATACTCAACAGACTGAGCCACCCAGGCACCCAGATATTTCCTGCTGTCTTAAGACAATGGACTCTAGTTAAAAAAAAAAAATAGAAATTATCTTATAGTTATTGCCTAAACATTTCCCAACCCAACATCATACAGATGGGAAATTGACTGTGTACTTGTTACAGAATGTGTACTGTCTATACTCACATCGTCAAAATAGACTTGAATGAGGAGACATGATTTTCTATTCCCTTTGTCTCTTTCTGCTCTGAACTGCCCTCAATCCCTTCCAACTGTACTGAGTGTACTTTAGTTATAGTCACTAACACATCAGTTGTTCTTACCAGCCATTGGGCTCCATGAAACCTGAGACATTCTAACTGAATTCCATATCCCTGGTACCTATATAGTGCCTGCCCTATTAGTGCTTGTAGAATTTGTTGAATTGCTGCTATTTGCTCCCCAATTCTCTTTAGATGACATAAGTGAGGGTGCTGTTCAATTCTTAAACTCTGGACTACAAAAGAACCAAATTGTTCATTTCCTTAAGGGCACCTTTATATTTAACATTTCAGGGAGTGCCTTGATTTCTGGCTTTCTTCTGTTTAGAAAGTCCTGGCAATGAAATGCTTTCGAAAGCAGTCTGATGTCTGCAAAATCTTTGTTTTCTGACCTGGAACAGAAATTAAACTCTCAACAAAAGAGCAATTCTCTACCCGCAGGCCAGAGTACAGAGCTTCAGTGTAAATGACAATTGCAGGGGATCTTAAAAAGGAGATTGGAGGGAGGGTGATGTCATGTGACAGGATTTCTACTCTGTCTCAGCCCTTCTCTTTGGCTTTTAGATGGGTTGAATGACAGGTAAAGCACAGGGCTGAGTCTGCCAGGAAAAATAAGTGTGGGTAATTTTAATCATTTGTGCAAGTCTTTAAATATCCTGTATAGCTTTCAGGCGCAAAGCAATCTTCCTATAGAGAAACAAACTCAGGATGTGGTTACAAGGTAGAGTTCTACTCCTTTGTGTTAAAGTGCCTTAATGATCTGGAAAAAAAAAATAGATTTGCATGAATGCTACTTATGGAGAGCACTTAACACAATAGTTACTCAAGACAAACTTCAGCACCAGTAGATGTAAGCGATATGATGAGTCATCCTATGTGGTTTAAAGCCACCACAAGTGAATGTCTTTTAATTCAGTCTTCATGAGCCCAGACTATTTTTTATGACTTTGAGAGTATCCATGGCATTGACGAAATGCATTTAGCTATTTAGCTATTAGATTGAATCATAAGATTGAAGGACAGTCTGATTTAAAAATGATTCAGGTGAGTGGCATATAGATGCCAAAGCCTCTATTCAGATCAGCCTAGATCTTTTCTTTTTCTTTCCTGGTCTCATGTCATAAGATATACACAAACACACAGAGTGACATCATCTTAAGATCTGAGTAATATAGTCAGGATAGAAATATAATTGGCAGCAATATCTTCCCATGTAAGCACATTAGTGATGCTTACATAATCTTTTGGCATTGACTCATTCTCTGGGGTAAGAAGTATAGTTTTCTGTTTCAGTATCACTGTTCTAGTTTGGAGAAACCTTTGCTCTCTGAAGAAAGGTACAATGTGAGATGTTTACTACTATACTGGCTGTATCTTTGATGCTTTTCTTAAAATTATTTAGAGATGCTCTAGGATATCTAAACCGGGTGTGAGAATATGTCACCTAATTTTCATTACTATGTCATGACAGTCATTACTAATTGATCATAGTGTGTCTTTCTGTTGACATCAAATAGGATCAAAATCCTTCTCAGTAGAGTACCTAGGAAGATATAGCAAATCAACTAGAATGATAATGGGAAATAAAATCTACTTTTCATTCATAGCTTACATCAGAAAACCTAAAAATCAAGGCTATGATCTTCAAGTGTCCACCCTTACCTGAATGAAAGTTTGGGGACACTAGGTTCTGCAATAGCCGAGTATTAATACAGGGTCTCATTCTCCATGGCTTGATTACTATATTTTTCTAGTATTTTAATGCATTGTCTCCATATTATATATTCTTTTTATTTTTCATTCCTTGTAGAATCCAGCACAATATGGAGCCACTGTAGTGCAATCAATAAAGATTTGTTGACCAATTGATTCATACAGTGGTGATTTGTCTAAAAGCTGTACTGGTTTAAAGGAAAGAATTTTGTAGCAGGAGTCAAAGCATTTGAGTTCTATTCTCCTTTACACCTGCAAATAGCTGTGGTCTGGAACAAGCTCTTCAACTCCTCTGGACCTTGGTTTCCTCATTTAAGAAAATGGAGTGATGAATTAAACATTTGCAAAAACTTCTTCCATTGACACATATATTAATTCTTCTGAAGGGGTGACTATTCCAGCATTTTTAGAGGGAAAAGGTACAGAAAATATCTATTTTCAAATATATAACTCTTTCATCTGCCTTTCCACTTTTATTCTCACTATCTTTCACATTTGTTTCTCAGTTTTACTTTGACTAGAGAGTTCCAATATCGGGTAGTTGGCCTCTGAGAAATGGCAAAAGCATCCCTGCTCTATACACACTCCATCAACTACACGTACAATGATAACTAATAAGGCAATCCCCTTGAGTTACTAAATCCGTAAAAATTGGGATCTGTTTTATTCACTACCAAAAGGAATTAGTAGAGCTCTAGTAATCCCATTAGACTCACATCCAGAGAAAACTTCCCCATTCTTCAAATTACTGCCCACCATGTTTGCATATACTATCCACTTTCCCAGAAAAACCTTTCCCTAGGCAACTTTCTGTGTTGTCTCAAGACCACATCAAAATGCCAGCTTCTCAATGAATACTGTGGTTCTACTTGGCAGCTGGATACTCTGTCCTTAGTTTTTTAACTGTGACTTTGGAAGCAGGTGTGTATTATAATTTGTAAAATGCTTAAATGAATGTCCCTCTCCACAAAGTAAAAGCATCCATAATTTAGGTAGACCTAGTTTATCTTACAATGATCTATGAGCCATGCTCTCATATGATTCTGCAGCCTATCTAACCTCCCATTTTAAGAAAAGTCCCAGAATGCTTTGCAGAGACATTGTTGACCTCTTTCAGTTACTATAAAAACTAGTCTCTGATACTTATGTATTTAAAGTCCAGAATCTCCCTCGTAAATCTCCCTTAAGTTTTTAGTCTTTTAAAAAATGAAGCTTATCAGAGAATATGGTGAACAAGATGGCTTTAGGTCCTGTGATATCAATTATTTTTTAAAGAAGAATAGATTATCATATTTTAAAACTAAAATCATAATTTTCCTTCATGTTTCTTCTCTGATTATCTGCATATATTACTAAAGAAACTGGTCAAAATTCTTAAAGCCTTGTTCTTGGTTTTAGAGTCTTCACAAAAAAGCTGACTTAGACAAGTAACTGACTGGCATTTGACAATTCCCAGAGGATTTACTTTCAAAGTATGGCATTTTGCATTAATTTTCTCATCTTTAAATTTACTTCAGATGTCTATCTTTACATGGGTATGAGACTCTGTGTACTGATTTCATATTTAATAGTACATTGGATCACAGGTTTAAAGCATCAATTAGTAACTAGTCCAAAATAGCAAATGCATTTGCCAAACTGTTGGAAAATGACTTTTTTTCTTTTTTTACCTCAACCAACACCTCTTCTCAGACAAATTACCATTACTGGTGATCTCTGATAACAGACCTTTCTATGTCTGATTCTGTCATCTACTTGGTAGACATGTTGAGTGCAGCAAACAATCCCCTACCATCAAGTTTTCCAGATGTTTGCACAGCGGGTTCAGTGTTTTTAAACTATCTAAATGACGGTCCCAAATGACAAATGTTCATTTTCAAAATTAAAGCTTATTACGAATTACCTGCCAAGTACAATGTGTCAGGAGAGACTGAATGAATTAGAATTTTTGTCCATTGAGAGTGAATGAATAAGAAAAAACATAAATGAGGCAAGCTATTACACATCCTGGAGGTACACAGAAAGAATTTTAAATAACAGTAATTTACTGAAAGCTGTTGCATTAATACTTATGACTTACTTTAAAAAGGCCCATCCCTACCTTTTGCCATGAGTCAGGCTTCGTCTTTGTTAATGAAAAACATAATGGCTAGGAAAGACAAGAATAATCTCTAATGCAAACCTACTTTTCTCTTGTGGTCATGATCCACATGGGCTCAGCCTTGACCTACTGGGAGGAAAGTGCATGGCCCGATACAGCCAACAAAGACTGGACTCAGTTCCCTCCTTAGTGCCTTCTAGCTGTGTGGTCTCTTGCTGCCCATTTATCCTTGACCTCCACCTTACTTATCTATAATGTGGGAATAATAATATAGAGAGGTTGTGGTAAAAATTAAATAAATGAAAGTAGTAATTGGATATGCTTTGTAAACTATAAAGTATCCTGAATATATACTGATGTCCGAATTACATTAACTACCACATGTTAATGATTTACTATGTGCCAGGCTTCACATGTATTCAATCTTCTCCAATGTTCACAATGGTTTAAGGTGGGTAATATAATCCCTATTTTATAGATGAGAAAACAGTCTTGAGGTTAAGTAACTGGCCTGCATAATGGCTAACTTGGGTTAGACAGTATAGGATCCAAAATGCGTGAACCCAAAAACACACACATAATGTCTGTGCCATGCTACCGATCTTTAATCATTAAAGCCTAAAGCCTGGTGATGCCTCTTCAGCTCAAAATATTTTTTTGCTGCCATTTAAAATAGCCTTCAGATTCAAATTTATTGATGCACACAAAGGGAGCAGTGCTGACTCTATAGACAACTTTTTTTTTTTTTTAACCCCAAAGAGCATCAACCAGTCTGATCATCCTGCATTCTAGGCAGGAAGGCAATGAATAACCATACCCAAGAATTCTATCTTTTAGAAGACTCTACAAGATTGAAATTCCTTTTCAAGATGGATGTGGATCTCTCTTCTTTACATCCCCATAGCTCTGTGTATAACATCAAATGTAATTCTAAACACATGATATTTTAACTGTTTGCTTATAAACCCAACTTTCAAGTAGCCAGAATTTTTTAATTACTGTATCCCAGAACCAAGAATAGAAGTTGCATAGTAATATTTGAAGAAAGAAATGATGCACATTTTCTTGTTGCCTAGGAAAATTATGGTCCCAGATAAATATGACACCAGGCTGACCACAGAGTCAGAGATTGTTTCATAGGACAAAATAGAACATCTAGATTTTCCATCTTTAAAATTATAATCAGCAGCAGGAAGCAGAGCAATACCACTGTCCCTGTTATAGGAATCCAAAGGCTTTTTATAGAATGCACAGCAGCAAATGTTATCGCTATGCTTGAAAAAAACCATTTTCATTATCAGATGCCTTTTTTTCCCAATTGATTATGACTTTTCCTTTAAAAAATGCATTTAAGCAAAAATTTTCTATGCTTGATTTAGCCCGAGGGAAAATTTTGGGGACTAAGACGGGAGAGTGTAGTCTGTACAGAATTCCTTCTGCCTTTAAGTCATGCACACATGGACAAAATATATCACATTCAACTGAAATATTTTTTAAGAAAAAATCTTATTACTTAGAAAGAGCCTAACAATGAAAACTCCAGCTTAATGGTATAGTCACTACCATGTAAGCCAATGGAAGACAAGGGTAAGTTTTGGGTTTTGTCTTAAAGTTGTAATGTTTTTAAATTCTTTCTTCCTGGTGTAAAGGGGTTGCACTGGACTGAAGCTTCTTCCGTATACTTCTGAGGATGCACCAATTCATGTTAGAAACCTTCAAGGTGGGATCCCTGGGGGGCTCAGAGGTTTAGTGCCTCCTTCAGCCCAGGGCATGATCCTGGAGTCCCGGGATCGAGTCCCACATCGGGCTCCCTGCATGGAGCCTGCTTCTCCCTTGCCTGTGTTTCTGCCTCTCTCTCTATCTCCCTCTCTCTCTCTCTCTCTCTCTCGTGTGTGTGTGTCATAAATAAATAAATAAATAAATAAATAAATAAATAAATAAAATATTTTTTAAAAAGAAACCTTCAGGGTGAAAGTCATTGGAGTTAAGACTAGTGTTTAGTTAAGACAAACTGAATTAATGGAGCCCACTCAAGGTGGACTATGAATCTATTTCTATGTCTGGCTTAGCTTAATGTGTCTCTTGCCATGAAGGGAGGGCTAGAGATAAGGATTTTTTAAGCTGATAAAAGCTCTTTAAGATTCTTCAGAAAAAAATTACAAAGATGAGAAACCTGAGGTTATACCCAATATGCTAAACAAAAAGGTAGTTCTCAGAGCAAACACTAAGACTTGTTTGAGAGAAGCAGGCAATTTACAAGTCTAAGACAAAACAGCCTTTTCATTTCATAGAAAGAAAAGACAAATAATTTTAGAACAACATTTTGATTTAGCATCTGTAAAGGATCTTTGAATTTAAATTTCGATATATAAATCCCAATTTTGCCATGTAAAATTAATAATGGATTTCTCTAAAGCCAAACTCTCTTCAACCTCCGCTGTAATTCTCTTAAGAAAGCATTAAATGAAAGCATTTCACTTTAGTTGAAAATCAATGGCACTTCAGTGAAGCATGCATCTCCCAAGTATTATGAAGTCAAGAATCATACAGTTCCCCTAGTAAGACATGGGGCCCTGGATTTGATGATAATAACTTCATACAACATATGAGTCTTTGAAAAAATTAATACAAAATGGAAATATTGAAAATCTAATGTGTTCATATTTAAATTCTCTTTGAAATGTCAACCTAAATGCATTATAATATAATTAATGTTTATGATACAATAATAATAGTAATAAAGATAGTAATAAGTAGAAATAACATTTAATTACTGCTTACTATAGACCAGACACTTGCTAAATACTTTATATGCATCATTTCATTTGATTCTCTCAAGAATTATGTGACTTGATTAGTATTAGTTGTTAGTATTAATATTAGTTATATTTTTAGAATAGACTTAAGGAAGATCTACATGTCAAGACAAAAAATATATTTAAGATGGATTAAAATATTTCATTACAGGGATATCTGGGTGGTTCATTCGGTTAAGTTCGGCCCCACCTGGAGCCCCACCTTGAGCCCCGCCTCAGGCTCCATGCTCAGAGAGAGTCCGCTTGTCCTTCTCCCTCTTCCATTACCCTTCCCCTCCACTCATGCTCTCTCTCTTTCTATCTCAAGTAAATAAATAAAATCTTTAAAGAAGGGCTCCTGGGTGGCTCAGTCAATTAAGGGTCTGTCTTCAGCTCAGGTCATGATCCCAGGGTCTTGGGATGGAGTCCTACATTTGGCTCTCTTCTCACCAGGGAGTCTGCTTTTCCCCCTCCCTTTCCCCTATGCTCCTGATCTCTCTCTTTCAAATACATAAATAAAATCTTTTAAAAATTAGTAAAGTATTTTTTAAATATTTCATTATACATTAATCTATGGCCACTTGGGCAATGAATCAAAATGTATTATAAGTTCCATCTATTTGAAGTTTGTATTCCTTTTGTAGACTGATAAAAATGTGTGTGTCTTTCACTGTGGTGATTATAAGGATGAAAAAGATACAACCCTGCCCTCCAGGGACTCACAGTCTTAAAAAGAAATGTGCATTAAAAATCCAAATATAATTCATGGCGGTTTGTAGTAAACTGTAAGACAGTGTGTTCAAAGCTTTGGGTAGTTAGAAAAAAGAAAACAATTCTTAGAACTTGGGAAAGGATCAGGAAGTCTCCTTAAGGAAGAAGCAGTTCCACTGGGTTTGGAAGGTAGATAAAGTTTCAACAGTTAGAAAAATATGAGGCCTAAGAGAAATAGCAATGTGCAATGTCTTCAAGAATAGTGTCTTGGGGTGCCATGTTGTTGGAATTTTTGACATACGGATAAGCAATAATATGGACTCAATTACACAATACTTTCACTGTCTTTCAAAGGAGTTTAAACTGTATTTGGAATTCAGTAGAGTTTCGTAGTGAAGGTATAATATGGTCAGAGCTCTCTTAAGGAAGATTAGTCCAGCAATACATTACACTCATTTATACTTTTTTTTTATTACTGCACTGATGAATAATTACTGTCTTATTACATGTGCCAAGACCTATATGAGGCAATGGGGATATAATAATGAATGACTCACTTTCTGCTTTCAGAGTTTATAACTATGAAAGTTAAACATAAAACTGAATAGTGTCACCAATACTATAAGAGAGGAAGTATACAGTAGCACCTAGGAGTACCTTCTCTAGCATTGGAATTAAAAACAACAAAAACAAACGAACAAAAATTCGCATAAAAAGTAGCTTCAAATTGGGCGTATTGTGTGTGTGTGTGCGTCAGGGGAGGGTATAGGTTTACTGGGTAGGAGGGTCAATATATGAAAAGGCTCCCAGGGGAAAATATGCTTTGGAAATTTGATGTGGGGTTATTCACTTTCCAACCACATACCTTCTTAATAACCTCAGTTATGTGCATAGGGTTCCTGACTGTTTCATCCTGCAGAGAGAGGGTCTGACCATCAGTCAACTTGCAGGAGAACCAATGAAGCATTATGAACAAGGACCTTATGAAAGCAAATTCTGTTGAACTGAATTGGCTCTCTTCATAGACCTGGAAATCATCTGGTCTGACTTTTAAAAAAAATACCAAATATGAATAATTCAGTCAAGCCTGAAATAAGCACCTTGAATGAGTATGGCTTTTAGTGTTCATTCATTCACTCAATTATTTAGCAATTATTTGTTGTTTATCAGAACCATGGAACCCAATGTACTAAGCATTTACTTTATCCAGTCCTTTAGTTATAATTAATTATTCCCTAAATGCTTATCCTAATTTTCCTATACCTCTTTATAATGCATTTATAGTTTGTTTCTGTCACTGTGTGTTGTGTATATGAGTATCTACAGGTAGACTGTGGCATTCTATAGAAAAGAATTATGTTATCATTCCTATGTCCTATTTATTTATTTATTTATTTGGATTTTATTTTTAGTTATTCATGAGAGACACAGAGAGAGAGGCAGAGACATAGGCAGAGGGAGAAACAGGCTCCATTCAGGAAGCATGATGCTGGACTCGATCCCAGGACTCCAGGGTCACACCCTGAGCCAAAGGCAGACACTCAACCTCTGAGCCACCCAGGCATCCCCCTATATTCTATTTAGCTAATGGCACAGATATAATAGGGATTCTATAAATGTTTGCTAAATGAATGAATTAATGGATAAATAGATGGATGAATGGGTAGTTGGGTGGATAAATGGATGGAGACAGACATGAATACAAACTTTTTCCTGTCTTCATGATTCCTGCAGTTTAATGCAGATCAAGTATGCATAGTTAATTAGAAATATTTTTCAATATTCAAATCATAATCTCTTTTCAATTTATATTTACTGTAGTAGTGTCACAGTCTTACCATGATCCTAAAGATACCATGAAAGAGCTCTATAGGATACTTAGAGTTTAAGTGTTTATCTCTTCTATGTTAAGTTTGATTTTTAAGTCCCCCAGAACACCAATTTGTAAGTTTTCTCTTAAAATTCATTGAAAAGGCACCCCCAAATCCCTCAGAAAACCATTTTAACATGCTGTTTATTTCCTATAAGTTAGATGTAATTGAAGTGGATAATAACATAATAGAAATTTTAAAGAATGTCTGCAGTCATCATTAATCCAAGAACAAAACAGAAGTATGCCTCTTCCTTTGCACATAAGGGCATTAGCATCATTTCCAACTCTCCTATTCTGTGGTCCTATGTGATTGTCATTTTCCCAAAAGTCCTGCCATATTTTCCTCTTTCCTTTCAGCATATTCAGGATATCTTTTTTGACTGCTTCATGCCATGGACATTGATCTGGTGGACCAGGTATAACAAATTTAAAAACTGCAATGGAACTGTCTACACAGACATCTGTTGCTCAACAACTTATTTTGAGAAAATAAGATATTTCTTATATTCCCATGCATTATGGAGAAGCACATTTTTATATTTCATTTGAGTAAAGTGATTCAATAAAACAAAGAATGTTTTCCCTCTTAAAATCATGGAATGTTAATGATATAATGTAGTCTAGAAGTTAGTAAGATGAAGATGACAGAGATAGGAATTACAGTTTACAATCAGAGAAACTAAGTTTTGAATCTCAGATACTCTATTATTCTCTTTGATCTGAGACAAATTCCTTAATCTTAGTGAGTCTCAGATCTCCTTTGTATAAAATAATAATAATAATAGCCTTCTTATATTGTTACTATGTCATTGTGAAGTGGATATCAAAATACCATCCATGTTCTAGTATGTGGAAAACTATCATTCGTGGTGATTATTATATGGAGGTGGTACAGTGCCTTCTGCCTGCATTTTCTCATTTAATATTTCTCCAAGCTCTATGAAGCAGATTCTGCTTTAGTCATTATTTTAAAATGAGGAAATCGATATTATAAATAAGGTAAATTTTGATGTAGATAATACCTCTGTAGCAGAACCAGTTTCAAATCCCAGGGCTAAAAGGAACATAGTGTGGAATACTATGGGTTGCATGATTTGATAACAGAGTAGAGAATGTTTTCGTCTGAGGCCAGCCTATTCCCAGGAGGAGGATGTATGTTGGCTCAAGCTGAGGGTGACTCAAAATCCCAGGGGGGGTGGGGGAGAGAAACTGAAAATTTGATTAGCAAATACTTTGTTCCAATTGATCACTGGGAATAAGGAATTCAACTAGTTATCTATGAGGCAAAGAATAAGACTTTAGACTCTGTGTCTAGCCCTTCTTTACCTGTTTCATAGGTAAACAAAGGGGTGTTCATAAGTCCTATGTAAGTCATATTGGAAAGGTCATTCTTTGCAGTTTGTCATTTCTCAGAACACAGAAATGTGAGGGGGATTTCTTAACTTTCACTGTTTTCCAGAATCATGGGGCTTGGGTAAAGTTCAACGTTGTACTTCCCATTGGTTAGACATGGTGAGGATGAGAAAAGTTTTGGAAGCCATTTGTTGAAGGTGACAGATGACCTTATGATCTCCCTTCCCTAGAGTGTTAATTGAGTCAGTATGTTTTAGAGATTCTTTGTTATAGCAGCTTAGAGAATAGCCTAAATAGTAAAGTGCTCCATCTAAAAATACACACCCATTGTGATTTCAGTCAAGTCATTTGATTTAATGAAACAGTTTCCTTGTCTGCTAAATGATGGAGTCATAATATACTAATCCTTAAAGAGTCTTTTAGCTTTGACCTTCAAACTTTTTGAAGGCATAAAGATTTATCCAAGTGCCTCGTGATTTGATATGTGGAATTAGAGCTGAACCACTCCTTATTCTTCCTCCCAATACTCAGCATCAGTGTAGGAGCCACTTAGGAATGCTCCAGCTTTGGATGTCATATAGCCTTTTCATTAGCAATTCAGAATAATGTTATCAAGGCTGCTTTTGTCTCCATTCTGCCAATCAATCATTTGTTCTTCCTAAATTTGCAGGACCCCTTTTGCATTGCCTTGCATAAATGGGGTGATTCTTGGATATTTTCTTTTATAACCCTTCTGATTTTCTGTATTTTCTTTCCCCTGTCCATCTGAATTTTTTTGTGTCATTTAAACTCTGTTTTTTGGTGTTGTTTCATACCTTCCCAAAGTTCAGGTTCATTTTCCCGCTTAATATTTAAGAAGTATTCTTGAAGCTCATCTTTTTTGAAAGAGCCCGCAAAACTCACCAGTGCTCAGCTGATGACTTACTTCAGGTTCTGTTGCTTCTCTACATTCAGATTTTAGTATGTCAGCTAGTTGAAGCAGACCTCTGTGGATCTTGTTTACCACCCAATTCCTTGGACATAACACTGTAAATACATGTAAAAATTACACAATTACTAAACCTTAAGGAATATTTAGATTAGAAAAAAGTAATGTTATTCATAAATGAGTTTGTACTATAAATCTGAGTGACAGCCTAAAATGAGCTTTCAGTGAAATAAAAATAAGTTATAACTTGAATTAAATAAAGCACCTAAACTATTATTTTTGTCAAAATTGGAAAGCATCAAGTACAATCTTGATACAATTTTGGTAGATAGTGAACATATGACAAAGATAGTAGAGGAGGTACAGAAACTATTTTAAAATATTTAGGTAGAACAGAGTGAAAAAGATCCAAACCCAAAAACCTGTAGGTAACAGGGTACCTGGGTAATCTTGAAAAAGTTACTTTACCTCTCTCACCTTAGTTTCCTCAATTATAAACTCAAGATAACAGTTACCTTAAAGGACTGCGAAGGGAATGAAGATAATAATGTATAGAAAATAGTTGTGTAGGTCTATGGTAGACATCCAGGAATCCTGGAGTTATTATTAATCTCATATAGTTCATTAACATTGATTTACCCAACTGGACATAAAGATTCATTAGTGAGAACTGTTTATAAACCCAGAAGGAAAGGGATGGAATCTCAGAGCTCTGCATGTGGACCACTCACTCCGTGGATTTATAAGAGAAATGTTCCCTGTGGAAGAGAAACATAACAGAAATCTGAAGAGGAATGTCTATAAACAGCTTTTATGTTTGGCCAGTTAAAATTGTCTCTCATCTTTTCATCACAGTCAATATCAACCTTTTCTTTCCTTAGTACCTGTCCTACTCATATCACTGGATTCCTGTCTATCCTTGCCTTCTCTTTACCACTTACTAGACTCCCTGAAGGCTGCTGCATTTGGGTCATGTTTTCAAATGTAAATTCTCCTCCTTTATCTTGATAGAGTTCTCTGAGGAAACAACTGGACAAGTAAACACAAGAAAATCAAAGTCCAAAAAAGAGGAAAATCTATAAAAAATATAGAAATAAGTACAAAAGAGCGGCCAGAGATAAAATTTATACAGATGGAATAGTTTTAATGTGACAAAGAGAAAGGGAGATTGGCTTTTGCTGGCTCATTTGGTCAAAGAGGATAATTTGGATGATTGAGTTGCATGGTTTGGAGTTATACAGAGCACATATTTATTGGATAATTGAAATCTCTCCCACTTACTTTGAGCTAATAGATTCCATCCTTAAAGCTTAATGCTGTCAAATACTGGAGTTACAGAACTAAAAGGAGAAACAATAATCTTAGAAAAAAAGTGATTCATTAAACAAAGTAAAAACTTTGTCCTTAGGAAGTTCATAAGTATATTTGGCTGTCCATTGCTATATGGGAACTTTTTGAATGTTCATGGCAGTAATGGGACAGAAATTATTCATTTGGGGCTGGTTTTAAGAAATAGCTTCAGCCCCTAAGTGGTTTGCCAAGTTTCTGTTAAACATCTCACATTATTGAGGATACAAGTCAAAATCACTTATCAGCAGTTCTTCTAAATAGCAAGGAACATGTATCAAAGAGGCCATGAAGGAATTTCTAATGAGAAAAAATGCTCTTACTTTTTGAGAAATTAACTGCTCCAATAAATTGCAAAGATAAAGTAGGAAAAGTTATCACAATAATGTCTGTTGTAATAAAACTAAACTGTACAGCTGATAACAGTTAAAATGCCAGAAGGTAAGTTAATGAAATACCATTCTCCTAAAAGCCCCTTTGGTCCTTACTCTGAAATATAATTCTGACACTCACATATAAAGGATATGGTGGAAACTACATGGAAATACTGTATATGCACATGTTCTACAGATTCATTGCCTATGAACTTTTGAATACATATAAAGTTTAAAAAGCAGAGTATATTAAATGAAACTTTCAGGAAGGTGAAATAAAATAATCCTAGGACCTAAAATTGATTCTTAAAGTGTAAAAGAGATGAAAGTCTGTGGAGGGAGAAATCAGACTGAATTGCTAGCTGGCATTAGAAAATTTCTATCAGAGATCATGGAAACAGGGCAAAGATGGAGTCATTGAAGTCTCCCTAATGCCTTCCATGGATTCATGAAGGTAGGAGAGGCCTGAAGCTTCTGTTATGATTTTCTGCAAATTCCTAGGCAAGCTGGAGATTTGTAGTAGTGCGAAGGAATTCATAAGGCTAATGAGAGCAGAAAAGAAAACATACAGAAATAGCTCATGTAGAAATCGGAAAGTAATCTTTTGTATGTGTGTGAAAGTAATCTTAAATAGGAAAGTTTGGGGTAATAGTTTTGCTGTTTATTACTGAAGTTCTCTTATACATAGTAATGATCAAAATGGCAATGAATGGTGAAAACTGTGTGTGTGTGTGTGTGTGTGTAAAGAGGGAGAGAGAGAGAGAGAGAGAGAGAGAGAGAGAGAGAGAATCACATGTGAGTAAGCAGGGGATGGGGAGAAAGGGAGGGAGGAAGGGAGAAAGCGGGAGAGAGAGGATAAAGACCAAAGCTGTAAAAGCCTTAGAAAGCCAGACACCATATGCACACATGCTTAGATATGGGCTGAGAATCTCAGAACTCAGGGCCAGCTTCTTGCCCCATGGTGAAAGCCAAACAGTTCAGGGCATCTTCCAAACGAACAGCAGAAGGGCCATAAATAGAGCCATCTTCAGTTACCATGAGTTCAATGTGAGCCAGTCAAGGGCCCTATACACATAACCACATCCTGACTAATTAAGTAAAAAGAACAACAAAAACAGTGAAGCAATTACATGAGAAATAAAATAAATTGAAATCCACCAAAACTCTATAAGAAAAGGCATGAAGAAATAGTGTAAACCATGACAGAAACAAACCTCTCTGCTCTGAGCCATCTGTGCCACCCATCAGCTGGTAATAATATGACTCTGGGTAGCAATAGAAATAATAAAAGGAAGAGCTTTAAGAGGGCATGGCAACACAAATAGATTTTTTTCTGGGTTTCTGGTCTTTGTTTATGGATAATTATAATTTGGCAAAGTGTTCAGAGGCCCATATATGAAAGTGTCTCCTGCGTTTTACTTAAACAACAGCTCACAAAGGACTTGCTTCAGTTTACCACCATGCCAACTAAATGTTTATGAAAGGAGAAAGCCACCAAGTAATGGGTGAATTTTAAATTATAAGTTGATTTATTACAGCAAATTCTCCAATGATAATTCTAAATGACTGTACTTAATATGTTTATTTGTCCTGTCAAAGCAAGTTTGGTTATTTTAACATATTTGAAATAATTCTTGCTTTCAAGGTATAGCTTTTTGATCTTACTCTATTTTAGACTTTACTTTCAAATATTCCCAAGCACATCTTTATGTATCCTTGTGTTTGTTGAAATCTTAAAGATATGGGAAATGAAAAATCTTGGCTTTAATGTACATAAGAACAGCCTATTCTGAGAAAAAGGAGATGGTTAATGGAAGTGGTATGGGAAATTATAGGCTGGTTAAACTACCCTCATTTATTTCAAGTCAGATCTAGCTTCAAATATGGCATCTCTTTTTGTTAGAAACGACTTCTCAGAATATCAGTGTATCAACTGATATTCTTTGGGTGCATGCAACAGAGATAAATCCTGATTAATCTGAGCAAAATTGGAAATAATTATTAAGAAGAAAACAGAATTGCTCTGTGATTCAAAGGAAGAGTTGAAGAAACATACCAGCAAGAGACATTAAGGCAGTTATAGAAATCTAAGCAACAAGAATTAGTGGGCAGTTTGTTCAAAGTGTTAGCGTTGGGATGGTTGACATCTGACCATTTTCAATCCCTGGATTGCTCAGCTTGATATTCAAATTCCTGGAAGGGAACTTGGTTATGGCTTCATTTAGATCATTTATGTGCCCTTTGCCAATGGGAAAGCTGAGTGACATGACTGGTCAGTTTATCAAGACTGTAGCCAATGAAGGGAATAGAACTTCTGTTACTGGAAGGAAAGAAATTGGATGTTGGGAAGTCAAAAAACAATCCTAGACTTCAATACATTCATGGAAAGAGATTACTATTTAAAATAGTATGAAAAACTCAACATGACTAATAGTTCTATGGATAATTTGTCTTTTAAAATTTAATTTATAACTGCTAAATTAAAAATAATGAAGGAAATTATGTTAAATGCATTGATATTGAGCCAATATTTATGAGAGATATACTGTGTATTAGTATAAGATTCATATGTATTATCTCATTAAATTACCACCTGAAATTCCTGTCAGAACTAACATTTCTACTTTGTGCTTATGAAAACTGAGGATCAAAAAGTTATGTTGACTTCTTTATTGTTACTCCACAAGTAATTTTGGTCCATTTTGGTTATATTTCTGTTATTTGGGCAGAGTGTCTTCGTTGAACTAATTATTTCAAAGCATTAACCTTGCAACACTAAGTAAAGAAGTAAGACCTGGATAATAATGCAAAAGCAAGTAAGCAAACAAACCAAAACTGCACAACACTGCCTTTAGGATTAGTGCTGAAACTACACCTATAGAACCTCAGCCACAGTATGATGAGTACAGCTATACATAGTAGATTGAACATACCCCACCACTCCTCCTAATAATCTCACTGAAATGAAAATAAAGGAAGGGTATAAAATCTCCAGTGTAGCTACCAGTAATCCTGACAGGACAACATATTTTTGGAACATAGAAAGCATAAGAGGAGTTAACAAGACAAAGAAAGTAGAATACTAATATATTTTCTTAATCTGAGATGCCATTTATTATAAGATGCACCATTAGTTTGTTTCATTGAGAAAGAAAAATCACTGTCAAATATAATTATAAATTTATGATTATAAATGTCCACTTATCTATTGCTATGTAATAATCCATCCCAAATTTAGTAGCTTAAATAAACAATAATAATATCATTATTAAGTCTCACACTTGTAGGGGTTGACTGGGCCTGGTTGGATCCGGGCATCTTATGCAATTGTGACCACATGCTTGCAGGCGCTGGCACCCTCTCAGTCTTCTTCACTTACGTGGATGATGGTTACTGTTAGCTGTCCTCAGGGACTACAGCTGGGCCTATTGGCTGAAACATGTACGCAGCCTCACATGTAGCCTGGGCTTCCGCAGAGCATAGTAACTTTTACAAGAGCAGATATCCCAAGAGAGATAGCTGGGCAGAGTCATACTGCTCTTTAGGACCTGCCTTTAAATCACACAGCTTCACTTACACTCCACATTATTGAATGAGGCAGCCACAGAGGTTCAACCAACTTCAACATATATAGGGAAAAGAGGTATATTCATTACCTTGATGGAAGAATGGCAAGGTCACCATGAAAAAAAAGAGCATGGGGACACCCAGGTGGCTCAGTGGTTGAGCGGCTGCCTTCAGCCCAGGACATGATCCTGGAGTCCCAGGATTGAGTCTCACATGGGGCTCCCTGCATGGAGCCTGCTTCTCCCTCTGCCTGTGTCTCTGCCTCTCTCTCTGTGTCTCTCATGAATAAATAAATAAAATCTTAAAAAAAAAAAAGAGCATGTTGGATGAAGATATCATTACAGCCATCTTTGGAAAAGACAATCTCCCATAATGTGATTGACTGTAATGTGGTTCCCCCACATGCAAAAATATTAAAATGAGAAAAAAAGATCCTAGAATCAATAAATATGGTAACTAGAATAGAGATATCAAAGGAGAGGCAAGTAAGTCCATGTTGTAGAACTTTAGAAAGCTCAGGAATTTGAGGCATCAGGTACCTTAAAAGGTTTATTTATGACCTTTTGGTTTGGATAAAGAACAGTTTGGATAAAGAGCAACTAGTTCTTGTGTCTTTTTCTTCACCCTCTATAGCTGGGTAAGCATCCCTCTCTCTCCTGGCAGGAGATAACTTGCTACGTGGAGAAATTCAGCCAAGATTCTCAAGATCTGGCATATAAGAAGCACAGATTTGAAAATAGAGGTATTTTTAAAAGTCTACTTGTAGGACCTAGGATCCTCATCCTTCTCCTTGTTACTCTCAAGAACTTTGGCAAATAGATTTATTCTTCATCCTTTCCCCTCTACCGTTATAGGTGATAGATTTGAAAATTGAAATGTTCTTCCCTGGCACTATGAGGATGGCTACAAAGCAAGTAATGGGCTTAGAAAGTGCAACAGAGGATATAAGAAATAGACATTTAAGTTGTTGGGACAAAGAGTGCTATCATCCCAATGAAGTCTTACACGTGGAGCTTCCAATCATTTTTTTTTTTTTTAGTGCTTTAAGGATGAAAACAAATACTTTTAAGTATGAGTCAGTAGTCAAGAATGATCAGACATGTATGGAAAACCTCAGCACGAAAGAAGGAGATTGAGGCAAATAACAGTGAGAGGGAACTTGCCATAAGTAGAGAATAACAGGGATCCGAATAAATCTTAAAGCACACAAATTACCCTAAATTTTTAACCTTAGAGATTTTAAAAAGATTGCATTCCTGAAATGAGAACAGAGTTATAGCAAAGGGGAATTTAAAAAAATTGGAAGGGGATAGAGAACAATAAATGATTTGAAAAGATAGTTTCAATTAAAAATTCAGCAGAAATCTTTTTTTTTTATTACTTTGATTAGTATACTTAACATAAGATCCTACCCTCCTAATAGAATTTTAGGTGTGCAATATAACATTATTATCTAGAGGCACAATGTTATACAACAGATCTCTAGAACTTATTCATCTTTCATAATTGAAATTTTATACATATTAATTAGCAACTTCCAATTTCTCTCTCTCCAACTTGGCAATTACCATTCAATTTTTTTAATTCTATGAGTTTGACTATTTTAGAAACCTCATATAAGTGGAATCATGAAGTGTTTGCTTTTCTGTGATTGCTTTTTTTCACTTAGGATGTCTTCAAAGTCCATCCATGTAGTCATATATTATAGGATTTCCTTCTTTTTTAAGGCAGGATAATTTTCCATTACAGATAGATAGATGATAGATAGATAGATAGATAGATAGATAGATAGATAGATAGATAGATGATAGATAGATCTTATATTTTCTTTATCCATTCATCCACTAATGGACACTTAGGTTATTTCTACATCTCAGATATTGTGAATAGTGCTGTAGTGAACATGAGAAGGTTAATATATCTTTGAGATCCTGATTTCCATTCTTTTGGAAAAATACCTAGAAGTGGTATTTCTGGATCATTGGGCATTCTCTAATTTTGAGGAAGCTCCATACTGTTTTCCTTATCTACAGCACCATTTTGCATTCCCAAAAACAGTGGGCAAGGGATTCCATTTTGACTAATATTTGTCTTTTTTTAAATAAAAACCATACTAACAGGTATAAACTGATATCTCATTGTGGTTTTGATTTGCATTTCCCTGGTTAGCAGTGTTATTGAGCATTTTTTTAATATACCTTTTGGCCTCAACAAAAATCTTTAAGAAAATAGAATCAAATGGCCAAGATTTTCAAGAAGTAGATAAGAAAGGGGATTTTTTAAATGACAAATGATAAATCAGTAGGTCCATCATCTGACTAATATAAATATAAATGCCAGGAAAAAAAAAGAACAGAGAGAAATTGAAAAAAAAAAGGAAATCATCAAAGAAATAATGCAAGGAAACTTGTCAGAATTAAAGACCCACTGGTGTGCAGAATAATGAGGAGGGAAAAGGAAGGAAAATAAAACACTCACACTAAGGCCTATTATAAAATTTCTGAAACTACAATAAATTAATATCCAAATACTTCTATGAAGAAAACAAACAAGTCATTTCTCAAGGATGGAAAAAGAGCATGGCAATTGACATCTCAAAACTAGAAACTGAACAACAGAGGAGTAATGATTTAAAATCTAGAAAACAATGTATTTTTCTTTTTCAACAGAGAATTCTATCGGTAGCCAACTATCAATCAAATTTGAGAGTAGACAACAATTTTGAACAGGTAAACTTTCAAACTGTTTATCACCAGTCACCTCCTTTTTGGGTAACTATTCTAGCATCTTAAACTATGTTCCATCAAAATAAGAAGTAACCAAGAAAGAAAAACCTGAATCAAGGAAAGCATGGATCCACCATAAAGAGGGAAGAAAGGCAGTCCCTGATGAGAGCGGCACAGCAGTTCTGAGATGCAAATTGAGAAGGGAGTAGGAGAGTGGAGGTTTTGGGAATATTCTCCAGGGGGAACAGAGGAAAAAGCAGGTAATACAATGTTTGACCACACAGAAAAGAGAATTAGAAAGTAGTTTGATATTTTTTGAAGAGTTAATGAAAAATTAATGACAGGGACATAGAAAGTTAAGCAAAAATTAATTCAAGAAAATTATTTAAATCTGGAAAAAAAACAAAATATTGCACAGGAAAGGTAATTGAAATATAGTGCTTGACTTGGCTCAGGAGTGAAAAATAATTACTTACCAACTATAATGTAAACACTGAAAATTGCCTTATCTGAACAATTTTGATAAAACTATTGGAAGACGGAAAGAATGCAAAGCAGGTGGTGGGGACATTTGGGTGTTGTCTTCCTATTTCATGATAGGAAGGCAATAAATAATGTCTGAAGTTAATAAATCAAGAAAGAGGAATGTTAGCATGTTATTGGAATTATGAGTGAGGAGGAAAAGGAAAAAGGTCACTGTATTTCACATTCATTTTAAGTTTTAGAGTACTACTTAAATTTTAAAAAAGATGTAGAGCTATTATGTGGGTAAAAATAATTTTTAAGGAGCACCAGGGTGGCTCAGTCTGTTAAGCGTCTGCCTTTGGCTCAGGTCATGATCCCAACGTCCTGAGTCTGGCTCCCTGCTCAGTGAGGAGTCTGCTTCCCGCTCTGCCCCTCCTCCTGTTCATTTTCTCTCTCTCTCAAATAAATAAATGAATAAATAAATAAATAAATAAATAAATAAATAAATATTTTTTAAAGAATTTTTTAAAAGATAAGAGACTTTCAACTTAGAGAAATACAGTCTATATCCCCACTCCTTTATTGATTACCTATTTGATGACAAGTGAGGTATTTTTCTTTCATAGCCTCAGTTTTGTGTATATACAGTGCAGCGAAAAGAACAGCAGTTACTGAGTATAACACTTTGCCTTGAGAAACACTTGGATGCATTATTACATTTAAGTATCACAGAGTTCCCATGACTTTTCATGCTCTTACTATCCCATTTTATATATGGGTAAAGAAGGACACAGGAAGGTTAAGTAATTGGCCAGGTTAATATTATAAATCATTGATGGAATTTGATCTTATCCCCAACTCTTGCCATGTAAATAATTTAAATGAGAGCACCCAGCACTGAGCTTGCAGGAATAAGTGCAATAAATATTTGTAAATGAATGAGTAAATGTTCACTTAACAATTTCATTAAATGCATAAAACACATGTGATCCATTTTATAATGCTGATGTATTGAACCCACACAGTAGTTATTCAGGCATTACTAGAGTTTTAGTGTATGATTGGGCCACTTGGACTGAAATAGTCATACGGCCACCAAAGGATCTACAAGTAAATAAATTATACTATAATGATGCTTTACTATTAATTTATATAGTTACCCTAGTTTTAAAAATATTTGCAGATCATAAGGGACATTTTTCATTATGATGTTTGGGCAGGTAAAGAAATTTCTACTTTAAATACTAGCCAGGAATTATATTTTTTGAATCTGTTTCAAGAAGGAAACGTTCCTCTGTCAGTTCTTCCTTCTCATTTTTGTACTGGATCAATTTTCCTATCAGTTACACTAAAGTGCATTACATCGGACTTGCCACCCAAAAGGGAGAATGTGTAGAAGGGGAAGTCTGTGAAAGAGTATGAATGGATTTCTTATCACGCTGGTTAGGTTAGCCTTCTACAAGATTTCATCAATCTTTGAAGGAGAATGTTAGCAAATTCAGACTTTATTTCAGTCTTTAGTTAACTATTATACATATAAACAGTTCTGTCATCAGGTATTTAAAATCTTAAATGCTTTCAAGAGGTTTCAAAGAATGGCCCCCCAAATTAAAGATTTTTGAAGATAAAAAATATTTAAGGAATACTTTGTTAGCTACATATAGAATTCAAAGCCCAAAACTACTGTGTTTTTCAGGATGCGTGGGTGGTTCAGCGGTTGAACCTCTGCCTTTGGCCCAGGGTGTGATCCTGGGATCTAGGATCGAGTCCCATATCAGGCTCCTTTCAGGGAGCCTGCTTCTCCCTCTTCCTATGTCTCGGCCTCTCTCTCTCTCTCTCTCTCTCACTGTGACTCTCATGAATAAATTAATAAAAATCTTTAAAAAAATGTGTTTTTCTTTTTTTTAAGATTTCAAAAGAAGTGCTGAAAAGGGCTTGTATATTAAGAGTTGCTTGATGCACCAGAGTTAGAAAGTATAAGTTGAAACACAAAACTCTCAGTTCTAAGTCTCATGCTTTTTTCTATAATGCCATATCGCCTGCTATTTAGAAAAGTCTTTCTAAATATTATTAATTGCACAAATGATTAAAGATGAATAAAATTAACTATTAAATAAATAACACTGTCACTGCCTACCCATATGTGTCTCCATGATACCTTGTTCAAAAATCCCAAGGGTTTAAAATGGCAATCTGGCTTTTAAAAGGGTTTCTATTGGGGCACCGGGGTGGCTCAGTTGGTGAAGCCTCTGATTCTGGTTTTGGCTTAGGTCATGATCTCATGGGGCATGGGATCAAGTCCCAGATGGGGCTCTATGCTCAACAGGGAGTCTACTGGAGATTCTCTCTCTCTTTTTCTTCTTCTACCCCTCCCCCACCTCTCTCTGAAATAACATCTTTAAAAAATAAAATAAAATAAATAAATAAAAAGGTTTCCATTACCAGACATGCAAACTAACTTCTCATTACTGTTTATGACCACCAAACGCTAAGAATTGATTTTATTTTCATATAAGCCTCAAAATAATTAATTTTAAATGAAAAAAAATAAAAATAAGAAAAAAATCATGATTTTAAAAGGATAGACATTAGAAAATATTTTTTAACTTAATTTAATTTTATCTTACTTTGTTTTGTTCTGTTTTTATGAGACTATTCATACTGCCCGAAGTTCCTTTGGAACACATGTTGGCGGGGATCCCTGGGTGGTGCAGAGGTTTGGCGCCTGCCTTTGGCCCAGGGCGTGATCCTGGAGACCTGGGATCGAATCCCACATCGGGCTCCCGGTGCATGGAGCCTGCTTCTCCCTCTGCCTGTGTCTCTGCCTCTATCTCTCTCTCTGTGTGACTATCATAAATAAATAGAAATTAAAAAAAAAAGAACTCTTTAAAAAGGAACACATGTTGGCATTTTTTTATAAGATGCACATTTTAGTGTACACACATTCTTACTTCTTTTAGGCAAAAGAAATAAAAACCTGGAATTTCAGCAAAATACATTAAAGATAGTAAACTTGAAGTCATTTTTGGTTTAATACTTGTTGATTATAAATGGCTTCCAGATGCTAATAAAAGATCTGGTTGATTAGTCAGGAACTTTCAGGAACATATCATGAGTCAATTTTTTTAACATATTGAATCTCTTTTCCATCCTTAGTAAGGCAAACATTACCAATTATTATAAGTCATCTTTTAGCAAATTTTTGGTACTCAAAATTTAGTAGAAAACTATTATACTTAAAAGAAGGTAGACTGTTTGCCTGAATCATTCAGATTAAAATTCACTCCCAAAATCATCACACAGCTGTGAGTATACCTACCAAGAAAGTAAAAAAGATAAATTTTCTAAGTGTTTTCAAGATACATCTGCTTTGAGAGAACATGATATAAAAAGTATATGTAGGATGATCACTTCTTTGGGATCTTATTATTTGAACATGGTTGATCACTTTGAATGGTTTCAGAGAACTGAACACTAATAAAATTCTAAATATGTGATTCCTTGGGCCAAATGATTATAGAAAAGGAAAATTAAAGAAAAAAGGAAAAGGTCCAAAACAATGATATTTGAATTTGGTTCCTACCCCTCCCAAATGTCACCATCGCTACTGTTTGGGAACATCTCATAATAGGAAAATTAACTGGTCTAAGAAGGATAGGCTTAAGGTAGTATTCTAACATTGAGCATGTTGCTTAGGGATTTAGACTGTAGGTCAGGTTGTAGCTTGATAAATTGGTGAGATTATTCATTTGAGATATATGCAGAAGCAGACCAGGGAAGCAGGAAGATTGCGTCATGGTGCTCCACAGCATGCCTTTATAATTTGTATACAAGTTGGTGCAAGAGCACTGAATCAAGAAAACTTAATTTTGACAGGTCTGATATATAGTCTATTTTGGTTAACCAAAAGGAACACATACATTTACTACATTAGAGAAATTTCCATTATTTTTCTCTCAGCCATGAAAATCGATTTTGATGTGATTACACTCAGAGGCTGCTTGATGTGCCTCTGACAGCACAAAATGGATAGAGACAGTGGGTGGTATAGAATGTGGGAAACTGTGGCTAAGCTGGACTCTGGCTAAGTGAAAATTGTAGGATTCAAATACCAATTAGGATAATTTGTGTGAAAACAGACCTAAGATAAAATAATGATGACTATGCTATATTTAAATGGCAAGGAAAAAATATTTCAATAGATCAAGTAACCAAGGGTTGTCATCATTTAATTCTTACTATAAGTTTTATTTAGAGAAATGCAAGAATATTAGTAATTGTAACTAGTGAATATTTTATTTCTTGAATAAAATTTTGAGCCTTTATTACACGTAGGGCATTTATTTAAGAAATCTTTATTGAGGTTTATATTTGGTAAAGAAGAAAGTATGAATTAGAGACTGTGTGGTTTTAGCTGGAAATTTCATTTCTGTTCCTTTTCAGAGCTTCTCTCTTACTGTTTGTAAAACTCTCCTTACTTTCTTCAGTCTTTCAATAAATAGTTATCAAGCATCCAAAAGCAAGGCACTTGACTAAATATCTGGTACACAAGAATAAACAAAGTGGATAGTACTTGTTTTCATGGGGGATATAGTCTAGTTGGGAATGCAAACAAGTAAAAAGAAATTACTATAAAGTGTGGTAATACTATACTAAAAGTCTAAGTTCAGCCATGGAGGATGCATACAGTCTATTCAGGAGTGGCTAGTCAATAATGGGAAACTGAGATGGGGTTAGGGGTCTGGAAGGAGAGAGGATATCAGGAAGCTGAAATAGTTTAGTCAGAGGTCAAAAGGCTAGAGAATGGATAATACAAGAAAAACAAGGCGAAGTGTTTAGTTGATGGTGGTGTAGAATGTGAGTTGGATGCTAATGAGAGAGATAATATCAGAGTGTAAGCAATGGTCATTTAATCAGGGACTACAGGAGAAAACCATGAAGAACTTGTGTCTGAAGGAAAGAGACGGTGTTGAATGATTTTAAGTAGCAAATATATATGTTTAAACTTGCAGTTTAGTAAGGTAATTCTAATTGCATGGAAGACAATGGATTGGATATAAACCAGATTGGGACTAGGAAGAAAGTTAGGAAACTGTTAAAGCAATGCAGTCAGGAAATGGTGGTAATCGTAACAAGAATATGGGGATTAGGTATGGGAAGAAATAGTAGATTGTAGAGGTTTGTGGCTTTTGACCTTTTGTTTGTTAATTTTTTTGGAAGATATATATATGGGGATGCCTGGGTAGCTCAGCAGTTGAGCATCTGCCTTTGGCTCAGGGCATGATCGTGGATTCCTGGGATCGAGTCCCACATCGGGCTCCTTGCATGGTGCCTGCTTCTTTCTCTGCCTGTGTCTCTGCCTCTCCCTGTGTATCTCTCATAAATAAATAAATAAAATCTTTAGAAAAAAAGAAAAAAAAATATATATAGTTGATTGGATCTGGGGATTAAGAAAGAAAGAGTCAATATGACTGTAGCAAAACAACTAAAGCCTGCAATGAATATATTTAAGGCATCTCCAGTTTTTCAAGAGGTAGAGACAGTTCCTAAATTCCCTATTTATTCTTTCTTTATTACAAAGAAACACAGGAATCAAGGAAAGATGGAAGATGCAAGAAACCAAGAGCATTTATAAACTGAGACTGAAGACAGAGCTGAGGCTCAAAAGGCAGAGGAGACTAGATCTGCTGGAAGATCAGTGATTTTGGACTCCTCAGAAATCAGCAATAGCAACAATGCCATTGGGGAATTTTAAGAAATTGGAAAAGGGGATTTGACTCTGTAGTGCTGAGCCTAGAGCCTCAGAAAGGGCTGAAATGCTTCCCATGCCTGAGCATCAGCAAAAAGGCAAAAACAAGAAATTAAACCAAAAAAATTCCTGCAGTTGATGGAAATTTTAGACACCGAATACAGAAGTTCATGTACTTGAAACATAATTAGATAGACACTTCAGTCTTAAATGTTCTCAATTAAAACTTTGTTAGAAATGGACAGATACATTTTTTAACTATATAACTTCTAAAACTAAACATACAGTGGTTGAAATGAAAACTTCAGTTGACTAAATTAAACAGAATGATTACAGCTGAAGAGAGAATTAGTGAACTAGAATATTTGTCTAAAAATAGTCCATAGGAACCAGAAAGACCAAAAAAAAAAAAGGACAAAAAATCTAAAGTATGAAAGATATAAAGGATAATATAAGTAGTCTCAGCATGCATATAAATCAGTCCCAAATGGGGAGAATAGAAGAGAGGCAATATTTAAAGAGATTATAGATTTTTTTCAGGATTGATGAAAATAAAGATCCACAAATTCAGGAAACATCCTGATCCTCAAATAGGATAAACATAAAGAAATTGAAACAAGCAAATTGCAGTAAAATTACAGAAGAATATAGACAAAAATCCCTTAAAAACAATTTGAAGAACATAGTAAGTATCCAACAATGTTAGCTATCTTGGTGATTGATTTATATAACCTTTTCAGACTGCTTCCCTGGACTTTTACAACTCTAGCAGCTCACAGATGGTGCACAACTGACAATCTAAATTAGAAGTTAAGGAAGTGTACTTTAGTGTACTTTTCTTGACTTGGCATAATCTCTTGGGTACTTCTTTGAACTAGGCACTGAGCTCATTGTGTCTACATGCTGTCTCATCTGGTCTTCTTAACAACCCTCTGAGGTTGATATTGTTATCCTTACTTGAATGAGGGGGATTCTGGGACTCAGGGAGGTTTTGTGACTTGTCCAACATCACACAGCTAAGAAGTGACAAAGCAGGGACACAAATCCTAGACTTCTGATTTCAGATACATTTTCCTCTGAACACTGTCTATTGTAACTGATCTTTTCTTCCTTATTTTAGTGTGTCTTACATTAGAATATCTTCAACTCAAAAAGTAGAATATAATTCTTGTATAACTATGAAATAAAAATAATTTAAATAATTCAAAAACAGCCAAAGAGGAAGAACAGATGATCAACAAATGAATAATTAGAACATCATTGGAAGCCAGAAGGTAGCTGGAAGATATCTTCAACATGCCAAGAGAAATAACTGCTAACTTAGAATGGTATAACCAGCAAAATCTACCTTAGAGAACACTATATAAAAATAATCCATGTGAAGATGAATAAAACTGAGAAGTCAACACAAGGAAACAGAATTAAAGAAAATTCTAAAGAATTTTAAATAGTTCTTCAGAATACATTGAAGCAAGATAGAAAGTCAAACTAAAACACAACATGCACATATTATGCAAGTCAGGAGAATAATCAATTTAACATGTTCTATGGTAGTAATTTTGAACTCTAAAACTAAATTGGAATGATAAAATTCCAAGGGTATTTTTAATTTAAAAAATGAGGAAAAAATAATGAACTCAAATTTTAAAATAGTAAGAAAAATAGTAAAAGAGAAACAACTAAAAATTAAAAAGTAAGATAATGGAAACAGGCATAATATATGATAATCATAGAAATAAATATATGTATTATACTTATCAAGAAACAAATTAGCAAACTGGATTTTAAAGTGAAGTTATATGCTGTTTGTAGAGAAATAGCTAAAAGCTAAAGACTTGGAAAGGCTTAAAGTAAAATGATAAAAAAGACATATAAAGCAAATACTAACCAAAAGAAAACTGACATAACTATCTTAATAGGGGAAAATATATATTTTAAAATCAAAAAATATTTTTAAGGATATAAATGGTTATCACAGAATGATGAGACTAAATATATTCAGATCCTCTAATAATTATATATTTGTATGCTCCAAATAAAACTATTTCAGAATAAATATAATGTTGATAAAGCTAGTAAGAAAAGTTAATAAATCCTTCATCCCTGCAACAAATTTAACATATTTCTTTTAATTCTTGCCACATTAACCTGGAAAAGGTAATAAATAAAAATGTAAACACTTGGACAAAATTATAATCTAGAGATAGACTTCTATGGAGTCCTGCATCTGAGAAGAATGGAATATGAACTCTTTTTAAGCATCTAAAAGATTTATAAAGATTATATATGGATAATTAGGTAGATTTTAACAAATTCTAAACTATGGTCAATATAAGGCTATTAATTGAAAAAAGACATTACACACACACACCCACAGACACACACACACACACACACATAAAATTCATGTATTATTCTAAAATTGTTATAATGTAATTATAACAAAAATACTACATATTAAAACTTTTATATCCTTTAAAAAAATAAATAAAACTTTTATGTAGAAGGAAATTTACTGTTCTTATATTTAAAAAAGCTGAATATTAATGAGTTAAGTGTGGAAAAAAAAGGACATAATAAACTTAAGAGCAGAATTTGTTTTTAAAACACATAAAAGTTGGTTCTTTGAAGACACTAATAGACAAATATCTATGAGGATTGTTCAAAGAAAAAGAGAGAAGAAAAAATAAACAGTATTATAAATGGAAAGGGCAACATAACTAGAAATGCACAGATATTAAAAAGATACCAAATAAGAGGATAATGTTGGGAATAAAGTTCTTATTGATAACTATGCCACCCAATGAGTTAGGAAATGCACAAAGAAAAGAGAGCTTGGGAAAATATATCCAGACTTAGCATCAGAGGACTTCATGGGAAATCTAATGGTTTTGTCAAATAGCCAGTTGTAATACAGGCTAATAGAAAGACCTAAAGGTACCAAATAAATAAATAAGTAAATAAAAATCTAAAGGTAGAGGTAATCAGCAATAGATGAAATATGTTAAATATTTTTTAGACATCATCAATTATTTTAAGCAATGTATACATGTTTTCTTATTTAGTATATAAAGCAAATTATTCCTAACATCATTTTACAAAGAATTGATCCGAAACTTAGACAAGTTAAGTGATTTCTCCATCACATATGTAGTAACTGGCAGAGTAAGAATATACACTTTGAACATAAGTCTACTATCTCCAGAATTCATGTTCTTAAACACTGTCCGATACTCCCGCATCTGAGCTAGAGATTGATAAATTGGGATCCATCATGTTATACATGGAAACTGATGCCCTAGAAGCAGAAAATATTAGCCAGGGAGATATTTTAAAATAAGAAAGTAAAAGGGCTTAGGGCAGAATTCTGAAGATTGCCAATAATTAAAGGGTAGACCAAGGAGAAAGAGAAGCTCACAAAAGAGACGAAAATGAAATGGTCAGAGAGGCATAAGGCAAACAGGAGAGTGCAGTAAGAGATAAGTCATAAGAAGAGGGCATTTCAAGAAAGAAGAAGCAGTCAATAGTGTCAAACTCTGCCAAGTGTTCAGGTAGATAAGGCCTGGAAATTATTTATTGGATTTAACTACAAGGCCATCATTGTTGACATTGACAAGAGCAGGTTCAGCAGAGTGGGGGAAGTCGAATCCAGATTTCAGAAGGTTGTGGAGTGAAAAGGAGAAACAGATGTGGGGATGGAATTCAGACTTTTCTGATATGTTTGGCTGTGAATGGGGAAAAAAAATACATTGGTTAGTGAAGGAGAACATGGAGATGGTATCGTTTTCTAAAGACTATAGATGCTGAATAGAAGAAGTGAATATAATCATAGAAATTAAATATATAAGAATAAGAGGATAGTTTATCAAACTCTGTTATTGTGCTTACTCTTCTAAAGTCTTTATAAATATTAACTTTTAGTTTCTCACCACCACTCTATGCAATAGGAATATTTCTATTCCTCCATTTTACAGTTAAAAATTGAGTATGAAGGAGTTAGGTCAAATGCTTATGGTCACTTAGGCAATTAGTGAGGAGCCATAGTTAAACTCAAGATGCAACTGCTCCATTAGATTAATCAGCTAAGGATAAGTAGAACAGCAAAGCCATTCAGAAGAAACCAGAGGGATTTAGCAAAGAACTTGAGAGGTGAGCCTTGGATAGGACACATCTTAATTGCAATAGGAGGAAAGAGGCAATCTTGCGCAGAAGCATATTATGAGGTTGTGGTAGTTCAGGGAGTTTCCATGGAAAGGATTCTGTTCTTACTGTCAGGTTGTCATTTAAGGATATCAATGAAGGATGGGTGAGGCGATGGGATTAGAGGTGTGAAAAAAAAAAAAAGATGGAGATGGCTCCACATAGTATCACAGAGAAAAGGAAAAAAAATGAGCTTATTGTGGACTCAGTGAGACTGCAGAGCAGCCTGTATAGGTGCAGGTGTATATTGGTGACTACAGATTAGTGACTGATACCAGTGTGTAAGATTGTGCATTTTCCCTTTAGCACTGTGTAGAAGCTCAGGGCATTAGTTTTCAGTAAAGGTTAAACTTTACCAGGTAGAAACAACAAAAGGGATCCAGAAGAAGGGAGTCAAAGCGATTGACAAAAGAGTAATTTCAAGTGATGACACTTGGAATCTAAACTGGATAGGAAAGGCAGTGAAGAGAGAAAAGAAGTAGACACATAAGTACCCCAGGGGGGTGGTTCTTATAACCTGCCTGCACAGTACTTAGGCTGCTTTGGTAACACCAACGCCCAGAGACTCTGAAACAATGGCATCCACACTTCCTTAAAGCCCCCTGGGTGATTTGAATGTGCAGCCAGTCACAGTCACAGCCTTGGGTGTTCCAGTTGGGTGGAAGAAGAGATCTAAAAAGAGTTGAGATTAGGAGCTGGAAGTATGGGAGGGGTCGTGGAGACAGATTGATGGCACTAAGTTAATTATTGCAGAGATAAGGCTTTCCCTGATGAGGACAAAGTCCACGTAGCAGCCCTGTTGCGCTTTTGGCCAGTATTGGGTGCATTCTCCACATGGCCTAGAAGTTACCCTGGATCACGGTAGGATTTCACATGGAAAGGCAATGAGAACAAGGGCCAAAGTCTGTAGTTGAATAAGAGGATTAGCCCAGATGTTTGCGGATGATAGCAAGGAAGAGGAGTATAGAATGATTTAGCCAGATGACACTTGCTTTGAAGTAGAAGGTTTTGGTTTTGTTCTGTGTTTTTGTTTTGTTTTGTTTTGTTTTGTTTTGTTTTTCTCTATGGAGTCAGAAGAAGCATATTAGAGGTAGTTGCACTCTGAATCCATAGCTTGAGATGCTTTGTTGGTGTGTTTTGTAGCACCTACCACTTAAGAAAGTGGAACCCTTTAGGACGGGCCTTGTTGTAATTAAGATGTTTCTTCTTTGCCAGTATTTGTGCACCCGTTTCTCTTCATGTTGTTTCACTATTAAGGTATTTTTGATATAGATTTTTCCTTACTGTATAAAAAAGTAGTCTTCTATTCAAAATGTTTACGAAAAGTAACACTTAATTTTATCAAATGTGTTTTGAGCAAATTTCAAAGCATTTTTTGAATAACTGATTATATATGTATATATTAATATAAGCAATATAATCCTATATAAGCAATGCAATATAAGCCCTTGAATTTTGGGGGTCCAGTGCATTTCTCTTCTTATATTCCATTTTTAACATATCACTAGGCCCAAGTTGGTAGTGTTTCCTTGAGGATCTTCAAATCTATAATCTTAAGCACAGCAGCCACATGGTGTTTTGAAAATTTTGGAATCCATCTTTTGTCCACTTCAAAAACTATTTTCTATGTTCTGAATCAGTCTAAATAACATAAAAATGATCCTGACTTACCTTTCCCATAAATTCATCTGAATCATATTTCTGTAGCACACTTTTTTGAGATATGTTTGGTTTTTGTTTTTAAGTTTTGTAGTTATTTGTCTTCATGTGATTTAACTTAATCTTGATAATTAATGTATTTTCATATTTTATGACACTTCATGTTTCCAATTTTTGGCTCATAATTATTTTACTTTAAAAATAACTGCGTCTGGGTGGCTCAGTCTATTAAGTGTCTACCTTCGGCTCAGGTCATGTTTCCAGGGTCCTGAGATCGAGCCCTGCATCTGCCTCCCTGCTCTGCGGAGAGTCTCCTTCTCCCTCTGCAACTCCTCCCTGCTCATGCTCACTCTCTCTCTCTAATAAACAAATAAATCTTTTTTAAAAAACATCGTCTGTAATTTTAATATCATTCTCTTTTATTCCTAATGTTTCATAGTTGTGATTTCTTCCACGTCCATTTCCTCTCTTTCAACTGACATTGCCAGGTTTGATTGTTTTATTTTTTTAATCATCTTTTATATTTATGTTTCCATTCTGCTACCTTTTGGCTTTCTAACTCTTCTTTTCTGTTTGTATTTCTTATTTATTAATTCCTTTATCCTGCTCTACTCCTTAATGTTTGTTTTACTTTGTTGTGAATACTTGAGCTGCATGTTGAGTTCTTTCACACCTAGTGTTTCTTGCATAAAATATGTGCATTTAGATTTATAAATTCTCATCTAGGTGGATATTTGGCTGCATTCCATTAATATAATATGTGGTACTCTCACTTACATTGTATTCTCTAGCTGCTATGACAAATTTAATTTCTGCTTTGACCTCAAAGTTATTTATGATATTTTTGTTTATTTTCCAAGCGTTTTTTAACACAAGCTTTTCTTGATAATATCTAGTGTCTTTGTATTATTATCCAATAGTATGGCCCATTAACTAACTTCTTTTTGAATTTGTTGAGGTTTTTATTTTTTTTATTTTTTTATTTTTTGGTGACCTACTACATGTTCAGTTTTCATGAAACTCTGATGCTTAACAAGGTGTATTTTCTTTTTATAGGTTGGAATGTGTGGTATGTGTATATAAGACATTATATATATAATAAAATAGCATATAATGATTTTATCATAAATATAATGAAATAATATATAGTAACATATAATTAATCATATAAACACAACATGAGTTATGTAGTATAACAAAATAACAGGTAGTAAATAGTGTACATTATAAATTCATGGCTTTCATATCCTCAGTAACTTTTGCTAATGAGATTTGTTAAAGATATAGATAAGTATGCTAACTCCCATTCATATATTTTAACTTCTCTTATTTAAATTTTGAGATAACTTCATTTACTACCAGATATTTATATTATTGTGAGCTTCTATTACTATAATTTGTTATTTCTACAAATAAGTATTTTGTATTATAAAATGCTTTTTGCCTTGAATTTTATTCGACTAAATATTCCTAGTGTAAACTCTGTTTCCTTGAAATTTACACTTACCTGAAAACATATTTGCTTATCACTTAGTTTCACTTATCTCTAAGTATTTTATTTTGAATTCAAATCATGGGGCAGGTCTTGCAGTTCTATCATGACCCATGCAGTACCAAGGCTCCAAGCCTTTGCCCTGCTGCCTCTTTGGTCTACAATATCACTTTTTGAGATTCTTCCATAAGGTGAGCTTTCTTGGCAAGATTTAATTTTGTCTAGTCGGCCCTCAATTGTGTTCTCTCTACTTCAGTAACATTTTTCTCAAGTAATATATTTTATTGCATTCATAGTTTTCCATTTGCCTTCCCACAGTAGCTCTGTTTTCCTTGAAGACAGGAATCATGAGTTGTTGTTGTTGCTTTTATCGGAAGCACCCAATAACAGATGCCAATAAATGCTTATAAAAGAAACAAAGGAATAAATGAGTAGATGGTGTCTATAGGCAATATCAGGAAATGATGAGATTTTTGCCCTCAGAGGAGGTATTCCAATAATGAATAACTGGATTCTATATATATAAAATGAGAAACACATATATCAATATTTACTTTATTTATATATGTGTTTCTCATTTTATATATACATACATGTAATATAGAATACATATTATATATATATACATATATGTGTATATGCATATACATGCATAGAAAGAGAGGGAGACTATATATTTCTGTATGTATCTAAGGTGCTTTCAAACCCAAAGAACCTTAAGAGAAGACAGAAATATTTGTATAGTGAAAAGTTTTCTTTTATGTCTTAGAGAACCAAATTATCAGGAATCTATTTTTGTTTCTTATAATGTTCCCCTTAATCCTCTTATTCTTGTTTTTTAAAGAAACAGATTTTTTTTCTTAAATGTCAAGTTATAAACATGCTCTGCTTTATTATTTTCTAAGCCATTTACGGTTACTTCAGGTTACCTCAATCACATGGGAGGAAAAATATATCCTTATTGCCAACTCATTAAATTTAACTTATTGCCCTAAGTCTTATGCTGTTAGAACCTCAGCAAGTTCCTATAGTTTATATTCACCTGTTCAGATCTTTAAATAAAGGAAATGAAGAAAAATGCCGACCAAACAGTGTAAACATCAAACCAGAATGAAACATTTTAATAACCAATAGATACTGATTTTATATTGTGTAACTATACTCCTAAGTTAAAAATACCGTTGAGCTCTCTCTGAGATGCCCATGGATATGTTTTCCCTTAACAGGTACATATTAAAATTAATGAGGTTATGTTCAGTATTAAAGGGAAAATGGAAATCACCTACTTAACATTATGCCTTTCATAATATTTTGCAAATCACTTCATAGTTGAATAGGAATTTGATCATCCAATTTCCTTACATACCTGCAAATGTATCCTTTAATATTAAGAATTATCAAATATTATGCACTTTTAGGCTATCTCTGCGTTAGCTAACTGCTATGGGGTTTTCTTCCATCTACTTCATTCAGCATAGTTGGGAAAACATAAATATAGCAGACGGCCCTATAACGTTTGCCTCTGGTTTGATAGTAACTATAATCTAATGGGTCTCTACTAACTATTCGTGTTCCTTATGTTGACCAGGTTATGCATGTTCTGGCATTCGTGATGGATAAGGTTGTTCTCTATCCTGGAGCAAAGGATGCTATGAGTCACAGACTTGGTGATGCTATGGAAACAGTCTTCTATATTCTAACCTGAATGCTTCACCAATTGTGTAAACTTACATTGTCTTCTTACCCCTCAACAGACATAATGGTAAGTCTGTAACAGAGAAATTGGGATCTTGACAGAGTGTTGAGAAATGAATACAAGGAGAAATCTAATGATAGGCAGGTGGAGGTGTTCCAGGCAGAATGGAAGGCAGAAACAACTACAGAGAGGTAATAATTCACTGGGAATATTAACCAAAAAGCTAAGCAATGGAAAATAGTGTAGAACATGTTACCTGGGCCAAAGTATGAAAATGTGAAATGTCACATAAGCTTTATAACCTAGCCTACTTATATACTGATGTGAATTTGATCCTTTTTTTTTTAGAGTTTGTTTCAATTTACCTCTCACTTGCACCTATATATTTGTTTGAGTTTTTCTTACTCATTTTCACTTTCTTCTGCTATATCCTGTTTTTGTTGTTTGTGTATTTGTTTTGCTTTCCTGCTTCCTCAATATTCCATCTCCAAAGCTCTGATGCCTTCTTTTCCTTGGATATAAAAAAGCTATAAAAAGTAAGGTGTCATACTTGATATTCAAAATATGTTGTTGCTGGAAATTTTAAAGTGTTTTGCCAACAATATTCCATGGATTTATCCAGTACCTCTATGTAATGGACAAGTAAATAAATATACAATTTATTGTGTTGTCTTTGCTGAAGGCAAATCTGTCAGATGAGAATGTCTGGAGAGAGTAATAATGTTTTTATTTCTCAATAAACTCACCAATCCATTTATTCATTAAATTGATATTTATTGAGCCCTTACTATGTGACAAGTCACTGTGCTAGAGGGTTGAGACTTAGTCTCTATTCTCTAGACACTTAAGATCTAGTGTATAAAACAGACAGTGGACAAGTAAACACAAGCTTAAATATATAATTATAAATTGTGAAATGCTCTATAGATGCCACTTGCTTTATAGATGCTATAAAGCCAAGAACAAACTGCTATAGTAGACTACCGAAAGTGGACATAATTTATATTGAGCAGTCAGTACAGGCCTTGCTGAAAAGTATGTTCTTAATTACAGGCCACGGCTTTAACTTCAAGACAAGTAATTCTTTGGAAAATACTGATCTCGTTTTGGCAACTGTGGTGACTACTATCCTTCAGGTCATCCACTAGAATAATTTTTTAAAAATTCTTCTAGTGATTCTTTTTTTTTTAAGATTTTATTTACTTATTCATGAGAGACACACAGAGAGAAAGAGAGAGAGAGAGAGAGAGGCAGAGACATAGGCAGAGGGAGAAGCAGGCTCCATGCAGGGAGCCCAATGTGGGACTCGATCCCAGGACTCTGGGATCATGCCCTGGGCTGAAGGTGGAGCTAAACTGCTGAGCCACTCAGGCTGCCCTTTCTAGTGATTCTTGAACTGTTCATGTCATTAATGGGATTGACTCAATTCAACTTTCTGTGGAGTGTATGTGGAAACATCTTACTATGGAGTCCTGAGCTTAAAATAGGAAAATATATCTATTTCTTGTTTTAATTTAAGCAAAAATTTTTGACTCAGAATTCCTATTTTTTCCTAAGGTTGGATGATAACTTGCAATACCTTTTTATTTAGTCTGCTAATTAGTTTTTGACTACCAAAAAATTTATAAGAACAACTGAATAAAAATTTGAGTTTCTATATACTCCCATTTTATTTATATTATTTCTGTCTTTATAACAGTTCTGCAAAGTAGGTGAGCTCACCCATTTTATGGATGAGAAAACTGAGTCTAGACATTTTAGTTGATTTCAGTTAGCATAATACCCTCTAGTCACCTCTAGTTGCCAAAACTAGATCTGTATTGCAAATGACAATGCAAACGACAAGCTTTAATTCTTCTTAATGGCAGAATAATATTCCATTGTGTGTGTGTGTTACTGTCATTTTTTATTTCTTTGTTGCACCTTATTTAATATCATATTTCCTCCTTTCTTTCCCTATCCTTCCTCTTTCTCTCTCTCCCCTCTTTAGTTTGTTCCTTCCTTTCTTCTTTTGTTGCTTTTTTTTTTTTGTCTTATTTTCTCTATCTTATTCAGAGCTGAATTCCTAGCATCTTGAAGATTGTCTGGGCCCACGAGCATTGGCTCAAGAAACTTGGGTTACATTAGAAAACAGATGTAGATGTGCATATATTTGAAGGAAGATATAAAATACAAGTATGTTTTTTTTTTCTTTAATACAAGTATGTTTTATGTAAATTATGAAGTTTCAATAACATTGCTTTATAAGGGTTTGGGTCATTAGGGCCAAAAATAAATCTTTTTTTTAAGAGTTTATTTTATTTATTCATGAGAGACACAGAGACATAGGCAAAGGGAGAAGCAGGCTCCCTTTAGGGAGCCTGATGAGCGACTCAATACCTGGAATCTAGGATCACACCCTGAGCCAAAAGTAGAGCTCAACCACTGAGCCACCCAGGCACCCCGAGACCAAAAAGAAATCTAAACAAAGAGCACATGTTTATATAAATCATAACATGTTTACAACGAAGGTAATTTTTGTAACACTTTATGAGCAATATAGATGCAGTGAAAACTTGATAAACCAATGGCAAGAATCTAATAAAATAATGCTATTCTCATTGAAAAAAAAAAGTCTTCAAACTTGTGAATAGGTGCAATGTTTAAGCAAAACAAAGAAAGTGGGTACCCTTGAAAGGTACCCTGCAATATATTTCAATATGACTTTTACCTTGGGCTTCTATATATTTAAAACTATTATTCTGGGAAGGTTTCAAAATACTGCCCAAATGGCACAAAAAAATGTTGAAACTCCTCACTTAGCATGACCTGTGATGATGGTGATGGGCAGTTCTAATGATTTATAGCTATGACTCTAGTTAACACATAAGACTGAAGTCAAGTACTGCAAACTGTTTTGATAATTTTAAGTGAAAGATGTAAAGCAAATGGATAATATGCTATTATTGTCAGTTTGAAGGGTATGCTTTTGGAAATTACAGCATTTTTCCCAAGTATTCTTGGCTGAGATGGAGATCCTCTCTGTCCTCTTGTGTCAAGTTAGACTTGATAGATATTTCCAACTGTTCATTAAATAATATCTAAATCATAAAGCAATAACCATCATATGACTCTCACATAACTATCTGTTTCTAAAAGAATTATAGCACTGATGGCTTTTAATGGCCATTTACAATGCCAGGATACTCTTAGGTGATCGCCAGTGGAATCAGTCCAAATTGGTTACCCAGTGGAACTGATCTTTAGTTAAAGGTCAAATTCAATTTTACCTTCAAAATTGAGAAGACTTGGATATGAAGGTTGCTTCTTAATAATAATCTTTAGTGTAAAATTCACTCTATATTCATTTTTTTTAAACTTGAGATTGAAGAACAGAAATAATGCCAATTTTCTCCCATGCCCAGTATTCAAAAGGACCAGTAGATTGACATGAAGACTATCATACAGAAATTCAAATGATCACTTTCATTCCCTATAAAGGTCTTTGGAGAAGACCTACAGCAAATAAGGCTTACTAACACTTCACTAAAGATTTAAGTTTACTCATCTAGTCAAGCACAATTGCTTACTAAACATAGACACCTCCACTAGGCCTTGAATCTTTAAAACTTACGTTGCAGAAAGTTGGAGAATGCATTTCCCCCCCGTAAAATAAAAATAAAATAAAAGAGCAAAAGAGCTGGCTAAGCTGGGCGTGTCCACTTGCTTTTCCTAAATCCGTCTGTTAAGTAACTTACTGCTTTGGAATGATAGAAATTAGAAGTTCTTCCTCATGAAAAAAAAAAAAATGAAGAATGAATATCTGAGAGTGTTTTGCTCTTAATATGTCCAATACCGAGATCCGAATCTTCCCACAATCCTCCCTATAACTTAATTTCCTCCACAGTTTTCCATATTGTTAAATGGCGATTCTATCTGGTTCTTTTTTTTTTTTTTTTTCCATATATCCCAATTCAGAGCAGGTCTTCCTGCTTCAAACTTGACATTGAGAGCCTATTCTCAATCTTGCAACTTCAATAATTCTATTAAAATAAAAAATAAAGGGTAGATCTTGTCACTCCTCCACACAAACCCTGTAACTATCCTTACTGCAGAGTATGAGCCCAAATCCTTACAATGGCTTATGGAGCATTCTAAAGTCTGTAGCCTGTTACTCCTCTAACATCCAGTCTTAATACATTGTCCCTCACTGATGCACTTCAGCTCCACAGCCTTCTTGTGGTTCCTGGTGTGCCTACATTATGGCTTTGCTTTAGTTGTTCTTTCTGCCTAAAGAAGTCTTTCCTTAAGTTACCCACTTTGCTGATTTCCGCTCTTTCCCTCAACCCATTACTGAAATATCACCTACTCAAGGAGTCATGCCCTGACTATCTATTAACTTAACTCACCACTATTGTCCTTCTTCACTCAAGACCTTTTTTTCAAATAGCACTTAATAACAGATAACGTACTATATGCTTTATTTATTTGTTTGGCTCACTGTTTGTTGCCTGCATATCATCGTTATATTTTAAGTTCTGTAAGAGTAGGAATCTTTGTTCTCACTCTGCTATCCCAGGCACCTAACAAAATGCCTAGCCCATGGTAAGCCTTCAACAAATACATGCTGAATGATTGAATCCATTTATCCATTAGAAAATCATGCTGATTCCATTTTCAAAATATGTCTTGAGTCTATTTCATATCTCATTATCAACAATTCCATTGCCACTGACATAGTTTTGGTCATTGTTACCCTTCTTCTGGAATGATACTAAGTTCTTAATTTTTTTTAAAAGATTCTTTTTCTATTTTTAAGTAATCTCCACACCCAACATGGGGCTTGAATTCACAACCCCGAGATCAAGAGTCACATGCTCTACTGACTGTGCCAGCCAGGTAATCTATAAATAACTTTTTTTTGTATCTTTGCTGTCTCTCCTTTATTCTAAAATATGCACCCATGCACATACATACATTTTGAAAAAAAAAAAAACAAATACAACAACCAATGTAAAATGAGAGTCAACTTGTACCATAGCTCTAAACCGTCTGACACCCACTTTTTTTTCACACTGAGTGAAATCCAAAGTCTACACAGTGGCCTTTGGGATCCTATGGGATCCATCCTCAGGTTATCTCCTCTTCTCCCTGACTTATCCCATTCTATCTATCACCCTGGCCTTCTGATAGATCCTTGAAAATATCAGGCTCACATGTGACTGGACCATTCGTGTTTGCTATTTTCTCTTCCTGGTTATGTTCATTACCAGAAATCTTCAAGGTTGGCTTCCTTACCTCTTTCATTTCTTCACTCAAATGGAACTTTTCCTGTGGAACCTTCCCTGGCCACCCCATTTTAAATTTCAGCCTCCTCCAAAATTGCTCTCCTCCTCCTCTGCTTTATTTTTCTTCATAATATGTATCGCTATATCTCACATAATTTTGCACATTTATTTTATTCATTGCAATCATCAACTGGGATGTAAGCTTCACAAGGGCAATGGTTTTCATCTATTTTGTTCACTGCAAAGTCCCCGTGGTCTGTCACAGTGCTTGGCACATGGTAAGCACTCAATTAATAATTGTAAGGGAGAAAATGAAGTATGTACTCTTGGCAATTGGAAATGCTCAAAGGGAATACATATGTATTAGTCAGTGTCTCAGCAAGAAACAAATGGCACATTCAAACTAATGCGAGCAGAATTTAATAAAAGAACTATTTACGAAGGTGAGGTCAGAGTGTAGAGAAACCACATAGGAGAGTGTTTTATCCCCCAAGCCAGAATCATTGTCAATCCCTGCCATGCTCCCACATGGAAAACAAGGGAGCCTTTTGACGTGGTCAGCCACCCAGGCATCAAGCAACTGGGAGAAGAATGTAGAGTGCACCGAAAGGGCCAAATAGATGATATTCAGAATAAGAGTGCTGATGTGTAATAGTATGACTGACTGCAAGAGAATCACTGACACCCCATCTATTCTCCGCGTTCTCTATATATTTAAAACTCTTTAGTATTTGCTCACAAATCACCACTATTTGCCAAAATAAAGCCTAATCCATGCTCATCTTCTAACACTGACCTCAAATACCTTCGTATACAACACTCCCTGGATTCTTGGAGGCCTGGATTATTGTGGTACCACTGAAGGAGGACTCATTTAATAGATAATTATGGTGTAAAGTTGATGACTTTGTGAGCAATTGTAAATGACTTTTCCAAACAAGTAATATCAAGCCGTTAAAATAATTGGGAAGAAAATAATTAAGGCAAAGTGCTAGAGCATAACAACAGGTCACTTTAGATAATGTGGGGAGGACAGCTCTGAAGAAGTGATCTGTGACCTTAGATCCGAATGATGAATAGGAACCACATCAAGGGAGTGCCAGAGCAAGAGAGAAGAGAGATTGCACAGCCAAGTTTGAGGAACGAAAATCTCAGTGAACTGAGAACATAGTAAGCAAGGGAAATTGGGAGAGGAAGAGACAAGATATAAAGTCAGATGGACCAATTAGATGATTTGTGACTTTGTAGGCCATTGCAGAAGGAGTAGATACCTCATTCAAAATGTAGACCCAAGTCATTGGAGGGTTCTGGAACTGAGAATTACACGATCCCATCTGCACTTTAAAAATATTCTCTGGCCAATCTGTGAAGAATTCTGCAACTATTCATTTTTCTTAAAAATGTGACTATAAATCTCTTTTCATTACTTTACCTCCCATATTCATACAGCACTTGTTTCAGCTGTCTCTTGACTGGTGTGTTGTAGGAATTCACTTTATTTTTTGTTTTCCTTAAAATTTCTATATTTTACTTAAATTGGTAGCAACCATCTTATTTTGATTTCTTCTCCATGCTATCTCTTTTCCTGGAGATATCTCTCTGAACTTTTCCACCTTCTCTTGAATTGTTGGAGCATGCTTTGTTGCAGTTCTGTTTCACCTCGTAGTTTGGATATCACACATTTCACTTCTCTTCTTGTATGTAATTAATTTGTAGCATCGAAATTTAACAAACATAGTGGTTAAGAGCATAAATTCTAGAGCTAGACATAGATTCTAACCCTTGCTTTACCACTTGCCAGCCGTGTGGTCTTGGGTAAATTACTTAAACTCTCTGTGCCTCAGTTTCCTTATCAATAAAGTAGAAATAATAGTACAGAGTTTGTAGGGTTATTGGGAAAGTTACATCAGTTAATACATCTAAAGCTAGTAGTGCTTGATGTAAGTACTACAAGAGTTAATTTTTGTTTTTTGTTTGTTTTGTTTTTAAACATTTTATTCATTTATTCATGAGAGACACAGAAAGAGAGAGAAGCAGAGACACAGCAGAGGGAGAAGCAGGTTCCATGCAGGGAGCCTGATGTGGGAGTTGATCCCTAGACTCAAGGATCATGCCCCTGGCCAAAGGCAGGCGCTAAACTGCTGAGTCACCCAGGGATCTCTATTCTTATTTTTTAATAGATGTGAAGGCATTGTAGTGGGTCAAGGCATATCCATACCTATGAATATAACCTTATTTGGAAAAAGGGTCTTTGTAGGTGTAGTTCATGTAAGAATACCAAGATGGCATCATTCTAGATTGGGTGAGCTCTAAATTCCAATGAAGGGAATCTTTACAAGAGACAGAGACACAGAGGGAAGGATTTATAAAGATGAACATAGAGACTGAAGCAATCCATGGGCAAGCCAAAGAACACCCAGAACTAATGGTTGCCACGAAAAGCGGTCAAGGAGTCATGGAATTGATTCTCCCTCAGAATGTCCAAAAGGAACCAACCCTGTCAACATCTTGATTTTGGACTTCTGGCCTGCAGAAACTGTGAGAGGTAAACCTCTATTGTTTTAGACCATCCAGTTTGTGGTAACTATCACGGAAGCCTTATGAAACTAGCACTAGCATTTACAGCGTTTAAGAGTTTTTCATTTCCTCCCTCAAACCAATACAAATTCTTGACTTGCTCTTATTTTTCTCTCCTGTGTCCAGTGCTATTCCATGTTGTTGAAATCACCTGGGACTTTTACTTTCATCTTGTAATAATTTTGTTTATGTCTCCACATTTTTACAAATCATTCTCTAATGGTCATCTGAAGATTGACAACCGCTGTTTATAATTGTTTCAATGGTCGTAAAATTTACAGATGCCTTATTCCCTAATATTCCTTGAAGCCCATAGCTTTCTTTCCCCCCCCTGGGATTTATGTTTTGTTTTGTAGAAATATATTCTCAAATAATGCATTATGAAAAAGTTTGAGGATGAAAATGTTTCTTTCCTATATATGTAAAACTGTCTTTATCATGTCCTCATACTTGAATGTTGTTTTGGCAAAGTACAGAAAACAGGATTCAAAGCATTCTTTCCTCAGAAGACTGGGACATCCTTATTTCAAGTCTTCTTTGTTGGTGATCCTGGTGGATCCTCATTGCATTTTACGTATTCTGTGTTCCTCCCTTTTTGGTTTTAGAATGTCTTTTCTTCTTTCTGGCACTTGGTGGGTTTTTAAAGTCTTTTGTTAGCTCTGAAAACAATGTTTAATGTCCTCAAACAGGATGTGTTAAGTGTCCAGGCAGGGCATGTGGCGACTGCTTCTGAGTAGGGAAGTTCTCCTGTCATTTCTGTCTGCCTTTATCATTTTTAGGCCTATACAGTTACTTCAAGATTCTTCTCTGTAAGAAAATGTTGGAATCGGATGCTTGGGAAACTGATGCACAGGGTTTCTGAAATAATTCCCAGGTGAATTTTGCCCGTGTCCAGATTCTTCTTCCAGATTCTGTCCCTTCAGATCTCTTAGCATTATCTTTACATCCTTCCTGATAAACACTTATTTTCTAAGTCCCCTCTGACACCTGATGGTGTAACAGAGCCGTCATATCTGCTAGGCTTCTCTGTCAATCTCCAGAAACCCTTACCATTCTGGTGTGCTCGTGCCACTTCTAACATTTTAAGGTTACTAGGAATTTATTCACATATTTCTCTAATAATTCTGATATGATTGAGGAAAAAAAAAAGCTTCAGGCCCATATACCAGTTCCAACTAAAATACTGCATATTTCCTTTTCTTTTTTTAGAGGTTTTTATTTATTGATTCATGACAGACATGGAGAGAGAGGGCAGAGACATAGGCAGAGGTTAGAAGCAGGCTTCCCTGCCGAGAGCCTGATGTGGGACCTAGGGCTCTGGGATCACGACCTGAGCTGAAGGCAGACACTCAACCACTGAGCCACCGAGGTGCCCCTACTGCATATTTCTTAAACTTAAGCATTATCTTCTCCCAGAAATCCACTTCTATTCTGATTCAAGAAATTTGGAGGGAGGTCTAAATTAAACATTGGGGACTCTTCAAACAGTAGGGGTTGGTGGGGGTTAAAAAAGCAAATCAAGGGCAGCCTGGGTGGTTCAGCAGTTTAGCGCTGCTTTCAGCCCAGGGCCTGATCCTGGAGAGCCAGTTCCACAACAGGCTCCCTGCATGGAGCCTGCTTCTCCCTCTGCCTATGTCTCTGCCTCTCTCTCTCTCTCTCTGTCTCTCATGAATAAATAAATAAATAAAATATTAAAAAAAAAAGAAAAGAAAATCAATTTATCATGAATGAGCAGAGAGAAGGTGTCTAAGGATAGACCCCAAAAGATATATGGCCTCCATAATTTTAGAAGAAAAATGTTTTTACAGTTTCAATAAATAGGGGAAGTTCACAATATGTAACACAACATGCAACAAAAAAGACCATATGCAAAAGATTATGGTCCAGATTTTTTTTTTAGAATATTATTTTATTTTATTTTATTTTTTTTAATTTTTATTTATTTATGGTAGTCACACAGGGAGGGAGAGAGAGAGAGAGAGAGAGAGAGAGAGAGAGAGGCAGAGACACAGGCAGAGGGAGAAGCAGGCTCCATGCACCGGGAGCCTGACGTGGGATTCAATCCCGGGTCTCCAGGATCGCGCCCTGGGCCAAAGGCAGGCGCCAAACCGCTGCGCCACCCAGGGATCCCCCAAATTTTTTTTTTTTAGGAGTTTTTAAAATATAAAGCATGTGGTAAGTGGAGCCCTAACAATTAGGTTTACAAGGTGTGATGGTGCTATACCTCCTCTAATCTATTACTTTTCTTGCAAAATGTGTATGCAATATCTAGCATAAATTGATGTATGTGAAATGTAATTTATGCATGCTAATCTTATTATAATTATTATCATTACTGTTATTATTATTATCATATTTAAGGCAGCATGGCATATACACATCCTAAAATTTACATTGCAAGAATTAACAGGTGAAAATGCACATTATGGAGGTATCATGTGTGTATATAATTACTTTTTGCTTTGTACTTTTCAGTTCTTTTTCCATTTATTTCTCCCTTTACTTAAGAACTTGGTCTGAGTGCCAATTATTCAAACATGATTTAAAAGAGGAGAGAAATTTATCATGTTTATGATTTCTATAAAGCATATCTACAGAGCCTAAGATCATTACAGGAAATGCAGCTACCTTTCCTTTCCTGCTCAATTATTTACATAATTTCAGAGGAAGGTGACAAATATCAACACGTTTTAAAATGTACATCCACCAATTTCAAAATAGAATTGTTTAAACTTCCCAAAGAGTGTTTGGTATCTTCCACTGGCTTCACAGTTCAGTAATACTGCCAAGTCTCCCATATTTCATGGGATTATTTAAAGTAAGTTCCTGACCTACATCCATCTTCCTCTAGCCATTCATTCACTCAACAAAAGTCTTTGAGCACCTGCCTTCGGATGGGTCCTGTTACTGGCACAGGTATTCCAGAAGGAAAAGAAACCAGACAGAGCTCCAGCTCTCTTGGAGCTTCCATTCTAGCAGGATTTCACAGACCACAAACAGGCCAGCAAGTAAAAGATGCCAGTTGAGGAAATGACAAATGTCGCAGAGAAACTAACCCTCTGAGAGGGACAGTGTAAAACCATGCTATTCTGCTATTCTGATAGGATTTGGTGATACTCTGTGAACGTCTGTGTTTTCCAGTTGGTATTTCATTTGCTGGTTTGTTGTTCTATTTTACTTCTAAGTTCACCCGGGAGAGAAACATGGCAGTAAATACCAAGGAAGGATTCTGAAAAGAAGAGGCATGGAAAAGCCTCACTGAGTCAAAATAGAGGTGCTCACAAGCTGTGGATACAGTCATCCACTGCTCAGAAGGAGGGGCACAGCGAAAGCAATTCAACAGAAGACATGTGTGACAATACCACAAGGATTAAAAGCAAGGTAATGTCGAGAATATAACTGATGTGACAAAGTATTTTTAGAGCTGAATTCCAGAAATGGAGAAGATGAAGAAAAACAGAGCTGGTGGTTATTAGCTAAGGCCATTCTAGCATAAAATCATCTATTGTCACTGACTATTTTATCGGTTTAATATACATTTTCTTATGTTAAATATATTACATTAAATATTATATTTAATATTTATACTGCTTATTAACTATTTTTCTATAACCTGTTTATTCTTCCTATTAAAGTGATTTATCAAAAAATACTCTTCTATTTTAAATTCTCAGGGCTCAGTCTGTTCAGTGTCTGCCTTCACCTCAGGTCATGATCCCCGCGTCCTGGGATGGAGCCCCACACCTGGATCCTTGCTCAGCAGAGAGCCTGCTTCTCCCTCTCCCTCTGCTTGCTGCTCCCCCTGTTTATGTTCACTCTTGCGCTCTCTCTGTCAAATAAATAAATAAAATCTTTTAAAAAATTCTTATAATAGATTCCCTATACATTTAATTTCTCTTGAGAAAATTCACTTGGATTTAAGCTTCGTGGATGACCTATTGCTTTAGTTAAGCCTTCAAGTCCTTGCTCAAACTGAAAAACAGATACTAAGGAAAAATGAAGTGAGAATGGGGGAGAAGGTAGTGCATGTTGGGATGTGCAGGCAATTTTGGTAATCGAGAAAAAACATTAAGCAATATACAAGTCCAGGAGCCAAAAAAAGATGAAGATCCCCACAGAGGAAAGGTAGCAAAAAGTAAGTTTGTTCTCTTGGACAGTTTTCCTGCAGTTGCCAAGCTGCCCTTCTGTTGAGGGCTGCCATACTTTTTTATATTTCAGTCATCTATCTATTACTCCTTGACGTTCATTAAGTAATGAACGGGTCCCTGGGTGGCGCAGCGGTTTGGCGCCTGCCTTTGGCCCAGGGCGTGATCCTGGAGACCCGGGATCGAATCCCACGTCGGGCCCCCGGTGCATGGAGCCTGCTTCTCCCTCTGCCTGTGTCTCTGCCTCTCTCTCTCTCTCTCATAAATAAATAAAAATTAAAAAATAAAATAAAAAGTTTTAAAATGAGTCCAGAGGTTTCAGTACTATACTAAATGATACCTTATTTTTGCTGCTTAAAATATGTGCTAAGTAGATCAGATTACTCTTGACTTTATGGCATGCCAATCTCTTTAGGAGTAAAAGACCCCGTATGTGTCTCGTACAAACCAGATTTTCTTACAACTGCAATGCATCTTAATACTTGATATCTTATGCACACCCCATTTAGGATAGAGCTCCTAAATAAAAGCCCTCAGCATTTGCTCTTTTGCTCATCTTATTGGCATTACTGTAAAACATGGTTCATTCTCATTCCACAGAAGCAGCAGAATTTTTAACCTCATCTTTCTATATTGATTTGATGGGTATAAAACGCAGGTAAATCTTGATATCCATGTTGTTGTTTCATTGCGATGGAAAGCTATTGATATTGCAGAAAGCAGATATTCATTTGCCTTTTAAAGTGGTTCAGTCCCTTGCAAAACACTTTGTTGCTGTTGGTGGTGGTGGTGGTTTCCAGTTCCCAGATATTCTGTAAGGTACACCTCCTCAAAATGGAATTGGCTTTCCCCTTCAAACTTGCAAACGAGATTTGCTAACATCCATGAAGCTAACATCTCTTGTTGAGCTATTCACATTCATGGTAAAATGTTCCAGAACAAGTAAATCCATGATATTCACAAATGAAGATGGGTAGCCCCACACTTTAAAATGAGATATTTTCCAAATGTCTCGGTAGTGTGAATTTTTGGAAGTAGGGGATATTTTCCTATTGATCTATTGTTCTACTTTGGCAGTCTCTGTTAGTTTATTCTAAAATATGTGGGATGTTAGTGATGAGCAAATGGAAGTTGAGGCCAACCAATTCCATAACAACCAGAATAAGTTTTACCTTGTTTGCTTAATTGTTTATACTTTACATTAAAATGTCACAGCCAAAAAAGAAGTTGAAAATGGCATTTAGCATTATGAAATTCCAGTTATCCTCAAATGTTCCAGCTACAAAACATCTAAATATGCTCATATAATTCTGCTTTAAAATTCCTTCTCAGTACATAGCTAACCTCATGAGAAAATAGGAGAAATCCTCAGAAGTTAAGACCCCAAACAGAAGAAAAGCTAAAATGGGGAATAGATGCTAAGTGGCTTTCTTTGTGCCTTATGCAAGCATAGTAATCTAGAGCTTCAGCCTTTAATCATCACACAGGTGAAATAAAAAACATACTTGGGTCTGCTCAGCATAGGAACTGGAATAGAAACCCTTGCAGGAAGCTACAACACCCCAAAGCCTCTGTGCTCAAGGAAGGAGTACTTAAAAAAAAAAAAAAAAAAAAAGTCTGTAAAAGGAAATGACAGATAATATTGTCTGTTTACCATTGTTATGATGGCAAAGGGGAAAAAAAATCAATGCATACGTGTATGCATAAAACAAGTCTAAATTCATAACCAAGCTTATTCATTTATTTTTTAAATATTTTATTTATTTATTTGTTTACTTATTTATTTATAAGAGACAGAGGCAGAGACACAGGCAGAGGGAGAAGCAGCCTCCCTGCAGGGAACCCAAAGCAGGACTCCATCCTGGGACCCCAGAATCATGCCCTGAGCTGAAGGCAGATGCTCAACCACTAAGCCACCCAGGCATCCCTCATTACCACACTTGATCTTAGCCAAAAGGCCAAGAAGCAATCCTCATTACCAAGTTTAAATTCTTATTTTCTAATTTGCCAAAAATGCCCAAATTAAGAAAATAGTTTATAGTGGTACTGATTTGATAATTCTCCCAGAAACCTAGCAAAACCAAATGCAAATAACTTCTTTAGGAACCTTCTATAAACCCAGACAGCATAAAATACCCCAAAGATCCAGGAAATATTAATAGAATTTTTTTTAAATAAAGAAACAGACATATAAGAATAACAAACTATACTATAAGACATGATGAGGCACTTTTTTTAGAGTTTGACAAAATCATTTATTGAAAGCCAATTGATTGTGTGAATTTACAGTAAAGAATATTGTTAATTTCATAATTATTTATAGATGTGCTTTGCAGCCTTTATAGCATTAAAGTTATTTATAAACTTAAAAAAATTATTTAAATTCCACTTGCCAACATATGGTATAATACGCAGTGCTTATCCCATCAAGTGCCCTTCTTAGATGAGGCACATTTTTACAAGAACCAAGTAACTGTTCCATAAATAAATTTATGCTTTAAATTTCAATTTCAATGGATGTGCTAAATAATAATCTTGATTTAGCTGAAGAGAAAATTAGTGAGCCAGAAGATGGATCTAATAAAATTAACCAGAATGAAGCACTAAGATATGAAGAGATATTAAAAGATACAGAGAACAGAATGATAACACCTACCAAAAATCTACTCAGATTTTCACAAGAAAATAATACAGAGGATTTGTATATTTGAAGTCATTATGGCTCAGAACTTCCCTAAAATGACAACTTCAAAAAACAAATTGGGAAAGATAGTGAAGCCAAATCAGGATGAATTTTAAAAAAAGAAAAGAAAAGAAAATCCATATCCACTCATCCTCTAGTGAGTCTTTAGAATATAGGATATTAAACATAGCCAGAAAAAAGTACCTCAAAGTACCTCAAAGAAATGAAAATTACATCAACTTCCAAGAGCAGAATTGGTATTTAGATGATAGTACAATAAGATTGCAATCATAACTTTAAAGTGCTGAGAGAAAATAACCATCAACTTAAAATTGTAAACTAAGCTTAAAAAGTAACATTTTCAAACAAAAAAAAAAAAAGAGAGAATTTACTATCAACAAACCAACTCTAAAGGAATCTCTAAAAGCCTATTTCAAGAAGGAAAATAATTACAAATAAATAGCTAAAATGCAAGGAGAAATGATAAGCCAAGAAAATGATAAGGAAAATAATAAATCTAAATACTATTTAATGTCATGAACAACAATAATAATCAATAATATTTGGAGACAGAAAACAGAACTAAGTTTCTTGATGTATATCTTAACTATGGGGTAATTTGCTCAAAATTTCTCTAAGGTCCTCATGTTATTCAGGATTAAATATCTCCTAAGGCATTTAGAATAATCACTAACATAGGTAACATGTTAAAATAGGTAACATAACTTCCAAATACATACTGACAAATAAGATATTTTATGCATCCTAAAAAGGCAAGAAAGAATAAAATATCTAAAAGTGGTTGAAAACAAATACTCAAATATAAGATACTAGGAAAACCTCAATAATCACTCAAAATGTATCCCAATCTTGATAGTTAAAAGAATAAAAGTTTTCATGATACATACCTGAAACAATTCAATGATATGCAGCTGATAAAAGACACACCTAAATCAAAGTAAAACAAGAAGTTTCAGTGGAAAATTATCTAAAGAGTTCAGGCATTTACTAACCAAATTATAGAAAGTGTAGCCATATTGATATGAAGGAACATAGACATGAAGCCCGAAGGCATTGCTTGAAATAAAAGGTATCTCTTGATAAGAATAAAAGTTTCAACTTAGAAAAACTATATGAAAGTTCTAGACTGACAGAAATCTTATAGCAGTGTCATAATGTAAAAATAAAAATTTGCAATATTAAGAGGGCAAACTAAGAAAGCACCATCCTAGTAAAAGTGTTTAACGCACATCATTCAGTAATTGTTAAATCAAGTGTCAAAATCAGCAAAGTTCAATGAGTATAAGATGAATACATTCCAAATATCCACTGTACGCTGCCGTGATTATAGTTAACAATATGGTGCTGAGCCCTTAAAAACTTAAAAGGGTAGATCTCATGTCAAGTGGTCTCAACACACACATGCAAACACATTAAAAGAAGAAAGAAAGGATGAAAGAAATACAGAAGAAAGAAAAAAAGAAAGAAAGAAAGAGAAAGAAAGAAAGAAAGAAAGAAAAAGAAAGAGAAAGAAAGAACAAAAGAAAGAAAGAAAGACACAATAAGAAAACAACCCCATTAAAAAATGGGCCAAAAACCTAAAAATACATCACCAAAGAAGGTATACAGATGGCAAATAAGCAAACGAAAATGCTCCCCATCATATATCACCAAGAAAATGCAAATTAAAACAACAATCAGATATTACTACACACATTGGTTCAAGTCGCTGAAATTTCAGGCTAAAGATGATGGTTTAAAATGAAGTTCTTGAGATGTGATCTGTTTGCTGGCTCTTGCTTTCTCCACACCACAGGCTTCACTGTCAGCCTCTGTGGTAGTAGGAAAGCTGCCCTAGCTCCAATTTTATTGGCTCTCAGGTTCAAGTCCAGCAGAGAGACAATTACCACCTTTTATGATCACACTAACAAAATCTCTGGGATTGTTTCTGACTGGGTTTGACTCTTTTGGGTTGAGTTGTGCTCCTGTCCATCCTTGAACCACGTTCTGTGACAAAAGCGGGTAATGTTCTCGCTCGCTAGGTTTGTGCCAAAGATTCCACATCTGGAGTCAGTGATGGTTAAGTGCTCATTTCTTAAAGGGCACATACTGAGTTTTGGAGTGTTGTTTGCCCAAATCCCTTTTACAGTGCTAAAACCAGGGAATTGGTAAATGGGATAGAGTAGGGAAAGGTGCTCAATATACCTCTAAAGCCTATTTAAATTCAAATGAACTATAGTTCAAACAGAACCTAATTACAATGCATTAATTAATTTATGGAAAGAGCATGCATTATAGTGGTTAAGGATTTGAGTTTTTTAATCGGACAGAACTGGGTCAAGTTGCAGATTTTCCCCATGCTACCTGTGTAACCTCATGATTTTCTACAATATGGAAATTATATTTCTACCTCACTAGAGTGTTGTGAGGATCAAGTAATATATGCAAATTGAGTTCCTACAACATAGCAAATATGCAATAAATGTAAACTATCTTCATCATTTTTATAATCATCATAAACTTCATTTCCATCATCATCAACATCATCCTCATCACTATTGTCATTAACTGAATATTCACCAGGAATATGTTTCTTTGGGAAGTAATTCTCAGTTTCTTTTTAAGACCATCAGGAAAAAAAAATGCTACATATTCTACCTTTTTTTCCTCTATGTTTTACATTTCTCTAGTATGGTACATATCACAGTATTTGTAATCGTGTTTACAAGTCTATTGTCTCAGAGATGTTCTTGCAGATAATATTTAATTCATCATTGTATCCCCTAGTATAGTTTTTTTTTGTACACAATGGGTAGAGATGGGTATTATGGCATAAAAAGAAATCCATATTAATTAGGAGTTTACTATGCGTAAAACATTATGTGACATATATTGTATACATCATGCTATGGCGTCCTCAGAAGAGCACCATTATACAGGCAGTGTTTTCTCATTAAACATAAAGATATCTAGTCATCTAATTTGGCTAAAATAAAACATCTTGTAAATTCCAGAGCCAAGATTAGAATTCTGGTCTGTTTGAATCTCAAAACTATTCATTTTCCCTCCATGCTAGCATTTCAAAAACTGCAGAATATGGTCTTTGGGATTCTTAAGAGAAATTTTTCCAGGACCACATGATCTCTGTGAATTTTCTTTTGTCTGAGTTTGAAGACAACATTAAAAATAAATATGAACATATTCTTGATTGCCTTATAACTCGGTCCTATTATAATGTTTCAAGGGCTCACATTTGAGTTTGTTTTCAACAACATTGGTATCAAGGGAACAACTAACATGACAGCCTTTAACTTTTACTGCAGTGTTTCACAAACTGGCATCTGCAGACCCCTGAGGATCATTACACTCTACTTGATAAATGTTGGTTGAATAAGCAAATGATTAAGTTCTCCTTAGACAACCCATCTCCCTGTGGCAGAATTTGGGACTTTCCCTTCCCCCAAACCCTCCCTACTCATCAGTCAGTGACAACAGGGAGTCCTCAACTTCAAGTTCTATGTTCCATGGCCTTGAGAAGGCAGGGGCTGGAGCAGAGATGGAGAAGAATCCAGAGACTGAGCCCCAGATCGGGATAAAGACATCATTCACCAACCCATGAAAGGAAGACCCTGTGGGAATTTGACTTTGGACACCTTCAGTCGATGTAACCTTTAGGAACACATATCAATCTGCTGGCCCCAGTCCCACTACTCTATGAATAAAATAATCCTTTAAAAGCCACAGGAATTAAGTGGCCCCACTCTTACATTATGTTTTTCTTCCTAATTACATTTTTTTTTTCCTGATGAAGACAAAGGAGTTTTGAGGCCTTCCAAGAAAAAACCCTACTATCTACATAAAGGTATGTGCAGCATATGCATTTACTCCTATAACTTCTCATTTCTCTTTAGAGTTTCCTCATTTTTATGCCCTCCTTCCTCCACAGAGCGGGGACAGCTAACTCTGATTAGTGAGAACCTAACGTTCGCAGGACCATGCTTTCACTGGTGGGTGTGGGCACTGTGCAGATCACTGCTCATGCCTGGCACAGGCTCTTGCTCTCTTGGAACTACTCACACTTATAGGGAGTGAGCTTTCCTTCTCTGTTCTCTGTTCCCCTGAGATAAGTGCCCTGGAGGAGACCTGCCATCTCTCCTGTCTTTCTCTCTCACTCTCCAGTAACCATGTGTGAGGCCTGAAGTTCTTTCCGCAGGCTGGCCTTGTATCGTTGGAGTCTGTTTTGCTGACCCAGCTCTCCCTGCAGGCCTTATTTTGAAATGAAAATAAAAAGTTTTTCATTAGGCTTTAGTTCTAAGCTACTTTCTCTAACATATTTTATCAGGAGGCCTGCAGTAGGAGGACAATTGGGCACCTGATTAGCCATTAGCAAAGCTAATATCTTGTCACATTTAGCTAGTGATCCTTGTGTGTATCCTCTATTTTTGTGACATGGAGGGAAGGAGGAATGATGAGTCTTCAGCCCAAAGCCAGATTTTAATCTCAAGAACCGGATTTTAAGGGATTCTTCCTAAGTCACTCTGTATCCTTTCTTACTTAAATGCCGTAGAGAGGCAAAGATACAAGTGAATGATATCGTCTGGTACACGAAAGTGGCCTGGAATCTTTGAGCAAGAACAAGATGAGGCTCATTATGACAAAAGATTGCCTAAAAATATAAACTGTACTTGGGTTTTGGGTATGATATTGGAGCAGGAGGAAAAATAATGATTTTTCTCACCATCCATTTTACTTCCTGTAATTAATTCCCAGGAGCTATTTATCCATGAGGGACATATAGAAAATCAGCAAACATCAGAGGCAAATGTCATTTTCACCAAGAGAATAAAAACAGCCACAGCTACACAAATCAACATCCTTAAATCTAACCTACCGGCAAATTGAACCCACCACATCTCACCTAACTGGATACTAGCATTATCAGTGCTTTTGGAAAATCTAGTAATTTCAATAATATTTCCACTACACACTTGGAAGATCACTATGCGGAAACAAATCCAGATATAAAGATATTCTGTAAGTCGAGCAGATATATATAATTTTGTTTTAAGAACTGGTAAATGAGAACTGCCAAAATTAATGTGGCCACTGAAGTAGTCCTGCAGAGAATGGAATTGGGAGTCTGATGAGAATGCTCTGACATCTAAATCTTATAAATTCACAACAGTCTACTGCAGTAAATGCAAAAGATATATTTTGGGTAAACATTACTACACACGGTAATCAAGCTAAGGATATTTAGTGACTGCAGCTTCTCAAATATCCCTAATCCAGAACAGGAAGGAAGAAAGGATAGAAGGAAAGGGGGGGGGGGGAAGAAAAGGCTTGTTATGTTTTATTTAAGCTGTAATTGATCCTTTTTGCATATCCCTAAAGGACATAAAATTGAATCTATCTATCTATTATCTATCTATCATCTATCTATCTATCTATCGGATTATAGATAGATATCGGATTATAGATGATCTATCTATCATCTATCTATCATCTATCGGATTATAGATAGATAGATATGGTATATCTGGAGATATATATATATATATAATGATCAAGCAGATTTTGGACACTGACAATTTGGAGTTCCAATTACAGCTTTGCCTGATACCAGTTGAATATGCTTAGAACTTGGCTTATCTTTACAAGGGCTTCATCTTATCTATTTTATAAGATGGTTCCTAGGATTAAATAAAATGGCAAAATACCTGTTGTGTGTAGTATAACAAAGTTTCATCCCCTTCCTTTTTAACACTACCTTCCTTAAATATTCTATCAGACACGAATTCCATTAGGAGTAGCCTTTCTAACTAAATTTTGTGACTTGTACAAAGAAGTTATTCAAGAAATACTTATTGAGTGTATTAACATCTAACTTAAGCCTAAACTGATCCTATGGTTCTAAGACATTTTAGGCACGGACATGTTTTTTTTCATGCAGCAGCAAAATTAACCAGTTGTAGAAATCTAGTTGTAGGGGAACTGAGAGTTTCCTGAGAGAAAAGAGAACTAAGACTTCTACACAGAGGTGTGTATAGGGTCATGAGATAAACTTTTTATAACATCTTCATTTTACTTAAAAATTTGGGAGGATGATGATCACTGTATACTCTTCCAGAGAAAAACTCACCTGTTCCTCTATTCAAGGGATGTTTGGGTACAAACATTTAAGTAGTAATGATCTAAGTCAGGTATCATATACCAGATACTTAGGAACCAAATTGAGATGCATTATATCTGGCTAGTACTTAATTTTTGAATTAGTTGCCAAGATTCAAAAATCAAGAGAGTTCACATAAAAGTCTAGATTTGGACTTTACCAGAAAAATTAGACCTGATTATATTTGGCCTACATCCTAGTGTGACAATTGGCTCAAGGTGAAGGATATTCCCTTTAAATAGAGAATGTGATTTCTTTCTTTGCCTGGAGCACCTCCCCCCAGCCTGATTCAATAGTTTATCCACCCTCTTAGCCTTTGTGGGCCCTTGCAACTCTTAGCCCACAGAAAGAAAGTCAAACAGACAAGCTTTGCTCAGTTAGAAGGCTACAGTTTTCTAAAGGAGACTGATGAATGATGCGTGCATTTTTACTTGCATGTGTCTCTGGGTTCATCTTATCAGGCTCCTATCAGAGACTCAGGGAGAGTCAGGGACTGAAACTAAATCTAAAGGGGTTGGTATCAATCCAGAATGTGCCTGGGGCACAAAGAACTCTCACTGAATACCCATGTATCAATGTGTACCTTTAATTAAAGGGGAAGAATTTATCTCCCCACTACTGCCTGGACCACAGCTCCTGCTTAATGAGGTTTTCCAGAAAACTCCCTAAGTTGTCCCACAGATTTGTAAAGGTGTCTGAGCAGTGCCCTTTAGGAGAGGATATAAAATGAAGAAATGGTGGCCAGAAAATATGAAGGTGCCTAAGAGAAGATGCCAGGCCTAGCTTTGGGAAAGACACCGTACAAACCAGGAGATGGGACCTGCTTAAACGTGCACAGACTATCCCCCACCTCCAGTGAATAAATCTCTGAAATGCATGGGTGTTAGGACTGGCTGCAGGAGCTAGAGCCTCTGTTGAAGCCAATGGGAATGACAGCTAAGGAAATGCAGGATACAAAGAAATGAATGGTAATTTTCAGGCAAGCTACTAGAGTTTAATATTATTTTTGGACCTCTCTGCACCATTACTTTTAAATAAAATGGAGAGGAATGAGTGTTAATACAAGTGTAGAATTACACTACAAGTTCTATTTGTATGTAGCCCTGCCATTCAGGCAAAAAAAGGTAATAATGACTCAGAGATCAGATTGGCTCACTGGAGCACAGCAGTAGCAAAGAAAAGCCCCAAATGATTTACACAGAAGAAAGAAAAGGAAGGCAAGATTGGCTTTTTTTTTTACATTCAGCCACATTTCCTTCACTTAGTCTTACTAGCAGCTATTAAAAAATTCTTTTCACCAAAATATTTAATTCATGAATTAATTCATGAGGGATAAATGAAGACATTTTTAATTTCTTGTGAAACTAAGAATGTGAATTATTACTTTTCAGTTTTTAGGATATTCATCAAAATTACTTTGAAGAAGGCTTCCATATTTCAAATGCTCTATGATCTCCACTGTACTTTCCAGTCCTCAGCAATCCCTAGGCCCAGCCATCACAAACACCCGGAGGACATCCCTCATCACCAGATACGTGTGCAGATATATGACCATTTGTTGTATATGAATTGATTTCAATGACAAACACATTAGTGATTCTTTGTTGAGTTTTTAAAGAATTTCGATTAGTTGTATAGAACCTGCAATTCCCTTTTTATATTCTCATTTTATCAGGTTGCCTATTTAGATAACTCATGTAATTACACTAAAAAGCACAACAACCCTTCTCCTCCCAAAACCTAACAACTGGTTCTTCATAAACTAATACTTCAGTCGGGTGAGAGCTGTTGTAAGCGTTGGGGGTAATGAGGGCAGTAGTCAGAATGTTTCAGAGGGGAACTGGAAATGCTGGTTAATCTGGCAAGTTGATAGGGTTGAGACAGGTCTGAGAGAGCCTTTTCTGTACTACCTCCCCCTATATGTAGATATAACAAGTGGCTCTATGACGATCCAGCAGCAGTTAGAATTCCTTGTTCTCTAGTAATATCCAGTGGCTAGAAATAGCTGTGATATAGTAACATCTTAATCAGTATTTGTTGAGTGTGAACCTGGGTGTGAAAGTCATGGAACTCTGAAAGCAAAGGGCCTTGGCTGTCTCTGAATTAATATATCCAGGCTCCTGACACCCGAAGTGTTAAGGCAGCTCTGGATACAAATCTATCTGGTATCAGAAGCCAGCATGCTTGACTTGAGAAGAGGTTAGGAGCCTCTCTACTGCCCTCTGTCCATCCATCACTCTCTCATCCCACCCATACTTTCTCTTGAGGTGTCGTGTAAGCCTTTGGCCACATGGCCAAGGTGCCATTCATCACCTCCCGGGCACATCCCTCTTCCAGCCAGAAATCAGCATAACGAGCACTCACTATTGATGACTTGCATGGAAACTGAACATGATTCTGGGCACATCTGATTTCACATTATAGACTTCCGGGGACCCACATTGACTAAGCCTTTTGCTATCCTAACCAAGATCTCTGGATTTGGCAGGTTGAAAAGAATTGGAGGGGAACTTTAAATCAGTGGAAATGTTCAAAGTAAAATGAGTACATCAGTACGTTTGCAGAAAGAAAAATAAAAGGGTTGTCTTCTGTCATAAATAAGGCTGACGGATGTGACAGCCCATTTCCAGCACAGAACAGATAGAAGAAGTTCATCATGGCAACTTTGGAGAATCATTTGTCTACAGCATGTTTTCATTATTTAATTCAAATTACAGTTAATTTCTAGATGATCAGAGACGTCTGTTTTCACAAATTAGTAGAAAACCTATTTCTCTGTAAAACAAAACCCATAAAATGATTATTAGGTTGTAATATTAATTTTGAATTCTCCAGGCATCTATATTCTTCCATAATTCTACTACTGAAAACAGCAACCACCCCTTCCTATGTCTTTACATTGTGAAGGCACTCTTCTGAGTCCTCTTTATACCTTCTTTTTATTTTCTTTTAAGATTTTACTTATTTAAAAAAATAAAAATTAAAAATAAAAATTAAAAAATTAAAAATGATTTTATTTATTTATTTGACAGAGAGAGAGAGGGAGAGCACAAGCAAGGGGTGTGGCAGGCAGAGGGAGAGGGAGAAGCAGGCTCCCCACTGAGCAGGAAGCCAGAGGCAGAGCTGGGTCCCCAGGCCCCTGGGATCATGACCTGAGCCAAGGCAGACACTTAACCAACTGAGTCACCCAAGTGCCCCTACACCTTCTTTTTGAGTCTTTTTACATCTGCTACTAACATAGGCATTATTCTCAGTGTAATGATGAGGAAATCAAGGCTCAGAGAGGTTAGGTAATTTGCCCAAATGACACAGCTAATGAGTGGGCAGGACTAAGACGAAATCCCTCTTTGTTTGACATGACACCAAAGCATATGTTTTTCCTTTGTGCTCTGCTGTTTCAGCACAGACCCTCTCCAAGAATTCATTGCAGGCATTTGTGTAATATTCTGAAACATGCTGGGTATAGATGAAAGAGGAGCAAGTGCCACAAAAATGTGGGGACAGTATAAGATGATTTGACTTTTAAGGCAGCTGTGCTATGGTACAGAAAGCTTTTCAATTCATACTTGTTAGTATTTCCATGTAATAGCTTTTATAACACTACTCTGTTGAGAAGGCAGATAAAAAGGGCCTTTTTTTGTGTATGTGGAGTAAAATAAAATGCCTTGGAGTTGAGTGGATATAACACAGAAGAGGCGTGATGCACTATTAAACACTGGACTTGGTGATTAAACAAAATGAATCTTTTTTTTCCCCCGCTCTGCCTTTATAAACTAGTGAGCAGACTGGTAACCTGATAAACTGGAAACCCCCACTCTCCATCTTCTTTCTTTTAAAGCAGGAAAAAAGGAAGAAAAACAAACAGTCTTTATAAATAAATTAAAATTCTAACTAAAAAGCTAATTATAAGTGTATTTGTTTTGTTGGAGGTAAGGCACATCTATTATCATAAAGATAATTAACTCAGTCTGACAGATCTAATAAAAGGACAAGTTTAGCACTGGCTTAGCCGGAAGCCGAAGGCAAGCAATTTTTATAATTACTAGTTATTGTAACTGGGCTCAGAGAAAATGGTCTGTGATATTTAAACAGTAATGTTAATTTGCATTTAGACCTGCCCTTTTTTTCCCCATGAAAGAATAAGTAAAAGACTGGATTAAGTACAAGAACCCTCAATAACTAAAATATTTTTAAATATATAAAAGCATTGAGGATGAAAGCCTCTTCGTCTATAAACTCAAAAATTTCTCAGAACTGATAATGAACGTGCTTACAAGGTAAGTGTTTTAATGATAATCAAACAATTAAATAACTTATCCCAACTTTCTAATGCGTAAGAGGGGTCTATCCAATCTTCGACGCTGGGGGTAAAGCCATTGTGTCATGACCCTCTTTCGTTCTCCCATTTGTAGATACGCATGGCCGTGCCAACCATTGGCTAGCTCTTGAATTGATGACATTAAAAATAGTAATTAAGTAAAGAGCACTGCAAATAGGGAACAGAGAACGCCAACTGTGTAACCCATGACTTGCAGTGTTAGAAAGATGAGCAAATAACAGGTCAGATAGCATGCGAAGGAGATGAATGATTTCCACTGTTATGTGGCAGCTGCCCTTAACTAAAGCTTGTCTCAACATTTCACACCAAACTCCTTCCCGGAGCAAAACAAATCAACCTTTTTAAGAGTAGAAGTTACTCTTTAACGGCTCCTATAATAAAGGCTGTAGAAATAAGTAATAACCAGTGTCAGAAAATAAGTTCATAACACTAAGAAAAGCACTTTAAGGTAAAAATACCTGTTAGTCAAGGACACATTTTATTATGTTCTACAAAATATGGTGATAGAATCAGCCCATTACATTTGGTAAATATGTTGTATAATTTCACCATATAATGCCCTGTCCGTGCTTCTGTTAATCAAGGTGAATATTTAACCCAACAGCCTAACTAATTGCATGACCAATACTTTTTTTTTTTTTTTAATGCTGACAAATTACATGGCAAATGGTCTTTTCCCTTTCATTCTCAGGGTAAGAGTGGCTTCTGGTTTATTTCTTCACATTCTCCTTGGCTTTCCTCCTCCTCCTCCTCCTCCTCCTCCTCCTCTTCTTTCTCCTCCTCCTCCTCCTTCTTTTCTTCTTCTTCTTCTTCTTCTTCTTCTTCTTCTTCTTCTTCTTCTTCTTCTTCTTTTTTCAGTTTTCTGAGATTTTATAATCAGGAAAGCCAATATGACATCATGTCCTGTTTTCACTTTTGCACTAAAGAATTATAGTCTTGAATGAGGAAAAAAAGCAAAACGGCAATCCCATAAGGGAAGACACCTCTCCTACATTGATTGGCATAGCAACATTCTTCTCTAGAATGTTCTTCACTAGAAATCTGCATTTCTGGTGATTTCTCCATCAGTTCCCACTTCTATCCTACTCTAGCCTCATGTAGTTACTATATCATATTCTTATTACATGGCATCATTGTACACTCTCAACTAATACTCATTAATGGAACAAACATGGAAATAGATACTCTTTATTGAGGAAAAAAAGAGGAGAAGAAAAGACGGTAGATAGTTTCTCTAGGTCTTCCAGTCTGTGGTTTGAAACCAACATAGAATCAGGCACCCATAGTATAATATGGGATATGCAACTGGACATAAGTACAGGCAGCTATGGGGACAAGCGCCACTTAAAATTTACAAACAGAAAGTTGATCTAGGTGGAAAAATCCTAAAAGCTGGACAGAGCCAAGATACTTCCTGGAGGATGAGCCGACCAAAGTGACCTAGTAGACATACTTGCAAAGTCCGCGAGCCAAGAGAGAATGAAATTATTCATAGAAACCTTGCCACTGTCTAGTCATTCTTCAATATTAGCCCTGTCCAACTCTGTTTGACTCATGTTAACATTAGACAGATAATCTGAGCTATTTTACGTATTTGTATGCTTCTCTGCCATTTTTTTTTCCTTTTGATTCTAAGTTCTTAAAAATCAAGGACCATTTCCATTATCTCAGTGACAGAACAAAACTTCACAAGCACCGAGAAGCTGTTGAATGCCCGGTACTGAGATATTAGGGTACTAGGAATTTAAAGTACTGAAACATTCCATACCACGGAGAGGGTATTTCTTCAGGCAAACAATTCATATTCTCAGCAGCCACCCACACTGCCCCAGTGTGGTAGGTTTGAAGCATCAGAAATGAAGTCTTTAACGCTTCTATAGTAGTAGGGTTGTAGGTCTTCAGACTCATGGGTTTTCAAGTAATTTCCCTTAATCCAGATGTCTGCAGTGGACAAACTGGAATTGATTCTACATTTTTTTCTCAAGGTCCCATTCCAGGTCATTGCGGAGAATATACCAGTGGCAACAGAGCTTGAAAGATGGGGGAAAAAACTGACGGAATCGGTCTCCAACCTTTCTCCACATATGGGTGGGCAGAGCACATGCTTCATTTCTTATGATTGCCAGGGGTCACTGTGTAAAGGCAGGGGTCATCTGCCTGAAATTGAAACCAAATTGACTATTATTTATACAGTCCCAGGTAGGAGTACATAGCTTTATACAGTAGGGGAAAGTTGTTCAGAGACAAGAGGTGGAAAATGAGCAGCAAGTGTCCACATCCTTGTCCTGCAAGGACAGAATAATAAAGAACAAATGAAATAAAATGACATGGAGTAGGGAGGAGGTCACAGTAAGCAGAACACTTCACTGGAGGGGTGCGGCTGGGATCCTTTGTTTTGCAAAATGTGAAGACAGTATTGTTGGTGTGAAGGATCCTCAGGTTGTTTAGGGCAGGGTGTGGCACTTGGAGGAGAGCTTGTCTCCTTCCTTACCTGAGAGTGGAAAGATCAGCGGGATGGAGATAGGAAGGCTCCGATAGGAAGGAAGGGAAAAGAGATAAATTGCACACAGGTCCTGACTTTGAAAGACTATGCTTTTTTTTTTTTTCCCCCTTCATTTCTTCCCTCTCTTTCTCTTTTTTGTCACATTTCTACTGAATGGTAATGATTGACTAAGATCTTAAACACAGAATCAGCAAAACAGCAATATGACTTAAAATGAGTATCTTCTCTCAGAATTTCCTCTTCGAAATTCATTTGTGAGTGTATTGGCCAGGAGGAGGAATCTGGAAGGGCATGAGCCTCACTGAAATTTTACTGAAGCCAGTTCATCCTCATTTTCACTGCAGTATAATTGGCGAGACTCTCAGGAAAGAGGTTTGATTGTTTTAAGTGTGATTCATTAGTGGATCAGTCACAGGAGGTGGGGCAACACTGCCTACTTTAAGTGTTATACAAAGGCTGTGCATTTTTATTATTATCCATAATTTCTCACACAACAGGCCTGTTATACAAAGCTGCTCAGAATTAGTGTGCAATTCCTCCTCAGCTTCTGATGCAGGTCAGCTTGTGGGTCTTAAAAGATTGACTGTGGCCCTTTAAAAACACTCTCTGTGTTGTGGGGTGTAATTAATCACAGCAACAGAAGCAAAATATATTGTTTCCTTGCTGAGAATAGCATGTTTTCTTTGCTTATGAATTGATCCCTTAAACATTCCTCATGGGAATATATTTTTCCCTTCTAATACAAACCAGCTTTAAATTACAGATGTGCTAATCTATCTGTAGGAAGTTCCAGGGTTCATTGATTTGTGGGACGCATAGGTATTCATCTACTTTAGATGGAAACCTGAAAGAAGGGACAATTAATTAAGTCATCCTGCAGTTGTTTTTCAAAACTATAATACAAGCAGTGACGGGAAAACCCCCCAAGGCTTTAGAGTTTGAATTTGGTTTGAATAAGCATCTGAACTTTGCAAATTGGGGTGATTTGAGGAAAAATAAAAGTATTGTGTTTTGCATTAGGGAATGCATACCCTGTACCTCTCATACAGGGTTTAGCACATTCAGCCTTCAGTCTGAGGGGCCTGTGTGGTGATGTGAATCTTATTGCATGTCTGTGGGGAATATGATCTCCCCTATATGAGCACAAGGGTCTTCAGAAAGAGACTGTTTCCTGTACCACTCTTCATTTTGCTCAGTGCCCCAGTACGTGTCATGGCATGCAAGTTATCCATATCTTTTACATCTTCAATAAAACATTAATTTGTTTATTCACTTTTACCCAAACACTAACTGAACATCTACTAGGCATCATCCCTAGATTCAGAGAACTCACAATTAGCAGAGACCCATTATTATTTAGGGATACGCAAATCCCACTTTCCCATATCTCTTCTGGTTCTATAAACCAGTGAGCTTTGGGAGGAAATATTACCATAAATACGTAATCTACCCTATGCCCCAAATCCTTTTGGAAGTAGGCAGGACATAAATATAAAACAAAGGAGGCTGTTCATAGAATTATCCATGAAATATTCAACTCAACTAAAATACATTGACCATCTATAAAATGCAAAGGGCAAAGCTAAGTCTGTTGATAGCATACCTACTAGAGACTTCAAAAATGCAGCAAGAAATATTTTTCAAATATGCATATTTAATTACATCCATTAACCAAGTTAGAAACGTTCAGTGAAGTCCCAAGTCCTTAACATTGCTAATGTGGCCTTCATGTGCTAGCTTCTTCTCTTTGGCCTCCCATCTTCAGTTTCCCGCGGTCTCTCTACATGCCAGGCATTCTGAGTGAGCCCCGGTTCCTTGAGGTGCCAAGTTCTCTCTCACCTCTAGATCTTCACATACACTGTTGGTTTGTTTGCCTGGAACTTTCTCCTCTGCCACCCTATTCCCTGGCACCTTCCCACTTAACCTTCAGGCCTCTATTTAAACCTTGCTCTTTCTCTAAGCCATTCCTTGTTTCTAGATCTGAATTTGTGTTTGGAGGCCAGAACATCACGTACTTCTACTATCTTAATATCTAATGCATATGAATTTTTGTTCAGAGTTTGCCTTCTCTGGTAGATTGTGAGTTCCATGCAGGCAGAAGCCTGTAGCATAGAGCCCGGCACTTAACATGCACTTAGTAAATACTTGTTGAATGAATGAATAGAGAATCATATACTCTATAGCCAAATTTCAACAGTATTTGGTAAAAAAAAATATATTTAAGACTACACATTCATTTGACAGTTTCTATTATTGAGAAAATTCTTCAGGATTTCTCAGTAACTGTGGTTATTGTTTTCAATGGAAGGAGTCATTTTGCTGCAGACACGGTGAGATAATAAAAGAAATTTCTACCTTCATGAAAAAAGAAACCTTTGATATTATTTTATTCATCAACATAAAAGTATTTCAAATATGAAGTTATTTCTAATATCTCAACTCTCTCAGAACCATCTCAAAGAACAGAAGAAAAAATATTGTCTTGCCCTTACCAAATATCGAAAACATAGTTATTTGTTGTTACTATTTTCAGGTAACAGGTGGTAGGTGATTTAAAATATTGGTTGAGGCAAGAATGTGCTTCTTGCTTGGTTTGTCATAGTGGGAGGGGCAGAAAAATATGTAATGGATTCAGCAATAAAGACCAATATCAAACTCTGGCTCTTTCACTTTCAAATTATGGGCAAATCATTTCAATTGTCAGGGCCTCTCTTTTTTCTTATTTGAAAAATGGCAATAATATCATGTATTTCAAAACACTCATGCAACAAATTTTTATTTAGCAATTACTCTAATTTTAGGTACTATTCCAGATTCTTGAAATAAATCAGATACAAATCAAATACATCAAAATCCTAACAAAGAATTTATATTTTAGGGACTGTTCAGGAAAGCCCTTTCTAAATGGTGAAATACTACATAAATGCCAGATTTTTTTTATTCTTTCTGTTTTGTTTCGTTTTTTTTTTTTTTGCCAACTTTGTTAACTTTCATACCTGATTCTTGTGACTTTAAAAATTTAGTTTTATGAATGAGACCTAAAGGAAATTACACTGTGATGTTTAATGCTAACACTGTCCTGATGCCTAGAGACACTAAATCCATCACCAAATAATTTATCTAAAGTCATCAAAGACACAAAGCCTGAAATGAGCCATGATTAGTTGGTGTATATTTGTGGAAAATTCAGAGTAGTTTGATGTTAGCACAAAATACAAGTGATGTGCTTTTTTAGATGGTAAGTTATCAATACGTGTCCACTGTTAATGAACTTGATGCCTCCACTCAATATTCTGTTTATAATTCTATTCATTCATGGCAAAATCAAAAGAAAGCAAGTTATATAGCATAATAAATTAAGAAAGAAAATTTAAGCCTAGAGTACCCTATTTTACTTTCAGAAACAAAGGTATTTTGGAAAGCAATGTGTTATATTACAAAAGAACAAGGGCTGCTGACACTTCTTATGTTCAAATCCTAACCATCCACATGTTGTGACTTTGGATGTGTTGTTTTACTTCCTCAGATCTCATTTTCTCCATCAGCAAAAAGAAGTTGGAAAACAGTAGGATGTGCTAAGAAAAATTAGTTGTTTGTATTATTATTGTTGTTGTTGTTGATGGTTTTATGGTACAAAATACAAAGTATTCTCACTCTCAGTGTATTTTGAATATGCTGTGTCATATTTTGAATAATGCTTGCAGTTCAGGAATCTTACAGGGGAAAGGGTCTATTAAGACCCAGTCACACCGAGTCTCCCTACCTCATGTGAATCCCTATGGTCTTTATTAAATGAAACTTATAAAAAGGGCTCCCAACTCCTGAGGGGTGGCTGTAACCTGTGCCAGCAGATCATGATTGAGGATAGATATTGCAAAGAAGAGACATTTGAAAAATAGAAGTCTCAAAATGTCCCCAAGTGAGCAATCATGGCTCTTTATGAGACCTTAATAGTTCTTTTTTTTTTTTCATAGTTCACACTCCATTCTTAGAGGATAAAGATTAGAGAAGGTTGAGGAAAAGAAAGAAAAGGGGAGAGAATGGAGAGATTTTGCTCTTATAAAATTAATTATTTTTTCTTATGAAAGTAATATGTGTTTGTTATAACTTGCAAAACAATGTAACAATGTGTCAATAGAAAAACCACTAGCACCACATCCCCACCCACTTATCATGTCTTTCTTATTTCCCTGAGATGGGCTGTATTCTTCTACTCCTTTCCCTGAATTCATACAAAGGTACCTATACACTTTTATATGTGAGAATATCTGTTGCCATTGTTTGTAATTATGAACATGGGATCATAAAATTATATATATATATATTAAAAAAAACACAAACACTGGAGCATACTTGCCCACATCAGATACTATGGAATGGATCTAACTCATAAGAAATGCAAAATATTCCATAGTACAGGGTTGGCCACAAGTAACATTTCTCTATTGATAAATTTTCAGGTTGCTTCCAGGCTTTTATATTGCTATTTACTTTTTTGTTTTACCACTATACTATAGCAATGAAAATCCATGTTCATGTATATACACCAATAATTTTATTCCTGTAGCATAAATTCCTCAAAAAGAGATGCAGGGCCTAAGAGTATGTATCTTTCTAGTTGTAAAAGATAATGGAAACATTTAAAAATTAAAAAAAAAAAAGATAATGGAAGATTATTCACCCCTGGTGGCTCAGCAGTTGAGTGTCTGCCTTTGGCTCAGGTCATGATCCTAGAGTCCTGGGATCGAGTTCTGAATCAGGCTCTGTGCAGGGAGCCTGCTTCTCCCTCTGCTTGTGTGTCTGCCTCTCTCTCCATGTCTCTCACGAATAAATAAATAAAATCTTAAAAAAAAGATTATTCACCCCAAAATTCTGTAATAGGTCAAGCTCCAGTCAGAAATGTATAAAAGTATGTTTGCCCATATGCTTGTAAGTTTTGGCCAACCCAATAGGTGAAACAGAGCATCGCATTGTTAACTTAATTTGCATTGTCCTGACTGTTTAGTTTACTTTTTTGTTTTTTCATAAGTCTCTTTCACCATTTGTATATGATATTTTAAAAAATTTACCTAATTGGACTCTCTGATTATTATTTTTTTTTTAATTTTTTTTAATTTATTTATTTATGATAGTCACACAGAGAAAGAGAGAAAGAGAGAGGCAGAGACACAGGCAGAGGGAGAAGCAGGCTCCATGCACTGGGAGCCCGATGTGGGATTCGATCCCGGGTCTCCAGGATCGCGCCCTGGGCCAAAGGCAGGCGCCAAACCGCTGCATCACCCAGGGATCCCTCTGATTATTTTAAAGGTATTTTTAGAGATAATTCCAGAAGCACAGAAAGATTGCAAAGATAGTACAGACAGTTGCTGTATGTAGGCTTCTGCTAACATCTTACATAGGCACTGAACAGTTATCAACACTAACTTCAGTACAATACTCAGCTAACCCAAAGACTTATCTGTATTTTCTCAGTTTTCCCACTAGCATGGTTTTTCTATTCAAGGATGCAATGCAGGATTCCACATTTAGTTGTCACATTCTTAGTCCCCTTCAGTCTGTGACAGTTCCAAAGTCTTTCCATAACCTTGACACATTGAAGAATATGGTCATTTATATTGGACAATGTTCCTCCATTTGGTTTTATCTGATAATATCCCATGGTTTGATTGGGATCTTGTATTTTGGGAAATAATATCCAAGAAATGATGTGTTCTTCACAGTGCATCATTTCAGAGGTTATATTGTGTTGATATGCCTTAGGATCAACGCTAACATTGTTTACTCATTCAAGGTTGTATCTGCTAGGATTCTTAAGTTACTATTTTTACTTTGTAAGCTCTAAATATTCTGAGGTGAATAACTGGAGACAATGCATATATCCTACTTTTGCTACTAATTTTCAGAATCATTGAAAATAATGCTTGTGGCAATTACTGTTGTTGTGTCCTAATAGAGTAATTTTCTTTCTCTCATTCTCTCAACATTTACTAATGGTAATTATTCTGTAAGGAAAAGTTGATCCTCTCCCTCATCGATTTTTATACTCAATTATTTATACCAGTATGGAATCTTTGATGATTATTTTAACCTTTTAATTTTAATTCAGTACTATCAGTGACTTTGTTATCAAATTGTTTGAACTTTGGGCATGCAGAGCTCATTCAGGTTGCCACATGTGGACTTTGGCATGCTCGCATATGTTTCAATATTGCAAGATACTAAGCATATCTTGCATTTTTCCTATTTTATCCCTATAATTCACTAGTATTTCAAGGACCCTGATTGCTTTGTGTGTGTGTGTTTTTAATGGAGAATGGTTTTTAGAAAATACTATTAAATGGTATTTAGAAACCAAGATGTGAGCAGTAGGTGTGCTCAGTGCTACTGGGTATGTCATCACTTTTAGTCTCTTAATACATAGAATTAGAAAATATATGCATATATACTCCCTCAGATATATATGCAAACATGACTTATTTTCATTTGCATATGTATTTACAAAAAAAGTGTGTCCCTAGTGATTCAGTTGATTCCAACACAGTACCACAGAGCTCATTCTATCCCTTTCATCTTAATTTTATTTTATTCCTTCAACTAAAGAAAAGGTTTCTCATTATCTACATTGTATCTGCTCATTGGTTAAACCTTAATTTATAAATAGAATAGTTTGATACGGGCTTATCTATATCTTTATGAGAAAGAAACTTACAAATAAAAGCACAATACCTGTGTACAAACATTTTTTGTCTTTAGCCCTGTAGTATCCACTCAAAACATTATTACCAGCATCCTTAGATAGCTTCCCCACCAACCCCTTAAGTGTGATGATGTAATTCATATGTAACACACCTGGATTTGCTTGTTTCCATCTGCATTTCATTTTCCTTCTGCATCCTGGCTGATTTAATTACATAGAGTCAAATTCATTCTTGGTTGATACTGTTTTATGGGCTTTGACAAAGGTAGATCCAGCACCACACCTCCATGAAAACAGTTTTATCATCTTCAAAATTCCCTCATGATAGCCCTTTCTACATCAAAAACCATGTCATCTGCAAACAAAGTTCTACATATCCCTTCTCTATCTGTATATCACTTTTTTGTCTTATTGCATTAGCTGGGACTCCTGCTACACTGCCAAATAGGAAGAGAGAGAGAGAGTTGATCCTAGTACAGTTCCTGCTTTTACTGGGAAAGAATCTCTTTTCTCACCACTAAGTATGATGTTAACTGTAGGTTTTTTGCAATTGTTCTTTATCAAGTTGGAGAAGTGCTCCTCCATTCCCAGTTTGCTGAAAATTTTTGTTTTGAATGGGTCTGGATCCTGTTGAAAACTCATCTGTGATGGATTACATTAATTGATTTTCAAATGTTGAATCAGCCTTGTATACCTAGAATATATGCTTGTAAGGTATAATTATTTTTATATATTTTTATGTATTATTATTGTAGTCTACTTGATAATATTCTCTGAGTATTTTTGAATTGATATTTGTGAAAGGTATTGGTCCATAGCTTCCCTTTCTTGTTACGTCTTTCTCAGGTTTTGGTATAAGGGAAATGCTGGTCTCATAGAGTTAGGAAGTAATCTCTCTGCTTCTGTTTTTCTGGAAGAAGTTGTAGAGAATTGAAAGAACTTCTTTCTAAAATGCTGGTTGAATCCACCAGTGAACCTATCTGGCCTTGAGCATTCTGTTCTGGAAGGTTTTATTTATTTATTTGTGAGAGACACAGAGAGAGCTTTTGTTTTCCTTGATTTTCTCTATCAATTTCCTATTTTCAATTTCATTGATTTTTACTCTGATTTTTATTATTTCTTTTCTTCTGCTTCCTTTGGACTTAATTTACTCTTCTTCTTTCTTAATGTTTGCTCTTTTAATGTGATCTTAGTTTCCTAAGGTGGAAAAACTTATATGACTGATTTTAGATCTTGCTTATTTTCTAATGTACACATTCAAAGCTATAGATTCCCTTCTAAACACTGCTTTTGCTGCATCACACAAAAACTTGATAGGTTGTATGTTAATTTCTTTTTAGCTTAAAATATTTTAAATTTTTTTGTTAGAGTTCTTTGACATATGTTACTTAATTTTCATGCATTTAGGTGTCTTACAGCTTTCTGTTATTGATTTCTAGTTTTCTGAGACTATACTTTACATGATTTCCATTCTTTTAAATTTATTAAGGTGTATTTTACGGCACAGAATATTGTCTATCTTGGTGGATGTTTCATGTGAACTTAAGAAGAATGTGTACTCTGCTCTTGTTGAATAAAGTTTTCTATAAATGTCAATTAGATCTAGCTGATGGATGCTGCTGCTCAGTTCAACTATGTCCTTACTGATTTTCTGCCTGTTGTGTCTGTCAATTACCTTAAGAGGGATGTTGAAATCTCCCAACTACAAGAGTGAGTTTGTCTACTTCTTCTTGCATTTCTATCTCGTTTTTGTTTGTTTGTTTGTTTGTTTGTTTGTTTAAGGTATTTTAGTGATCTTCTGTTAGGTGCACACATACTAAGAATTGTTATGTCTTAGAGAATTAAACCTTTTATCATTATGTAATGTTCCAATACATCCCTGGTAATTATTCATGTTCTAGAGTTTGTCTGAAATTAATATAGCTGCTCTAGGTTTCTTTTGCCAAGAATCGACATGATGTATTTTCCATTACTTTTAAATTATCTGTGTTTTTATATTTAAATGGGTTTTGTGTAGACAACAAAGAGTTGGGCATTATTCCTTTAAACAGTCTGACAATCTTTACCTTTTAATTGGTATATTTAGACCATTGATGTTCAGAGTGACTTTGATATAGTTGGATTCATATGTACTATATATTTTTATTGCTCTCTATTCTTTGCCTTTTGTTCTTCCTTCCTTTCTTCCCTCCTTTTCTCCCTCATTCCTTTTCTTTCCTTCGTTCCTGACTTTTTTCCTTTCTCTTTCTCCTCCTCATTTCCCCTCTTCTGTCTTCCATTCCTTTTCAGACTTCTCTGGTATTAATTAAGCATTTTATATTATTCCATTTTCTCTTATCTCTTACTTAAGTCATACTTTTTCTTTTATGTTTAAGTGGTTGCCTTAGAGTTTGAAGTATACTTTTCCAACTAACCAAATCCATTTTCAAATAAAACTAGATCATTTTACAAGTAGTACAAACACTTTATAATGAAGTAATCCTGATTCTCCTCTCCTGTTCCTTAGAACATTGCTATCATTCATTTCATTTTTCCATAAACTATAATAATTAGATTACTGCTATTATTTTGACCAAACTGTTATGTGCTACATCAACCTAAGAGTAAGAGAAACAAAAGGTTTTATTTTACCTTTATTTTTTTCCTTTTCTAATACTGTTTCTTATTAAATGTAGATTTGGTTTTCTGATCTATATAATTTTTCTTGTCTCTGAAGAATTTATTTTAGCAATTTTGCAAAGCAAAAGGTCTAGTGGTGAAAAAAACCCACAACTTTTATTTGAGAAAGTATTTCTCCTTTGGATAATTTCAATGGATAAAGAATTCTAGGCTGATGGGGCTTTTGTTTTTGTTTTGTTTTGTTTTTTTCTTTACTTTTCACATTTTAAATACTTCAGTCCACTCTCTTTTTGTTTATTTGGTTTCTGAAGAGACATTTTATTAATTCTTACCCTTGCCCATCACAGGGTAAAGTGGCTTTCTTCTCTGGCTTCTTTTAAGATTTTCTCTTTGTCTTTGATTTTTGGATTTTTTGTTTTTTTTGTTTTTGTATTTGTTCTGTTTGGTGTTCTCTGAGTTTCCTGGATATGTGGGGGTTTGGTATCTATCATTGACATTAATTTTAGAAAATTAACAATCATTTTTATTTCAAACATTTCTTCTGTTTGGTTCCTTCTTTCTTCTCGTTCTATCATTCCTTTGCATGTGTGTCTGCCTTTGTCATTGTCTCACAGGTTTTGTATATCCTGTTCCACCTTTTTCATTTTTTTCTTTGCATTTTGGTTTTGGAAGTTTCTATTGATATTTTTTTTAGGTTCATGGGTTTCTTCTTTTTTTTTAAAGATTTTATTTATTTACCCATGAGAGATACACACAGACAGAGAGGGAGAGAAAGAGAGGGAGGGAGGCAGAGACACAGGTAGAGGGATAAGCAGGCTCCATGCAGGGAGCCTGACACAGGACTCAATCCCAGGACTCCAGGATCACACCCTGGGCCAAAGGCAGATGCCAAACCGCTGAGCCACCCAGGGATCCCCCATGGGTTTCTTCTTTAACTCATCTGGTCTGTTAATAAACCTATCAAAGCCATTCTTCATTTCCTTCAGTGTTTTTTATTTCTAGTTTTTCTTTTTCTTACCTTCTTAGAGTTTCCATCTCCTGATTACTTTATCAGTCTGTTTTTGCATATTGTCCACTTTCCCCATGAGAGTTCTTAGCATAGTTCTTAATCATAGTTTTAAATTGTTGATCTGATGATTCCAAAATTATTGTCACATCTGGGACTGATTATTAGCCTTGCTCTTTCTCTTCAAACTGTATTGTCTTTTGGTATGTTTGTAATTTTTAACTGTAAATTAGATGTGATATGCTGGGTAAAGGTAAAGTAAGCATGAGGGGTTATGTTTATATGACTAGGAGACTACATTTACTGTTTTACCTGTAGTCAGAGGCTAAACTTTCCTCTAATGTCTTTATTTTTATTCTCCCTGTTGTCTTTGTGTTTCACTAAAGATATCTATATCTATATCTATCTATCTATCTATCTATCTATCTATCTATCTATCTATCATCTATCATCTATCTTAAGTAATGTTCAGTATAAAATTCTTTCCATTTTATCCCCTTGTTATTTATCAGTGTGGTGGTAAGGTATTGGTGGAACTGTTCTGAAGTCCTATGACTGGGTCTGTCTTTTAGTCAACCTGTGCCTATGGGCTGTGAACTTTACAAATGCTTCCTGGTCTCCCCTAACCCTGGATAGGACAGAATATTTATTGGGACCTAGAACTGAGTACTTTCCTTCCATTAGGTCAGTTAGCCTCTGGTAAAATAATTTTCCTTGTGGGATGGTCTTACTAAGAAGAACAAAATATTCTGGGTATATTTCAAAAAGACCACTTTTGTCCTCCCAGTACCAGAAGCACAAGGAGATTTTTCACTGACCTTCACTGTGCCAATCTGGTAGGGCTCCTGGAGGCAGGGGCATCCCTAACATGAGGTCTCCTAGAAGTATACAGATATCAAATTTATCCACATAGAGTTTCCAGCAATTTGTTAGAGTTTAAGTTTTCCTACCCTGACTGATCTTAATAGCAATTTTTCTCCTGCTTCATGGGCTTCTGCTCCATTAAGCTGGGATTCTTTGAAACCACGTCTGTCTTCAATTTTCAGGACAGCAGTGTTCCCTGTGACCTTAATTCCCTGATGGACCTACAAAGAGTTATTTCAATTTATTTTGTTTTTGTTGTTGTTGTTGCTGTTGTTTGAGACAAGAGTTATGACTTCCATGCTCCTTATATTCTCAGATAAGAAACTGGGAGTCCCATCAACAGTTTGCTTTTTAATTTCAAATTCCTTTTGTTCACTGCTAGAACATAGAAATAGATTTGATTTTTAGGCTTTGACTTTGTTTCTATAACCACATTAGCCTCTAGGAGTGTGTTTGTAGTTTATTGGGGATTTTAAATGTAGACAACCATGATGTCTGCAATACTGCTATCTTTCAAATCTAAATGACTTTTATTTCTTTTTCTTGCTTTATTGCCCAGGCTAGAACACCTAGCACAATGGGGAATATAAACACATCTTTGGCCTGTTCCCAAATGTTGGTGGGGGGAGGGAATTTCAATTTTTCACCATTATTAAGTATGATGTTAGCTGCATTTTTTTTTCCTCCGATTGGTTTTAGTTGTTTTGGCTTTGTATAGCTGTTCTCTATCAAGTTAAGATAGATTCCTTATCTTCCAAGTTTGCTAAAAGTTTTTAAAATCAGGAATAGCTATTGGATTTTCTCAAATGTTTTTTCTTCATTGGGATAATTAAATGATTTTTCTTTATTCATCTGTTAATATAACAAAGTACATTAATTAATTTTTGAATTATGAACCAGCATTCTTGGGATAAACCCCACTTTTTCTGGTAAATCTTTTTTATATGCTTCTAGATTCAAGTTGGTTAATATTTTTCTTGAGGCTTTTTTTAATTCATAAATGATACTGTTCTATACTTTTCACAATACCCTTATCTGGTTTTGGTAATAAAGTAATGCTTATATTGCCTCATAAAATGAGTTGGGAAGTGCTCCCTCATATTATCTAGAATCATTTTGCAGAAATTTTTTTCTTAAATATTTGGTAAAGTCATAAGAGAAAACATCTGGAACTGGATTTTACTTTTTGGAAAATTTAACTATGAATTCAATTTATTTGATATATGATTAATGCATTATCTATTTTTCCTTGAGTTTTGGTTGTTTGTGTTTTTCAGGAATTGATACATTACCCCTAAGTTGCAACTTTATAGGAATATAGTTATTTATATTATCCCTTTTGTTATTCTGTTTTACTTCATTATTTTTATTGTAATGTCCATTTATAGTATGTCCTATTAATATCTGTCATGTCTATGTTATGAGCTCTTAGTTTTGTTCCTTTAATTATATTAATGTCTCTAGGGTCTGTAGTAATATCCTTTCTTTTAATGTTGACATGGTAAATTATGTCTTCACACTTACTTCCTTTATCTGTCTGGCTGGAGGTTTATTAATTTTATTAATTGTTCATTTTTTTATCTGATGTTTTTCTATTTTTTTTTAAAAGATTTTACTTATTTATTCATAAGAGACACAGAGTCAGAGACACACGCAGAGGGAGAAGCAGGCTCCATGCAGGGAGCCTGATGTGAGACGCGATCCCGGGACTCCAGGATCACGCCTGGGCTGAAAGTGGCGCTTAACCCCTGAGCCACCGGGGCTGCCCTGTTTTTCTATTATTATTATTATTATTATTATTATTATTATTATTATTATTATTTATATTTATTATTTAATCTTCTGCTTGCTTTGGGTTTAGTTTGTTCTTTAGTTTCATTTTCTACTTACAATTATTTGACACTTTTTCAGTTCTAAGAATTAACCTACAGGTTTAATAGTGAACACTGCTATTGATGCATCCCACAAATTCAGATATGTTGTATTTTTATTTTTGTTAAGTCTAAAATATTTTTTTCAATATTCCTTGAGACTTCCTATTTGAGTCATGGGTTACTTAGACACGAGTTGTTTAGTTTCCAAGTACTTGGAAGATTTTCCAGTTATCTTTTTGTTATTTACTTCTACTTTCATTCCATTATGGTGAATGAACATACTTCATATTATTTCTAATATTTAAATTTGTCAAGATTTGTTTTATGGCCCAGAATATGGCCTGTCTTAATGAATAGACCAGATACATTTGAAAGTCAAATGTATTCTAAACTTCTTGAGTGAAATTTTTTATATAAGTGAAATAGAGCTATTGGTTATAGTGTAATTTGTATCTTTTATATCTTTATTTTCTCTTTTTGAATTTTTCTATTTTTCCTTTTAGTTCTATGTTTTTCACTATGTGCTTTAGCACTCTGCTGAGTACATACATGTTTAAAAATTTTATGTGTTTTTAAAGAATTGACTATGTCATAATTTATGTCATAATTATATAGTATTCCTTTTTTTCCTCTTATAGTATATAAGAAATATAAGAATAATATTTCTTATTCTGAAGTCTGCTTTATCTGATATTAATCCAGCTATTTTCTTTTGGGTGTTTGCATGATACAATTTTCTCCATATTTTTACTTTTAATGTACTTATATTTAAAATTGGTTTAAGCAAAGATCCTCCTAAATTTTTCTAATACTTTTACTGTTTTATATTTTCAGTGAAATTTTAAACCTGATCTTTATTCCAAAATAGTGTAAGAGCATAGTCTTCTTTTGTTGTCTTTCAGATGGATAACAAATTTCAGCAGCCCTATTTTTTATGAAAATCATTATTTTCCCCAATGAGTTTAAATAGCGCTCTTCTTGTATATTGATTGCTTATATATACTTAAAGTTATTTTTTGAGTTCTCTTTTTTTTTATTTTTAAGATTTTATTTATTTATGAGAGACAGAGAGAGAGAGGCAGAGACAGGCAGAAGGAGAAGCAGGCTCAATGCAGGAAGCCTGACGTGGGACTCAATCCTGGGTCCCCAGGATCAGGCCCTGGGCTGAAGGCGGTGCTAAACTGCTGAGCCACTTGGGCTGCCCTTTTTTGAGTTCTCTTATCTAGTTTCATTAATATATCCTATATCTTTTCCTAGATATTCTATCATCAAACTTTTAAAATGTCCCAGGAAATAATTCTACACTTTCTCCTTATAAGAAAATCCACCGTTTGAGAAGCTTATGGCCAGAAAAATCCAATATCAGAATTTTTCACACTTTTACCCAAAATCATTCAATTGTAAGCTACTTATCTCTTTTCAAAGCTGTAATAATCTGTTTACTTTTACCTGAATAGAAAGAGTTTTGCAGAAAAAAAAATGTTGTTAGTTTTAATAATCGTATGCCCATATTACCCTGAAAGAAAAAAAAAAGTAAAACAGTTGAGTATGCAATCATTCTGCTAGTTTCTATTTCTTCTTTCAAATTTCAATTATGAAGTCTGATTTGTATCTAGATCTAATTATTTAGGAACCAGAGTTATAATATACATTCATATGCAGTTAACTTTATTCAGTGCTGGGATAGCCTATAAAGCTTTTAAAAACACCTCTATTGTATTCAGCCAAGTTCTAGGTTCTTTGGAGATACAAAGTCACATACAACACATAATAATTTTGGTATTTTTGCAATCTAGTTAGGTGATCTAACATAGACAGTGGCATTTATCAGTAATATAAGACAGTAAATGTCAAGTGTTCAATGAGTGATTTAATTTATAAGTGCTTGGGTGGGGAGGTGCTCAGAAGGAACTAATGTTTAAGGAGCCATGAACCTTTAACACATGCATTACAAATATGTTTAATTAATCCTTATAACTACTCTGTGACTAGGAATTAATATTCCAAATATACTATGGCAGTTCCAGGAAGCCATTATAGGAAGTTACGGAGATATAAGCATGACATAGTGGGAAGTGTGTTCTCTAGACTGTGCACTCCCTATAAGGTGAATTCAAGGCTGGAAACTGGGTAAGAAAGGTATTACTCTAGGTTACCAATATCAGGTCACTGGTTAGAACACAGCAGTAAATTCTGACTATATAGCATTCCTGGATGCCAGAACTGATCTAGGGGAGGATAATTAAGAAGTAAAGACAGGCGCTCTGGTAAAGATGCTAATGTTGCTCCTAGTTGGTCTACTGTAACCAAAAAGGGGGGGGGGCTTTCTATATTTAAGAAGAGAAAAACAGGTACAGATACTTCTCAATTTGTATGGCAGTGCAGGATTGCAAAAATGGTCATAAAAGTTGAAATCCTACAGAACAAACTTAATCAAGGAAGAATCATGATTATTCTGTGACCTTTAAAAATTTTTATCAAAACATTTAAAAGTCTTTGACTGAGTAGTGTAGATATACAGACAAATGGAAAAAATGCACAATAAAACTAATACTGCACCATAATTTAAAACATTGGAAAAACAGAATTAGTCATTGTTTCTTTGTATTCAAAAATAATTTGAACAGTGCTTGCCTTCCTCTTGTCCTATAACTTAAAAATATGAAGTGAACATCTTTTCTATGCCTTGGCAAATTGCTATAAAACTTTCTAAGTTTGGATCACTTTCTAAAATGTTATCTTTTGCACTTCTAATGTCATTAAATATCTTTGAAGTTTCCTTTAATGTAAAGCTTTTGCTGGCATTATTTCTACTAGGATATGTCATTTTTTTTCATCATAACTACTTTCTTCATGTATGTTGATAAATTCACCTTCACTAATTTCCTTTGGATTCTTATCTAGAGTCTTTCAAATAGTGAGTGTCTATATTCCATAGTCAGCAATTTCTTCTATTACTCCATTTACATTTTATTGTAATTTCCCTTCCACTGTTATCACTTTTCACTTCTTTGCTGTATTTTTATCTTTGTGGCCAATTTTCTCTTTTGATTATCCACTTTTGTACAATGTCATGTTGCTTTATTACAAGGAGACGAAGAGGCAAAACAACTACATGCTTTGTTGTTTGCAGGTAAAACAACTAACAATGCACACAGTAATAATCTTCAGCAAATTTTCAAATAATTGACGCCATTGGTCATTATACACATCTGTTATTTACACAGTTATTTTGGACTAAAGAATTAACCATGAAAGTTTGTACTTTAAGCAATTACTCACAGTTAATATATCATGATAACTGAAATTTGAACCACGCTGAAGAGGACTGGCATTATTTAACTAAACAATGTACCCAAAGTTCATGCATATTGGAACCATCAAAGGGAAAACTGTTTTCATATATACAATTAAGGATAAGGAGTCAAGAGTTATATAGAAGGAAATTACATGGGAAGAGAATGTAAATGAATAGGACAGTGGTCCTGAAAGAATAGTCAACAGACCAGAAGCATTGACATTGTCTGGAAACTTGTTATAAGTACAAATCTAAGACCCATCCCAGGCTGATTGAATCAGAAACTCCAGGAATGGGGCCTAGCCATGTTTTAATAAGTTCTCCAAGTGAGTCTCATAAGTTTAGGAACCAGTAATAGAGATGATAGGGAGTAACATGGTAGAGAGTAGGATTTGAATGAGGGCAAACCCCTTATTTTATTTTATTTTTTTTTACGATTTTACTTATTTATTTGAGAGAAAGAGAGAGAGAGAGAGTGCAGGAGAGAAAGAGCATGAGCAGAGAGGAGGGGCAAAGGGAGAGGGAGAAGCAGATTCCCAAATGAGCAGGGAGCCCAACGCAGGGCTCAATCCCAGGACACTGGAATACGACTTGAGCTGAAGGCAGATGCTTAATTGACTGAGCCACTCAGGTGCCCCATTAACCCCTATTTTAGAAGTGAGAACCTTTGGCAGAAAATGTCCTTTAAGGTTCTGTGAGTCAGTATTGCCACTAGAGATGGGTGCTATGTGGATAGGCTCTTTTAGGTTTATACTACTTACAAAAATAAAATTATGGGAAAGACCAGCCTAACTACCTCATATCTATGCTGTTTAGGTCATGAAAGATCATGGTTAACTGGATATATTACCTGAGAGGACACAAAAGTCACAATCTCAGTAGCTAATAGAGAAAAATCTTAAATTCAGGTCTTTTTGCCATGAAACTTCATGTTCTTTAACTTCTATCACAACATTTATTCATGGTTAATCAAGACCTTATACATAGGTTCAAATTCAAATGTCACCATTTAATGTGTGTGCGGTTTCAGAGATAATAATACCCACTTCAAGTGATTTTTGGAAAGATTAAAAGATATACATAATGTAGATAAAGTTCCTAGTCTGATCGATTATACTTCATAAGGCCTCAATTCTGTACCTAAATTCTTACATGGATTCCAATCTCCCCTTTCTTGCTACCAATTTTCTAGTAATAGTAGGCCTATAAATATTACATCTTAATAATTTAAAATGGCAGGGATCTTTGCTTTCTTTCCCGATATATTCTGAGATCCTAAAATCGTGCCAAAAATATAGTAGGTGCTTAATTAAAATCTGTTGAATGAATAAATGACTCCTCCCACTAGTCAAAATCCTCACTCTCCATAAAGACAACCGGAGACTTTTCAAGCATTAGAATGGTTTTGTGACAATGGTATTTACATGGGGAGCGATAGTGCCAAAAATCCATCTCAGTCTAAAGCATTCCCAATGAAGAAGATGGCCACCTAAACAAGTAGACGATCTCAGCATTAAGCATTATGGGATAGAGACAGCATATTCAGTGGGAAATGTAAATCAGATTCAAGAAAGGAAGCAAAGGCTATAACTACAAAAGTGCCAGGGTGAACACATCAAAAGGTCAGAAGTTAGAAGAATCAAGTGCAAATTAGGGAGTGGAGAGTGAGATGGATCCAGGCAAGCGGTACAGGAATAACACTATAAAAATTTGATGTCCTATGGTGCTCTCTGCATGGTGCTAAGCCTTGCAGGATTGAAAAATTTTTCTTGCATGCATTTTAAATGCTTTGATTTGTACTTAATGACAGGGAACTTGTATATGCCACTCAGTAAAGATGGATTTGTCCGAGGCCCTGCTAAATCAATGCATATTCACTGAAATCTCTTGTCATTGTTCTGTCAGAGAAAGCTCTGCATCCATTCTGCCACATGGAGATCTGGCTAGGCTCTATCGTGTTTGTAACCAGCTGGGACTTTTACTGGCTTCATTATGCCATTTATTTTATCAGTAGACAGTTTTCCTCTAGTCTTTGTTTTGCTTGGTGGAAGTTATGCTCCTTTTGTTTGTGTTATAATAGAGAACAAGCCATTTCCTTTTCAACATTAACAAGCCCATCAGTCATGCACTTTGACTTATAATTTTGAGTGCCTTTCAGCACTTTTAGGACCAAGAAAAGATGACATTATTCTGAGCCACAACATTACGGGGGCAAGAAATTCCCTCAAGAGGTCATATAATCTAATCCTCTGACTCCAATTGAACATTAGCTTTTGAAGAGCTCATCACTTATAGATAAAATCTTCCTTTTTTGCTTTATATTCACATGACATTGAAGGAAGCTACATTTTCTATGAGCCTAGAGGAAGAGAAAATGGCTTTCTCCAAGCCAAGGAATCTCACTACTCTCATTTGCCAAGATATACAACCTGGCAAAGAAACCTGTAAACAGATCATCAGTTCTGACCATACCTAATAGTTGAAGGGCTAGGTTGGCATATTTATTTTCTCTTGGTGTATCACAAATTACCACAAAGTTAGCTTAAAGTAACACAAATTATCTCACCATTTCAACGAGCCAGGAGTCCAGGAATCCAGGTGTTTATCTCAAAGTCTCATCAGATTGAAACATAGGGGCTGAACAGAGCTGTGATTTCTTCTGTGGCTCAGGGTCTTCTTTCCAGCTACTGATGGTTGAAGATTTTCAGCAGGAAAGTAAGATTCCCATTTCCTTGCTGGCTGTCACCTGGGGGCTCTGAAACCTGCTCACCATTCCCTGTCATGTGAACTTCTCTACGATACTGCAGATTCTTTTCTCAAGGGCTTCTGCTTGAAGTCCCTCTGATCTCTTAAGGGCATATATTATTAGATCAGACCCACTCACAACCATCTCCTCTTGACTATCTCAAAGTCAACTAATCAGAGACCTCAGTTACATCTGTAGAATCCATTCAACTTTGCCTAATCACAGGAGTGATACCCCTTAATATTCCCAGATTATATAAGGTGTGCAGGGGTAAGAATCTTGGGAACCAATTTAGAATTCAACCTATCACAAATGGAGACACAGTAACCCATGATGTTAGCTTTGATGCTTATAAGTCAACCTTATAAGTGACTTAATAATAATTGATGATTCACTTCTAGATTCTATGAGTTGGCAGTTTGGGCTGGACTCAGTTGGGCAGCTCTGATCAGCTCATCTGGATTTACTCATACAACTGCAGAGAGCCGCTGGATTGACTTGGGGCTCACTGGTCCTGGATGATCTCATTCACATTTCTGGTGATTGGCAACAATGCTACCATTCTCCAAAATCTACAAGGCTGTACCAGTCTTCTTCACAAGGTAGCTGGGTTCTAAAAGCAGCAAGAGGAATGGAAAGCACCTTTTCACCCTTGGGTTCTATCATGTTTCCTAATTTCCTTTCAGTCAAAGCAAGCAACATGTCCAACCCAAGATTCAAGAAGTGGAGAAATATATTCCTAATGGTAAGAGTTAAAGATATTGTAACCACATTTTAAATCTGCCACACCCACTAGAAATTTAAAGTCAGTCAAACAGGATAAGAAAGGCCACTGGGAACAGCATCACCATACCACACAGATATACTCTACTTCTGAAGAGCAAATAATGATTCTAAAATTCATTTGAAAAAAGAACTCTTTTAGTTCATCTTTTGAAATTAGACCATTTCTTTTAAAACCAGAGTTGTTCCATATTTCTTTCAATTTCTATTTTTCCTCTGGTTTCTTTTTAAAGTAGCTTTTCTACTTAAAAATACAATATTGAAAGATATAAATCACTATTTCTCTATTACCTCATGAAAGATTTTGTAACTACATGCCCCCTTACAACCCCTTCTTATTTCAGCTTCATTAAAAATTAGGATGTACAATAAGAATATGTAATTTGACTCAATTATATTCAAAAACCAACCAGACTTGGACCTCATCTCTGACATTGGAGCCCTCAGCATTCAAAGAAAATTACAAATGACTCAGCACGTTTAATGATAATGCAAGCAGCTCTCTCTTCTCTCTGATCAAAGACTATAAGAATGAATGAATATCAAGCAAAATAAAAGATTACAGGAGGAAAAAAATATTTATTTGGCTTCATCTTGTCAGTAAAAATAAACCAAAGCAAGGAAAATCCCAAGAATAGTTTCTGAGAAAGTAGAAGGATAAAGAGAATGCTGATTTAACCTTAAAAAAAGGCACTATAATATAGGATTTTGGGAAAAAATGTTTAAGATAAAGATATGAGCATTAAAGAGTAAGGGAGTAAAATGAGAAGAGAAAGGCTGGACAATATCTCTGTAACAAAAGCAAATACCTAACTTAAGTATAGTTAAGTATGTAGTTTAAATATGTATCATTTTATTATACTTAGGTTTCAAAAAAAAAAAGTAAGCAAGGGAAAAACATTATATAGGGTCAACTTCCCTTAATATTACCACCAGAATTGCATTTTTAAACAAAGATGTGTTTGTATCCTTTACCTGCTTTAAAGAAAAACAAAAGCACTGACGGATTTTTATTATTCCCCGGATAAACCCCAAACTGGCATAGTTAGGCCAAATAGACCTAACAACAGTTGCTTCAATCTCTGTGTTTTTATTTTACTTTCCCCCCATCTACCTGGAGGATTCATTAGTGCAGTCTTGGACAATTTCTTAAGGAATAGTAAGGTTTTGTTTCCCAAACCATTGTTAATTATTCTAATGGAATTTACCCCTGAGCACAGTAAATATTTCTTCATTAATCTGTCCTCACTAGATTGTGAATGACTCTAAGACAGAGATTATACATGGTTCATTGTTAAAGTTGTAGCACAGAGCCTGAAACATAGCAGGTGTTCATTTTGTGAGAATGAACAAATCAATCAATCAACAAATAAATAAATGGAATTTTTTTATGAAGTATAAAAGAATCAGAGGCCAACTTCTCCAGCCTTCAAAAGTACTGATTACCAGAGGTCCACGGACTCCCTTAGAGTGATTTGAATGTCACCTGTCATTTTTTTTTATAAGCTGATTGAGTAATATCAAATGTTAAAGTCAGCCAAATAGTGTCTCCAGCCAAATAGAGACTGGAGACTCTCTAATCAGTATTTTTTGGGCCATACACTAAGGTGTCCTTTTATTTCATTGAAATACATGCTGGATTGCCTCACTAAATATGGTTTATGTCTGTTGTCCTGGTATAATTATTATTTGTGCCCCTTTTCACTTCCAACAGTATTATGCTGTGGATCCTGAAACTCCAGTCATTTCCTTTTAGCCTAAAGTGTCTAATCCATGTGAATATTTAGAGAATATAGAATAGATTGAATTTGGAGCCACAATATCAAGGAATTAGGAGATTTGGATTCTACTTGAAGACTTGCCACTAACTTGATGTAATATTCATTGGAATCCACTTAACATTGAATTTACTTCAGCTATATTATCTGGAAAATGTAATAGGGGAAGGAGGTAAAATAGTATGATATAGTTTAAGATTTAAAAAAAAAAAAAGTCCATGGTATTTTGATAGGGATTGCATTGAACGTGTAAATTGCCCTGGGTAACATTGACATTTTCACAATATTAATTCTTCTAATCCATGACACTTGATGGGATGAGCACTGGGTGTTATTCTATATGTTGGCAAATTGAACACCAATAAAAAATAAATTTATAAGAAAAAAGATTTAAAAAAAAATGAAATCGGGCAGCCCGGATGGCTCAGCGGTTTAGTGCTGCCTTCAGCCCAGGGCGTGATCCTGGAGACCCAGGATCAAGTCCCATGTCGGGGTCCCTGCATGGAGCCTGCTTCTCCCTCTGCCTGTGTCTCTGCCTCTGTGTGTGTGTGTGTGTGTCTCATGAATAGATAAATAAAATCTTTAAAAATAAGTAAAATAATTAAATCAAACTCTAGATTGTACAAAGTTAGAAGAAACATAGCAAAGAGAAGTGAAATGTACAGAACATCCTCAGATCTTATTATATTCATTACTTTTTTTTATGCTATCCCTTTACTAAACTTTTTACAAGAGTTGCAAGCAAATAAAATGTTGACTGGTTTGTCTGTCACATCTTTTCTCTCTAGTGAAGGTGTAAATGAGCAATAAAATGGTTACCTGGTTGGTAATAGAACAGAGACAGTGAAAAAGTGGAGAACCAAAGCAATCTATAAATAGGCTAATGAGAACCAGAGTAACTGAGTAGATTGCCAATGATACTGTCTTCTTCAGAAAAGAAGGAAAGTGAGATATATATATATATATATATATATATATATATATATATATATATATTTGATTATATATATATAATCAAATAGACTTTCTGGGATTAACCCCATGAAAGCCAATCTATAAAATATTAGCTTTCTTAGAGTTTCCTTGATCTAAGAAATAACACAGGGCAAAACAAAAGCAAAAATGGTCATAGCCTGAAGACCCCAGGTATTCTGTGTCCTACGCTCCACTGAGCTACATCTCACAAAACCTGCATGCAGTACTATGGGCTGGCATCAATCTCTAATGGGAAGAATGACTTTATAAATTCCACATTGCCATTAGAATTATCTTACAACATAAATGTTACTACCCTATGTAAAGTCTCACAGTAATTTATTTGCCATTGCCCATGGGATATAATTTAACTACTTTAATAGTAAATAAGAAGTTTCCATGGTAATTAATATCTACCCTTCAAGTGTCTTTTCTTATCCCTTCACCTCACTGTTTACCATGTTCTCAGCACACATCCTGTAAGAAAAGTTATATTGAAAACTGACCATTTAGAACTTTGCAAATGCCCTTGACTCTATTTGTAATGCTTGATGATCTTCTTTTTGTACTTCAAAGATCAGGTGCGATGTCATTGTTTGCTCCTTCCATCTCTTCTACCTCAATTCACTACTATAGATCACCTTATTTAGACTTGAAAGAGACTTGGAAGTTTTGTTATTTCCTGAAACCCAGCCAGCATTTTTTCCATACTTCAGTTGTCACACATACCCCCCTATATCGGTGAATTGTGAAGAATATAACCGTGGAATCAGAGAGATTTGGATTTCAGCTCTGCCGTAAGCCAGGCATCTCTGGATTTCTTTTAAAACTTCTGTTAGTCTTAGTTTCCTCATCTAAAAAAATAATGAAACTAATGTCAATCTCATAAGACTGTTCTGAGGATCAAGTGAAAAAACGGAGAGAAACTGTTTACTGCAATACCTAGAAGTCAATGAAAACTAACTGTGAGGGACACTTGAGTGGCTCAGTGGTTGAGCATCAATCAGCCTTTGGCTCAGGTCATGATCCTGGGATCAAGTTCTGCATAAAGCTTCTGCAGGGAGTCTGCTTCTCTCTCTGCCTATGTCTCTGCTTCTCTCTGTGTTTTTCACAAATAAATAAAATCTAAATAAATAAATAAATAAATAAGAAAGAAAGAAAGAAAGAAGAAGAAAGAAAGGAAAGAAAGAAAGAAAAAGAAAGAAAGAAAGAAAGAAGAAAGAAAGAAAGAAAGAAAGAAAGAAAGAAAAGAAAGAAAGAAAGAAAGAAAGAAAGAAAGAAAGAAAATTGTGGGTAATTTTCTCACTAAATTATGCAATAAAAATCTCATTCAGTTTTGTGTCTCCAGCACCTTTTCATGGTGCCGGTCTCAAATATGAAGGATTTTAATTACTCATGTCATTCCTTATTCTGTTTTGTGCTTCTATTCCAGAAGAACTGATCAGAAAGTCTATGATTATTTTAAAATTAACATCTAGAGGACTGTGTAAGTTTTCCCAAGGTTTTATCTGGAGAAAATATTCCTGGATGTCTAAGACCTAAGCCTCCCATCAGGGAGAGGTAGACACAATTGGGTGGGGATATGAGTACCATTTGCCTACTAACTTACTAGAGAGAAAATAATCTTTTCTTCAAACTGCAAAAGCTGACCACCACATCAAAAGAAAATCTCTTGTTTTTCTCTCTGTAGTCAGTGAGAGGGCATGCCTATCTACCACAGTCTTTCCCTTCATCCCATTTTGTGCTTCCTCTATTCTCCTCCACATGAAATTCATTCCTCGCATTATTCAGATTTCTTGAGAAAAGTTTTTAGTCACTCACTACTTCAGGACATAATTTAAATGACACTTCAGCACTATGGAAAGATCACATCTCTTCTCCACACCCAGACATTAACTCTGTCAGAGTCTGGTCATGGTGCCTCTACCTATATTGAAAGAATCCATAAGAACGAAAGAGAATATACAGACTATTTCCAGCACCACCACTTCTATTCTTGTTTTGAGATGATTAAGAGGAAAATACATGTCACAGCCTGAGCCGGAACCAAGAGTCAGATGCTTAGCAGACTGCACTACCCTGGCGCTCCTATACAATTGATATTTAAAGGGTTTTTGTATTTCCCCCAACCCCCAAGAGCCATATTGGAAGCTTTTAAGAAGTGTGAGCCAGTTTGGTCAGCTTAAAAGAAAACACATGGAATTGGAGTCAAAATGAAGTGCCAGGTCTCATTCTGCCACTATAACCTTCAGAATGTTCCTTCATCTCCTTAAGCCTCCATTTCTTTATCTTTGGCATGAAATTAAGCCTAAATAACATCTAATTGAGGTGTGCATATTTCTACAAACTATAATGAATAAATGTATTCTGAAATATTTAGGCTTGGATAGAACTTTTCACATTTAGAATCATGTTGACAAAATCATGGCTAATAGTTCCTACAGTGTCTATCATCCTCAGAAGCACTAAATTCCAGATTCCTATATAACCTTCTCCACCTATCTATTCCTGTAATATTTAAGATCATAAACAGTTACATTGAATTCTAATTTCCAATAAGAAAATATTGACTATGGCAGATGATAGCCTAGAATTAATTTCCAGAAACTAAGGAGTGAGTGAAAACAAAGACAATAATAAGAGTCTACCTAACATGGACTACCATGGTGATTACAATCCCACAAAATGCTTCCTACTGACAGACATCATATTAGCTCTAATATTAAACAAACTATTGCCAGGGTTTCCAACCAGATGGTCAGCAATCACGAGCTCCTTGCTGAGCAATTCTTGAAGGGGTGCCAAAGTGGTTGTGTGGTTCTCGTGATCTTCCTGGACGTCAGCCATGTTGTATCCCTTGTGACTTACATCCTGGGGACAAACACTGGCCACAAATCGTCAAAGCACGGTCATTGAGTTGCAATATCACGTGATCAGCAAATGCTCTTTGAGATGAGGAATAGAGGTAAATGCATATACTTGCTCACACTCCATAGTGAAAAGCTACCTTTTAAGTTCAATTACTAAACAATTTAATGCAACACTTTTCAGGCCCCATGATGTCCAGATACGCTTCTGCAGAAATCTAGAGGAAAGGACTGCCTCATATTCCTCAAGGGCTATGCAACAAAAATATTCTATTTGTACTCTTTGAAATTGGAAAGGTACTTGAGCCTTTGCCCTTGACATTGGTGGGAATAGCCCCCAACTTTTAAGAATCATAATGTCTTAGATCACTTAAGGTTTCTCTTTATTTACGTCTCTACATTCCTTTCAGATACGTTTGTGCTACATACCTAATTGTGAATCAGGTCTGGAAAATTTTTATTCTTAATATTTGTAACTACTTGGAGAAAAATATTAAAAAGTGCCAATGAATGATTCCTGGAACTCCTTCAGTTCTCTGAGGTGCAAGGGGACAACAAAAGAAAAAGGACAACTCATGTTCTTATTTTTTCTATCATTGTTTTATAACAGTTGACAAATCCTTAGCTTTTCTGAGACTCAGGAACATAACTTGAGAAAACCAGAGGACTTCTGGAGTCTCCACTATCCCTGACATCTATGGTTCATACACAAAATAAATGGAAGTGACTAACTATTGGAAACTTGTTGTAATGGCATATCATTTGTCACAAGACGTAAAAATCCTTCATGCTCCTGAGCTGTTGGGAAGCAGAAGCATGAAGGAAAGTGAGGATGTGTACATGTTGTGGGGTTTTTCCTGTGATCTTTAAATAAAATTAATCATTTTTATGTCTGATTACAAATGTAATCATTTTTTGCCAAAAGCATTAAAAATTACAGAATAATAATAAATAAAAATCACTAATAACTAACAAAGAGAAATAACCCTTGAGATTTTGAAACGGAATTCTCCAGTCATTTTTATATTCCATCTTATACACATATATCTTTAACACACTCAGTCTTTGTCTTTAACAAAATTGAGGTATCTCCTTACTGTTTGTAATCTGATTTTATTCTTTGGAATTCACCTGATACTTGTTCTAATGCCATTAAATATTTTTCAACAATAGAATTTAAATAGACGTATCTTAAAAAAAATAGACGTATCTTTGCACTATATGGATAAACAATGATGCATGTATTCAATCATTTTATACTGTGAAGTTAATTTATTCTCAAATTTTGCCACCACAAATAATGGTAAAATAAACATTCTGATAGATAAATACTTTTGCAAATGTCTCATTATTTTCATATGTAAACTTCCCCAAATGAAATTACTAGGCCTAGTATCAAAATTAATTTTTAGGTCATCAAAACATAAATCATTGAAATATATTTAACATTAAAATGATAAACTAAGAAAATTCTAGAGATGCAGAGCGTTATGGAGTCCACAGAAAAGATCATACTCCCATTTCTAGATGGCAAAAAAAGCTCCAGAGTCAACAATTTTTTCACCCACGTTATTGTTAGAACCTGAGGTTAGAGTCATAGTCTATACCCCAATTTAGCGGCCTTATGTCCAACAATAATGTCTTTCTCCTTTTCCCCAACAAAGGGTTCTCATTATTTTTATTTTTAGTGGTAAAGTGGAGAAGTCCACAAGAAGTAGAGGCACTGGCTCTGTCCCTCCAAGGAGGGTGCACACTGGAGGAAGTCAGTATCCTGTAGCTATCTGGTGCCAGCAGGGGACTGAACAGACCTAGACTGAGCACTCCCTACTCGCTTTTTGAAGACACAGCTACTGGAGTGCGACAGTCCTTGCTTCCTCTGAAGCTATCTTATCAGTTCCCACTCCTGATGCCCTGTGGATGCAGGGAAATTGTTAGCATAAACCCTCCCATAAACAACTCAGTCAGCCGAAGTGCCAAAATTAAGCTTCTTAATTTAGCACTTTGATTTAAAAACCTGTTTCTCTCTCAGTTTCAAGTCAGTTATTTATAAAAGTTTTCACTTATCTGACAGAGTCCAGCTCTTCCAAATAACTTTCCCCTCCCTCTGGGAAGCCCTTATTTAGTAGCTTGCCCTCTGAAACAATGAAGAAAAGCACACCTAGGGACATACGGACAAAAGGCCTCAGGAATTGCCAGAAAGGAAGACATTCTAAATGAGAGGACCCTGATTTCACTGAATTCAACATCATAAAGCAAGAGCCATCCAGAGAGGTCACTAAAATCAATCATGTAACTATTTAATGAATATTTGCTATTGGTTGCCTGGCCCTGTTTGGAGGCCTGGAATAGAAGATTTAAATCTGAAATTCACAGATGTTGCTCATGTACAGCTTCCATGTGAATCAGAGTCAATGAAATTAGAGCTAAGAGAGACAGTAGAGATAATCAATTCTAGTCTTTCAATGAGGCCAGTATAGCAGGCAATTGGGCATTCAAGTTCCGCATCTTTCATATTGCAGCTCTACAGGAGATATTCAACACCACATGCCAAGAGCTCACCATACCCCAAATGCCCTTTCAATTACTGAAGAAAGAACAAACCATTTACAGTGTACTTGTGTTCAGTTTCGGTGCATTGTCTTCAGAAGTCTAGAAACTTTTAATATTGCCAGATTCTTCTTGATATTTTATAAGTATTATATAATGTATACATGATTTCTCTTTTTCTTTTGTTTCTTGGAAGTTGAGAGGTGAATGGGAAATCCAATTAACATCTAAATTTGTCTTTATGACCTATATTTTTTTTATGTTTACATATTGTTGATTTTCTACTTATATTTTATTTGTGTTGTAAGTGGCTTAAAATTCTTTATGAGATAACTAAAGTCTATACTAAATTAACTTAAATGTCTGGCATTTCATGATGATGGTGTTACTGCACCATCAACCTTTGATAACTGAATTATAAAGTGGGATGAGAAGTAGAATGAAATCCTGTTTGAAGTGGCTTTGAATAAATTTTTTTAAATGCAGTTTAAAAAAAAAAAGTCCAGATAGTGTATCTAAGGCATCACTACTAATCAGGATGCTTGTATTAACTGTTTCACTTCTACACTTGGATGAGCAAGTATTTCTATATGACAAAGTGAACCTGCTACCATAGTCATTGTCAGCCTTTGGGTCCAATCATTTTGCTGAATTCACAGGGTTGTCTTAAATGGAAAAAATATATATGGAAGGGGTCAAATATATAAGTGTACTTTTTAAGTCTATAAAGTACTCTTTCCATATAAGATTAGTTCTTTTAATAAAATCAGTATACTGAGATTGCATGTCTAACCATAATTATTTACCTTATTTGTTGCTTATTATCAAGCTCAACTTATGAGGATATTAATGATAATAATAAGCTGTGAAGGTCATCCCGGGCTAATCATAGCAGATGCACATAAAAAAATATATCAGTATGAAACACACCCAAGGAATCTCATTGATGTGGCATGAAGTCAGAGAAATTTTTTTGGAACTGAAAGTCAAGAAACATAAGATACCATTCCAGTTCTGCCTTTTCCTATTTGGCTTTGAGCAAATCACTTCCTTGTGTGAGCCTTTCTTCTTTTGCTCTGTGAAATAAGGGTATTATGGAAGATGGTCACCCAGGTGCCAGTGTCCTTAGGCTTGAAGATTTCACTGATGTTTATTAATCAGAAAAAATAAAGACAGCAAGAATCCCATCTGACATTTAGAGATGATTGGTCGAGGGACCACGAGTTTCCCAGAAGTGGAGAATGTAAATTTGAATAAAGACGTGATGTAACTTTGAAGGCAAAGTGACTGTGTCTCTGTCAATTCCTGAGTGACGGGCTCCCTGGGTGGCTCTGCTGGCCCTGGGAAGACAAACCGTATTTGTAGTCAGCATGGAACAGACTGTAGGTCAGAAATGAGCCCCTTTAGCCACACTTGAATGACTGGATAGCAGCCTTGTCAGATGTGTCTGTGCTCAGTGTCGAGAACAGTGATAGACATATGCTGGCCATCTTTCCCTTCCGTTAATATTCTAGACATTTAGGAAGAATGTCTTGTAGATCAAGAATTCAGAAGTCAGTTACTGGATGTGCTTAGATTTTGCAGCACAGTTTTTCTGTTCAAATGCAACCTTCTACTACTTGAATGTTAAAAGATACCTATGGTCCTCCCCTGGGCCCATCTCTTTCTACTTCTGAAAAAACAACTTAAAACTTTTTGCTTAGATTCAGTCTTGAAATTTGTGCTGATTGATATTGATGTCCTCATTTGTATCCTTGGTGTTGATAACAGAAAGAAGTTCTAGCTCTTTGAAGTAAATGTGTTCAAAAGGACCCCTAATTATCTTCTCTTAGTTGGAAATCGGTATCTTACTTTACCTCCTGACCAGCATAAATTTATGTGAAAATGGATGAGACTTTAACAGAAAACATATCCTGTTCCCAAACCAGCATATATATATATAAACTTGGGAATAAAGAAAGAGAAAAATGAAAGTTACAATTAAGTGTGGATGAATGCAACTTTATAAAAAGGAATAATGGAAATGGAAATGCAACTAACTCTCCAAAATTATAGAATTATAGAGCTGATAGGAACTTCAGAATCATTTTATCCAAATCCTTCAGTTAAGAAACAAAGAACCTGGGCTCAAGATGATAAAAATAGCCTGCTCATAGCCAGCTGGCTACTTAGTGATAAAATCAGAATTAGAATTCGAGTCTGTATAACTTATTTATTCCATTTGAAATTATAAAATCGTGAGGTCAAGTCTACGCCTTTATTTATGTAATAACAATTTTTTAATACTTTTAAGAAAAAAATTATGAAAGTTACTCTTTTAGGAGGAAATATCTTATGCTACTTACTATTAATCTTAAGGAAGTAAACTTCAAAACCAATGCCAGGATATTCCTTAAAGAATATTCTTGGGGCATCTCGCTAGCTCAGTCAGTAGAGCATGTAACTCTTGATCTCAGGGTGCTAAGTTTAAGTCCTGTGTTGGGCATAGGACTTACTTTACTTTAAAATATGTGTGCATGTGTGTGTGTGTGTGTGTGTATTTTCTCACTGAAATTATAAAATGAGGAATTTTCATAATTAAAATTTTCTGGCAGGTATCATAAAAAAGCTATCTGCTCCCTAAAACTATGAGCGAGGACTCTGGATATTTTCCTCCCTGGAGAGCTCCAAAAGGCAATTAGAAAGTATAAGGAAAAAAAAAAAAGAAAAAGAAAGAAAAGAAAAGAGGCCCAGGGATTAGAATGTAACAGGGCCCAGTATAATAAGGATAGGCACTATAAATTAATTCTATAATAAAATAATAAAATATTGGATAAACATAATCTGACTGGTAATCTCACTGATGTACTGCAATTTATTCCAGAGATTGGGAAAGAGAATACAGATGGATCACACTATACATCATCCATCACCACACTTGGAAAACCAACTTCAAGTTCCCACTCAGCAGAATGCAATGTGTAATCATTACTCGCATTTATCTCCCAGATATATGTACTCATACACATAACAAAATGAACTATGTAGACGAATATATATTGGGTGTCAAAAGAATGACATAAAGAGTAGAAAAAGGCAAGAAAAGTAGGAGAATAAAAGAAACAACGTTTGAGTAGGATGTTCTGTGGGCCAGGCTATTTGTATATAATTACATTTCAATTTTTCAATAAAGAAGTGAAGCAAATACTACTATTCTCACATCAACAATAAAGAGGCCAGTACTCAGGAAGGTTAAATACCCTGCCCTAGCTCATAAAATCTAATAAGTGATAAAGTCAAAATTCAAACTGATACACATCTGACTTGAAGAAGAGAGGGAAATCCCTGTGAACTAGGGTAATTAAGGAAAGCTTAATTTTATGCAACCTGAGAATGGCCTAATAGAAGAAAGATACAGAGAAGGCATTCTAGAAGAATATGCATGGAACTAAGTATGAAAAAAATAAAGGTAGATGGTAGATAGGTCACTTGAGAAACTAAGCTTCTGATTAAAATTAAATTTATAATAGATAACTCGAGAATCCACTCCAGTTAGCTTTCTTTCTGGAAGAGTGTTATGCTTTTCTAGAAAATATATGTCAAAATTTAGCAATCTCTAATGCCCTGTTAAAATAATCTCGTGGCATGTGGAGGAAGACTGATTCTATGGTGGCCCCATGATTTCCCATCTTCTGGAATTCATGTCTTTACGTAATCTCTTCCCTTGAGCGTGAGTGGCACCTGTGACTTGCCTTAACAGTAAAATATGACAAAGATGTTGACTTGTCACTCCTATATTATGTTTACATAATATAACACTTCATCTTGTTAGCCAACGAGCTCTTGCCTTCCTGCTGGCCCTGAAGAATCAAGCTGTCATGTTGTAAACTGCCACAGGGCAGACCACACGGCAGAAAACTGTGGACAGTCTCTTGGAGATAGTGGCCTCCAGTCAATACGCAACAAACAAAAAAACAAAAACAAAAACAAAACCAGAAAGTTCACATTCTACAGCGCGAGGAAATGAATTCTGCCAATAATCTGAATGAACTTGAAACTGAATCCTTCTATGATTGAGCCTCCAGATAAGAAGGCAATCTGTAGGCACTTTGGTTACAGCCCAGTTAAAACCCTGAAGCAGAAACCCCAGCTAACTGTGCCCGGACTCCTGACCTGCAGAAACTGCAAGGTAATGCCTTGGTTTTGGTCAGTTGTTATGCAGCATGGATAACACGCTTTCCATATGGTGACTTGTCCAAGCTGGAAACTCACAAAGAGCTGTAGTTATTAAGGAATCTCCAGTCTTAGACCGTTTGTTCATTCTAGTTGCATTTCTGATAGTGATGACTCTTAATGACATAAATGGGATAGTAATTTGTTCAGCTGTTTCTAACACATGTGAATCATTGGAGACAGCTTCCAGAAACTATTCCTCTAAGTAGCATATCTGGATGATATGGCCTGCTGTGTGCCTTCTGCCCTTAAATTGTTCCTGCTACTTGTAGTCATGACCCTTTTATCACCTCCATTAGGGAATAGGTCACACCAGAGTCCCTGATTAGCTGGAGTGACCAAATAAATCATTGTCCAAACTGAAACAATCTTAAGAGCACAAGGAAAGAGACTGGTCTTCTCTGCTTCTAAGATATCATGATTCTGTGTTGTGAAAGCTTGAAATCTTAGATTTCATGGGTTTCAAATTTTGATGGAACTCAAAGGTGATATATGATGCACATTAATCAGTATCAGTAGAGTAAAACAGTACTGTTCCATTAAAATTGTCATGGCAATGGCTTTCAGTACAAATTTATAGTGTATCTTTTCTGACAGCCCAAATCTTTTGGTCCATGCAGCCATATATAGTCTCCATGCAACTGCAGATCATTTATTTTAGCACTTGAAATAACAACCGGATTCATTTGATCCTGAGTAATCTTGTACTCACACCTTGTTTTTGATTGTTGCTCTTGTTTTGCCAAAACAAAAATAAAGCTAAAGTGTTTTACCAACAGAATGTGTCTATCCCAAAGGAATAATGGAGATACCATGATTTTTCTAGTCCTGGAAGATTTCATGAGGAAGTACCATATGAACTCATGTAGAATTATTTTTATGTTTTTAATTTTTTTTTAAGTTTCACATTACCGGATGAGAATTACTCATGAATTCCTACATGAATTACTAGGTCCAATAAGATCCGCGCTTACAGTAAAGTCTATGTGATAGAGAAATATTTGGTAATATGTTTGGTTTTAATACAAAAATACAAAATTGCATTTTAAGTACTTTGTAAAGAGATCTGAAGATTGATTTTTGTCTATAATTCAATTTGTGGGTTGAATACCTGCTATAGGCTGCCTGTGTCTTCTCTCACATTCCCTCTTTTAACCATGTCAATTTGATTGTTAGAAGCTCCTTAACCAGAAGGGCAGAGGCTAAAGAAAAGAACAGTTGTGAAAATCAGTTCAGCTATCGCCCTCATAAAATTTTAGTGAAGACATTTGAAATTACTAGTTGGAGGTTTCATATCTCCTTGCAGACTTTCCTCCTTTAGGTATAATTGAGAGTTATCTATGTATGAGTTCCATAAGCCACTTTAGAAATTATGATGTTTATTTGCACTTGAATATTCAAAAAAAATCCGTGAAAATATTTTAGGCTATTACCTATGAGTAGAAGATTTTCTTTAGATTCCACTTAAAATGCAATATTGTTTAGCCTTGCGTATTTGCCTTAAGTAGTCGGTAGACTTGAACTTAGTGGAATCTATAAAACCACTCATTCAGGGAAAACAAAGTAAATGGAAGAAGAGAAGAATTTTACCACCAGCAGATAGATTTTAGATATGAAGTAAAGAAGAACTTTTGGGGTGGTAAATAGTGGCTACATTTTGGGGAAAACCTAAGAAAATGAGTAAAGAAATTTTCTTCTAAGCTTCATTTAAACACAGGGCACATTCTTTTCACTGAGCTGTTTTTCTTGTGGCCTTACTGGAAGGCAAGGTGAGCCAGGTGAAATCACAGCTCTTTCTATACTCAGTGGTCCTATGCAAATCATTTCAAACCCGTTTTATTTAAAAAGTTGCTTGCACATGATTTCCTGCCTTTGACAAATCTTTATGATATTGCTGATGAATCTTCACATGCGTGATAGCATAAAAAAAGTCACTTCTGTTTAGATTCAAGAAAGATTGCCATCAAATCCCACTACACTATTTCAAATGGAGTTTCCGTAAAAGCTGTTCAGAAGGCCTCACGATTACATCACAAAAACACAACACATAAGAAAGGCAAAAAAAAAAAAAATCAACTTTCAGAAGTCTAAAATAATCACTGATTAGAGCAGCAGTTTAAGAGAGTCACAAGCACACTAAAGCTGCATTGATTTATATTCCACTATTATGAAATTTTAAATGATTACTTGACAGGTAGATCTTTGAAAAAAAAAGTTTCCATGTAATTATGTAGTATAAATAATATGGTTTGGATAAATCCAGCATAGGAATTAATTTTGAAATATTAATATGGAGGCAAATCATTGGCCAACTTCAAAGGCATCTATTGTTCAATAGGCTCAAACACTAGCTTGTAATCTTCCCCCTCCAAACCTGGTTCTCTCAGTTTTTTCAATTTGTTAAATTAAACCACAATCTATCATTCTTTATGACAGAAATAATTGTTGATATCCCCACTACTCCCCAAACAAATCTCCTTTAATAAATCCTGTCTGTTTTATGTACTGAAGAGTTCTCATGCCTGTGTATGTCTCCTCTTCTCCAATACCGTCATCGCCCCCCAGTCCAACTATTATCTTTTTGCCTGTATTTCCGCAATAATCTCCCAACTACTCTCCTTTCCAATCCTTTTTCCTCACAGTGGCGAGAAATTGCTTTTCAGAATGTCATTCCCAACCTATACCTCTTAAATTCTTTATTCACTTCTTATTACTCCTAAGATAAAGATAGAGTTATTTAAAGTCACCGACAAAACCAACTTTGTGTAGTCTAGCCCTGCCTACATCCTCTACCTGAAAACACTCCCGTCTATCCTTTGGGAGAAAGGATTACTTACTGCCTTTTCCTTGTGAAGAGTCCTCTGCTTTGAGTAACACCACTAGCGTGTTGTCTACCCTTGCTCATTCCAGTCTCCATTTACCTGCCACCTCCACCTCTCTTGATTGGTTCTGTGCTCCTCCGAGAAAGAAACAGGCATTCAACATTGACCACCAACCACTACAGCAGAATTGTCTTTATTCTCACCATTCCAGCTTTCTCTCTTCTGCCAGAGAATTTTCTCCATGGTTCTCCCTCTGCCCGGGACATACTTCTCTTCTCTTATCACTTCCTATATTTCAGTTCAAGTTCTTTCTTCCTTTTCTCTTTCACTGAGGCAAATCCTCCTTTTATACACTGCAGGATCAATGCTTACTACATGACAAGTTCATAATTTTTTTCTAATGATTTGACTACCTACTATCCATCTCTTCACTATTCTAGAAACCCTCTGAAGTCCTGGGCTATCTTGTTTTTTTCTTCACTGAATTTCCACTACCTAGCACAGTTCCCTTTAAATATTTGTTGGTTGACTAAATCAATGAATAAATGAATGTCAGACATTCTTAGATAATGGTAAAAATGATAATAAAAACTCCATTTGATATCACTTTCTATGACAATATATACCACAACATTGATCAAATAAGCAGAACTATCAAGTTGTAAGAAACTTTGGGTGAATTTATATTTATCAAATATTTCATAATTCAGGTTTTTTCCTATTTAGCTTAGATCCCTCCCTGCCCCCCCTCACACACTATGTTATATTGGCAAGGTTCTACTTTATGTAAATAATTTAATATAAGGAATGCCAAAGGAGAGGGCTAAGGACTAATTCATCAATCGATTCATAAAATATTTGCTAATTGCCATTCCTACATTTGGACAAATTGCTTAACTTCTGGCGGGTAAGCCTCATTTCTTTAAATGTGAAGTTAATATCTATATCACATGACTACCATTGTGCTAAAAACAAGATAAAGTATGTGAAATTGCCCTGCATATCACGTGTTCATTGTAGGCTTTCAATGATGACTTTTGTTAAGTGTATAACATTTAACACTATTTTATTTTATTTTTACAATAGCCAAACAATTAGCCAAACAACAAAAGAGTTATTCCCATATCTCTATTTCATAGATCATAAATCTCAGAGAGTTTAAGAGGCTTGTTAATGTTTCCCAAGAATTAACAACAGAACTCATGATAATATGAGTTCTCCTGATTTCTACTACACTGTATAATTATTTTTAATGAGGGACGTGTGGTCAGAACTTAAAATACTGCAACCTGAGTCTTATCAGAGTTCAGAAAAGAGAGAGATGTCGCTGTTTAATAACAGTGGAGCTAAACATTAGGCCCAATGAACCATTTTGACATTTCTAATCAGCTGAGATAATACCTTTTCTCTAGGTTTGAACAATTTGCAAGTAAAACAGCCTCTGGAATTAAACAAAACAATAACAAATAAGCAAACTAAAACAGTAACTGTATCCCATTCCAGAAACAGGAGAAGAAGGTAAGAACTGGAATTTGCTGACACACTTTTTTAGTCTCCAGTATTTTATTTTTTATTTTATTTTATTTTTTTGGTTTCGGGAGTAAAATTTAGTGATTCATCACTTACACATAATACCCTGTGCTCATCACAGCAAGTGCCTTCCTTAATCCCCCTCACCAGTTTATCCCATCACCCTCTACCTCCGCTCCAGAAACCCTGTTTGTTCTCTATAGTTAAGAGAATCTCTTATGATGTGCCTCCCTCTCTTTTTTTTTTTGACACATTTTGAGTTTATTTTTTTTTCTTTTCCAATTTGTATTTTGAAATATCTTCACGTTAATTTGCAGCTATTTTATTTCACATGCTTTGAGTATTTACTGCCTCCTCCTTCTGAATGATCTTTGCCTTTCCTGATACTCCACATATAGGTTCTTGGAATTACTACCCTCTCACTTCTTACCTCTACATTACCCAAATGTCTTCATCACTTTCCCCAATTTCTATTGGCATCTTCTCTGTGTCCTTAACAATGAGGCTTCCTTGTTATGCACTTCCTTGATTTATGTGTTTTTATACAATATTCACTGCCAAGACATCTGCTCCCTTCCAGTCATTAGAAACATGTAGAAAGAAAAAATATTCATTTCTCCAATGAAAACCACTTAAATGGTTAAGTAAATTCATTAATAGAAATTCTCCATTACTTTTTGTTCCCTTTGTTCTGACTTATCTACTACCACCTAATATCTTCAGGACTATATTTCTGCCCTCTCTCAAATATTTACAGAGTATCTGTACGTCTTGGGTTTTTACCTCCTTGGGATTGTAAACAAAGAGACAAGAGATGATGGTGAGAGATACGTACATAAATACATACATACACGGAGTGTACATTTGTGAGTATCTGTGCATGTATTGTGTGCTTCCGTGTATGCGTGTAGTGCCTGTCCTCAAAGATCAGAAAAGGAAACAAATAATTATAATTTAAAATATCAATGAAAACAAAGTATAATCTATTTCTTTCTCTAATGACCCTTAGGCAGTATCCACTGAACTGAACTATATGAAATTGTCAATATTCAATGGTTTATGACCACATAAGGAAAAAAATGGCTTTGTCATAATATTTAACCTAACCAAAGCATCGAAACCATTTGTCAAAAAGGAAAAAAAAAAAATGTCATTCCCAAACTAAACCCAGCTGTTCCTTCACCATGAACTGAGATAACTGAATTACTTCACTTTTTAAATGAATTAATGGAACTGACCTGCTTGGGCCTTCCATAGAAGCATTTTAATTTAAGCAAACTTTAGTTTCAATGCTACTTTACTCACATATGGAGTGTAGTTAATATAAAGTCAAAGGCCAGTGACCCACTAATTGGTGCTCCCTTTTGGCCTCTTCCAGTGGAGCATGCACAAGGAGAAAAATCTGCGTGGTTGCCTTAAACGCTCACTCTTGCGCTCCCCCAACCACTACCCCACCTCTCTCTCTCTGACTGTGCTCCAAGGCAAACTTAAGCAAACGTTTTTTTTTTTTTTTTTTCCACAGTCAGGCAACATTTATCCTAACCAACATTTACCCAAATCAATACATTTTAATTGAAACTAATGGCAGTTAGCTTAAACCAACAGATTTTTCACTGGCCTAAGTACATTAAATCAATGTATTTCTCAAAATTGCTATATCTTATGTAAAACAATGCATTTTCATTTTATCCAGGACACATTTTTATTCCACTCTAATCTGCCAAGTTAAAGAGTCAGACTGAAGTAATAGATTTCTTTTTTTTTTCATACCAGCCCTAAGATCTTGAATGAAAGAAACATATTAATCATTCAGATATATGAATTCGATTTCATTCGATTTAATGTAACAGACATTTATTGAGCACCTACTGTTTGTGAGATACTGTGTTTGACACTCTGGAGAGTACAAAGTGATTAAGATAGAGTTCCTGCCCATAGAAGCTCATAATTTAGTGGTGAATACTTCCATGGACAGGATTAATTATAACATAAGACAAACAGCAAGGGAAATGCAGTGGAGGAAGATATTAACTATGACTGAGGGGCTCAGGAGGAGCTATGAAGGAGGTTGCATTTAAGCTCATCTTTGAACAATAGATACCTGTAGTGGGAAGAACATGCTAGATAGATTGGATGGCTGGGATGATATATCAGTTTGATGATACCAGCTATTATAACTAAATATACCTCCTAAATGTTCAATAGCTTAATGAAATAGAAATTAATTTCTCACTACACAACAGTCCACAGTGGCTGTTCCCGGTCAGGAATCAACTATCCTTAACTGATGTTTCTAGAATGAAGGGTCCTTTCCAACTGGTGACTTTAACATCTCCTAGGAATTCAAAAACTCTGCATCCAGCAAGTAGAAGGAAAAGAGCTTGGAGAGCACACATTCACTTCTAACAGCCTTAGCTGAGAGTGATACCAGTCACTTCATCCTTTGTTCCGTGGGTAGAAACTCGATGCAAATGGACTGAAGATGTAGATCTTACCTGAAAAGCTATACCCTAGTGATAACTGTATACTATAGAAGAAGGAATATGAACTTAAGTGGACAGCCAGTTACTCTGCCACAGAGACACCAGGTGAGAAATACAGAGGGTTATGAATGTGGCATAAAAGGCATATAGGGAATATTTTCGGAGGTCGGATAGGCCAGAGGATGAAGAGTTTTGTACATCACCCTAACTATTAATTCTACACATATTGGGAGCCACTGAAAGACAAATTCCCTATGATCTCACTCACAGGTGGAATTTAAGAAAAGAAACTGATGAACATAGGAGGAAGGGGCAAAGAAAAAAAGGAGAGGGAAACAAACCATAAGAGACTCTTACTGATTGATAGACAACAAACGGAGGACTGATGGAAGGAGGTGGGTGGGGGATGGGCTAGATGGGTGATGGGGATTAAGGAAGGCACTTGTGATGAGCACTGGGTGTGGTATGTATGTGATGAATCACTGAATTCTACTCCTGAAATCAATATTGCATTGTATGTTAACTAAAATTTAAATAAGTGAATAAATAATAAAATTACAAATTAATAAACGAGACCCCACAATGTCCCCCTCATGCCTTCCATCATAGGAGGACAGGGTGAGAAGTTAGCAGTCCACAATCCAGAGAGAGCCTTCACCAGTACCTGACCACACTAGCACCCTGATCTAAAACTTATAGTCTCCAGAACTGTGAGAAATACATTCGCATTGTTTATAAGCTACCCATTCTGTGGCAATTTGTTATAGCAACTCAAACCAACTGAGACAGACCCCTATTTAATTTTCTTACCCATCAAATGAAAAAAGCAGTGCCTCTTTGAGAGGGTGGTTTACCCTGCGGTTTACTTCTAGATTACCCAAGAGGACAGTAATGGGAACTTTTATAATTGTTTCTTTTAAAATGAGAATATATGGTTATGTCACCTAGGTTATATAAGCTTAAGTAGAACAATTCATGAGACGGTAACATAGCCGTCATTTTTTGAGGAACTACAATACACTAGGTGTGCTATGTACATTATTTCTAATCCTTACATTTTAAAAACCTGGCCTTCAGATAGCCTCCCCTATCCTCTTCATTCAGTCTACTGAATTCCATCACTGTGATGTGAGTAAACTGCTTAAATGCTCTGTTTTCAAGAAGGTGCACCTGCACTGCAACTGGGCAAAGCTGGCAATTGCATGCCTAATCGGGCACACGATTGCACACTGACAACATGCCAGCATTTCCAGCAGGTGGGCCCATGAGAAATGAAATTAACTCTTACCTTGACAAGAGCCCGCAAACAAGGATTTGGTCCTCAGCTAGGGTTCGCTGTCCTCTCTTTGAGCATTCCATTACATACACAAGATTATTTGCTGCTTTATTGCTTACCTACAATTTACTCATGAATTTATCTGTGTTAATACGATTTATTGAAAATCATCTGGTTTGCAAAGCTTTGGATCTCCATTTTTTTGTCTTATCACATTCCTAAACCATAACATGTGACATATACATTGGTTATAAGTACATATGCGTTTGTTTATAAAAGTGGCACATTCTCTAACAATGAGAAAAAAATCCCTTTCACTCCCTCATCCTCAATGAATTTCCTGATAGTGTTTCCATCTTGCCAAATGGAACATTTCCCCCTCTTTGCCTCTCCCAGTACAGCTGATTTGATATGGTTGATTAAGAAGAAGAGACCTTCCTACTTCCTGTTCTGAGAAGGGAGGGATCATGTCTTATGTTGTTTTTTATAATGATTATGGCATCTGAGAATGCAGGTACTTTATCTTCAATTTTCAAGACCTATGAGGCTGCTGCCAACGAGCTTATTAAAGGCCACTGAGAAACTGAGCAGAACCAAGTACCTGGATTTGATCTATTGACTTGATTCCTTTATGCAAATTTCAAAATACAAATATCAGTTATGGGGCATTAGCTATAGAATTTCTTTAATTTATCACCATATATGGTTCTTGTTAACTTCCTATAGGCATGCAGAAGTGCTTTATACATCTGAACTTTGGAACAGGGATCTCTGGGTTAAAGTCTTTGTTCTATCACTTATCGATTATGTGATTGAGAATAAGCACTAAACCTCTTGAGTTACAGCTCTCTTTTCTGTATAAAAAAGGAATAATAATTAACTTACAATTTATTTTGATGATTAAATATGGAACATATTTAGAGTCCACCACAATGTCAGCCACCTAATAGTCTTTAAAATGTTGATATCAATCTGTAAAAATATATGACATAAGCTTAATGTTTACATACTAAAATTTATATGACACATATTAAATATATAACACAAAACTGAGTGGGATCTTTTTTTAAAGATTTCTATTTATTTATTCATGAGAGATACACACAGAGAAAGAAGCAGAGACATGGGCAGAGGGAGAAGCAGGCTCCATGTAGGGAGCCTGACGTGGGACTCGATCCCATAACTCCAGGATCATGCCCTGAGCCAAAGGCAGATACTCAACCACTGAGCCACCCAGGCATCCCTGGGCTTTTCTTTTTGCCCTGGATTTAGTGCTTGAGGCCCAAAGTTGAAGACAAATTGGTACTGTGTTGCCTACATGTAAAAAGAGAACTTGTAGTAATTGTGTCCTGACATCATCTACTGAGTCATACTTTGGGGAAGAGAACTGGCCCTAGTTTCAGGTGCCCAAAAGGAATGTTCCACTAACAGCTTTCTGGGGCTTAGAAACTAAGACCAAGAAGACAAAGTTAACTGAGAATGACTGGCATCCTAGGGACTGTAGTGTTTATGGTTAGAAAGGAGGTGCTCCTCCACTCCTTTGTGAAACTCTCACAATGTTAGAAGCACTCTTCCTAGAGACTAGTGTTGTCCTAAAGGAGGAAAGACTTGCATCTCTATTTCCTGCTAAGTGACTGAGAAACCACAGAAGCAATGAAAGTGAAAGTAAGGGTTGTTGGAGAGAATGACTTGCATTTTCTGAAGACTAGGAGTTTATAAGAACATAGAGCCTGGGATCCAGGTATTGCGAGGAGATTGCTGAATATTAGAGACTTGCTTTTGACAACAACAGGACAAAAAGGGATCACAATATCGTCTGCTTAGGGAAAAGATGGGGCAACTTCCTGCCTCATCCCAGTTTCCTGCAACCCTTAAAGGACATTGATAAGGAAACCAGTTATTCCTGATTCGAGAGAGCCCAAGCGCTTTGAGGTACCTTATGTTGGCCAAGTCTTAAAAACTAAGAGAGCATATTGGAGGCATGGATCACTAGTAAGAGCTGAAGAGAAGCATGACTGCTCTCTCTAAATGGGTTAACTGTAGTAGAGAGTGCTAAATTAAGGCTGATCACTGCCTCAACAAAGCTACATGAACTGACCACGTGGAAGCCAATCCACTGGCAGAGATACCAACAACGAACAGAACGGACCAAGCCAGAGTTAGATTAGGGATGCCTCTCACAACTAACAAGCTTGAAAAAATGATGTCTTCCTCACCTATTTCCCTTCCCATCCTTCACACAAGAAGCTTTAAAAGGGAACAGATACTAGAATAGGATGAAAAATGAAAACGAAGGCCCTTTCAACCTCAGATCTCTTTAAGCCACAGGTTAACTGTGTGCTGAGGGAAATGATGAATGATAATAATGAAAATAATAATTATTATAATGATAGCTAACACTTCTATCTCTTTCATTCTATACCAGGCAACATTCCAGGTTCTTCATGTATAGAAAATCACAAGAGCCATATGATGTAGCCTATTTTCCTATCTCCATTTCACTGCTGAGAAAATGGAGCTCATTTGAGTGTGAGTGACTAACCCAAAAAACCAGAGCTAATAGATGGGGCTCTTGGATTGAAATTAATAGAGTCTGGCTCCAATATTTGCACTCATAAACTGCAGTTCAGAATTGTAATATGGACTGAGATTCTAATATTCAAAATGTATACAAATTTTCATTGAAGGACATGAGAAGACAATTTGACAGAATAAGCTTGAAGACAGAGATCGAAGGAAAATAAAAGCATTGCATATGTATACCTTACCAGGTTAGCTGCTCAATAAACTCTCAATAAGCTGATTTTAAAAGTATAGTATATGTGATATATGGTACACACATATAACATATACATCGCAAATTGGAGGCTCATAAGGGCACCCAATAAATTTTTGTTAAAAGAATAATATTTGCTGATATAACAATAATTACTGTAATGTGTATCATTTGCTACTATAATGGGTAACATATGTGAAATTCTATGCAAATGTCCATAATTGAAATTATTGATCACAAGTTATTGGATTTATCTTTATTTCCTAGATGTTTGCCATGAGCTTTCTTTATTGAAAAGCCCGAGAAGATAAACACAGATGCACCCTCTTAAGAAAACAAACCCTCATTTTTTATTTTTATGTCATTACAATGGAAATGGTAGATGCTTGATCACAAGGGAAGTTTAATATTAGATTGAAGAAAATATTAAAAAGTACAGACACTGGCTAAAACAAGTCTATACAGGCACAGGGGAGGGTCCTGGTGACATGCTAGGTCTTCTCCACATCTAATTTTGATAATATGATTGATGATGTGATTTCTCATAAGTGGTGGAAAGAAACAACATCAAAACTAATCACATTATGCTGGCATTTGGAAGTCTAAATAAAAGGTATGTGAACTCATTACAGGAAGATATTTTTTCATTTGAAATTTAAATTTACCAGCCCATCCATATTTGTCTGGAAAACTTGTGAATTTGTTTGTAGATGAAAATGACCAGAGTTGAGCAATCAGTTCCAACTGATTACGGTTTATTATAGGCTGCACAGGGACTTCCTGGCGGTTACAGATCTGCCTTTACAATCCCAAGAATAGGGAGGAGGATGCCATGCTCTGAATCTTCATAACCGTGTTTCGCTGTCCCTTCAAACAAAGAAACGGCCCTCCAGATGCTAATGGAATTTCTCTTTGCAAATTTAGCTTCCTCTGTGGTTTGATTTTTCTGTAAAATGGAAATGTTTAAGAGTTTTAAGTTGCGAGGATAGTATGCCTTTATTTCATAGACGTTTCAATGATACAGTCATGGCTGTGTGGCAGTCTCTACCAAGGGGGAAATTAACTTTAATATAAAAACACGCAGCTAGGAGAACTCAAGAAGTCTATCATTTTTCCAATATGCAGTATTCAAACCCCACAGTTGCACACCCTACACTTAAGCTATCAAGAAATTTAGGCTATTTGAAATGTTACAAATGTGCAAGCAATACCCATTATCCTAGATGGGCGATACAATTTATGGAAGATATAATAAATAGAGGGAAATTTAGTATGTTTGTTCAATATAGAGTAGGTAATTGAAGTACAGGATCCAAAGTAAAACCATAAACAATAATTAGATAGTGGCAATGTGGAGAGTTGGCTGTGACCCACATAATAATACAGCTGAGCCTCAGCAAAGACAGAAGCTGGCTTGCAGTTGGAAGCAGATTATAAAGGGAATGTATGTTTAATAAACATCTGGAGAAACTGTGATAATATCCGAAGAGGAATCTTCTGAAGGAGGGAACTCTCTAATCTTAACCTTACAATCTTAATTTGTGGAGGAACATATGATTACGTAGATGTTATTATGTACATCTGGTGTGGAGTTAGCGTGATGTCGCTGGGAGCCTCAGCATTGAGCAAATTGCAGTAAAAATGTGTACAGTTGCTCAGTGCAGATAGTAGCACTAAAAGTTCTCTTTAAGGTTGTTGTACTCTCTAGGGTCTTGGGTGCGAATAACAGAAAGAGAGTCTGTCTACTTTAAGGCAAAAATAAAATTTAAAGGAGGGTCACAAGAAGCTCACAGCATTACTGGGGGGTTTGAGGAAAGGATTTGAAAAATGAGAAGGCCCAGGCAGCAGGAACAAAGTGAACAATGCGCTGTCATTTCCGTTGGAAGACACATTTTCTAATTAGTGTCTACCACTCACTCAGGAGCCAAACTACCGGGAGAGAACCCCTGATGGACTGATGGCGAAGTGAACGTGCACCCCTCGTTGCACAGAACAGGGAGGGGTAGAATATGTTCCTTGAATCTTTCCTCAGGAGGCATATGCTTTCTGATGCCTATTACATAATCAAATTATAGGTATAATCATATCATAGATAATTTATCTATTATGTAGTAATATGTAACATAACACGTACCATAATAATATATTTTAAAAATACTCTAGAAAGCGCTAGGATGCAAAAGCTCCACCTTTCAGGAATCTCTTTCAGACATGAATCATTGCAGGAAGTAGGAGGAAAAAAAAGCAGTACAAGATAGAGCCCAAAGAGGTAGTTGCTACTACCCTCATTTCACACGAGTGGAGAGAAACCTAAGAGAGTAAAATAAGATGCCACACATTTACAGCCTGAAAGGAAGGAAATGAATATCATGTCTAATGTACAATGAGGCAGTTGAGATGGGCATAGTTTATTGACCAAATTGGGAAAATTTTGAGACTGAAAGCATCGCCATTAATATTTTTGACAGGACAACAGGTTTAGACACAAGTATCCTTGGCATATCATATCCTTGGCATATCAGAATGCAACAAGCCTAAAAAAAAAAAAAAAAACATACAAAGTACACAGTTTACTGGCTTTGGTCACTTTGGTCAGAAGCAACCAGAACAGAGCTGCCCCAATAGAACTTTCTACAGTGATAGAAATATTCTATATCCAGGTGTCCAACATGAGGAATCTGTCCAAAGTCTGGCAGTCGCTAACCACATTTGGCTATTGACCCCTTGAAATGTAGCTAGTGTGACTAAAGAACTAAGTTTTTGTTTTGTTTTAATTTTATTTACTCATTTGAGACAGATAAACAGAGAGAGAATGTGCACGTGTGAGCTGGGGGAGGAGCAGAGGGAAAAAGGGAAGCAGATTCTTCACTGACCAGAGAGCCCGATGTGGCCATGGTGTGGCGCTTGATGCGGGGATTGATCCCTGGATCCTGGGATCATAACCTGAACCAAAGTCAGACTCTGAAGCCATTGAGCCACTCAGCCACCCCTAGAAGTAAGTTTCTGACGTATTTGATTTTAATTAATGTAAACAGCTACATGCCTCATGGCTACCCTTAAGGACAGGTCAGAAGTAGACTTACTTAACGTTCACTATATTTTTATAGCTATTTATTATAGCACTCTGAGAGGTGTTTTAACATGGGACTTTATCAAGACAATAGGTGTCATTAGACAAAAAAGTGAGTAAGTGAAAAAACATACAACTAGAGAGGGGCTGGAGGACTGAAACCTTTTTTTTCCTAATGCATTGCACTGATACTAACGGGCAGCTCACGGTATACACAATCTACCGCATACAACCAATGACACTAAAACCAATCATAAGCAGCGCCATGACACCTGTCTGTTGACTATGGGATGTCACGGTGACGGCAAATTGCAATAAAAGTTTCTAGACACCTTTCATTGGTACGCCGGCAACAAACAGTGTGTATCAACTCCAGTCCATAGATCACGTGGCAAGGGGCCATGCTATAGGTACAATATCTCAAGTATAAACCTACCATGTTCATAGAAGCTATTACAAAAGATGGGGAGGAAGAAGGAGAGAAATCAGCCCTCCACTTTAATGGCCCGTGTATTAGATACACAGCATGTTATCTGCACCCCGTTCTTACTGAGATCACTAATGGACATTTACATTCCCAGCAAATAAAGTGCTCTGTCGTTCAGCTCCACTGGATCCAATGCAGAGAATCCAGATGGAAAAGCTCTGCAGCTGTTGTGGGGTAGAGCTGAGGGAAGTGGTTCTCAGTTTGCCCTTACAGATCGCTCAGATAGGAAAATAAATGGGAAATACTTAGATTTCTAGTCGGCAGGAGGGTAAGGGGATCAATGATAACGGTAACTAGGGGGTAACAATGTAGTATCCTGAAAGAGAAAATCTGCTAATCACTTTGCTGGGGAAAGTTAATGCTGTTTTTACAGTTTACTCACTTTGATCCCAAAGATTATCAACTTGTCAAGCCAGATCATATCCTCTTGGCCATCTTTCATAATGGAAAGGCAAATTTAACAAATGTGTTTATGATATATATATATATATATATATATATATATATATATATATATTTAAAGATTTTTTATTTATTTATTCATGAGAGACACAGAGAGAAAGAGAGAGAGGCAGAGGGAGAAGCAGGCTCCATGCAGGGAGCCCGACATGGGACTCGATCTCCGGTCTCCAGGATCACGCCCTGGGTTGAAAGTGGTGCTAAACCGCTGAGCCACCCGGGCTGCCCTGTTTCTGATATATTTCAAAAGTGAATAAAGAAATGTATTTTCTCTTTAAAAAAAAGTATTTTTTATTATAAACATAGATGAAATGGACATATGTTTATTGAACTGAGGCAGGAGGGACCCACAACACTAATGAGTAATTTTTGTACAATGTCCACAATTTTGCAGCTCCTCAGAATTCTTTCTGATAATTTTACACATTATAGAGTGCCACTTGCTATAAAAAATATAAATAAATAAATAAAAAATAAATAAGAAAGAAAGAAGAAGAAGAAAGAAAGAAAGAAAGAAAGAAAGAAAGAAAGAAAGAAAGAAAGAAAGAAAGAAAGAAGGGAGGGAGGGAGGGAGGGAGGGAGGGAGGGAGGGAGGGAGGGAGGGAGGAAGGAAGGCCCCTAATATTATCCCTAATCCCAGCATCTAAAGATTAGGGGCACCTGGGTGGCTCAGTCAGTTAATTGTCCTGACTCTTGATTTCGGCTCAGGTCATGATCTCGGGGTCGTGAGATCAATAGAGGTCCTATGAATGTTCTCTCTCTCTCTCTCTCTCTCTCTCTCTCTCTCTCTCACCCTCTACCATTGCCCCTCCACTCCTGCCCCTCAAAAAACGCAAACACCATATTTCCCTTGTGGTGTATCGGATGCTATTCTTGCAACAACACCTATTTTTGTGCTGGAAATAAGTCGCTTTCCTAACAGTCCCACTTCGCAGAGCAACACGTTTCTGTGGGAAAGGAGGCTTCCAGCGCTGGAGCCGCACTCTGAACAGCAAGCTTTGTTGGTGCACCCGCCACAAAGTTGGACTCTACTGTGGGTCTTGCGAATAAGACCCTGATACTCACAAAAGAAGAACTTATCTGGAGGTTTTTGGTTTGTTTGTTGGCTCAGCGAGAATCCATTCTTAAGTCATATCTGAATTTCTGTAAATTCAGAATTAGTGGGGTCCGCGTTAATGAGGTTTGATTGTATCCCAGGCTATTGATAAAATTGCCTTGCCATGCCCCAGATTCAACGCTGTGCCTCCCACCGAAGTTAGACTGCTGCTTCCACACGGGTTGAAGAGGGCAGCTTCTTCCTGGTACACAACCTCAGCGCTTTTTAATTACACTATTATGTGGTGTAAGGTGGACCTATAAGATGACCTACCCGAGGAAGTCAGCACTTTTTGAGTAAGCACCAGCATATTTTTTACTTCGCTCTGCAGCCCCCTATTCACTTTCAAATGGATCAGGTTTCCTTTCTCTGGATCTTCAGCTTTTGTCCATTAGAGTTTCCCCCAAAGACTATTTTATCAAACAAAGCAAAACACTTTAGAAAAGATTGTAAGTTCTTTGCAGAGTTATAGCTTATGCTTTGTTTATGTATAGTGAACACTTACTGAGTTAGCACTCCCCAAAGGAAGATCTGGGGAGATATCAGAAAAATGTTTTCGGTAATTGCTACTTGGTCTGATCTCCTGGTATTTTGTGGTGTTTTATGCAGCATTAATGGTATCGCCTGAGATGCTCAGGGTACAAAAGAACTTCTAAGTACAGGTCCATTATCAAATATAAGGGAGTCATTTTCAAATCTCTGAGGGAATCAAGGGAGTTGGTATTTAAACGCTGTTCTTGGAGCAATGTGACAACAACATGCCTCTAGAAGATTTAATACACTTTCATGTGTGTGTGTGTGTGTGTGTGTGTGTGCGAGTGTGTGGGCACGCATGCCTAATCACAGATGCGATGGGTAAAGATCCAGTACCTCTCTGTCAGGCACGCAGAAATTTCTCATCACATTATGATTATTAGTATTTATTATTATTTTGCTAAACCAGCCATTAACTTTCAGTATCCTTCTAACACATGTTCGTAATTTATGTAAATCTGGGAGCTACTGAAAAGCCTTTCAATTTCATTTAATTTGCCCTCCAAATTGTTATTTGGGGTCTTCACAGCTTAACTGTTCTCACTTGCAAATACTTGGCAGGGAGAAGGCCCAAACAAGCCTACCTCTCTTACCACCGTGGGTCATTCCTTAAGTTCCACTGCCCAGTGAACAGACTCCTCCTAGACCTGAAATCTGGTCTCACCCATTGGTGATAAAAATGCCCACTCATTCGGTGGAAACAGAAGCACCTCCCAGTTTCTGTCACAGGACACACTGTATTCTTATTCCATATTGTGTCTTTATTTTGCTGTCTCTTTGTTCTTGGATTCACTAAGTGCCTCCCACTAGACTGCAGGAGCTCCGGACGGATTCACCTGCATCTGGTCACTACTTCTGCAGGACTGGGGGTGCAGTCCCTGGAATTCTAGCTCAGGTGGGCCCTGAGAGCTGCTTTCCTGATGGTAGGTGGAAACGTGATGTATTCGCGGTTCAGAATCTGGATGCTGAAGTTCATTGGCTTGACTCCTACCGGCTGGGTTTTAACCTAGGTGACCTTTCCCCTCTCTTCTGCAAATTTCCCCCTTCTCCCTTCCTAGCCTTTTGTTTGGGGAACCCCGTTACCACCCTGAAGACATGACAAAGGAGGCCGGCAGCACCTACACAGTGCCTGTCAAAATCGGCTAGATCCTGTGTTTCCCTATAAAAGCCCCAGCCCCTTCCTTCAGGCAGGCTTGTGGTTTTGAAGGCCAGAGGCTGCTGTGGCCTCCTTTGCCCGGAAAAGCAATAAAACTTCTTCCTCTCAATACCCAAACTCTGTCTTCCCCTTACAGATTTCGGTTCTGGAGCACAGAGGTCAGTTTTCAACACCTTCAGAAAGAAAAGACAAGGGGAATACAGGCCTTTAATCTCTGAAACCATCTACCCACTGAGTGTGCTATGGACCTTGAGATCCCAAATTCATATTCCCCATGCCCTTGGATATTGAAGAACATGTGTGAAAACAGCAAAATAATAATAGTAAATGAGATGATCATCGTTAATATAGATTGAGTAATTTCTAGGGAGCAGGGGCTGTCATAATACTTAACTATATGATCTCATTTAATTATGTCAGTATTAAAAATAGTACCTAATATTTACTGAGTGCTGACAATATACAGTCAACATTCCAGATGCTTGATTTAAGCTCAAAAAAAAAAATCCTTTGACGTAGATACGTTGTGACATCCACTTTTAAAAATCAGGAATCAGAGGTACAATAAATGAATAATTGGCACAGATGCACAATAAATAAAGCTAATTTGTCCAATGTTATATTGCTAGTAAACAACAAAGCCAGATCAGGAACCTGGACGGTCTGAGTCAGGTATAGATCCTGTTATTGCTCAAAGTCACCAAAGAGTGTTTTATCCCATCCCCTCTCCCGCCTCTAATCTGAATGTTGATGTGTCTATAAAAGAAAAAGAATAGCATAACTATGTCAGTGATTTGAGCGTCTTCAACGTGTGAACAAAAGTAGTTGTGTTTTATGTGTCAAAAGTGCGACTCTGGTTTCAGCAAACATTAAAAGTGATCAAGAGAATAGGACTGGTGGTGAGTGTGTTGGTTCAATGCTTGGCTTCAAATCCAGTTCTACCAATTCTTAGCAATGACTTCTGGGTTCCAGCTCAGCTTCCTTATCTTCCAGCAGGCCTACTAGTGCAGTACTTTCTCAAAGATTTCTCTGAATTGATGCAAGTTAATGTGTTTAAAATATAACCCTGACGGAGTCAGCAATGTATAGGTTAGTTAATATTATCATTTGGCTCCATTATGCAGAGCTAGAATCAAAAGGGGAAGTTTCTGTGAACAGATTTCAACTCACAAAATAGAACTTCTTCAAAAGACTGTCCAAAGATAGAACGAGGAGAAATGAGCTCCTCTTAATAGAGGCATCCAAGGCACTGGGGTTTGGTAAGGAATCTGCAAGGTCTATTTATTCCCTGGATCGCTGTCAGACCAGTCCACTCTAAACTGGCTTCTAATTCAGAGGTTTTCTATTCCCATGATTACCCTTCATCATTTTTGTCAAAGGTGAGCGCCTCACTGCCAATGAGTGTGTGAGAACGAAGAAGAAATAAAGACGCTAGAACAGTGAGGTACAGTGGAAAAAGACACAGGCTTGAGGCAGCTGAGCATTTGACCTTGTGACTTTGGGGAAATTCCTTAACTGTTTTGAATCTAAGGAAAGGGTAGGGGAGGCGGTGCTGGAATGTAGTGCACATGAAAGGTACTTAGAACCTGCACAAAGCTAGAGATGAGGGTCGCATTTAATTCTAGGGGGAAGGAATCAATGCAGACCTAGAGTATGGAACACCATGCAGGCGAGTCTAGAGCTAAAGGAGCAGAGATTCAGGAGGACTCTGGTTTGCTGGAGATGTTGCCTTAAACCAAAGAGGAAAGCACAGAAGGGAGGAGGAGCCAGATTTAAAAGCAAAGCCGGTTGCTGCATAAATCTCCTTGAGGTCTCCAGCAACAACTCTGACTCCCTTTTTTGAGAAATAGCCCTATCTGGGTTTCCCAGTTATAGCTCAGTCGAGAGAATGCTGGAGAAATAAATTACGCCCCCACCCCACATTTTAGCTGTCTTTGGCTACAATACTATGGAAGCCACCATTCTTAAAGAGCGTCATCTTTTATTTATTAGCATCATGAAACATCCTGCAAGTAACTGAATTATGTGATCAATGTTAATGCTAATCAAAGTTATCAACGTCGAGTGTTCTCTTCTCCACATGGCGTGGTCCTTGCTGCTCCCATGATGCCAATTGCATGATTTGTACATAGCCCTAATTTGCTGATTAGACTGATCGTCTCAGTTCCTGCTATTCTGAGTTCTTACCCCCTTGCTATTTTTGGTTTCAGTTCAGCATTAATATTAGGGAAATGCCATCAGAAAGAACAAGGTATTTGGAATAAAATCCAGCCAGACAAATTTTAGAACTTTAAATATGTGAATCTTTTGAGTATCTAAGTTATTAACCATTAGACATTTAATAAATAATGCAATCAGATTAGGAGGAAAACTAATTTAAAAAATATATACATTTATTTCTCATATAAGCCTCAGTCAAAATTTAATTGGAATCAATAAGTCATATGCCAAGTACAGGAAATTACATCCTATAACAAGTGCATCTTGTCTTATTTCATTCATTTTCAGATGGTAAGTACAAATTCATACATAAATGTGTTAGAATATCAATACATAATACTCTGCTCATAATATTTCTGCTCAGACAGAGGGGACTCTGGAATCAGAGAAGGACATGATTCAAGGGGTGTTAAAAGGGAATGGAAGAGAATGCACACAGTGGGTGCAAACTCTATCCCATTGCACCAAAGCCAGAAGTGCATCTGCTGCTCCCCTTTCTTACTGCCCCAAGTGAAATGGAATCACATCTCTGTATTTACTCTGCCATGTGGCGTTGTGCACTTTATTTCACATTCTTTGAGAAACGCCTGTCTCTTGAGAGGTGGTGAAAGTGAAACAAATCAGCAAATAGGAGCTCCTCGGCTGCAGTGCTGGACATAGCACACAGGTGGAGCTTAATAATTGCTCTGGTTCTGCTTTCTGTTTGTTGTGATACCTCACTCTTTGTCACACTTTGACATTCATCATGATTTGGTTTTGGCAAAACAAAGATGTGTGTTGGGGTGAGAAATTACAGGGGTGGATAGTACAGGTCTAGCTCATCACCGGGAATGATTCCATTTCTGGCTTTAGAACTGAATTCTTTAATGCCTTAGTTTTCATACTCTTGGTACAGGTGTAGATTGAAGAAACCCCTACCGTAGTATCCTGGGTTAGTTCTTAAAATAACCTGTGCTGTTGTTGTTGTCTTTCTGATTATAAAGTTACTGCTTGCTTAATATTGTTAGTTAGGATGGGGAAAAAAGGAAAGTATAAAGAATAACGATAGTAATGGTAATTCCACAGTTTATTGTTAACATTCTGATATATTTCTTTCTGGTCTGTTTTTCTATCCATCTGCCAGTCTCTGTGTCCATACACACCTACATACATATAGATGAATAGAAATACAACCATATACGTATATATAAACACACACATATATAATATATTTTAAAACATGCATATTTATAAATATGAAAATATATTCACAAAATACATATAAATGAATATATATGACATATGTAACATGGGTGTGTGAAATATGGACATATAAATAGCTAACATGCATGTGTTTATATATGATTTACTAGATTGCTCCCAACTTTTTCTCCTTTATCAATCATGCTGTATATATCACAAACTTTTATCTTAATTTATATTGTAACCTTAAAGTTGACTTCAAAATGTGGACACACTGAATCCAAGGCAAGTCTAATATTTAGCTGCTATGCACCCAAGTGGCATATCCTCCAGCATTCATTTGGATTAATCAGTGGTAATGCTATATCAATAGTGTAATATTTTGAATAAGAACTATGTTCTAAGATTATGGAAATTTTGAAATGTGTTGCTTTTTAAGAGATTTTTTACAGTTCGATTTGCATAAGCCCCCACCAAGCCAAGCTGGGAAAATAAAATCTACTGGGTTATCTCGAAGTTCTCTGCTTGCAAACACACGAGCTGCAAATTTATCACAGAGGGTTAATCAATAGAATATAACATAACAAATATTAAATCTGTAGATTACCTCAAAAAGTGAAAATCTCCCTCAAGTAACATTCCTATAGTTCAGATCTATGGCCCAGGCTCACTCTAGGCATCCAGAGAAGTAAGTGGCTTCTTACTTACTTAATGGTGGCTTCCACCATTTCTGTTCTGCTCTCCAATGCTCCCACCCCAGGCCTGTCCTGTGGGGCCACCACTCTTGGTTCCTGATGACTAGGCCCTCATTACCATTTCCACCATATCTCAGTACTCTAGATCCACTCCAGTCTTATTTGGAAAGGAAAGGATTCCATTCTTAGGTCTTCTCTGGGAACTACCGCTTCCTCTCAAAGTGGGACAAGGCCTCTTCCTGCCTCCCAGGGCAGCACACAAGACAGCATTACCTTCGGTTTCCCTCAGGGGGTTTTGCTGGCTCTGACCTCAGAGCAGGCATGTTTCCCCTTCGGTGATAAAAAGATAAAACTATCCAGACACACCAGGAAAAATATAAAGACAATTTTCTGCTAACCAACAGTTATCAAAACTCAGCTGTAAAAAATATTATAGGGGATTGTCAGAAGTATATGTATAGTATCCACCCTTCTACTAAATTTTAACCTTTGATTACATTTGATGATGAGAAATCTAATTTCTGAATGGAGGAATGTTATAACGTTGGTCTATTGGCCTTCAATAACATCAGTCTGAAGGTTAAACACAAGCATGTGAATTAAGGCCTTTAAATTGACCACATTATTA